>NC_072383.2:100747500-101372500 GCF_028885625.2 Pongo pygmaeus
TTTGACCAGTGAGGTAGAGGAAAAGGAAACGATAAGAGTAACTGCTCACTTTATGGGACAAGGAGATGAGGTCAGAGGAGAGTAAAAATAATCCATGTGAAAGATTATGTAAAAGTTAACTAGATAGGAATTATTCTACTCCTATCCCCAAATAACTTTTGTAGGGTAATCCTAATTCCTTAACTTAAAAATAAGGACAAAATTATGGTAGAAAACTAGCTTAAGCCTTAGAAAACCAGAGAAGTGTGTTTTATCTTTCATTTCCATATTTATCTTCACCCTTTGCTTTTTCAAGCTGTGGATGAAAACTCCACCACCTTTAGAGGTTCTGGCTTATCCTAATAATTTGAAACTTTCCTTATTTTGGTTTCTAAGCTATCAATTCATTTTCAGCTTAACCTATTCTGGAGCTTGGTACTGAGACTGCAGAGAAGGGAGGTAAGAAAACATTAACATTTCTAAAGTTTGGAAGTGAACATTGACATATTCCTTTATGGTTCAAGTGCAATGTTATAACTCTTCAATGGTGATTTAGTAACTTGTCACATCTGTGATTTTCATGTGTTTATTCTGCTTTTTTATTTGGAGTGCCAGAGAGTTTTGCTTGGGTCCTTCAACAATTGTCTTGGTCTGATACCTGGCAACACAACATAATAATCAATCTGGGTTTGTACTTTTCATTGGAATGCTGAAAATGTACAGTTTGGCAAAGATTGGAAGGGCAATTCTATGGAACTACACCAACTGAAGTCATTGGCCACATGAAGATGGCCAGATCTTCCACCAGAAACAGACAAATGATGAGTTTTGAGGTTCAATGAAGTGGTCACTCTCATAATTATGGCAAATTTATGAACTCTGAAAACAGTTCAATTGCATGGCCTTCTTGGATTTTTGTACAGCTTGAATGACAGACTTGTAGACTCTGAAGCTGATGGTGACAGAGAAGAGAGCCATGTTCACCAATAAGAAGCCACAGTGATGATGCTGAAATCTCCAGGGAAAGTAGCATGATCCATGTGGGGTGAAGACAAACTCAGATTTCTTCACTTTTTCCCAGGAAACCAGACAGTGTATTACACAGAAAGCTGAAGAACAGGCTCCCAGGCAGCCCCTTTATCACACCTCCTTCCCCTGTTGCTGGGCATGGAGTGTTTGTCCCTCAAGGACAAAGAGGAATTAGATGAAATTGAGTGGCCTCCAATAGCTTTACCATGGACTTTTTCAGCAAGGACAATAGGAAAAGAAACAATAAAATAATTACGCCATTGGTTCTCCCAAGTCCCTTCACTCTTTCCCTCCATGCTTAGATGCCAACTACTAGTAATGTCTTGAGCTGACCTTCTAGATTTTATTATTTTATATACCATTTTGAACCTTTCTTGCTTAATATTTCATTTAAAAATCTCTTCGGCCATTGTATTATTCCTCATCAAAAATGTTCTCCAAATGTTTTATTTCCAATTGTCTCTCTACCCTTGCTCCAATCCCATTCCACACAGGTAGCTATCAGCAATATTTTGACTTCAATTATTTTATATGCTAACTGGAATTATAGACTGTGATAACTGGAAGAGACCTTGGAGATCATCTTTCCATCTTTCCCTACCTTCTTTCACTGTCCTACCACTGCAGGCTTCCAGAAGATATATAGACAGGCTAAATGCCCCACCCTAAATCCCGCCTCAGCTAGGAATTGACATGGGACTAGAACCCAGGTCTTTTCATTGCTAGTTAAGGGACCTCACCAACCTCATTCCACAATTTTATATTTTTAGTTTGCTGGATGTCCTAAAGAAGTAGTTTCTGTAAGATGGATTTGAGTGGTTTATGGCCGGATTGAATTTACAAGGTGACCATCCATTTTTGAAGGAAAAACAAACACACTTCTAACCAAATAGAAATGACTGTATTCATCTATTCTGTCCCTCCTTTGGCCTCCATGACTGGTCCCACAGGACCAGCATTCTGCTTTCCTGGAGCAGCTTTGTTGTACTAAGATTGTCCTTAGATCCATCTATCACATGGTAACGTTGGCCTTCTTTTCTCTTTTTTTGGTCACTTGCTTTGGGCATTGGCACAGCTCTCCGTGCTTTTGCTTCAAATGTTTCTAGAAAGATGGAACTTAAACCAGCTGGCTGTTGTAGTTGCTGATCTTCTGGGTATCTTCTAAATATTCCACATAAAACCAGGATTTTCTCCTGATAGAGACATCGTGTTTTTTTATTCATGTGCCCTCAACTGAGATTTATAGTTTGATCAGTAAATTCTTACTTACCTTAAACTCTAGGCTGGCCTTTTTCTTTATATTTATATATCTATATCTAGATCTAGATCTATCTATCTATATATATATTTATAGATTTTTTTCTTTATATTTTTAAGCAGACCCCTCCCTAGACTTTCACTCTAAGTTCAATTTGAACACCTCTCACACCTTCTTTTATAAACATAAAATGCACACTTTCACAAAATAACACTAATAAAAACCTTCAGATCTCATTCTACCTCCACCCCCTAACCATTCTCAGAACTTCTCACTTACCTGGCTCACCTAGAAGTCGTAGGATCACTCTTTTCCACACTGGCCCAGATCTTTGGTCTTTGTTCAGGGTCCATAATGTTTTTTGAGTTATATTAAGCATGCTTACTTTAACTATAGTCAGTTCTCTGACACAGATAGAATTCATAGTGAGTTTTGGATAAGGTCTTTTGTTTTGTTTTGTTTTTTTGTCAAGGATCCAAATTGACCCAACTTGAATTTTTAAAGAAGAACATGTCAGGGGTGGATGCCAAAGAGGCCCACTCTGCAAATATATTTTGCAATTAACAGAGTTCAAGTGAGCTCTTCTGAGTTTGGTGGTGACTGTTTTTGCTTGGGGATCTCTTTCTTTCACATAAGTCTCTGTCTATTGTTTCCCTTTGTGTGTGCTTTTGTGTGTGCTGTGGGACATGATAAACAAGTATCATTTTGTTTCATGTAATTACAGAATCACGCTTTTATGTTTACCTTTCATATCCACTTTAAGGATAGAATCTGTTTTACAATTGGGACTGCTTCTATGACCAATTCTGTAGTGTTGCCTTCAGTTCAGGCACAAGCCTCTGAAACCTTAATCGCAAACAGATGCTGTTCTGAATCAAGAGTTTCCCTCTTTGGCTACTCAGCCTGAGCAATGAGCTGCCTAACTTGGATCCTACAGGCTTCTTGAAAAACTCCACAGGCTGCCTTACTAGCACACTGGTAACATGCAGAAGATTGATATTTTCCAGGCCCAAGCAAGTCTTTGAAATAATACCTAGCAGTTGTAGAGAGCTATTTATTTTCCCCTCCTCCCAGAAGTGTTTTCACATACATGATCTCATTTTATCCTTCAAATAGTCCTTGGAGTTAAGTAGGAAAAGCAGTATTTTCCCCTAGGAACCTGAGGTCCAGAGATGTTAAGTAACTTGCTCAAGGTCACACAATTAGCCTTGACTCATAGTCTGGTATTCTTTCCACCAAAATGACACTAGTATTTACTTTGTCTTGTTTCAAAGTTGTTCAAAGTCTTTTAGGTGCTGGTTGGATCCAAGCTGTCATTCTTATAGCTCAGATTTAAATTAAATTTGTAACATCTTTTAGTGTTTCATGTGTTTTTTTTCCCCCCTAGGCCTTAAGATATGTCTAAAGTGGTAATTTTGTGGGGCCTTAAAAATTATTTGGGAGAGAGAACCTTTATAAATAAAAGTTGAAGGAAAAAAATTATTTGGGGAGCTTGTTCAGTAGATCATGGTTCAATAGAGCAAAGATGCAGTCGTAAATTTGGCATTCTATAAACGAAAACCACCCATGTGATTCTGAATTAGGAGGTCTGTGTAATCACTGTTCTCAGAGCTAAAGTAAGCAAGGCATGTAAGATGTCTGAGGCTCACTTTCCTTATTTAAAAAACAAAGGCAAGACTAGAATCAATTAGTAAATTGTCTCCAGAAATTAACATAGATTCTAATCTCCCGTAAACTTAACAGCTCGCATCAGCATTCTTATGATGGAAGAAACAGTATTTGTCTGAAAAAATACCTTGGAGGTAGAAAGTCCCCCACAAGGGACTGGGTTTTCTGGAGAGGGAGGGAGGAAGAATAGAGGAGAATTTATTGAAAGACATGAAGTTGGGAACTCTGTAGGTTAAGGACCAACAGAGAAATCCCTAGGAGTGGATGGCCAGAAAGGACTCTGGAGAAAGAGGGATGATTGGTATAGAGTTTTTAAATGTTTGCTCTGTGATCTTCATGTAGTCAGTAAAATCTATATTTTGTGCAACTGGTAACTTTCCTATAGGAATTCGTGAAGAGGCTGAGCTTTGCTTTCAGAATGACATAATGCAGAACTGAGAAGAGATAATGAGAATATAGATCTTGGGTATTTGCAGAAGTCTTGGGGACAGCTTTGGATTTCTGCAAACTAGAACTGAAAGCTTAAATCAACTTCACTTAACTATCCTTGGGATCAATGTGATCCAGGTGACATCTGGGGTAATATATGACAATGAGCATGAAGATCTAGAAAATATTATTTTAAAAATACTCTTATGGCTTTAGAACAGGGGTCTCTGGTACCCCACAGAGGTACCAGTCTGTGGTCTCTTAAGAACCAGGATGTACAGCAGAAGATGAGCTATAGGCAAGTGAATGAAGCTTCATCTCTTCTCCTCATCACTCACAGTACAGCCTGAGATCTGCCTCCTGTCAGATCAGTGGCAGCATTAGATTCTCATAGGAGTGTAAATCCTAGTGTGAACTGTGCATGCAAGGGATCTAGGTTGTGTGCTCCTTCTGATAATCTAATGCCTGATGATCTGTCACTGTCTCCAGTCACCCTCAGTTAAGACCGTCTAGTTGCAGGAAAACAAGCTCAGGGCTCCTACTGATTCTACATTATGGTGAGTTGTATAATTATTTCATTATACATTACAATGTAGCAATAATAAAGTGCGCAATAAATGCAATGCATTTGAGTCATCCTAAAACTGTCTTCCTTCCACTGGACCATGGAAAAATTGTCCTCCATGAAACCAGTCCCTGGTCCCCAAATGGTTGGAAACTGCTGCTTTAGAGAAACTAGGATAAGATTAGATATCTCATAATAAAGGTGCACATCAAGAAAGTGAATGTGAACAAAGATGTCTGCAAACAGAGTACATGAAGATCAAGAACCTTGAGATGCAGTTCCAGCTTTGGCCCAGTTTGCAGAATGATTTTAACTCAGTTTTAATGTGTTTGTTCCCTTTCCCATGTAATTTATAATGGTAGTTCACATGGACTGTTGATGCTTGTACTCTAGCAGCCAGAACCAGAAAACTTGGAATTTTCTACATCTGGAAATATTTACCTCGGGATCTTGAGAAAGAGTTCTTGGTCTGAAGAAGCAGAGGATGGGGAGGAGCAAGGCAGAGAACAACAGAACCAAAGTGTTAATTCCAATTTAGTAAAGAACAGACATTTTACATGAATGCAAGGAACAGAAATGTCCTGTTTTCAGAGAAATAGGCATCCAGATATGTTGTCTTAAAGATACTAGGATACTAGACTAGGATACTAGAGAGTTGCAAATTTAGAGGACAACAAGATTCTACTGGAATGCTTATGTTGGATGGTTTCAATCCTTTCAGTAAAAAAAGGGAATTAGCATTATCTGCTGAAAAGTAAGGGTTGGGATTGTAGAAGTTTGTGGCCTTCAAAAGAGGTCTGAACTAGTTTTGGAAGAATGAAGCTAGGGAGGCAGTGATAAATTAATGACAGGACCTGCCCATGAGTGGCTAGGGCCAAAGAGTTCCTGTACTATCTTATATAAACTGCTAAAATAAAAACTCCTTCTAGCTTCTTACTGTCAATGAAATTCAATTCCCTTTGAGAATACTGCTTACATGGTTTCTTATTCTTACCACCCCCCACCCCCCCACCCCGCCCCACTCCACCACACTCCACCACAGTGATGGAACCAGGAGAGAAAAGCAGAGAAAATACCAATATTCCTCTGGTGTTCTCTTTCAATTATTCTTGCAATTACCGAATATTTGTTGAGTAGCTACTAGTCTAGGTGTTCTGGTCTAGGTGCTGGAAGAAGCTTATTTTAACTCTTTTGATAAGAATACCTCTTTTGAAGCCTATGCTGTATAAAAATACCACCTCTTCTTTTTGCCATCCTTTACCAAATTGCACATTTGTTGAAGGTATTGATGCTTGTCCTTCAAGTCTGGATTATGGATATGAGTTGAGTGGAGCATTCTTTGAGCTGTCCCTCTGCTCTTCAGATGATTGAGACCATACCCTAAATCTCTTTTCATTAAGCCATTGCATACAACTGAAAAGATTTATTGGATATCACAATCTTGCTCTGGGACATTTTAACCTATTCAGCAAATTTAACTATGAGTGTAATGGCCATACCCTTGTTTTGATCTTTGCCTCAAGGTTGAGTCTTGATCAGCGTTTGTTGCTCAGTTGTTTATTTTACCTTATGGGATTGAAAAGCAGTTGCTTTCTCTAACCCTGTTAAGTCCCCAAATTCCTGGACTTTTTCCCTTTTATTACTGATTGCATATTGGTCGATCCTTTTCTAAGTACATTTCTTCCTTCTAATACCTTGCTATATTCGTTTTCTGGAGCTGATGTTACAAAGTCACAGAAACTGGGTGGCCTAAACACTAGAAATTTATTGTCTCCCATTTCTGGAAACTAGAAGTCTGAGATTAAGGTATCAGCAGAGTGGATTTCTTCTGAGGGCTATAAGGGATAATCTATCTGTTCTAAGCCTCTTTTCTAGCTTTTGGTGGTTTACTGACAATCTTTGCTGTCTCTTGACCGGTGGATGAATCTCCCTATTTCTGCCTATTTCTGCCTTCAACTTCACTTGGCACTCTCCCTGTATGCATGCCTCTGGGTCCAAATTTCCCCTTTGTATAATGATATCGATTATATTAGGACTTCCTTTAAACTAATTATCTGTATGTCCAATTCTGGTGTACTGGGTATTAAGGATGACAGTATATCTTTTTTGAGGAGCTGGGAGGACACAGTTTAATCCGTGATACTTACCAAATACAGCCAACAGCAACTACGACATGCTACTGAGTTTCTGTTTTCTAACCTTTCTTTCCTAGGGTTACAAGTTAGTTGAGTATATGATTTGCCTTCCAAGTTACCTCAAGCAAAAGTTTTAAAAAATGTTACCAGTTTTAGCCCTTTCTAAATTTTATCACCACCCAAATACAGGTTCCTAAGCCAATGCCACATATTCTTTCACATTCCAATTTGTGGTTCTGGAGACACCAAAAAATTAACATAATATTCACAATAGTTGCCCATGGAGGCTGGAAAACATTTGCAATATTAGACTACAAATATTACTCTTAAATTTATAAATAGTCCATTTGTACTCTTGCTATCTCCCTGCAAATGTTAGAGGAGGTGTTTCTGACTCCAGATACTTTTTTGACTGCACCAGTTATTTTAATTTCTTTCTTGCTTGCTTGCTTTCTTGCTTTCTTTCTCTTTTTTTGTTTCTGTAGTTTTGTACCTGTACTGTACTTGTAGGATTGTTTTGAAGAGAGAGGAAGTATTACAATTAGTCCTATGTTCAAAGAGGTAAAAGCAACTAGACAAGAGAAGTGGCAGCACAGAAAAGCAGTAGAAATATAGAACCAATTTTCTGAGCATACAGAGAAAGAACAAATGACTTGTTTAAAAGGGTCCTTTTTTAAAATTATACTTTAAGTTCTGGGATGTTTGTGCAGAATGTGCAAGTTTGTTACATAGGTATACACGTGCCATGGTGGTTTGCTGCACCCATCAACCCATCATCTACATTAGATATTCCTCCTAATGCTATCCCTCCCCTAGCCCCCCACCCCCTGACAGGTCCTGGTGTGTGATGTTCCCCTTCGTGTGTCCATGTGTTCTCATTGTTCAATTCCCACTTATGAGTGAAAACATACAGTGTTTGGTTTTCTGTTCCTGTGTTAGTTTGCTGAGGATGATGGTTTCCAGCTTCATCCATGTCCCTGGAAAGGACATGAACTCATACTTTTTTATGGCTGCATAGTATTCCATGGTGTATATGTGCCACATTTTCTTTATCCAGTCTATCACTGATGGGCATTTGGGTGGTTCCAAGTCTGCTGTTGTGAACAGTGCTGCAATAAACATACGTGTGCCTCTATCTATTTCAGTTCTGCTCTGATCTTAGTTATTTCTTGCCTTCTGCTAGCTTTTGAATTTGTTTGCTCTTGCTTCTCTAGTTATTTTAATTGTGATGTTAGGGTGTTGATTTTAGATCTTTCCTGCTTTCTTTTGTGGGCATTTAGTGCTATAATTTTACACACTGCTTTCAATGTGTCCCAGAGATTCTGGCATTGTGTCTTTGTTCTCACTGGTTTCAAAGAACATCTTTATTTCTGCCTTCATTTCGTTATTTACCCAGTAGTTATTCATGAGCAGGTTGTTCAGTTTCCATGTAGTTGTGTGGTTTTGAGTGAGCTTCTTAATCCTGAGTTCTAATTTGATTGCACTGTGGTCTGAGAGACAGTTTGTTACAATTTCTGTTCTTTTACATTTGCTGAGGAGTGCTTTACTTCCAACTATGTGGTCAGTTTTTGGAATAAGTGCGATGTGGTGCTAAGAAGAATGTATATTCTGTTGATTTGGAGTGGAGAGTTCTGTAGATATCTATTAAGTCTGCATAGTGCAGAGCTGAGTTCAAGTCCTGGATATCCTTGTTAAACTTCTATCTCATTGATCTGTCTAATATTGACAGTGGGGTGTTAAAGTCTCCCAATATTATTGTTTGGGAGTCTTAAGTCTCTTTGTAGGTCTCTAAGGACTTGCTTTATGAATCTGGGTGCTCCTGTATTGGGTGCATATATATTTAGGATAGTTAGCTCTTCATGTTGAATTGATCCCTTTACCATTATGTAATGGCCTTCTTTGTCTCTTTTGATCTTTGTTGGTTTAAAGTCTGTTTTATCGGAGACCAGGATTGCAACCCCTGCTTTTTTTTGCTTTCCATTTGCTTGGTAGGTCTTCCTCCATCCGTTTATTTTGAGTTTAGCAAGACTAATAAAGAAAAAAAGAGAGAAGAATCAAATAGACGCAATAAAAAATAGTAAAGGGGATATCACCACCGATCGCACAGAAATACAAACTACCATCAGAGAATACTATAAACACCTCTATGCAAATAAACTAGAAAATCTAGAAGAAATGGATAAATTCCTGAACACATACACCCTCCGAAGACTAAACCAGGAAGAAGTTGAATCTCTGAATAGACCAATAACAGGCTCTGAAATTGAGGCAATAATTAGCCCACCAACCAAAAAAACTCCAAGACCAGATGGATTCACAGTCAAATTCTACCAGAGGTACAGAGAGGAGCTGGTACCATACCTTCTGAAACCATTCCGATCAATAGAAAAGAGAGAATCCTCCCTAACTCATTTTATGAGGCTAGCATCATCCTGAACAAAGCCTGGGAGGGACACAACAACAAAAAAGAGAATTTTAGACCAATATCCCTGAAGAACGTCGTTGTGAAAATCCTCATAAAATACTGGCAAACCGAATCCAGCAGCATATCAAAAAGCTTATCCACCAAAATCAAGTTAGCTTCATCCCTGGGATGCAAAGCTGGTTCATCATACACAAATGAGTAAATGTAATCCATTATATAAACAGAACCAGTGACAAAAACTACATGATTATCTCAATAGATGCAGAAAAGGCCTTTGACAAAATTCAACAACCCTTCATGCTAAAAACTCACAATAAACTAGGTATTGATAGAATGTATCTCAAAATAATAAGAGCTATTTATGACAAACCCACAGCCAATATCATACTGAATGCGCAAAAACTGGAAGCATTCCCTTTGAAAACTGGCTCAAGACAGGGATGACCTCTGTCTCCACTCCTATTCAACATAGTGTTGGAAGTTGTGGCCAGTGCAATCAGGCAAGAGAAAGAAATAAAGGGTATTCAATTAGGAAAAGAGGAAGTCAAATTGTCCCTGTTTGCAGATGACATGATTGTATATTTAGAAAACCCCATCGTCTCAGCCCACAATCTCCTTAAGGTGATAAGCAATTTCAGCAAAGTCTCAGGATACAAAATCAATGTGCAAAAATCACAAGCATTCTTATACACCAATAACAGACAAATAGAGAGGCAAATCATGAGTGAACTCCCATTCACAATTGCTACAAAGAGAATAAAATACCTAGGAATCCAACTTACAAGGGATGTGAAGGACCTCTTCAAGGAGAACTACAAACCACTGCTCAATGAAATAAAAGAGGATACAAAGAAATGGAAGAACATTCCATGCTCATGGGTAGGAAGAATCAATATCATGAAAATGGCCATACTGCCCAAGGTAATTTATAGATTCAGTGCCATCCCCCTCAAGCTACCAATGCCTTTCTTCCCAGAATTGGAAAAAAATACTTTAAAGTTCATATGGAACCAAAAAAGAGCCCGCATTGCCAAGACAATCCTACGCAAAAAGAACAAAGCTGGAAGCATCATGCTACCTGACTTCAAACTATACTACAAGGCTACAGTAACCAAAACAGTATGGCACTGGTACCAAAACAGAGATATAGATCAATGAAACAGAACAGAGGCCTCAGAAATAACACCACACATCTACAACCATCTGATCTTTGACAAACCTGACAAAAGAAATGGGGAAAGGATTCCCTATTTAATAAATGGTGCTGGGAAAACTGGCTAGCCATATGTAGAAAGCTGAAACTGGATCCCTTCCTTACACCTTATACAAAAATTAATTCAAGATGGATTAAAGATTTAAATGTTAGACCTAAAACCATAAAAACCCTAGAAGAAAACCTAGGCAATACCATTCAGGACATAGGCATGGGCAAGGACTTCATGACTAAAACACCAAAAGCAATGGCAACAAAAGCCAAAATGGGATCTATTTAAACTAAAGAGCTTCTGCACAGCAAAAGTACTGCCATCAGAGTGAACATGGAATGTACAGAATGGGAGAAAATTTTTGCAATCTACCCATCTGACAAAGGGCTAATATCCAGAATCTACAAAGAACTTAAACAAATTTATGAGAAAAAAATCAAACAACCCCATCAAAAAGTGGGCAAAGGATATGAACAGCCACTTTTCAAAAGAAGACGTTTATGCAGCCAACAGACATGAAAAAATGCTCATCATCACTGGTCATCAGAGAAATGCAAATCAAAACCACAGTGAGATACCATCTCACACCAGTTAGAATGGCGTTGATTAAAAAGTCAGGAAACAACAGGTGCTGGAGAGGATGTGGAGAAATAGGAACACTTTTACATTGTTGTTGGGAACATAAACTAGTTCAACCATTGTGGAAGACAGTGTGGCAATGCCTCAAGGATCTAAAACTAGAAATACCATTTGACCCGGCGATCCTATTACTGTGTATATACTCAAAGGATTATAAATCATGCTACTATACAGACACATGCACACGTATGTTTATTGCAGCACTATTCACAATAGCAAAGATTTGGATCCAACCCACATGTCCATTGATGATAGACTGGATTAAGAAAATGTGGCATATATACATCACGGAATACTATGCAGCCATAAAAAAGGATGAGTTCATGTCCTTTGTAGGGACATGGATGAAGCTGGAAACCATCATTCTGAGTAAACTGTCACAAGGACAGAAAACTAAACACTGCATGTTCTCACTGATAGTGGAAATTGAACAATGAGAACACTTGGACAGAGGGCAGGGAACATGACACACTGGGGCCTGTCATGGGGTGGAGGGATGGTGGAGGGATAGCATTAGGAGAAATACGTAATGTAAATGATGAGTTAATGGTGCAGCAAACCAAGATGGCACATGTGTACATATGTAACAAACCTACACCTTGTGCACATGTACCCTAGAACTTAAAGTATAATAATAAAAAATAAAAATTAAAAAAATTTAAAAAAGAAAATAAAAATAAGAAACCATATGTTTGCATGTGTCATTATAGTAGAATGATTTATATTTCAGTTGCTTTCTAATGCATTGTGTCCCAATAGATTAGTTCACATTTGGCTCTGTTTTTCCTCTATTTATTCTGGGCTCCATAATCTATTACTTGAGCTTGTCCTTCTCCATCACCCTTAATACTCTCACTTTCTGTTTCTCTGCTCTGCTTGGCCTGAAAAATGCCAGCAGCAAACTATATCTGATCATTGTCATCCTCCTCTGACATGCAACACTATTAAGGATTTATGAAGGAAATACGTAGTAAGCTCCTACAACTTTATGATGTTTAGTTCAACTGTGTTCTCAACACTGCTAGGGAGTCTTGCAAGAGTTACCTCACTCTCTCTCTTTTCTCTTTATGGATATGCTGTATAAGCATAAGACACCTCTTAAAGGATAACCTTGTTTTTGTTATTTATTCAACTATGGGAAATCTGATCTAGTCAGTAATTTTTCAGTGGTTACTTTTAGCTTCTGTAACATTCTTACTACCTGCATCCATTTGTTCCATTTTCCTTTCTGTTTCAACATCCCTCCTCATGTTCAATTCAGTCCTTTGCCAAGGTGTTCTATCCTACCTTCTCCACCTCTTTAGGAGCCTTACTCCAGCAAATGCCTCCTCTTATCCTTCATTTTAAACTCTGACTCTTGATTGGCTCTTTCACCTGAGCATACTCATTGCTCAGTTTGTTTCTATCTAAAAAATCATTTTTAGACTTTATACCTTTATTGTCTTTGTAAATATCTTTATATATATTTTCTTATGACCTCCCCTCCCTCCTTCTTTCTTCCCCTCTCCCATTGAAAACCAACAGGATAGTATTTGGAGAGTTTTGTTTCCCTGGGATTGACAAATCTCACAGCTAAGAATAAAAGCCATGAAATATCTAATATTCTAAGTTCGGAGAACCACTAGGTTACCTCCTGGACAATAAAATTTCAATGTATGAGCAACAAACAATCATGCTAGGATGTAAAATGATTAAAATGTCACTTTCTGAGTATTAGACAATTCATATGGTTTTTAACAAAGTGGCTTTATATCCATTGTAATGCCTCTTTTAGCATCAACATTCAGAAATTCACATTCAATTTTTTGGACACTTCATGAGATTTTGAAACTACTCTTTATTCTGAGAATCTGTTAATTGTATTTAGAATGGACCTTGATAGTTTTCCTGCTCATAATTTTGGTAAAACTGTATTGCATTTTTAGGAAGTAAATATCAAATGTTCCTATATAAACTTTGACTAGAAAATGATGTATGGAGAGATTCACACATCTATAAAGTTTGGTTATTTAAATCCAAGAGATGTTTTGTCATGAATATCTTAACTACAGAGACATGGAGCTGCTTGGATAGAACAAACTCTGTGCTTTAATGGTTGTATAGTATTCTTTTCCTATGTATATCTGTAATTTTACTTCTGTTTAGCCATTTTCTTCTTTTTATTATGTATAAATTTTTTATTTCTGTAGCTTTTGTGGTACAAGGTTTTATTTCATGGATGAATTGTATAGCGGTGAAGTCTGAGATTTTAGTGCACCTGTCACCCAAGTAGTGTACATTGTATCCAATATGTAGCTTTCTATCCCTCACTCTTGGCCCCTTCTGAGTTTCTAAAGTCCATTATACCACTTGGTATGCCATTACATACTCATAGCTTAGATCCTACTTATAAGTGAAAACATATGGTATTTCGTTTTCCAATCCTGAGTCACTTTACTTAGAATAATGGCCTTGAGCTCCATCCAAGTTGCTGCAAAAAAAACCCCATTATTTCATTCTTTTTTAATGGCTGAGTAGTATTCCATGGTGTATACATACTATGTTTTCTTAATCCACACATCAGTTCGTGGACACAGATTGGTTCCATATCTTTGCAATTGTGAATGAATTGTGTTGTGATAAACAGGCATGTGCACATCTCTTTTTGAAATAATGACTTATTTTCCTTTCGGTAGATACTCAGTAGTGGGATTGCTGGATTGAATGGTAGATCTACTTTTAGTTGTTTAAGAAATCTCCATACTGTTTTCCATAGAGGTTGTACTAGTTTACATTCCCAACAGCAGTTTAAAAGTTCCCTTTTCACCACATTTATGCCAACATTTGTTGTTTTTTGACTTTTTAATAATGGTCACTCTGGCTGGGTTAGATGGTATCTCATTATGGTTTTAATTTGCATTTCTCTAATCGTTAGTGATGTTGAGCATTTTTCATTTGTTTATTGGTCATTTGTATATCTTCTTTTGAGAAGTGTCTATTCATGTCATTTATCCACTTTTTGATGGGATATTTGTTTTTTTCTTGCTGATTTGCTTGAATTCCTTGTAGATTCTGGATATTAGTCCTTGGTCAGATGCATAGCTTGCAAATATTTTCTCCCATTATGTGGGTTGTCTGTTTACTCTGATGATTATTTCTTTTGCTATGCAGAGCATTTTAATTCAATTAGGGCCCATGTTTATTTATTTATTTATTTGCTTTTTTGTTCATTTAATTTTGGGGTCTTAGTCATAAATTATTTGTCGAGGCCAATGTCCAGAAGAGTTTTTCCCTAGGCTTTCTTCTAGAATTTTTAAGGTTTCATGTCTTAGATTATGTCTTTAATCTTGATTTGATTATTGTATGTGGTGAAAGATAGGGATCCAGTTTCATCCTTCTACATGTGGCTATCCAGTTTCCCAGCACCATTTACTGAATAGTGTGTTCTTTCTCCAATTTATATTTTTGCATGCTTTGTCCAAGATTAGTTGCTTGAAAGTATTTGGCTTTATTTCTGAGTTCCTTACACTGGTCCATTGGTTTGTATCTCTCCTTTTATATCAGTACCATGCTGTTTTGGTTACTATAGCCTTGTAGTATAATTTGAAGTTGGGTAATGTGATGCCTCCTAATTTGTTCTTTTTGTTTAGGATTGCTTTGGCTATCTGGGCTCTTTTATGGTTCCACATGAATTCTAGGATTGTTTCTTCTAATTCTGTGAAAAATGATGTTGGTATTTTGATAGGAATTGCATTGAAAATGTAGACTGCTTTGGGCAGTTTGGTCATTTTCATGATATTGATTCTTCTAATCCATGGGCATGGGGTGTAGTTCCATTCATTTGTGTCATCTATGATTTATTTCAGCAGTGTTTTCCAGTTCTCCTTGTAGAGGTCTTTCACCTCCACAGTTAGGTATATTCCTATGTGTTTTATTTATTTATTTTTGCAGAGATTGTAAAAGGGATTGAGTTCTTGATTTGATTTTCAGCTTGGTCATAAGAAGCAACAGTATACTTCCAGTCACCTCTGCTCCTTTATGTTATTATTGTCACACATTTAGTTCTACATATATTAGAAATTCCACACTACACTATTATTATTTTTGCTTTACATAGACAACAATCTTTTAAAGAAATGTTTAAAAAAAGAAAAAGTTATGTATTTATCTATATCTTTACCATTTATGGTGCTCTTATTCTTTGACATCAATACAATTTTCATCTGGTATTTTTTTTCTGTCTGAAAAACTTTAATATTCTTTAATACTAATCTTCTGTGATGGATCTCTCAACATTTATATGTCTCAGTGAAATATGCTAATTTTTAATTGTTTTTGAAGGATATTTTTACTATATATAAAATTTTAGATTGACAATTTTTTTTTTTCTTTTAGCAATTTAAAGATGTTATTTGATTGTCTTCTAGCTTGCATAGTTTACAATGAGAAGTCTTCAGGTACTCTTGTTTTTTGTTTCTCTGTTCATTATGTGTCTTTTTCCCCTCTGGTTGTTTTAAGATTTTCTTTTTATCATCAGTTTCTGGTAATTTATTTATGATATGCTTAGTTTGCTCCTGGATTTGACATTGCTTGCTTCTAGACCTCAGACAATTTCTTTTCTTGCTATGTGTGTGAGCCACCACACCTGACCGAGTGTCTTTATTTTATTGTCTTCCTTCAATAATTGTTGGGCTTTGTTTCAGCAGGTGGTTAATTCACTTGCAGATCTGGTTGACATTTTTGAGGACCATTTTAAAAACAGATATAGTGCATCTAGAATAGTAACTCTGGATCACTAGCATTTCTATTGTTTCTTTTCCTGTTAGTTTCAGTTGTTTCTATTTCCTTTTACACTGTATAATTTTTAATTGAATGATAAACATCACATATGAGAAAATCGTAGAGATAATTTGACCATCTTATAGATACCCCTTTTTGCTAAATTTTCAGACTCTAGACCCTGTGACACTAACGAATCAGCAAATGTATTCAGAGAAAAAGTGGGACAGAATTTTGTGTTTTATCTCAGTTCACTTCCTGGTTTTTGAAGAGCTTTATCTTTCAGGTCCTGACTGCCTTGATAGTTTTGAATGCTTTCAAACAGATGTTTTAATTTTATCCAACTTTTCTAGCTTTTCTTGTAGGGAGGTTTGATTCAATACAAGCTATTCCATGGAAATAGAAATTTTTTATATTAATTTTGAACCTAGGCATTTTATTAAATTATCTTGTCTGTAATTACTTTTTGTGTGTTTTCCAACTGTACAAATTATTTGCAAATGCTTCTTATTTTAGAATTTTGTATTTCTTAATTCACCAGATTAGTCTAATTGAATAGGTTAGTACTTTCAGAAAAATTTTAAATAATAGTTGTAAACAGGAAAAACTATATTACATTTATGTCACAAAGTTGTTGTGATGACTAAATTAAAACATGTAAAGTACCTAGAAAAGAATGATGGTAATGATGGTGATGATGATGATGGTGATGATGATGATGATGGATATCCTTGTGTTGTTTCTGACTGTAACGGGGATGTTCCTACAGTTTCCTCACTAAGAATTATGTTAAAGATACAAGGATACATTTACCTATTCTTTTTTTAATTAAGAATTTTCATCTCAAATCAATTTGAATTTTATCAAATGTCTTTGTAGCACATATGGAGAAGACCATATGATTTTTCATTTTGATTCATTAATATGGTGAATTATATTTATTTTCTCATATTGAATCAGAACTGTCTTGGTAGGAGCCCCATTTAATCAATTTGTGGTATTCTGTAAATATGCTGCTAGATTTTAATTTTAATAATTTATTTAAACTGTTTTGTATTACTACTCGTATGTGAAATTGATCTATAGTTTTTGGGCTGCTCATTTCAGGTTTTGGTGCTATTATGTTTTTATAACAAATATTTGATAAGTTGTTCTTTTTCAATGCTTTGACACTTTTAATTAGCACTCATGTCACTGGTTTGTAAAAGCTTGGGAGAATTTAGTTAATTAAACCCACTGGGCCTGGTACTTTTCTTTCTCTCTCTCTCTCTTTTTCTTTTTTTTGTAGAGTGATCTTAATTTTTTTTTTTTTTTTTTTTTATTACATAGACTATCTCTTTTGGGTCAGTTTTGGCAGTCTGTTTTCCCAGAAAACAATCTATGTCTTTCAAGATCCCAAGTTTATTTACATAGAATTGACTCAGTTGATTTTCTGTGTAGACATGATGTGCAAAATGTTGAAAACTTAGTTGGCATGGGCATTAATAACTCATAGCAGATGCTACAACCAACCACAATATATACCAAACACAAATATCTGATATGGTCATAATAGTGCCTATTGGCTAAGTATTAGTCATTGTATCTGTATTTATTCTCTGTTTGTATTATTTTCCCGTTCTCACTTCTTATTTTATGATTTTATTCTGTCCTTTTTTTGATTAGGTAAGCTAGTAATTTATCTATTTCATTATTTTAAACAGTATGCTCTTGGCTTTATTTGTTATTTTATCTTTTTTCTTGTTTTCTAATGAATGAATTTGTGCCTTATTTAACTCATTTTGTTTTCATCAGGTTTACTTCATTTCTCTCTTTTTGTCTTGTGTGGTTTTATTTTGTTTTATGAATATATGTTTTATGAATTTATATCAGATTGATATATATACATATACAGGTCATTTTATCCTATTAACGTAAGACAGATAAATTTTTGTCATCATATTTTATATATATTGTGATTTCAGTTTATATTGGTTCTTTGTTTAATAATCTTTTTATATAATTTGTTTTTTATTGCTTTTGTGTGTATGCATGTATGTATTCACAGGCACATCTATACATGCACATGCTTCCTTGTAATTCAAGATTTATTTTAAATTCTGTTAGTGGTCATCTTAAAACCTTGTAATTTAATATGCTTTAGCGTTTATTCCAGCCAGTGTCTGTTGATTCACCGTTAGAGCAATGACATTTGGTAGTACTCTTCTACTTTAGTGGTTCTCAGCACTGGTCCACATTAGTATCATCTGGGAGCTTTTAAAAAATACCAGTGCCTCTAAGATTAAGAGATGATTATTTTCAAAAAGTCCTCCATATGGCTTTAAAGAGCAGCTACAGTTGAGAGCCACTGTTTTACCCTCTCTCCCCTCCACCAAAAATTTTAGTCAATTATATATTATTTAAAAATTTTTTTCTAGTCTTTATGTTTTTGAAAGATTATTAGCCATATGTAGGAGAAAATACACATACTTGCACAATCTTCTATCTTCTCTCTTTCCCACCTTTGTCTAATATTATCATTCATTCTCATAATTTGTAACCTATGCATTCTGTTTTGCTGCCATCTTTATCCGTGATTAAATAGATTCCATAGTCACTGTGAGTAATTTTTCTCCATTCATTTTTTGATTGACTGAAGTTTATTGTCTAGTAGCTTCTTCAGAAGTGTTCATGGAAGTCACATCTGTCTGTTTCCTTTATATTTAAATGACAGTTTGGCTGGATATAGAAATCATGGATCACATATTATTTTCCTGGGTTCTTTGTATCGTATTTCTGTCTTCCAGCATCAAATATTGTTGTGAACTATAAGGTCAGTCTAATTTTTCTTCTTTGTATTAAGTATGGGAAAGAAAGTAATACTGTAACAAAGTACAAAAATACAGTGAGTTAACTAAGATTCAACCTTGTATCACTCTCATGTATCAGTCTGGCTGGTCTAAGTTATCAGAGCAACTGCTGTGCAAGGTCACCCAGAGAGCCGTTTCTTCCATGTTGTTGCTCCACTATCCCTTTTAGGGCATTTTGTCACCCTCAAAATCAAAAGTGGGATGTTGGCAAATCTACCTTCCAGCTTGCAAAAGAGGAAAAGGGGCAAAATACAGAGAAAGCAGATTTTCTTTAAATTGCAAATGACTTTACATACTTTTGTACATATTCAATATTCAGAACTTGCTCATGGCCACCCTAGCTAACTGAAAAAAAAAAAACCTAGAAAATGCAGTATCTAGCTGGGTGGCCTTAGAGTTGGAAATAGAAAATTTAGGAAGAACAAATATGAGTCCACTTCAAATTTGTAGGTTACTTAATAGTTTTAGCCTGAATGCCCAAAGTTTTTGTTGTTGTTTTGATATTTGAAGACCTATACTATCACTAGGAAATGTTTCAGTGTTGATAAAATTGCATGAGGTTTTTTGCTTTTTTAATTTTGGTAAGGATTTTCGGTTTAAGCTATAGGTTCTTCAAAATTATGTGTTAAATTTTATTTTGTTTTATTTATTGTGTGTTCCCCCCACCACCCTATTTTTTTTTTTTGTTTTTTTGGTCTGTTCTCCATGTCTATTATTTTGCTTGCTTTCCTCAATCCTGCTCTTTTGTGCCTTAGTGTGAATTCAGTGATAGCTCTTTGTGCTGCTTAATGTAGCCTTGATTTCTTGGATGGCTTTATTTATTTATTTTTCTATTTATTTTTCAAGTCTGCCAGCTCATGTTTCATCTCCTCCAGCTCTCTGCTTTGAGCTTTTTGATTCATTAGGTGCCTAGTATTCACGGCCATATTTATTTGGTCATGATTTTTATCTGGGAAATGACAATATTGTTCTGGTGTGTATTCATCACCTGCCACTTGTTTTTCCCACATTTTTCTTCCTTTTCCTGAAAGTAACTTTGCATAGATCCTTGGCTGGTTCTTTTTGTGTTATTACTTTTGTGAATGAGGTTAATTCCTCCAGTTATTTTCAAGAGGTTCCTTCAGGGGAGAGAATAGAGTAGTGTTCTAGGCAAGCAGTGACTCCTCCACAGTAAAGCTCCTTATGACTCAGGGGTGTGTGTGTGTGTATGTACACTATTTTAAACTTAGTTTTTCTCTAGTTCAAAGAAATCAGCAATTGCTGGACTACTCATAATTCAGATCCATTTCCTTGATCCTTCCTCAAGGATACACTGCTTCTCACAAATGTGTGTGTTTCCTTGTTCAGCCTCACCTTCCCTGCCTGTTCTCTGGGCTCAAAGAAGGTCCAGATAAGCTCCCTCTAAAGACCAGGCATCCTGTTCTCATTGTTCTAGACAAGGTTTGTGGTTTTGCCTCTCATATTGTGTCACATACTTTGAACTGTACTCTACCTGGTTTAGTTGAGACTTTTTTTTTTTTTCTTTTTGAGACGGAGTCTCGCCCTGTCGACCCAGGCAGGAGTGCAGTGGCGGGATCTCGGCTCTCTGCAAGCTCCGCCTCCCGGGTTCACGCCATTCTCCTGCCTCAGCCTCTCAAGTAGCTGGGACTACAGGCGCCCACCACCACGCCCGGCTAATTTTTTTGTAGTTTTAGTAGAGACGGGGTTTCACCCTGTTAGCTAGGATGGTGTCGATCTCCTGACTCGTGATCTGCCCGCCTCGGCCTCCCAAAGTTAGTTGAGATTCTCAGCCACAGATGTCTGTAGGTATTTCCCTGCACTCCTGTTTGAACTTCCCTGTTGGCAGCTCCTACTCAAATATTGTAGTTCGAGGTTACAGGTGTTTTCTAACTTTATCAAAAATTATTATTTTTTTCTGTTTTAGTTTTCATCATTGGTTTGAGTTGATTTTGTAAAGAAAACTATGTGGAGCCGTCTTTAGTTTGGCATTTCCTAATCAGCTACCATGAGTATTTATTTAGAGAAATCCATTATTATTTTGTTAGGATTCATTCTTCTAAGTGGTAAATTTACAAAATTTCGAGAATTCCAATCTGCATTTCAAAAAGATTATACAAATCTATACTCTTCTACTCATATATAAGAGTTTTTATTTTCCTATACACTTACTAATATATAAAGAGAACTTTGCCTGTTTGATATTCTAACATGGTATACCTCTTAAGTTGTGCTTTTAATTATTAGGGGACAAATAATTATGTCTTCTTTTGGGAATTTTCCATTATTATCCTTTAGTGAATATTGTTTCCTTTTGATGCCTTTGTCAACTTCATATAGATTTATATGAGCTTTTTCTTAAAGATATGTTGCATATATTTTTCTGTTAGTAATTTGCAAGTTTATTTTAATGTAATCTTTTACCAAATGAAAACATATTTTTATAGCAAGTTTAATATTTTCCCATGTGGTTTCTACTTTAGGACTCATTTTCTTTACCACAGCAAAATTATATATCCACATATATATTCCTTTAGTGTTTCAATGTTGTTTTATTCTTTGTACCTAAATCTTTAATAAGTCTGGGATTTGTTTTGAATATAGTATAAAGTACTAATCTAGCTTATTTTTCCCAAAATTGTTAGTTATGTGTTTCATTACCATTTATAGAGTAATTTCTTCTTCCCCACTTATTTAAGATGCCACTATTAACACATTAATCTTATGTTTATACAGAAACAGTTCTAAACGTTAAATTTTATTTCATTGTTTGCTTGTTTTTATGGCAGCACTACAACATTTTAACTATTATTTTATATATTAATGCATTTTATTTTCTAGCAGGGCAAATCTCTACCATTACTAGAATTTTCGAAATCTCTTACTTAGTTTCATGTATTATCCTTCCAGATGAACTGTGGAATCATTTGTTGAGTTTCCAGAAATAAATCCTCAAACCTACTGGGATTGTACTGAGTTTATTTATTTATTTGGGAAGAATTAACATCTTGACAATATTAAGTCTTCTTAGCTGGTAACATGATATAGTTCTCCATTTAGACAAGTTTTCTTTTATGTTCTTCAACAACAATATTGTGGTTTTCTTCACAGAGGTTCTGCACATTTCTCATGAGTTTAACTCTTAGGTGATATATATTGTTTTGCTATTATGAATGTAATTTATTTTCCAATCCATTATTGCCAAATATAAGAAAATATTGAGCTTTATTTATTTTGTGATTACTACTCTACAAATATTTCTTACAAATCCTAGTTGCTTTTCAGGTTATTCTTTTGAGTTTTATACCTAGACAGTAATGCCATTTTCAAACTTAGTTTTTCCTCTTTTCCAATATTCATACTTTTTAACTTGCTTTCTTATTCAATTGCACTGGCCAACTTTCCCAGAACAATGTTAATTAACAATAGAGTTAGCAGGCATACTTTACTTATTCTTGATTATAGTAGAATAAATTGTTTTACTGTCGTTTTGATGTTTAATGTAAAAGTACATTGTGATGGTATTGCAGTGCTTGTGTAGACCACACGTAGTTGGGTCTAAAAAAATTTTAATTTTTTTTGCTTAGGATTGTCTTGGCTATATGGGTTCTGTTTTGGTTCTATATGAAATTTAAAGTAGTTTTTTCTAATTCTGTGAAGAAAGTCAATGGTAGCTTGGTAGGGATAGCATTGAATCTATAAATTACTTTGGGCAGTATGGCCATTTTCACGATATTGATTCTTCCTATTCATGAGCATGGAATGTTTTTCCATTTGTTTGTATCTTCTCTTATTTCCTTGAGCAGTGGTTTGTAGTTCTCCTTGAAGAGGTCCTTCATATCCCTTGTAAGTTGTATTACTAGGTGTTTTATTCTCTTTGTAGCAATTGTGAATGGGAGTTCACTCATGATTTGGCTCTCTCTTTGCCTATTATTGGTGTATAGGAATGCTTGTGATTTTTGCACATTGATTTTGCATCCTGAGACTTTGCTGAAGTTGCTCATCAGCTTAAGGAGTTTTGGGGCTAAGACGATGGGGTTTTCTAAATATACAATCATGTCATCTGCAAACAGAGACAATTTGACTTCCTCTCTTTCTATTTAAATACCTTTATTTCTCTCTCTTGCCTGATTGCCCTGGCCAGAACTTCCAATACTATGTTGAATAGGAGTGGTGAGAGAGGGCATCCCTGTCTTGTGCCAGTTTTCAAAGGGAATGCTTCCAGTTTTTGACCATTCAGTATGATATTGGCTGTGGGTTTGTCATGAACAGCTTTTATTATTTTGAAATACATTCCATCAATGAGATACATTCTAGTTTATTGAGAGTTTTTAGCATGAAGGGGTGTTGAATTTTATTGAAGGCCTTTTCTGCATTTATGGAGATAATCATGTGGTTTTTGTCATTGGTTCTGTTTATGTGATGGATTATGTTTGTTTATTTGCATATGTTCAATCAGCCTTGCATCCCATGGATGAAGCCAACTTGATTGTAGTGGATAAGCTTTTTGATGTGCTGCTGGATTTGGTTTGCCAGTATTTTATTGAGGATTTTCGCATCGATGTTTATCAGGGATATTGGCCTGAAATTTTCTTTTTTTGTTGTGTTTCTGCCAGGTTTTTGTATCAGGATGATGTTGGCCTCATAAAATGAGTTAGAAAGGAGTCCCTCTTTTTCTATTGTTTGGAATAGTTTCAGAAGGAATGGTACAAGCTCCTCTTTGTACCTCTGGTAGAATTTGGCTGTGAATCCGTCTGGTCTTGGGCTTTTTTCTGGTTGGTAGGCTATTAATTACTGCCTCAGTTTCAGAACTTGTTATTGGTCTATTCAGGGATTCGACTTCTTTCTGGTTTAGTCTTGGAAGAGTGTATGTGTCCAGGAATTTATCCATTTCTTCTAGATATTCTAGTTTATTTGCATAGAGGTGTTTACAGTATTCTCTAATGGTAGTTTGTATTTCTGTGGAATAAGTGGTGATATCCCCTTTATCATTTTTTATTGTGTCTATTTGATTCTTCTCTCTTTCTTCTTTATTAGTCTGGCTAGCAGTCTATCTGTTTTGTTAATCTTTTCAAAAAACCAGCTCCTGGATTCATGGATTTTTTTGAAAGGTTTTTCGTGCCTCCATCTCCTTCAGTTCTGCCATGATATTAGTTATTTCCTATCTTCTGATAGCTTTTGAATTTGTTTGCTCTTGCTTCTCTAGTTCTTTTAATTGTGAGGTTAGGGTGTCAATTTTAGATCTTTTCTGCTTTCTCCTGTGGGCACTTAGTGCTATAATTTCCCTCTAAACACTGCTTTAGCTGTGTGTGGTCCAGAGATCCTGGTACATTGTGTCTTTGTTCTCATTGGTTTCAAATAGCTTATTTATTTCTGCCTTAATTTTGTTATTTACCCAGTATTCATTCCGGAGCAGGTTGTTCAGTTTCCATGTAGTTGTGCAGGTTCGAGTGAGTTTCTTGGTCCTGAGTTCTAATATGATTGCACTGTGTTCTGAGAGACTGCTTTTTATGATTTCCATTCTTTTGCATTAGCTGAGGAGTGTTTTACTTCCAATTATGTGGTCAGTTTTAGAATAAGTGTGATGTGGTGCTGAGAAGAATGTATATTCTGTTGATTTGGGGTGGAGAGTTCTATAGATGTCTATTAGGTTCTCTTGGTCCAGAGCTGAGTTGAAGTCCGGAATATCCTTGTTAATTTTCTGTCTCATTGATCTCTCTAATATTGACAGTGGGGTGTTAAAGTCTCCCACTATTATTGTGTGGGAATCTAAGCTGGAGGCATCATGCTACCTGACTTCAAACTATACTACAAGGCCACAGTAACCAAAACAGCATGGTACTAGTACCAAAACAGATATATAGACAAATGGAACAGAACAGAGGCCTCAGAAATAACGCCACACATCTACAACCATCTGATCTTTGACAAACCTGACAAAAACAAGCAATGGGTAAAGGATTCCCTATTTAGTAAATGGTGTTGGGAAAACTGGCTAGCCATATGCAGAAAACTGAAACTGGACCCCTTCCTTACACCTTATATAAAAATTAATTCAAGACGGATTAAATACTTAAACATAAAACCTAAAACCATAAAACCCTAGAAGAAAACCTAGGCAATACCATTCAGGAGATAGACATAGGCAAAGACTTCATGACTAAAACACCAAAAGCAGTGGCAATAAAAGCTAAAATTGACAAATGGATCTAATTAAACTAAAGAGCTTCTTCTGCACATCAAAAGAAACTATCATCAGAGTGAACAGGCAACCTACAGAATGGGAGAAAATTTTTGCAATCTATCCATCCGACAAAGGGTAATATCCAAAATCTATAAGGAACTTAAATTTATAAGAAAAAAAAATCAAACAACACCATCAAAAATTGGACAAAGGATATGAACAGACACTTCTCAAAAGAAGACATTTAGGTGGCCCACAAACTTGTGAAAAAAACCTCATCATCACTGGTCATTAGAGAAATGCAAATCAAAACCACAATGACGTACCATCTCACATCAGTTAGAATGGCAATCATTAAAAAGTCAGGAAACCACAGATGCTGGAGAGGATGTGGAGAAGTACGAATGCTTTTACATTGTTGGTGGGAGGGCAAATTAGTTCAACCATTATGGAAGACAGTGTGGCAATTCCTCAAGGATCTAGAACCAGAAATACCATTTGACCCAGCAATCCTATTACTGGGTATATACCCAAAGGATTATAAATCATTCTACTATAAAGACACATGCACACGTATGTTTATTGCAGCACTGTTCACAATAGCAAAGACTTGGGACCAACTCAAAAGCCCATCAATGATAGACTGGATAAAGAAAATGTGGCACGTATACACGATGGAATACTATACAGCCATAAAAAAGATGAGTTCATGTTCTTTGCATGGACGTGGATGAAGGTGGAAACCATCATTCTTGGCAACTAACACAGGAACAGAAAACCAAACACATGTTTTCACTCATAAGTGGGAGTTGAACAATGAGAATACATGGACACAGGGAGGGGAACATCACACACTGGGGCCTGTCAGGTGGTGGGGGGCAAGGGGATAGGATCAGGAGAAATACCTAATGTAGATGATGGGTTGATGGGTGCAGCAAACCACCATGGCACGTGTATACCTATGTAACAAACTTGCACGTTCTGCATATGTATCCCAGAACTTAATATATAATACACACACACACACACACACAAATAAATAAATGCATACAATTGTTTTTTTAAAAAGTATTTTAATTTAAATTCCCATCTAATAATCGTTTTTTAAAATTGGTGTGTCAATTATTTGCCTTTAATGTAACTATTGGTTTGCATTTAGATCTACCTTTATATTATTATTATTATTTTACTTATCCTTTCTGGTTTTGTCCTGTATTCTTTTTACCTGCTGTCCTTTTCTGATAGTCTATTTTTGATTTCTCTATTGACTTGTGTTCTGTATCTCTGTATTTTTTAGCACTTGCTCTAGAGATTATACACGTAACTAAGCTATCTTTCCAATTAAAATGCAGAGCAAAATTTGGAGCCACATGATGTTTTGGACCAAGGAATGAAATTAATCTTATTATGTCTTAACAAGATAACTTTGTTGTTCTTTTGAGAATAGATTTTACAGGTACAAAGGCTAAAGTAGGAGACGAATGCAAATATACAGGACTGTCTTTCTATTACTCTTTACTGAGAGTTTTTGTAAAATCAGGAAACAATGTTAATTTTATAAACTGCTTTCTCTGCTTCTATTGAGGTAATTAGTGAGGTGGCCATTTTATTCTGTTAATATGGTGAATTATATTGATTTAATTTTGAATGCTTAATCAATGTTGCATTTCTGAGATAAACCCCACTTGCTCATGAGGTACTATTCTTTGTGTATATTTTCTGATTTGATGTTAATTTTTTGTGAAGGTATTTTGAGACAATAAGCATGAGAAATGTGGGTCTGTAATTTTTCATGTTTTGCAAGGTTCTTATCTAGTTTTAGTATTACGGTGTGCTTGTCTCATACAATGAATCCCCTCCTCTTCTATGTTCTGAAAGATCTCACATTAGACTAGGATTAATTTTTCTTTCAAAGTTTAAAAGAATTCCCCACTGAAGCCATCTGGGCCTGGAATTTATTTTATGTAAAGAATTTTAATTATGAATTCAATATATCTTTTACAGATACAGTAGTCCTCCCTTACCCATGGTTTCACTTTCTGCAGTTTCAGTGGAACATGAACATGGTCAACGGTGACCAGAAAATGTTAAATGGAAAATTTCAGGTATAAACAATTCATAAGTTTCAAATCACACACCATTTTGAGTATCATAATGAGATCTCTCGCCATCCTGCTGTGTCCCACCAGGATGTGCAACAGCCCTTTGTCCAGCTATCAGTACTATATATGACTACCTACCCATTAGCCACTTACTAGCCCTCTCTTATCAGATTGACTGTGATGGTATCACAGTGCTTGTGTTCAAATAACCCTTATTTTACTTAATAATAACCCCAAAGCATGAGCATAGTGATGCTGGCAATTAGGATATACCAAAGAGAAGTCAAATATATGTCAAAGAGAAGTTGTTAATCTCTTACTGTGGATAATTTATAAAGTAAACTTAATCATAGGTATGCAAGTATACGAAAAACCATAGTGTGTGTAGGGTTTGTTATTGTCTGTGGTTTCAGGCATTCGCTGAGGGTGTTGCAATGTATCCCCAGTGGATAAAAGGGGACTACCTTAGAAGAGAATTCTGTTTTGTTTTTTTTTTTCTTAACTATCTTCCTGTGTCAGTTTTGTAATTTACATGTTTCAAGGAATTTGCCCATTTCTTCTGACTTGTCAAATTAATTGGCATTTAGCTGTTAATAATATTCCTTTATTATTATTTAACTATTTGCATCATCTATAGTGATGTGCCTTCCTTCATTCCACATGCTCTCTTTCTTTTTCTTTTTTTGGTCAGTCTTGGTAAGATATTACATAGTTTATTAAACTTTTCAAAAAACAAGCTTTTGGTTTTATTAATTTTTCTCTTGTTTGTGTTCTATTTCATTGATTTCCATTATTTTATTTTTTAGTTGCCTACATTTTCATCCTTTAGGTTTAATTTTGTAGAGTTTTGAGGTCATTTAAGAGTTTTCAACCTTTCTCCTTTTTTCTGAAGTAAGCTAGTAAAGCTACAAATTACTTTCTACGTGCTTCTTTAGATGCCTTTCATAATGTTTATTATGTTTTGTTCTCATTTTCATTTATTTCAAGGTATTTTAAAATGTCTTTCATGATTTCTTCTTTGATATTGGATCCTTTAGTACTGTGCTGCTTAATTTTCAGATATTTGGGGTATTTTTTTCAAGATATATTTTTGTTATTGATTTTTAACTTAGTTCCTTTATTAATTTCTAATTTAGTATGGTATTAATCCTTCTAAATTTATGCCCAATATATGATCTCTGTTGATTAATGTACCATGAATACTTGAAGGATTATGTATTCTCTAGTTGTTTGGTTATAGTGTTCTATAAATGTCAATCAGATAGTATTGGTTGATAATGATTGTTTCAGTTATCTATTGCTATGTAACAAATGTCCCCCAAATAGTAGATTAAAACAACAGCATTTATTTGGCTCAAAATTCTGCTATTTTGGCAAGTCTTGGTGGTAACAGTTTAGTTATGCTACATTCAGCATCAGCTGGAGTATCTCAAAGGCAGACTCCACTCAGTGTCTGCTAGTTTGTGCTGAATTAAAGGCTGTAAGCTGGGAATCTCTCTCTGTTTTAAAATGATCTCTTTATATGGCTTCTGCAATGGCTTTGGGGAAGCTATTGGCTTAGAGCTCTTAAGTTTCATGTCATGAGAGAGACAGAGCCAAGTAGAAACTGTATCAACTTTTTGACCTAGTCTTGGAAGTCATGCAGCCCTACTTCTGCTGTGTTCCATTTGTTTTGGTGGTCACAGAGTATTGTCCATTTTGACAAAGAGAGGGGATATAGACTTGACCTCTTAATGAGGGTATGACTAGGTCTGGAAGAACTTGTGGGACAGTAAATCTTGCTGAGAACATTTTTGGAAAATACAATTGGTCATAATATTGATCAAATCTTTTTCTAATCTTTTTTACCCTTCCAATAATGGACTGAGATCTTTTTTCTAATCATACCAACTTTTAGAAAATTGATTTCTGGGAGTAGTGTTAAAATATTATACTGGAAGTAGGAACTTGTATATTTATTTCTTTAGTTTTGCCAGTTTCTGCATCATTTATCTTGGCTTGCTATTGATTGCATACACATTTTAGATTATGTCTTCCTGTTAGTTATACATATGTTACAAACACAATGAAACACTATTATATTTGCTTTAGCCAATTTTTAAATAAATTGAGAAATGAGAGTCATTTATATTTACCCCCTTTTTTTTTCTGTATTCTTCATTCCTCGTAGACACAAGTTTCTGCATGGTATCCTTTTTCTTTTCTTTTTTTTTTTTCTTCTTTTTTTGAGATGGAGTCTTGCTCTGTCTCCAGGCTGGAGTGCAGTGGTGTGATCTCAGCTCACTGTGACCTCCACCTCCTGGGTTCAGGCGATTCTCTTGCCTCAGCCTCCCAAGTAGCTGGGACTACAGGCACGCGCCACTGTGCCCAGCTAATTTTTGTATTTGTAGTAGAGACGGAGTTTCACCATGTAGGCCAGGATGGTCTTGATATCTTGACCTCATGATCCACCCACCTCCACCTTCCAAAGTGCTGGAATGACAGGCGTGAGCCACCGTGCCCTGCCGGTATCCTTTTTCTTAAGCCTAAGGTTCAGGTCTTGCCCCTATTTATGAATTCTCTCAGATTAAAAAAATCTAAATATATATTTGTTTTGCCTTCAATATCAAAACTTTTTTTCTGAATATAGAATTCTTGTTGATTATGTTTTCAGTGCTTTAAAGATGTCACATTTTATTGTCATCTGGCTTGTAGTGTTTCTGATGAGAAGACAGCAATCAATCCTGTTGCTCACCTGTATGTAATATGTCTTTTTTCCCCCTCTGCGCCCTTTTAACATTTTCTCTCACTCCTTGGCTTTCAGCAGTTTTATTGTAGTGTGTCCATGTGTGGATTTATTTGTGTTTATCTGATTAGTTAAACTTCTTGGAAAATATGAGACTATAGTATTTTTTAAATTTCCCCCTCTGATATCTTTTTCCTCTCCCTCTAGAACTCTAATTACATATTTGTTAGATTACATAATATGGTTCCACAGGCCACTGAGGCTGTGTTCACTTTTCTAGTCTAAATTTCTTCTTTCTGTGCTTTAGATTGGACAGTTCTTTTTTCTAATCTCCAAAGCTAATCTTTCTCTGGCAATGTATAGTCTGGTATTAAGGCTATGAAGTGAAATTTTCATTTCAGATAAGTTTTTTAGTTCTAGAATTTTCATTCCTTTCTCCACCCAACTTTTATTCTCTTTTCAGTGTCTGTATCTGTTTACTTACTACAGTCATCTTTGTCTTTAATACTTGAACATGTTTAAAGTCCTTGTCAGTTAATTTCAACATTAGTGCCATCTCTGGGCTTCCATTAACCTTTTCCTCCTGTTTTTGGCTCTTGTTTTCCTGCTTCTTCATATGTCTAGTAATTTTTATTATCTGCTGGACATTTATGATGCTGTGTTGTTATAAATTTGATAGAATATGCTGAGAGCATGTATTCCATTAAACAAGGTTGAGTTTTGCTGTGGATGGCAGAAAATATATTCAATCAGCTTGATCCCACTTGATTTTAAGCTTTCTCTGGGTGGGTCTGGAATAGCCCTTAATCTAGTGATAGAGTAACTCTTTACTTAAGAAATACCCTTTCTGGGATCCAAACTAAATGCCCAAGGTATTCCCAAATCTCTTCATTCTGGCTTATCAAAAATTGAACATCTTCGGAATTGTAAGAGCTTTGAAGTTTGCATTAATCTCACAGTCTTTTAGTAGTTGTTCCCTAACCGATCTCTTGGAGTCTTGCTCTGTGCATGCATAGCTTAATATTCATGCAGATACTAAAGTGGATCTCTATACAAACAAATGGGACTATAATTCTATGCAGCTCTCTCTTCTCTGGTAACTTGCCTCACACATTTCACTTTGCTTTCTCTGTTAGGCAAGATATCTGCTCTCTATTTGTGATCTACTTCTCTGTGCTACTATTCATAAGGTGCCCACAGGCAAAAAACCAGGGAGAACATGAAGTTTACCTTATGGATTTTTTTCTTCTTTCAAGAATTGCACCTGTACTGTTTTCTTCCAATGTCTGAAGGCCATTTATTTATTTATTTTTGTTGAATTTTAGAGTTGTTTGTTGTAGGAGGATAAATATTATACGAATTATTTCATCATGGCATAAACTATATGTCTAGACATGTTAAATTTGAGATGTCTATTAGATAAACAGATAGTGAGGTGTGATAGACTGTTGAATGCATGAATGTGGAGTTCAAGGGTGAGGTCCGTGCTGGAGTCATACATTTGAGATTCACCAGCGTATATAATTTATGTAAAGTTTTGAAGTGAATGAGATCTTCTAGGTATAGATTGAGGAAGAGATAAGGGCTGAGGGCTGAGTCCTTGGGCAGCTTTAAAATATCAGAAAGATCAAGAAGAATCAGCAAACTCAGAAACAGCAAGTAGATAGGAGCAAAACTAGTAGAGTGTAATGATCTAGAGAAGAATATATTTTAGGGAAAAGGTAATATTCAACTGTGTAAAATAGTGCTAATTGGTTGAGTGAGATAAGAATGTGGACTCACCATTGGATTTGTCAAACACTGGGGTCAAAATGGTCTTGACACAAGCAGTTCCAGTAGAGTGGTGGAAATGAAGGCCTGATTGGAATGGATTCAAAATAAACGTGGGGATGGGGAGGATTGAAGACAGAGAGTATGAAGAACTTGTTCAAAGAGTTTTGCTGTAAAATTAAGAATGTGAAGATTATGTGAAAAATAATTTAAATATAAATAGCAAGCATTGTAATACAGTAATACCTTGTTCTTGAATGTTTGCCAGAACTTTACTGGGAAACCACTGGACCTGAGCTACTTTGGGTGGAGGGGTAATTCCAGGAATATGCTGGTAAATGTTCAACAACTAGGTCTCTGAAAAGAAAAAACCTTGTTTTGTAGCTGTTGCCAATTTCTGTGATGTAAATACTCCCATCATGGTTGATTTCAAGCTATAAATGTGATGTCACTGAAAACAGAGTTGGGAAAACATGCATGCAATCCACTCTCAAGAGTTTAGTATATCACTGAGTAATTTCTGGTCATCTTTTCTAATTTACTGTATGATTACTGGTATGTTTAGATTTTTTTTGAGATAGGGTCTTGCTTTATTGCCTAGACTGGAGTGCAGTGGCATGATCACAGCTCACTGCAGCCTTGACATCCTGGGTTCAAGCAATCCTCCCACCTCAGCCTCCCGAGTGGCTGGGACTACAGGCATGCACCACCACTCTCAGCTATTTTTTTTTTTGAAATTTTTGTAGAGACAGGTGTTCCTATGTTACCCAGGCTGGTCTCGAACTCCTGGGCCCAAACAATCCTCTTACCTTGGCCTTCCAAAGTGTTGGGATTACAGGTAGGAGCCACTGCATCTGGCCTAGATTTTTATTTTACTTATTTTTGATTTGGCTTTAAGAATTTATAATTTTCTGGAAAATCATTCATTTAAGTTGTCTTATGTTGTTACTGACAGTAGAAGAAATATAATGAAGAATGTGAGTGATTTAGGAATCACATAAAGTTTTGTTTATACCCTTCATTTGTGTGAAAATAATTATAGTACAATAAAAAAGAAGTTCTTGTTGAAAGCATAAATATGATGGTCCACTTTTATCACGCTTTTTATAGAAGGGAACTATATGATATACAAGAAGTATAAATCTTTTAATATACAAGAAGTTTGAATATGGAACTTATATAAGATGGACAACTAAGATTGAATAGGACCCGTTATATTAAAAAGGCTGGCCAGGCTTGGTGGCTCATGCCTGTAATCCCAGCACTTTGTGAGGCCTAGGCAGGCAGACCACCTGAGGTCAGGAGTTCAGACCAGCCTGGCCAACATGGTGAAACCCTGTCTTTACTAAAAACACAAAAATTAGCTGGGCATGGTGGCATGCCTTTGTACAGAAGAAAGACTTAATTGAAATCTTTGAAAACCCTAAACCAGCATAACAGGACTAAATACTAACCTGTTCTATCTTGATAATGCACATATTTTTCACTTTATACTTGCTTTAAGGATCTTGTATACTTCTACTCCAGGTGTGGATGCTGAAACTGATGGGCATGCAATGAAAGCTGGTATGCAGAAAAAATTCAGAGGTGGTTTTACTATCTTGGTATTCAGTTACATGGTTTTATTCCCACAGTCTTAATCTAAGATCAAGGACAAAGTTTTGTAGGCAGTTGTGTGAAATAGCAGTATGTAGATGAAAATATTTGAAATTAAAGTATAAGGGAGGACAACAATCTTAAGTGTACTTTGGAAATATTTCAAAAGCATCTTGAAGCAGTATAGTTAACTTATGAGACTATTTTAATAAAATTGGTTCATTTTTGACCAAATCTTCAAGTCCAGGAGTTTAAGTCAATATAATCTTTTCCTTAGCTACCATTAGAGAGAAAGGAGAACCTAATAACTTGGTGGCAACATTACCACAATAGTACTTTGTGTCAGCAGAGTTAGCTAAAATATAGCTTGGTTCTCCATTGACTTCACCTGAAAATGAGCCTCAGGCCTTTCATATGGGAACTGTAGTGGCTAGAGGAGCAATTTAGTAGCTAATTGCAAAATTATATTTAGAAATTCTTCACGCATGTTAAATTTTTTTTAAAGATTACTAAAACCTTTAATAAAATTGTAATAGCTTTTACTTTTGAAAGATAAAATTTCAACTTAATCTTGTATCTCAGAAGTTTATTCTATGATACTGACATTTGATTTTGGCTGAATGTTGATTCTAATACTTTGCCCTTTGTCATACAGCTAAAGTACATATTCAGTAATGGATGTGAAGTAATATGTACTTCAATAATAGAATTTTTTTTTCACAATTTTGAAGACATACAATTTGTCTTCCAGGTGTTGCTACTGAGAAATTCAATACCACTGGGATCCCTCATCTTATTCATAAGAGCTATTACCTCTGGATAAATTTAGAAACTTCCGTGTGTCTCCGTCAGCATAAAATTTCATAACTATTTGCTTTGGTGTGGGTCCAGTTATATTCATTTTTTTTAGAGACTCAGTAATTTCTTCCCACTGTTAACTAGTGCTCTTTAGCTTTGAGAATTTCTTTTGTATTTTTTCTTTGATAATCTTTCACCATTTTTTTTTCTGTTCTTTATTCTGTAAACTATTATTTGGTCATCTCCTGGAGCTCCTGAGCTGATCCTCTAATTTTTCTCATCTTTTTCTCCTGTTTTTCAGCCTTTTGTCTTTTTTAAAAATGATTTAATTATCTGTTGCTGCTGAACAGATTAAATGACTCTTTATCTTTTAGTTTTTACTTCCTAGGGACTTCTTCAAGTTTATCTTCTAACCCTTCCACTGAGTTTTCATTTATCCTACCATATTTTTAATCACTAAGAACTTTGTTTTTATATCTTGTTTTTGCTCATGGATGCAGTATCTTATGGAAGATATTAATTATAGTTTTGAGATTTTATTCTGCTTGTAGAATTGATTCCTTTCCTCCAAGTTTCTCCTTCTGCCTCTTGGTTTGCTTCTGTTTTTTTCTCTTTAATGTTAGAGTCTTTCCTTACATGTCTGCTGCTCTTGGTAGTCCCAGCACACTTTAGAGCTAAGAGGTTTTGTGTTTGTGTGTAGGTTTTAAATGGTGTGCTTCATGTTTGGTTATAGAAATGGGCCATTTCTTTGGGAGACTTCCTACCTTTGGAAGTCTCCCAAAGAAATATATATATTTATATATACACACACATAATCTTCAGTGGTTTAATTTTCCGAGAGCAGTATTCTTCAGTCCCCTGCCTGAGAGTTAAAATCTTGGCTACCAGTATTCTGGGAATCAAGTTGGAAATGGAGGCTCCCAAGTATCACCATTCACTATATACTTTCCATCATTTTCCCAGTTTTTTTTTTTCTTTTAGTAACACACCTTATCTCAATTCTCGATAAGCCTGGTGCTACTAAGTCTGGTTCAGTATGCAAGAGAAGAAAGCCTTCATCCTTCTGCCAAGGTGGGGGAAGAGTATTCACCCAGATGTGAAGTGAATGGAGAGCTAGGAATCCTCTTGTTTCTTATTCAGACTTGCCATCAGTTCGCCCATTTTCAGCTTCACCTTCATAGTCACTTTCTGGGATACCTGAGGTTTCCAATTCCTGAGGCCTTCTTGGAGTTTGCAGTCCAAATCAGCTTAGTTCTGCTCTTCCTTCATGGCTAGTTTGTTTTCAGCTTTCTCTGGTTTGCTAGGGAGTTTTACTTGTCCATCTGCTTTCTTGTTTCTAAATTTGAATTTCTTTATCTCTTCTGCTATTCTCTTTTTACCTGTGGGTTTATATCTTAAAATCCTTTAGCGCCATTTTGGTGAGGTTTCAGGAGGAATGAGTCAAGATTAAGTTCTATCTTTTATGTTTAACTATAAGTCAACTAGCTTAAATGTTATTCTTATGTAGGCATACTTTTTGTTTCTCTCTCTCTGGATGATTTCATAGCCACTTTAACATTAAACATATGTCTTTTTCAGCACAGAAAATATTTCTCCCAATGTATCATTGAGTATAGTGTATGTTGTTTTTTCTTCAAGCCTCTTTCTTTAAGATCTAGCTCTGGGGATACCTTCCCTGTGAACCAAATCTAACCTCCTCTGGCAGAGCCAAACTCTCCATTCTGTATCTCCATAGCACTTTGTATGTGTGCTACCAAAGTGAGTACTCTCCAGTTTTACCTTGGTTTCTGTGGGGGATTGGTTCCAGGAACCCTCTCAAATACCCAAATCCGTAGATACCCAAGTACCTTGTATAAAATGGTGCAGTGTTTGCATATAACCTATGTACATGCTCCTGTACACTTTAAATCATCTCTAGATTACTTGTAATAGCTAATCCTATGCAAATGCTGTATGAATGGTTGTTATACCCTATTGCTGAGAGAATAATGACAGGAAAGAAGTCTGTATATATTCAATACAGATGTAACCATCCACTTAAAAATATATTTGTATTTATATTTTTTCTTACCAATGGATTCTTGCCACATCAACTATCCACTTTTCCCCCAACTGTGGTTGGTTGAATCCATGGATGCGGAACCCACAAATATGGAAGGTTGACTATAGCTAAGTTACAAGTAATTTGATTTATTAAAGACTCACCACTTTCAATGATGGATCAATAATTATAGATAGGAGATACTGGAAAGCAGCATGGATCTGGGTCCCCCATGTGAGAGGTGGGAGATGTGGTGACTGAGTGACTGTGGAGTGCAGAGTTCCCCAATAGTTGGTTACCCACATTACACTGAGCATCTATAGCAAGAAGACTATAATCACATGCAATTTTAGCAACAGATTAGCTACTACTATAATTTTGAAATAGAGATAAATGTAAATGTTATTTTTAGATATATGTAGCAACTATAGGGTGGTATGAAAATATTTGTGATTTCTGTTGGTGACTAAGTCATAGATGCTGCTAATATTATGGTGGTTTATTAACTTTATTTAGAAATAAGAAGAATGTCAAGTTAGAGTTTGGTAAAAAAATGTATCTTTTCTTCCCTCCCATGACCATGAATCTCTCAAATTTTACTCTGGGACCCCAGATTAAGCACATTTGCCTTAGATTCTTTATTTTAGTTTCACTCATGATCTTCTGCCATATTAGTCATGGAGTCTTAGACAGTAATATTGGCGACAATCTCAATTCCAACATTGCCATAGTACTTTAGTTTAATTTTTATTGAATCTAGAAAAAGGTGTTTTTGATAAAGATGTTAAATTCTAGATGGTGAAATCTGAGAAGAGTGGACTATGCCAGAAGCCATGGAGTCTGGTTGTTTTCACATCCTAAAAAGTGACTAGCTCCATGAACAAACTCCCTCCGTTTTTCCTCAGGACTTGAGAAAGATTGAGCCATCTTTCTTTCTATGTTGTACCTTTCCCTGGGTCATCCACAGGGAAGTATATGAATCAGAGACACACGCTGTGATGTCTGGCCCCCAGAGGTATGGTTAACCCAGCAGAACTATCCTGCAAGGCATACTCTGAATATATGGTTTTAATCAAAGCAACTTGCCTAGATTTATTTATTTATTTGTCTCTGTTAATGGAGATAGTGTGTGGGGGAAAAAATCTATATCTGCTGTAGGCTTAGATCCAGTCAGAAAGCTATAGTGAGTGCTAATCCTATAATCTGTGTTTTCCATACATATAAATTTAAAGTATGGATATTTGAGCTATATACAGTAGCAACCAACTTAATGGTAAGTAGCTTTATGAGGTTATATCTAATGTTTCTTCCAAATATTATGGCTTCAAGGCCATTCTTATAATTTAAGACTGTAAAATTGAACCCATTTTTCAAAAGTTGAACGCATGGTACCTTATTATGCATACTGTTGTCTGAGGTTTGGAAAAATAATGAAGACTCTCATTTCGTGTGGGATTCTCAACTGAGAGCAAGGAATAGAACTTAACATTTGAGTTTGAAAGTCCTTGGGTTCTACTTTTGTTATGCAATGAGTCCCACAAAATGGGCACTAGAAAAAGCCTACTTTTAATAGGCATCCATTTTAAATGGGGACAAAAATTTTACAGTATATAGTTTAATTAGGGCATTAGCAAATAATAGGTTTAATTAGGGCATTAGCAAATAAAGCAAAAATCATTAAAACAAGCTTATTTTATTTCTCTTTATAAAATTTAGCTTGTAACTATGCATTAATTTAAAACAAAGAATAAATCAGATGTTGACTTTTTGGCATACATTTTCTGACAAATGGTATGACAGTAGAATATGACATTCTTCTCTTTATGTTTTTGATTTTTCTTAATGTGATCATGTAGAGTCAGTTTTTGAAAACAATTTCATTGGCTTCATAGATTTTCCTAAGGGCCTCATTTCATACTTTTATATTCAAATTATCCTTTTTGAGGTGTCTATCTTGTCTTTTTCATATTGCAAGACTTAAATTTCGCTCTTCAGTCTGTGTGCTTTGTGTTGTTAAATGTTATAAAGATTGACTTTCCGTGAGGGTAGATGTCAGTGTATTACATGAGGGATATTGAGAGGAAACTAATTTCATAGGTATTTAGTTCATCAGTGAACATTTTCAGGTTGTAACAACTGCTTCCATATACATTCTCCTAACTGGGAGGGTTGGGGAGGAATTCATCTCCCAATAATTATTCATGAAATTATTATTATCTCCTCTTTATTTATGAAAACATGAGAAGAAATATGAAGTTGTAGTAGCATCAAAACATAGGCATATTGAGGCCAGGTGCAGTGGCTCATGCCTGTAATCCCAACAGTTTGGAAGGCTAAGGTGGGTGGATCACCTGATGTCAGGAGTTCCAGACCAGCCTGGCTAACATAGTGAAACCCCGTCTTTACTAAAAATACAAAAAATTAGCCGAGCACTGTGGCTGGTGCCTGTAATCCCAGCTACTTGGGAAGCTGAGGCAGGAGAATTGCTTGCACCTGGGAGGTGGAGGTTGCAGTGAGCTGAGATCATGCCATTGCACTCTAGCCTGGGCAACAAGAGTAAAACTCCGTCTCAAAAAAAATAAATAAATAAAAAATAAAAAAATAATTTAAAAAAGGCATGTTGGACAAAAATCTAGAGGAGTTTCTAATAGTGAAATGTGGAAAGGGCCCTGAGGATGAATGTGGGGTTGAGCTGGTAAGTGGTATGACATTTCTACCCATTCTTACTATGCCATCTACCTTGGACACAGGAAGCTTTCACTGAGTAGGAGTAAGAGACGAGAGTCTCTTCTGTGTTCTGCAGTCTGTCTTCTACATCTGTTCTCTGAAACCACCCAGAGCATTAGCCTTTATCTCCAACTCTAACACCTCTCTCTCAAATAGTTCTTTGTAAGCCCATATGGGGATGAAAATTTGCTATAATATACTACAGCAGGGGCAATGAACAACCAGTGATGTTTTAGAATAGAGATGTAAAAACTTAACATAATGATTATACAAAATGGTACTGCTATTGTGACTAAAAACAATAGTGGCTAACATTTATGGAGCCCATACTACCTAGTAGGCACTCACTTATGAACTCATCAAGTCTTTATGACAATGCTATGAGAAAGGTACTGTTATTATTTCCATCTTATTAATGAGGAAACTGATACATAGAAACATTGAGCAACTTGCCTGAGATCACATAGCCAATAAATGGAAGGTCAGAATTTGGGAACCTAAGTATCTAACTCCAAGATCCTACCATTTTAAATGTCTTCTATTGTATTTGAGGCAGATCAATATTTAATACTGAACACTAACTTCTGTTCTTATTTGCTTAGAATCTCTGCTTTCAAGAGGAGAGTTGGCCCTGAGATCCATTTCAAAGGTAAATGATATAATGTGGTAGAAAAAAGCAGGTGTTCAAAAAGTCTAAGCTTTAGCTGAAGTTAGAAGATTGAGAATATAGATAAAACGTTTCTGAGAAACATTGAGAAATAATATGGCTTTTACTTACTTTACCAGAAAAGAAAAAGATTCCCTGGGGCTGAGAGGAAAGAGGTTATATAGAGGAGAATTAATGAAAATGGGGAGTCTAGGAGTTCCCAGAGAGCAGGTCCTTGTCTCTTGCCTCCAGGCTGACAGACGAGGCATGGTGCCAGACTTTAGAGAAGCTTGGGATCTGGGTGGTGATATGACTTGGGCATCCTGCCCCTGGATGATAAGGCCGTGTCAGCCTCAAAGAAAGTCATATTCTATTATTATTATTATTATTATTATTATTATTATTGAGATGGAGTCTCGTTCTGACACCCAGGCAGGATTTCAGTGGCGCGATCTCAACTCACTGCAACTTCCGCCTCCCAGGTTCAAGCAATTCTGCCTCAGCCTCCTGAGTAGCTGGGACTACAGGCACGTGCCACCATGCCTAGCTAATTTTGTATTTTTAGTGGAGATGGGGTTTCACAATGTTGGCCAGGCTTGTCTCGGACTCCTGACCACAAGTGATCTGCCAGCCTCGACCTCCCAAAAGGAGGTCATATTCTTTAGTGTGACATGAAAACAGGAGGAAAAAGAATCCTGTTCCACTCTTAGTGTGGTGTGGAAGAAGCAGAGGAAATGGAGATCCTGAAATGCCCATTCGGACAGGAATAAGAACAACTTCTTGCTAAGCTGTGTGGGCTGATGACAGAAGACCAATTGGGATTGTAGATTTTTCAGTGTATGTCTGTGTAGGGAAGTGATTCCAACACTACATCTGCTCTGTTCCCTCCTCCCTGCCAATATCTCAATACTTTGTCAGCTCCCTGGAACTTAGACACAACTGCACACAAGAGAAAGGTAGCTGAGATTCAGATTTATAAAATTCTATTGCTCTCTTGACATAGTTTACTTACCCAGATGTGCACTCTAAGATCTATGGTTACTATGTTTAGTCTCAAGTTTTTCAGGCTGTTCTTTAATCTTCCTAGAAAATTATGTTGTACCCAAATTGTGAAGTTGATCAAGCATCTGCATGTATTTACAAATTCTCCCCCACCCAATTTTAGTTAATTTTCAAAGTAGGTAATATAGGCACTTGGTACAAAAAAATTCAAAAGGCGGCCGGGTGCGGTGGCTCACGCCTGTAATCCCAGCACTTTGGGAGGCCGAGGCGGGCGGATCACGAGGTCAGGAGATGGAGACCATCCTGGCTAACACGGCGAAACCCCATCTCTACTAAAAACACAAAAAATTAGCCGGGCGTGGTGGTGAGCGCCTATAGTCCCAGCTACTCGGGAGGCTGAGGCAGGAGAATGGTGTGAATGCAGGAGGCGGAGCTTGCAGTGAGCCGAGATTGAGCCACTGTACTCCACCCTGGGTGACAGAGCGAGACCCCATCTCAAAAAAAAAAAAAAAAAATTCAAAAGGCATCAACAAATAGACAATGAATAATAAGTGTTGCCCCTCAGTGCTAACACAGCTATCAGTTATTTGTGTTTCCTGAGATATTATGTGTACATATTATCATATATATATACAGTCTAAAAACAGACCTGCAATGATAGCATATTTTACACACTGCTCTGTATCTTGCCTTTTCCTTGTAACAAGATGTCTTGGATACTATTCTATAGTTGTATTTAGCATTCCATTCTAGGGATGCACCATGATTTATTTAAGCAATCTCTATTGATGGGAATTTAGATTGTTTCCAGTTTTTTTGCTCTTACAAGTTGTGCTATAGTGAATTGTTTTTAGCTTCCTCTTTGTGCATTTGTTTGAATATATGTGAATGATAACTTTAAAAGTAGAATACAGGGATGACACTTATGTGTACTGAAAATATTAACAGGTATTGCCCAGTGACTCTCCATAGGGATTGTACCAAGTGAAATTCTCACCTGAAAGTATGAGTGCCCATTTCCTCGTATTGTTAAACTCTTAAAATTTGTTCTCATCTGATAAATGAAAATCAGCATCTTCTTGTTTTTCCTTTCGTTTTAAAAAATGAATTTGTATTTTTGTCTGTACTCCTTTTTTTTGTTATCTGTCTGTGACCTTTGCCCATTTTTCTATATTGATTTTTCTGAGCTTACACATTTTATGAAATTAGCCTTTTGTAATTTGTATTGCAGATACTTTCTTCCAATTTATTGGTTGTGCTTTGACTTTGCTTGCTTGTTTCTTTAGGTACTTAGACTTTTTATTTATATATAGTTGAATTCATCCATCTTTTAAAAAATGGTTTTAGTCAAACCATTCTCACTCAAGAGATTATTGTCTTATACCTCATGCTTTCTTTAGTATCTTTTCCTGATTTTATTTTTATGTTGAAATCTTTCTCAATGGGGAATTTGTCTAAAAGGAAAAGCAGACTATTAATTGCTACGTCCATGATGTTCCATTTATAACTTTTACTTTAAGTTAATTTTTTGGTGAATCATGGGCAATGGAATAAGATTCCATTTTGTATCTTCAAAATAATGTGTTTGAATCACTTATTTAATTTACTTGCAAAAATAAGTACTGCAAGAAAAGAGTCTTCATTAGATTTTTTCCCACTCCAAGAAAAGCCACATAGTCTGGTTGAGTTAATTGTAACAACATTAGGGTGGGAAGAAGGTCAGAGAGTGTGTTTAGCTATTGTAAACTTTGTGAGCAAATGCAAACTGTGGCAAATACAGTTTACAGTTTTATGGAAACAAAGACAATTCTCTAGGGCCAATGTTCTAAAAAATGTAGTTTCCTATAAAAAGAATTTATATTCTCAACATTACAAGTCAACAATTCTTGAAATTATTAAAACAAACCTTTGAATATTATAAGAAAACTGTCTTATTCTGTAAACTTAGGCAGAAATTCAATGTTAAGATAACATGATACAGAATAAGTATAGATTTAATTTAAATTTTATGGTAACTGGTATATAAATATTCTCTGAACTTCTTCAATATTTAGCTAAAACAAATGGCAATGTCTAGTCCAATGCTTTGTGTTTTAAAAGCACTTGTGTCAACAACTCAAAGTTTCTCATTAAATAACATTGAAACATATTGCTATCATTATAACTATTATTTTAACCAAAGCTTAGTCAAAGACCTTGGCCACAGAATAATGCACTTTAACAGATAATGAACTTAAGCTATATGACATTGCAAAACATGGCACTTTGAATTTAAATTTAACAAATTTGATGAAAACTCTCATTATTGATAGAGTACTTTCTGTTGCCACGCTTACTAATTTTGATTACTGCTAAACTTTTTAAAAATTAATTTTAATTACACAACAAAACATGGATACGTTCACATTTGAAAAAGACAACAGAAGATAAACAAAGATCCCTTTGTTTCTACTCCCTTGCCTGATTTTCTCTTCACCAAAACCTCAACCTCAGACTGAAGTTTGGGGCTTATACTTCCAGAGATTGTTTCACTTCTTCACTCAACACTATATTTTTCATATCTATTTGTATTGAGACATTTAGATCTTGTTCATTTCTTTTAACTGTTGCACAGAATTTTATTAAATATATATACACATAATCACATTCCTCTGTTGATGGACATGTAGTTTGCTTTTGGTTTTTCATTATTATAAATAACAATGCTTATAAGTGTCTACCAGTGCAGACTTTTTCCTAAAGAGTCCTGGAATTGGAATTATTGGTTTATAGGATATGAGCATTTTGAGTTTTAATAGACACTGTCAAACTATTCTCCAAAATGGCTGTACTTATTTATTCTTCCATCAGCAGTATATAATAATGGTGATTTCTCTACATCTTTTCAACACTTAATTTTGTTAAACTTTTAAAATTAGTGCTAATTTGGTGAATGTGAACAAGTATCTCATTAATTTGCATTTTCTTGATTACTACTGAGTTGATTATCTCTTCATATGCATACTGGCCACTCAAGTTTCTTTCCCTGTGAATTATCCTTTGCCCAGTTTTCTTTTGGGCTGCTTTTCAATTTCTTATAGGCCTGTACGAGTTCTTTATTTTGTCCCAGATATTAATCCTTTTTGTATTATTTGTGTTACAGTTATTTTATCCAAGCCTAGTGATTATTTTTAAACTCTATTTCTTGTGTCTTAAGTAGAGCAGGATATGGCATAGTGGTTAAGAGTATGGGCTTTAAAAGCAAATGACTTGGGTCTGAATCCCCACTCTGAAACTATTTGTGTGATCTTTGGTAAGTTACCTAACCTCTCTTATTCTCAATTTTCTCACCTGTAAACTTAAGATTATAATAGAAATCACCTCACAGGGTTGATGTGAATGTTAAAGGGCTTAAATAATGAATAATCTCTGGCATATAATAAGTACTCAATAATTATTATTACTATATAGTCAAATTTAACAATTATTTGTTTATAATAATTGTTAAATAATTGATAGATAAAAAGCCTTGTTTGAGAATGCTTTTCCTAACGTGAAGCTTAAAAATGTTTTATATTTTGTATTAGTAATTTTATTGATTTTATGTTTATTTTAAAAATTTGTCTAGATATTTTCCATGTGGCATAGGTAGGAATGTTAATTTTAATTTTTTTCATCTGTATATGAAGCTAATTATACCAGTTCCGTTTACGTAAAGGCCTATTATTTCCTGATTGATTTAAAGTGTAACTTCTATAATATATTAAATTCCCATAAGATCACTTTCGTATTATCTTCTTTTTTAGTGATTTGTCTATTATTGTGTCATTGTTACATTTTTTAAATTTAATTATTGAAGATTTATAATATTCCCTGAATTTTTTTTGCATGCTTCTAAATTTCAGTTGTGCTCTTAGTATTTGATGGTCACTTAAGTTGGATATAAAATCATTGACTTATTTTTTTCTTGGCCTTGAGTAAGAAATATATCTCTCCATTGTCTTCCATATCTAAAAGAGTTATGCCAAACTGATAACTTTCCTTCTTGTATGTAATTTACTTTTTTGGCTTAAATAACAAGAGAATATTTTTTAAGGTACAATAGTTTTATTACATTTTGGTGGTAATCATTCTGGGAAAATTTTCCTATGTATATGGTGTTCCCTTTAATATGTAAAGTATTTTGTTATTTTAACAAAGTTTTCTTTAAGGACATATTTAAAATTTTGTTTTCTGGCATTGATTTGCTTTTTTCCTTTGAGAATCTTATACATACATGCTGTGTATATATATCCTTTTGTTTTTTCATTTCTACTTGATTTTTTCAAAAATTTCTGCTTTCCATTCTTTGTTGTCTAAGTGTCATCTGTATACTGCTGTGTTTCTTCTAGTATAGTCCTCTCTTCTGCAATTTACAAAGTATGTTTTGATGACAGACTCTCCAAATTTATAGTTGTATGTTAAATCTTTATTATACTCTCATTTTTAATATTTATATTTTTAGGTATAGAATTCTATTTTAGCAGTTAGTACCATTGACACAAAGATATTCCTTTGTCTTCTAGTTTTCATTGTTGTTATTGAGAAGTCAGCTGTCTTTTCTAACTGTTGTTTCTCTCAAGGTAATTATTTTAAAATATACGTTTTATTATAATTCAGGTATATTGAGGCCATCACATCAAGAGACTACTGCCATTAAAAATATAGTTTGTTCTTCACAGCTGTCAACAGGAGGGGACATGCATGTCATGTAATATCACATGGAGAAACACCAGGTTGGTCAGGAGGCAGAAGGAATGGAAACAAAACATGGGCAAAAGGCATTATTGTGGCTTCTGTATAAAGGAATGTGTATTAGTCAAGGTTCTTCAGAGAAACAGAACCAATAATGTGATAGGTAGACAGATTGATACCTAGATAGATCTATGATAAGAAATTGGCTCTGGTAATTATAGAGACTGAGAAGTTTCAAGATCTGAAGTCAAGAAGCTAGAGATCCAGGAGAGCTGATTTCAGTCCAGTAGTTCCAGTCCAAGTCTGAAAGCCTATGAACCAGAAGATCTGATGGTGTAAATTCCAGTTCAAAAGTTGTCAGACTGGGAAGTCAAGAAGAGCCAATTTTTCATTTCAAGGGTAAGAGAAAGAAAAGACCAACGTCCCAGTTCAAGAAGTCAGGCAGGAGGAGTTTCCTCTTACTCAGCGTTTTCATTCTATTCAGGTCTTCCACTGTTTGGATGAGGCCCACCCACGTTAGAGAAGGCAGTCTGCTTTACTCAGCCTACCTATTTAAATGTTAATCTCATCCAGAAACACCTTCCTATACACATCCGGAGTAATGTTTGGCCAAATGTCTGGGCACCCTGTAGCCCAGTCAAGTTGACATGTAAAATGAACTATAAAAGAATAGGTGAGGCAGGGCGAATGGTTTCAGGATTGGCTAGTTTGAATAATTTCAGCAGGCTCTGGGCTGTAGGAGATGGCTTGAGTTGTCTGATATTTGATCCTGGGTTGATTGAGGCAGTTGAATATTGGCCTAAAGAGTAAGAGCCACATAGAGGAGATAGGGGATTGCGCTCTGGATTAGTTAGATTGCACGTGAAAGTTGTGAATTGTTTGCTATCTTTAGGAATTACGTAACCCTGGCAGGGGCAGTCCTTTCCTGGTCAGTGAGGCCTCAGATGCCAGAACATCAAGAATAAAGAAAATAAAAAAGTATAATTAATACAGTAATCTATTCTTCTCTCTGGTTGCTTTTAAGACTTTGTCTTTATTTTTCTGTACTTTTGACTCTGAAATATCTAATTTGGGTACATTTTAATTTATCTGGCTTGTGATTCTTCCAGCTTTTTGAATATGTGGTTTGGTATCTTCCATCATTTGTAGAAAATTACCAGTCATTTATCTCTTCAAATATTGTGTTACACATCTTTTACCTTCTTCTCCAAGCAAAGCAATCTTTGCATGTCTTTATCTTCTATTGTCTCTTGTTTTTCATATTTTCTGTATTGGTCTTTCTTTCTATGCTACAGTGAGTTTTTTTATGGCCTATTTTCTAGCTCAGCATTTTATCTTTGGTTTTGTTCTGTTTGTTGCTAAACACATCCAATTCAGTTTTTAAAATTAGATATTGTATTTTTATTTCTTAAGGCTCTTGTTGGTTCTTTTTCATATCTTGTAGGTCATATTTCTACTTCCCTTCAGGTATTTTCAATCTTGACCTTATTTCTTCAAACATTATAAGCCTATTCACTTTATAATCTGTGTCTGATTATTCCAATATCTGACGTATCTGTGACTCTCTTTTTACTGGCCATTCATATTTCTTGTCTCCCTCATGGTATCATTTTTCCTTGTGGTCTTGGTTATTTTTGACTATGTACCACCACGTTTCCTTAAAAATTATTTATGGAGATTCCCTAGGCCTTAAAGTTCCTCCTCTAGTTAGAATTTGTATTTACTCCTGTCAGATCCCTAGGCGCATAACCATCCCAGAATTACTTTAAACTAAATTTACAGCTTGAGGATTCCTGGACCACTGCACTAACATGAGACAGGGCTGAAAATCCATGCAAGTGTTCACTTGTGGTTACCAGTTTTAAGGGACAATTTTTTAAAGATTCGATATCCCCCTTCTCTGCTCAGCATGAAATCTCACCCTTAGAAAGTTCCCTACATGTGGATTGTGATTAGGAAAGTGCATTTACTTAGTTCAGAGTTTCAGTTTAATGTGCTTGTCTCTTATTTGGATTCTTATGGATCTGGACCTTGACTTATATACCCCATGCCCCTTGAGGCCCTCTGAACTTCAGCTCAATTTTATCTAGGTCAGAAAATTTCCTCAGGGGAAAAAGAAAGCAGCTTAATGAGGTGTTCATTTTTCTGAATATTTGCTTTCTTCTAGAGTTTGGCTTGGTATCTCATCCTCACAATCTTTCGAAATTTTTTTTTCTTTTTTTTTTGAGACAGGGTCTCACTCTGTCACCCTAGCTGGGGTGCAGTGGTGGGATCCTGGATCACTGCAATCTTTTCCTTCTAGGTTCAAGTGATCCTCCCACCTCAGCCTCCTGAATGGCTGTGAGTACAGGCACTCACCACCACTTCTGGCTTTTTTTTATTTTTTTTATTTTTGGTAACAATGGGGTTTTACCATATTGCCCAGGCTGGTCTCGAATTCCTGAGCTCAAGCAATCTGCCCGCCTTGGCCTCCCAAAATGCTGGGATTACAGGTGAGCCACTGCTCCTGGCCTTCTTTGATTCTTTTAAGAAAATGATTTTAGCAATTAGAATTATTATGAATAGACTAATTTGTTACTGGAAATGCTGTTACTGGAATTGGAAGTTGTAGGAAATCTTTTACATTTCTGTAAAAGATAAGCATTACAATTCTGAATGCTTATAGAATTGCTTCAGTTTCCTTGAAATTTAAAAATAGCACCAGGATATCTTAAGGTGATGACTTTTTAAAATTAATTTTGCCTAGTACATAAGAAGCCTTTTCGATCTACTGATTTCATGAGTTTTTCCACAGATAAATAAGATAGTTATTTTATTATATCTTTATCACCTGTGTTCCATTTCTTCTGATCGTTTCTTTAGAAACAAAGTCTTTTTATATCTATCATTTTCCTCCTTTGGATTCATTTACTTTATATTGTTGGATAATTTCTCAAGCATTTCTAACCTTACAAGTGATTTTTTTTGTCTGCAGTGGTGTTGCTATTTTAATTTCTACTTATAGTAATGTAGAAGATATTTATATGACATTATTTCCTTCATTATAGCTTTAAAATTTTTCTAGTTCTCTTTTGTCTCGGTATTTCATTGTTTTTAATTCAGGTTTCTTTCTGTTCTTCCAGAATCCATAATTTTTGTAATTTTATTGAATATTAATTCATGATATAGTATTTTATGAAAATAATTGTATTTATTTTCATAAATACACTCGTATCTTTCCTTGTTTTCAGAATTGTTATCAAGCAAATGGGTTCACTGCCTGATGTACACAGAAACCAATAACTATAGCACTAGCTTTTGAGAAAAGAAAGACTTTATTGCAAAATGAGTCAACAAGGAGTCAGGAGTGAGCTCAAATCTGTTTCCTCAATCTGGGGTTTGGAGCAAGTGTATGGGCTTGGAGAACAAGAGAAAAGATTTAGGAATGTTGATTTGTCAGGATCTGATTGCAGGGGTTCAAATTTGACCAGTTATGGTAAGGTACATTGAAGTGAATTTTAGCCCTAGATCTTCTGGGTCAACAGACCCCTTGCTTCAGAAAGAGTTCTGGTATTATGGTTCCAGTCATGTTCCAGTCTTGTTGGCTTTGAGGAGAGAAATCATTGGTTTTGGATATTGTTAGAGGTCAAAGCTTTTTCTATTGTGCATGCCTAGGCTTCATGACTTGCAGTTTTTGGCTCTGTTACTACAAGGTAACTCAACATTTTGTTATTAACAACATGGGCCCAGTTTGGGCTGGTCCCAGAGTTACAGGATCTTTATATTGGTCCATTGTGATTTTATTTATTTTTCAAATTTTTTATAATCACTTTTAAAGTCTTAGATAATAAATAAAATTTAAATGATAAATTCCATTGAAAATAATTAGCCAAAACATAAAGCAGGTAAATTGCACCATTCAAACACATAAATAATTCTTCTTAAACCTAAAAATAAGGAAGAAAATACTTAAATCTTAGTTCTTTATTTGTACATAGAACTTTTTAACACTATATATAAATTGAGAAATCATTTTGGCCAAAAAAGAAGTCAGAAGTCAAAATTCATGAAACAAACCTTAGGAATGTGGAGGTTAAGATATTCTCTGCCCTACCAATTAATTATTATTTATTAAAAGAAGTAGAGAGATAGGTATACATGAACAAAATTGAGACAACATGCAGGTATACCTGTTGACACTACTTTAAAAAACCCACATTTATTTTGAAAGGACTTGTGAACATCCAGTCAATAGAAAAATACATTCAGAAAATACTTACTGAATATTTATGATGTGTCAGACACTGTGTTAGAAACTTGGGAGGCAAAGCTTCTACGTCTAAGAAGCTCAGAGTCTAGTTGGGGGCAGGTAAGCACAAACTTTAAATATTTACAGTATTCTCTCTCTCTCTCTCTCTCTCTTTCTCCTCCCCAACCTGTTTTATCTAAAAATGAGTTATACATGATATGTACAAGCTTATACATTCAGTTATGTGTCCCTTAACGAGGATATGTTCAGAGAAATGCATCATTAGGCCATTACATCATTGTGTGAACATCACAGAGTGTACCATATGTACATAAACCCAGATGGTGTAGCCTACTCCACACTTAGGCTATATGGTATAGCCTATTGCTCCTAGGCTACATACCTGTGCAGCATGTTACTGTACTGAATACTTTAGGTGTCTGTAACACAATGGTATTTGGGTATCTACACATATCTAAACATAGAAGAAGTACAGTAAAAATATGGTATAAAAGATTCAAAAATGGTTCACCTGTATAGGGTACTTACAATAAATGGAACTTGCAGGACTCAAAGTTTCTCTGGGTGAGTCAGTAAGTGAGTAGTGAGTGAATGTGAAGGCCTGGGACATTACTGTACACTACTGTAGACATTCTAAACATTGTGCACTTAGGCTACACTAAATTTATTAAAAATACTTTTCTTTATTCAGTAAGTTAACCATAGCTTACTATTACATTTTTACTTTACAAGCTTTAAAATTTTTTAACTTTTTGATTCTTTTGTAATAACATTTAGCATAAAACATAACATATACACATTGTACAGCTATACAAAAATATTTTCTTTCTTTATATCTTCATTGCATAAGCTTTTTTCTATTTTTAATTTTTTACTTTTTAAAGTTTTTGGTAAAAACTATGGTACAAACACACACATTAGTTTAGGCCTTGTATTAGTCAGGGTTCTGTAGAGGGACAGAGCTAATAGGAGAGAGTTATGTAAAGGGAAGTTTATTAAGTATTAACTCACATGATCACAAGGTTCTACAATAGGTCACAAGGTTTCACAATACACCATCTGCAAGCTGAAGAGCAAGGAGAGCCAGTCTGAGTCCCAAAACTGAAGAACTTGGGAGTCCAATGTTCGAGGGCAGGAAGCATCCAGCACGGGAGAGAGATATAGGCTGGGAGGCTAGGCCCGTCTATTCTTTTCACGTTATTCTGCCTGCTTTATATTCAATGGTGTAGCTGATTAGATGTTGTCCACCCAGATTATGAGTGGGTCTGCCTTCCCCAGCCCACTGACTTAAATGTTAATCTCCTTTGGTAACACCCTCACAGACACACCCAGGATCAATACTTTGCATCCTTCAACCCAATCAAGTTGACACTCAGTATTAACCATCACAGACCTGTACAAGATAAGGATCATCAGTATTGCTGTCTTCCACCTCCACATCTTGTCCCATTGGAAGGCCTGCAGGGGTATTAACAGCTCTGTTATAATCTTATGGGACCACTACTGTATATGCAGTTTTTCATTGACCAAAATGTCATTATGTGGCACATGACTGTACTTATATATACCACTTATTTGTGTATACCATATACCTTTGAATGTATATATGGAATCTGGTCATGAAAGTAACGTTTGTGTGAAATATTTGCCCTTTTAGTTTCCTGTGGAACCTGGAAGGATCAGGATTCCTGAAAATTTAAACCAGAACTCAGATATTCCAGTAATTGCACATCAAGTGCCCACTAGTAGCTAAGCATCTGCTACACAACAGCATACAAAATCTGGAAGGCAATGAAATTAGTGCAAATGGGTTCCCCATTTCTTTTCCAAGAAAAACCTCCTAATGGGTTGCTGATGAGCTAATCAGGTCAAGTGTTCTCTGAGTTGCCCTCTTTCTACAGTCAGCAAGCATAACATTTTGTTAACCTATTGACACAGAGGAAATTTGTTTTCCATCTGACCTTTTACAGTAACTACTCAAAATTACTTTCTCTTCAGCTAACAAAGCTAATGAATAAATTATTCAAGTTTGACACTCATAGAAAATAACATTTTACAGTTTTCATTTTTATTCCTGATTATTTTGCTTTCTTTTTCAGCCATTACTTCTTTCCCTGTGAAGAACTTTTAATCTTTACTGAAATTTTGCAGTGTTGGTTTAGAGAGTCATACTCGGACTCTCTGGAACTAATCACATTCACAAAGTAAGTTTCTTATTTTGCAAATATAACGTTTATATATGTTGAAACAGTCACATGATAATTTTGTAAATGCAGATAAATTCTATTAAGAATTTATAACCATTTGTATAAGACAATAAAATTTTAACTTTGGGCTACATGTAAATAAAAGGTTTCCTAAGGAAATAGTTATTAGAACAAAAATATTTGGGACATTTTAAACCTGAGAATAAACTCTTCTCCAAGATGGAAAAGTGAATTATAGGTCTTTGTTATTATTCTTTATGAAATCTTAATTCTAAGCATCTCTACTCACTAACATTTTGTTAAACTTATTCCTTTAATAAAAATTTCTTCAAAATTATCTTAATGTCCAACCTTTTATCTGTCTCAAACTGTCCTTTCACTAAATAGGTCCAAATTGGATGTTTACTTGCAGTGAATATGTTTTTAATGGTTTGTTATATTCAGAGGATTATAACTTCAAAGATGGTCATCAATTAATTCACAAAGGTAAGCTTTTCTTCACTCTTTGTGGTTAGGCCAATTTAAATAATACATGTTAGAGAATGAGCATCTACATATTTCCTCTGCAGACTGACTATTCTAACATTCACTATGCTAAGAGTATTGTTATTTAAGCATCACTAAATGCATTCACCTTCCCAATTTTCAGAGACAAAGTCAAACTCACTCATGTTTCATTTATCATGAATGTGCATACAAGTCTATTAATTTAACATTTTCCACCAATGTAATAAAATAGCAATATTATTTTATACTTGTTAGAAAGATTCTGCCAAGAGTATTTTTGATCATCATCAGCAAGTGGTCACTGTTTCTTTTGGAAGATGCTCCTGGTCACTAAAACCTGTATCACTTTAACCACAACCTCGTTAAACTGGGTTCAGAGACTCACAAATTATATCAATAGTAGCATTTCTTTCAGTTGAATATGCGAAGTAGGCTTTTATTCTCTATGTGTTCCAATATCTACCTTGAACAGTCTTAGAACTAGTTAAAGCATTTATTAAGTACTCTTGTAATGAAGGAAGTAATGATTAATTGATAACTACTTTTGTTATGCTTATAAAACATTTTCCCTAAACTTTACCTTAATTTTGGGGGATGGTGAGGGAAGTCTCCTTTACTTTAATTACTTATCAACCCAGGTATCAGACAGTCATAATATCTTTTTTTTTTTAAGCAGGTAAAAATAGACTTTGTATGGAAATTCTTAAGAAATGTCAGAGAGCTGGTCCTGTTGAAAAGTTTAGCAGTTACAGAAAAATATTTCAAAAACATAAATGTAGCAGTTTAAACATGATTTGGTGTCCAGAATAACTTGTTGGTCTTATTTTTCATTTTCAACATAAATATCAACTGCCACTGTGTAATTGAATCACAAACATATTTGAATTCAGGAATTTTTATACTGAAATATTTCTCTGTGAGCAAATCCCACCTCACCAAACAGAAAGATTTTGTTACTGTTTGTGTGTTCTAAAAGCGAGAAAGCCTTATATTATATAATTCTCTGTTGGGTATTTTATGTATCTGTATACTTTTTTATTCCACTCCCCCTCTCATTTTTGTATTCCTCAAAATATCTAGGACAGCATTTTTGCATGCTTGTGTACCTTTAAGAATATAGCATAGTGGTTAAAAACTTGGCTTCTGCAACCAGACTGCTTAGGTTCAAATCTTGGCTCCATAACCTTTAGTGCTATGACCTTTGCAATTCACTCAAACCTCCTGTGCCTTGGATTTCTCATCTATAAACCAGAAGGTGGATTAACTGTTGGTGGATTAAATGAGTCAGCACATGTAGAGCACTTCAAGTAGTAGGTGGTACATATCAGGCTGTTAGTAAACATTAGCTATTATTATTTTTAACAAGCATTAAGCACCTGTTACACTGAAACTGTGCTGTGGGTGCTGGGGATGCCACTATGAACAAGTACTCATCTTTACTTCTATCATAAAATGTAAAGTTTGGTGAAATATTCAGGCAAACACATAGGTCATTGTAATACAGTATGATAACTGCTATCATAGGGTGGTGTAGGGTGCCACAGTTGCCTAATGGAGGACCCCTTACCAGACTAAGGGTATCAGGAAAGTTTTTCTGGTCTAAGCAGTGTCTAAGCTGAGATCTGAAGGATGGTGATATAGCTTGTACCCTCCAAATCTCATGTTGAAATTTGATCCCCAGTGTTGAAAGTGGGGTCCAGTGGGAGGTGTTTGGGTTATGGAGGTGGATCCCTCATGAATGGCTTTGTCATTCTTGTGAGACTGAGAGAGTTCACACTCTTATTCCTGTGAGATCTGGTTGTTAAAAAGAGTGCCACCTTCCTCCCACCCCATCTCTTCCTTCTGCTCTTGCTGTGTGATGCCTGCTCCCTTTGCCTTCTGCCATGAGTGGAAGCTTCCTGATGTCCTTCCCAGACATAGCTGCTCTTGCCATGCTTCTTGTACAGCCTGCAGAACCATGAACCAAATAAACCTCTTTTCTTTATAAATTACCTAGTCTCAGGTGTTCCTTTATAGCAATGCAAACAGATTAGACAGATGGGTAGGGGCTTGCCATGTGATAGTGAATGGTGTGGAGGAATGCAGTTTCAAGAAGACAGGGTAGCCAGATGATCCATGATACAGGGGAAAGAGAGTATGACACATTTAAGGACTTAACAAGGCTCAGTTAAATGCACTATATGGTTCATGACAGGGGATGGTGCACAAGTCTGTCTATTCTGAGAAGAATAGGCAATCACTGAAGGTGTAGAAGAGAAGAGTGTCATGTTCATATTTTAGTTTTCAGGTCTCTCCAAGTCCAGTGTAGGTAATATACTAAAGTGAGTTTAAAAGTTGATATAGGAAGATCAGTTAAAATGCCAGTGCACCATCCAGGAGAAAGATGTTGGAGGCTTGGAACTAGAGTGGTAGGCATGAATAGAAAGAGAACTTGAGAAATCTGAGAGACGTTTATGGGAAAAGAGTCAGAAGGACTTGGTAATAATACAGTGCTAGATATGGAGTGAGAGTAAGAAACAAGACCTAAAGATGGATTCCCAGGTTTCTAGATTGAGCATGTGATTGATGCCATCTACTGAGACAGGAAACATTGTCTGTAATGAATGGACAGTGGTTGTGGCTACTCAGTATATATCCTTGGTAATTATGTCCCAATTGTCAACTAGGAGCAACTCCTGCTCAATCTCAATTCATGTGCTCTTAGATGGAGTTGATTCCACCCCCAGCTCCAAGGGTGGAGCACATGAACCAGATTGGACCAATTAGTGCATCACAGTCTCCCAGCCACATGTCAGCGTTGGTCACAGTAACTAAGCTGACACAGTTAGAGTGAGTCTGACAGCTTTGGTGGGACTTGTTGAAAAAGGCATGGGAGTGTGAATTGTTGGAGCTGAAGCAGTTATCTTGAACCCACCAGAGGAATGTCTGCGACAAAGGAGCCAACACAGTGGAAAGCAGAGCTGAGAGAGAGAAGAACATTCTGAGAATGCCCTTTAAGTACTGAATCTACCTATGCCTATGTCATCCTCTCCCTTGCACTTTTTCTTTAATTTAATTTAATTTTAAGTTCCAAGATACATGTGCAGGACGTGCAGGTTTGTTACACAGGTAAACGTGCGCCATGATGATTTGTTGCACCTATCAAGCCATCACCTAGGTATTAAGCCCCACATGCATTAGCTTTTTATCCTGATACTCTCCCTCTTCTGATCCCCCACCCCGACAGGCCCCAGTGTGTGTTGTTCCCCTCCCTGTGTCCATGTGTTCTCATTGTTCTGCTCTCACTTATAAGTGAGAACACGCGGTGTTTGGTTTTCTGTTCCTGTGTTAGTTTGCTGAGGATAATTGCATGTCTAATTTTTTAAGAAACTACCACATTCTTTCCCAAAGTAGTGGAACTATTTTACTCTCCCACTGGTAGTCTGTGAGAGTTCCAGTTTCAGAAGAAATGGTACCAACTCCTCTTTGTACCTCTGGTAGAATTCAGCTGTAAATCCGTCTGGCTCTGGGTATTTTTTTGGTTAGTAGGCTATTTATTATTGCCTCAACTTCAGAACTTGTTATTGGTCTATTCAGGGATTCAGCTTCTTCCTGGTTCAGTCTTGGGAGGGTGTTTGTGTCCAGGAATTTATCAATTTCTTCGAGATTTTCTAGCTTATTTGCATATAGGTGTTTATAGTATTCGCTGATGGTTGTTCGTATTTCTGTGGGGTCAGTGGTGGTATCCCTCTTATCATTTTTTTATTGTGTCTGTTTAATTCTTCTATCTTTTCTTCTTTATTAGTCTAGCTAGCAGTCTATCTATTTTATTAATTTTTTTCAAAAAAACCAGCTCTTGGATCCATTGAATTTTTTGAAGGGTTTTTCATGTTTCTATCCCCTTCTGTACCACCCTGATCTTGGTTATTTATTTTATTCTGCTAGCTTTGGGATTTGTTTGCTCTTGGTTCTCTAGTTCTTTTGCTTGTGATGATAGAGTGTCGATTTGGGATCTTTGTAGTTTTTTTAATGTGGGCATTTAGTGCTATAAATTTCCCTCTTAATACTTCTTTAGCTGAATCCCAGAGATTCTGGTACAGTGTCTCTTTGTTCTCATTGGTTTCAAATAACTTCTTGATTTCTGCCTTTATTTCATTATTTACCCAGGAGTCGTTCAGGAACAAGTTGTTCAATTTCCATGTAGTTGTGTGGTTTTCAGTGAGTTTCTTAATCTTGAGATCTAATTTGATTGTGCTGTAGTCTGAGAGACTGTTTATTATTATGTCAGTTCTTTTGCATTTGTTGAGGAGTGTTTTACTTCCAATTATGTGATCAGTTTTAGAGTAAGTGCCATGTGGCACTAAGAAGAATGTATATTTGTTGTTTTTGGGTGGAGATTTCTGTAGATATCTATCAGGTCCACTTGATCCAGAGCTAAGTTCAAATCTTCAATGTCCTTGTTAATTTTCTGTCTCAATAATCTGTCTAATATTAACAGTGGGGTATTAAAGTCTCCCACTATTATTGTGTGGGAGTCTAAGTCTCTCTGTAGGTCTCTAAGAACTTGTGTTATGAATCTGGGTGCTCCTGTATTGGGTGCATATATATTTAGGATAGTTAACTCTTCTTGTTGAATTGAACGCTTTACCATTATGTAATGCTCTTCTTTGTCCTTTTTGATATTTGTTGGTTTAAAGTCTGTTTTGTCAGAAACTAGGATTGCAACCCCTGCTTTTTTCTGCTTTCCATTTGCTTGCTAAATTTTCCTCCATCCCTTTATTTTGAGCCTATGTGTGTCTTTGCACATGAGATGGGTCTTTTCAATACAGCACACTGATGGGTCTTGACTCTTTATCCAGCTTGCTATTCTGTGTATTTTAATTGGGAAATTTAATCCATTTACATTTAAGGCTAATATTGTTATGTATAAATTTGATCCTGCCATCATTATGCTAGCTGGTTATTTTGTAGACTTGTTGATATAGTTGCTTCACAGTGTCATTGGCCTTTGTACTTTGTATTTTTGCAGTGGCAGGTACCAGTTTTTCCTTTCCACATTTAGTGCTTCCTTTAGGAGCTCTTACAAGGCAGGCCTGGTGGTGACAGCCTCCATCAGCATTTGCCTGTCTGAAAAAGATTTTATTTCTCCTGCGCTTATGAAGCTTAGTTTGCCCAGATATGAAATTCTGGGTAGGAAATTACTTTCTTTAAGAATGTTGAATATTGCCCCCTATCTCCTCTGGCTTATAGGGTTTCTGCTGAGATGGCCACTGTTAGTCTGATGGGGTTCCCTTTGTAGGTGACCTGACCTTTCTCTCTTGCTGCCCTTAACATTTTTTCGTTCATTTTGACCTTGGAGATTCTGATGATTATGTGTCTTGGGGTTGATCTTCTCATGGAGTATCTTACTGGAGTTCTCTGGATTTCCTGAATTTGAATGTTGGCCTGTCTTGCTAGGTTGGGGAAGTTCTCCTGGATGATATCCTGAAGTATGTTTTCCAACTTGGTTCCATTCTCCCTGTCTCTTTCATGTACCCCAATCAGTTGTAGGTTTGGTCTTCTTACATAACCCCATAGTTCTTGGAGGTTTTGTTTGCTCCTTTTCATTCTTTTTCCTCCAAACTTGCCTGCCTGTCTTATTTCATCAAAATTGTCTTCAAGCTTTGAAATTCTTTCCTCCACTTGATCCATTTGCCTATTGATACTTGTGGTTGCATTGTGAAGTTCTTGTGTTGTGTTCTTCAGCTTCATCAGGTCATTTATGTTCCTCTCTAGACTGGTTATTCTGGATAACAGCTCCTGTAATGTTTTATCATGGTTCTCAGCTTCTTGCATTGGGTTAGAACACATTGCTTTGGCTCAGAAAAGTTCATTATTACCCACCTTTTTTTTATTATTATACCTTAAGTTTTAGGGTACATGTGCACAACATGCAGGTTTGTTACATATGTATACATGTGCCATGTAGATGTGCTGCAACCATTAACTCGTCATTTAATATTAGGTATATCTCCTAATGCTATCCCTCCCCCCTTCCCCCACCCCACAACAGGCCCTGGTGTGTGATATTCCCCTTCCCATGTCCATGTGTTCTCATTGTTCAATTCCCACCTATGAGTGAGAACATGTGGTGTTTAGTTTTCTGTCCTTGCGATAGTTTGCTAAGAATGATGGTTTCCAGCTTCATCCATGTCCCTACAAAGGACATGAACTCATCATTTTTTATGGCTGCATAGTATTCCATGGTGTATATGTGCCACATTTTCTTAATCCAGTCTATCATTGTTGGACATTTGGGTTGGTTCCAAGTCTTTGCTATTGTGACTAGTGCCGCAATAAACATATGTGTGCATGTGTCTTTATAGCAGTATGATTTATAATCCTTTGGGTGTATACCCAGTAATGGGATGGCTGGGTCAAATGGTATTTCTAGTTTTAGATCCCTGAGGAATCGCCACACTGACTTCCACAATGGTTGAACTAGTTTACAGTCCCACCAACAGTGTAAAAGTGTTCCTATTTCTCCACATCCTCTCCAGCACCTTTTGTTTCCTGACTTTTTAATGATTGCCATTCTAACTGGCATGAGATGGTATCTCATCATGGTTTTGATTTGCATTTCTCTGATGGCCAGTGATGATGAGCATTTTTCATGTGTGTTTTGGCTGCATAAATGTCTTCTTTTGAGTATTACCCACCTTTTGAAGCCTTCCTCTGTCAATTCATCCATCTCAGCCTCTGCCCAGTTCTGTGTCCTTGCTGGAGAGGTGTTCTGATCATTTGGAGGAGAAGAGGCACTCTGGCTTTTTGAGTTTTCAGCATTCTTTTTCATTGATTCTCATCTTTGTGAGTTTATCCAGCTTGATCTTTGAGGCTGCTGACCTTTGGATGTGGTTTTGGTGGGGACTGTTTTGTTAATGCTGTTGTTGTTGCTTTCTGTTTGTTTTTCTTTTGAGAGTCAGGCCCCTCTTTTGTAGGGCTGCTGCAATTTGCTGGGGGTCCTCCCCAGACCCTATTTACCTGGGTCCCTCCCACATCTGGAGGTATCACCAGTGGAAGCTGCAGAACAGCAAAGATGGCTGCCTGCTCCTTCCTCTAGGAGATCAGTCCCAGAGGGGCACCAACATGATGCCATTGGGAACACACTCCTGTATAAGGTGTCTGGAGACCCCCATTGGGGGGTCTCACCCAGTCAGGAGGCATGGGTTCAGGGACCCACTTAATAAGGCACTCTGGCTGCCCCTTGGCAGAGGGGGTGCGCTGTGCTGGGCGGAATCCCAGTCATCCGGACTGCCCGGATTCCTCAGAGCCAGTGGGGGAAAGACTAAGTTGGCTGATCTGTGGAGACCGTGGTTTCCCCTTCCCTCAGGGGCTCTGACATGGTTTGGCTGTATCTTCACACATGTGAATTCCCATGTGTTGTGGGATGAACCCAGTGGAAGGTAATTGAATCATAGGGGGCAAGTCTTTCCCTGTGCTGTGAATAAGTCTTTCTCATGATAGTGAATAAGTCTCATGAGATCTGATGGTTTTAAAAATGGGAATTTCTCTGAACAAGCTCTCTTTCTTTGCCTTCTGCCATCCATGTAAAATGTGACTTGCTCCTCCTTGCCTCCCGCCATGATTGTGAGGCCTCCCCAGGCATGTGGAAATGTAAGTCCATTAAACTTTTATTTGTAAATTGCCCAGTCTTGGGTATGTCTTTATCAGCAGTGTGAGAACAGACTAATACAGTAAATTGGGACCAGTAGAGTGGGGCACTACTGAAAAGATACCTGAAACTGTGGAAGCGACTTTGGAACTGCATAACAGGCAGAGGTTGGAACAGTTTGGAGGGTTCAGAAGAACACAAGAAAATGTGGGAAAGTTTGGAACTCCTTAGAGATATGTTGAATGGCTTTGACAAAAATGCTGATAATGATATGGACAATGAGATCTAGGCTGAGGTGGTCTCAGATGGAGATGAGGAACTTGTTGGGACTGGAGCAAAGTGACTGTTGTTATGTTTTAGCAAAGAGACTGGCGGCATTTTGCCCCTGCCCCAGAGATTTGTGGAACTTTGAACTTGAGAGAGATGATTTGGGGTATCTGGCAAAGAAATTTATAAGCAGCAAAGCATTCAAGAGGTGACTTGGGCGTGTTAAAGTCATTCAGTTTAATAAGGGAAGCAGAGCATAACAGTTCAGAAAATTTGCAGCCTGACAATGTGATTGAAAAGAAAACCCCATTTCCTGAGGAGAAATTCAAGCTGGCTGCAGAAATTTGCATAAGTAACGAGGAGCCAAGTGTTAATCCCCAAGACTGTGGGGAAAATGCCTCCAGGGCATGTCAGAGGTCTTCACAGCAGCCCCTTGCATCATAGGCCCAGAGGCCTAGGAGGAACAAGTGATTTCATGGGCTGGGCCAAGGGTTCCAATGCTGTGTGCAGCCTAGAGACTGGGTGCCCTGTGTTTCCGATGCTCCAGCCATGGCTGAAAGGGGCCAATGTAGAGCTTGGGCCATGGCTTTAGACGGTGCAAGCCCCAAGCCTTGGCAGCTTCTATGTAGTGTTGAGCCTGTGAGTGCACAGATGTCAAGAATTAGGGTTTGGGAACCTCTGCCTAGATTTCAGAAGTTGTATGAAAATGCCTGGATGCCCAGGCAGAAGTTTGCTGCAGGGGTGGGGTCCTCATGGAGAACCTCTGCTAGGGCAGTGTGAAAGGAAAATGTATGGGTTGGAGCCCCCATACAGAGTCCCTACTGAGACACTGCCTAGTGGAGCTGTGAGAAGAGGGCCACAATCCTCCAGACCCCAGAATGGCAGATCAACTGACAGCTTGCACTGTGTGCCCGGAAAAGCTGCAGACCCTCAATGCCAGCCCATGAAGGCAGCTGGGAGGGAGGCTGTACCCTGCAAAACCACAGGGATGAAGCCACCCAAGACCATAGGAACCCACCTCTTGCATCAGCGTGACCTGGATGTGAGACAGAGTCAAAGGAGATCATTTTGGAGCTTTACAATTTGACTGCCCCACTGGGTTTTGCACTTGCATGGGGCTTGTAGCCCCTTTGTTCTGGCCAATTTCTCCTATTTGGAATGGCTGTATTAACCCAATGCCTGTACCCCCATTGTATCTAGGAAGTAACTAACTTGCCTTTGATTTTACAGGCTCATAGGCGGAAGGCATTTGCCTTGTTTCAGATGAGACTTTGGACTGTGGACTTTTGAGTTAATGCTGAAATGAGTTAAGACTTTGGGGGACTGTTGGGAAGGCATGATTGTTTTTGAAATGGGAGGACATGTGATTTGGGAGGGTCCAGGGGCAGAATGATATGGTTTGGTTGTGTACCCACCCAAATCTCATCTTGAATTCCCATATGTTGTGGGAGGGACCCAGTGGGAGGTAACTGAATCGTGGAGATGAGTCTTTCCCCATGTTGTTCTCATGACAGTGAATACGTCTTATGAGGTCTGATGGTTTTAGAAATGGGAATTTCCCTGAACAAGCTCTCTTTCTTTGCCTGCTACCATCCATGTAAGACGTGAGTTGGTCCTCCTTCCCTTCTGCCATGATTCTGAAGCCTCCCCAGCCATGTGGAACTGTAAGTCCATTAAACCTCTTTCTTTTGTAAATTGCCCAGTCTTGGGTATGTCTTTATCAGCAGCATGAGAACAGACTAATACAGGCTCCATTCCAGGGAGATGAGAGTTCTGACTGTAAACCCCTGGCTGGAGTTGCTAAAATTCCTTTAGGGAGGCCCTGCCCAGTGAGGAGGGATGGGTCAGGGTCCAGCCTAAAGAGGCAGTCTGGCCACAATCTGCCACAGCCACTGTGCTGTGCTGTGGGGAATTTTCCCTGGGTTCGAACCTCCCAGTCTTCCTGAGTCCAGCAGGGGAAAAAGGCAGACTAGAGCTGCAGTGATGGCTGCTGCCTCTCTTGCCTTGAGCTCCGTTGTCTTAGTCATCTTAGGCAGCAGACAGTTGCAGTGATGGTGTCCACCCCTCCCCTCAGGAGCTCAGTAGTCTTAGGCAGTCTGTAGCCGAGTGGCTGCTGAGAATCTGCACAGCTCTGTGCTTGGGACCCAAGAGCCTGGTGGCATGGGCTCACAAGGGGGTCTCCTGATCTGTGGGTTGCACGGATCTGTGGAAAAAGCATAGTTTCCTGGGCAGGTTAGCACACTCAGTCACTGCCTCCCTTGGCTGGGGATGGGAGCTCTCCTTGCCCTGGGTGGCTCCCAGGTGGCCCATCGTACCACCCTGCTTTTTCTTGCTCTCTCTGGGTCACCCCAATCACCTAGTCAGTCCCAATGAGAGAACCTGGATACGTCAGTTGTCAGTGCAGGATTCACTCGCTGTTTTCATTCTTCTCAGTGGGAGCCTCTGACCACAGCTGTTTCTAGTCAGTCATCTTGGCCCCACCCCCTGCACCTTTTCTTTTATGTGCACTAATAAGTTGTTTTTTGGCTTAAGCCAGATGGGTTTATAAGTATATATACTTATATGGGTTTAAAAGTATATATACTTTTAAAAATATATAAGACACCACATATGAAGGAACTAGTTGTGGAGGTAGAGGTTGAATTCAGCCTTGGCTATGTTGAGTTTGAGGTGTTTGTGAGACATCTTTATAGAAAAGAGATATCTGGTAGGAAATTAGATATGTGGATAGAAAGTTAACAATACCTTATACAGTCTTGGGTAAAAATTTTTAGAGAGTCATTTTGTAATGCATGCAGAAAAGATCTTCACAAAATGCTGATCTTTCCTGTAGAACCACCTAGACCCAAAGGATTTGAAGGAAGTGATTCTTTATTTTCTTCAAGAATTATTAGTCTATTCAGAGTTTCTACTCCTAGATGCAACATTTACAATGAATGTCCATTTCATTTCCAATTTACCTTCTAGTTGTGATGAACTGTGTAGTGGCCCCTCAAAGATGTCTAATTCCTGGAACCTGTGAATGTTAATTTGTTTGTTAAAAGGGACTTTTCAGGTGCGATTAAGGTAAGGATTTTGAGATGGGGTGATTGTCCTTGGTTATCCAGGTGAGCCCAATGTAATCACAAGGGTTCTCATAAGAGAGAAGGTGATCTGCTGACCAAAGCAGAGATTGGAGTGATGCATTTTGCAGATGGAGAAATGGGCCAAAAGGGAAGAGTACTGGTGGCCTCTAGAAACTGGAAAATACAAGGGAACAAATTCTATCCTAAGGCTTCCAGGAAGAACTTGGCCCTGCCAGCACCTTTATTTTATACCAGTGAAACTGATCCGGACTCCTCTCCTCCAAAACTGTAAGAAATTAATTTTGTGTTGTTTTAATACACCAAGATTTCTGAAACTTTTTTACAGCAGCCCCACTGAGGCTGTTAGGGTGAGCCCTAGTCCAATCTGACTAGTATCCTTACAGGGAACTAACACCCCACTGTAATATGATATTTATATATTTCTATGTATATATCTCAAATTTAACAGCTTTATTGAGTATAATTCACATACCATAAAATTTATCCAAATATAAAATTCAATTATTTTTTATTATATTCACAGGTATGTATAACCATATCTGCAGTCAATTTTAGAACCTTTCAATCACCACAAAAAGATAACCCATGTACTTTAGCTATCTTCTGCCTGTCCACCATTTTCCATATCCCTAAGCAGCTACTAATCTACTTTCTCTCTCTATAAATTTTCCAGTTTTAGACAATTCATATAGATGGAATCATATAACATGAGGCCCTTGTGATCAGCTTATTTCACTTAGTGTAATGTTTTCAAAGTTCATCCACATTGTAGCATTTATCAGTACTTTATTCCTGTTTTTGGTTTTGAGACAGAGTCTGGCTCTGTTTCCCAGGCTAGAGTGCAGTGGCACAATTTCAGCTCACTGCAGCCTCCACCTCCTGGGCTCAAGCCATCCTCCTACCTCAGCCTCCTGAGTAACTGGGACTATAGGCGTGCACCACTCCATCCAGCTAATTGTTTTTGTAGAAATGGGGTTTCCCCATGTTGCCCAGGATGATCTGCAACTCCTTGGCCTTCTATCCACCCACCTCGGCCTTCCGAAGTGCTGGGATTATTTCCTTTTATAGATGAATATTATCCCACTATAGAAACACAACACATTTTTATGTATCCATTAATTAGCTGATGGAAAAGTTTTTATGTAGACATATGATTTCATTCCTCTTGGGTATATATTGATAAGTAGAACTACTGGGTCATATGGTAACCTTATGTTTAACTGTTTGAAGAACTTTCAGATTGTTTTCCAAAGGCTACATCATTTTGCATCCCTACCAGCAGTATATGAGCATTCCAATTCCTCCATATCTTCTCCAACATTGTTATTATATGACTTATTGATTCTAGGCATCCTACTGGGTATAAAGTGATATCTCATTAAGGTTTTGATGTGCATTCCCATTATAATGGTTATGACCTGAATTATCTTCCCCAAACTTCCTGGGTTCATATGTTGAATCCCTTATCTCCTGTATTTCAGAATGTGACTGTGTTTGGAGATAGGGCCTTTTAAATAGGTAATTAAGTTAAAATGAGGCTGTTAGGGTGAGCCCTAGCCCAATCTGACTGATATCCTTATAAGAAGAGAAGATTAGGACAAATAGAGAGACACCAGGGATCTATGTGCACAAAAGAACATGTGAAGACAGAGCAAGAAGACAAACATATGCAAGCCAAAGAGAAGGGCCTCAGAAGAAAGAAAACCTGCTGACACCTTGATCTTGTTCTTCTAGATTCCAGAACTGTGAAAAAAATTTTTTCTGCCACCCACTCTATGGTATTTTGTTATGGCAGCCCCAGGAAACTCATGACTAATGATGTCAAGCATTTTTTCTTGTGTTTATTGGCCATTTGTATATTTTCTGTGGATAAATGTTTTCTGAGATTGCTCGTTTTAAAATTGTCTTCTTATTGTTGAATTGTTGAGTTGTAAGAGTTCTTATATATTCTGCATACTATGCCCTTAGCAGACATATGATTTGCAAATATTTCCTCTAATTCTATGGGTTTTCTTTTACCTTGTTGATAGTTCCTTTGATGCACAAAAGTTTTTAATTTTAATGAAAGCCAACTTATCTAATTTTTCATTTTTTGCTCATGCTTTTCGTGTCATATCCATTTCAAAATCCAAGGCATGAAGATATTTCCTTTGTATTTTCTTCTGACAGTTTTATAGTTTTAGCTGTTACATGTATATTCTTAATCCATCTTGGATTAATGATTACATATGGTGTGAGGTAAGGGCCCAATTTTTTTTTTTTTGGCATGTGGCTATGTAGTTGTTTTAGCATGATTTGTTGAAAGATCTATTCTTTCACTATTGAATTGTCTTGACACCTTTGTAAAAAATAAGTTGACTAAAGACACATGGTTTTATTCTGGACTCCCAGTTCTTTTTATTTATTTATCTATTTATTTTATTTTACCCACAGGGTGTATATGTGCTTGTTTGTTACATCAGTATATTGTGTACTAGTGGGGACTGGGCTTCTAGTTTCCCCATTACCCAAATGGTGAACACTGTACCTGATAGATAATTTTTTATCCCTTGCTCCCCTCCACAACCTCCTCTCATTTGGATTCTCTAGTGTCTATTATTTCCATCTTTAGGTCCATGTGTATCCATTGTTTAGCTCCCTATTATAAGTGAGAACATGTGGTATTTGGTTTTCTGTTTCTGAGTTAGTTTACTTAGTATAATGGCCTCCAGCTCCATCCATGTTGCTGCAAAGGACATAATTTCATTATTTATGGCTATGTAGTATCCCATCGTGTATGTGTGCCACATTTTCTTTATCTAGTCAACTGTTGACGGACACTTAGGTTGCTTCCATGACTGGGCTATTGTGAATAATGCTGCAATGAACATACAAATACGGATGCCTTTTTGATATGATTGTTTCCTTTTCTTTGGGCGGATAGCCAGTAGTGGGATTGCTGGGTCCAGTGGTAGTTCTATTTTTAGTTATTTGAGAAATCTCCATACTGTTTTCCATAGAGGTTGAACTAGTTTAAATTCTCACCAATAATGTACAAATGTTCCCTTTTCTCCACATCCATGCCATTTATTGTTTTTTCACCTTTTAATAGTAGCCATTCTGACTGGTATAAGATGATATTCTGATTTTAATTTGCAATTCTCTGATGATTGCTGATGTTAAGCACTTTTTCATGTGTTTGTTGGCTGCTTGTATTTTTTCTTTTGAGAAATGTCTATTCATATTCTTCTCCCAACTTTTAAGGGGATTGTTATTTTCTTGTTGAGTTATTTATATTCCTCGTAGATTCTGAATATTAGTCCTTTGTCAGAGGCATAATTTGCAAATATTTTCTCTCATTTGGTGGGTGGTCTGTTTACTCTGTTGATTATTTCTTTTGCTTTTTAGTTTAATTAAGTCCAATTTGTCTATTTTCATTCTTGTTACATTTGCCTTTGGGATCTTCATCACAAAATTATTTGCCTATGCCAATGTCCAGAATAGTTTTTTCTATGTTTTCTTCTAGGATTTTTATAGTTTCAGGTCTTACATTTAAATCTTTAATCCATCTTGGGTTAATTGTTGTATATGGTGAGAGATAGAGGTCCAGTTTCATTCTTCTGCATATGGCTAGCCAATTTTCCCAGCACTATTTATTGAATAGGGTGTCCTTTCACCATTGTTTATTTTTGTTGACTTTGTCAAAAATCAGTTGATTGTTAGTTTGTGGCTTTATATCCAGATTCTCTATTCTGTTCCATTGATTTATGTGCCTATTTTTGTACTAGTATCATGCTGGTTTAGTCACTGTAGCCTTGTATTATAATTTGAAGTCAGGCAATGTGATGCCTACAGGTTTGTTCATTTTGCTTAGGATTTCTTTGGCTATTCAGGCTCTTTTTTGATTCCATGTGAACTTTAGAATTTTTTTCTAATTCTGTGGAATATGACATTGGTAATTTGATAGGAGTTGAATGTGTAGATTAATTTGAGCAGTGTGGTAATTTTAACAATACTGATTCTTCCAATCCATGAGTGTGGGATGTTTCTCCATTTGTGTTATCTATGATTTATTTCAACAGTATTTTGTAGTTTTCCTTGTAGAGATCTTTCACCTTCTTGATTAAATTAATTGCTAGGTATTTTGTGTGTGTGTGTGTGTGTGTGTGGCTATTGCAAATGAGATTGAGTTCTTGATTTGGCGCTCAGCTTAGATGTTATTGGTGTATAGAAATTCTGTGGATTTATGTATGTTTATTTTGTATATTGAAATTTGTTTATCAACTCTAGGGTTTTTCTGGAGGAGTCTTTAGGGTTTTCTAGGTATATGATCATGTGATCAGTGGGCAGAGATAATTTGACTTCCTCTTTTCCAATTTGGATGCCTTTTGTTTCTTTCTTTTACCTGATTGCTCTGAGTAGTGCTCCTAGTACTATGTGGAATAGGAATGGTGAGATTGGATATACTTGTTTTGTTCCAGTTCTTAAAGGTAATGCAATCAACTTTTTTCCGTTTAGTATAATGTTGACTGTGGGTTTGTTGTAGGTGGGTCTTATATTTTTAGGTACTTTTTTATTTTTATTTTTATTTTTTAGAGGAATGAAATAGTGGCTACTCCATAGGCAGAGCAGCCAGGTATGGTCTTTTGATGCCTAGTTTGTTGAGGGTTTTTATTATGAAGGGACTTTGGATTTTATTGAATGCCTTTTTTGCATCTATTGAGATAATCATATGGTTTTTCTTTTTAGTTTTGTATGTGTGATGAATCACCCTTTTCAGTTTGCAGATGTTGAACCGTACTTGCATCCTGGGAATAAAACCCACTTGATCATGATTAATTATTTTTCTGATGTGCTGTTGGATTCAGTTTGCTAATTTTTTCTTGAGAATTTTTGCCTCTATACTTATCAGAGATATTGGTCTGTAGTTTGCTTTTCTGTGTATGTACTGGCCTGATTTTGGTATCAGGATGATACTGGTTTCATTGAATGAGTTACAGAGGAATCCCTCTTCATTGAGTTTTTGGAATATTTTCAGTAAGACTGGTAGCAGCTCTTCTTTGTGTATCTGGTGAAATTTGGCTATGAATCTCTCTGGTCCTGGGCTTTTATTTGTTGAAAGATTTTTTTATTACTGACTCAATTTCATTACTTATTATTGATCTGTTCAGGATCTCTGTTTCTTCCTGGTTCAATCTTGGAGGGTTGTAGGTTTCCAGGAATTTATCAGTTTCCTCTAGGTTTTCTAGTTTGTGTGCATAGAGGTGTTTATAGTAGTCTCTGAGGATCTTTTGTATTTCGTGGCATCAGTTTTAATGTCCCTTTTCTCATTTCTGATTATAATTATTTGAATCTCTCTTTTTTTCTTGGTTAATCTAGCTAGCAATCTATCAATTTTGTTTATCCTTTTAAAAAACTAACTTTTCGTCTCATTGATTCATTGTGCCTTTAAAAATAATCTCAATCTCATTTAGTTCTGCTTTGATCTTTGTTATTTCTTTTCTGCTGCTAGTTTTGGGTTTGGATTATTATTATTTTTCTAATTCCTTGAGGTTCAACATTAGGTTGTTAATTTGAGATTTTTCTATCTTTTTTTATGAGGGCATTTAATGCTACAGAATTTCCTCTTAGCAGTGCTTTTGCTGTATACTAGAGATTTTAGTATGTTATGTCTCTATTTTTATTTGTTTCAAGAAGTCTTTCAATTTCTGCCTTAATTTATTATTTACCCAAAGGTCATTTGGGAGCAAGTAGTTTCGCTTTCATGTACTTGTGTAGTTTTGAGAGTTCCTCTTGGTATTGATTTATAATTTTATTCTACTGTGATCTGAGAAGATACTTGTTATTATTTTGATTGTCTGAGTTTATCGATACTTGCTTTATGGGCAAATATATAGTCAATTTTGGAATATATTCCACGTGGAGGTGAGAAGAATGTATATTCTGTTAGATAAAATTGTTCTGTGAATCTCTATTAGATTCATTTGGTCTACATCCCAGTTGAAGTCCAGAGTTTCTTTGTTGATTTTCTGCCTTGATGATCTGTCTAGTGATGTCAGTGGGGTGTTGAAGTCCCGCACTCTTATTATATTGCTATCAATATGTTTTCTTAGGTCTAGTAGTATTTATTTTATGAATGTGGGTGCTCCAGTGTTGGGTGCAGATATATTTAGGATAGTTAAATCTTCCTGTTGTATTGACTTCTTTATCATTTTATAATGACCTTTTTTGTCCCTTTTTTGTTTTTGTTTTTGTTTTTTACTGTTGTTGGGTTAAAGTCTGCTTTATTTGATATGAGGATGACTACTCTCTCTTGGTTTTGTTTTCCATTTGCATGATATATCTTTTTCCACCCATTTACTTTGAGTCTATAGCTGTCTTTAGCCAGTATGTATGGCTCTTGTAGGCAGTACATGTTTGAGTTTTCCTCTTTTATACAGTTTGCCACTCTGTATCTTTTAAGTGGAGCATTTAGGCCACACACATTCAAGGTTAATATTGATATGTGAGGTTTTGTTTCTATCATATTGTTGTTAGCTGATTGCCTTGGGATTTCAATTGTGTAATTGCTTTATAAGGTCTGTGAGCTTTGTACTTATGTGATCTTTTATGATGGTGAATGTTGTTGTTTAATTTCCATGTTTAGAACTCCTTTGAGGCTGGGCAGTGGCTAATGCCTGTCATTCCAGCACTTTGGGACGCTAAGGGGGAGGATTGCTTGAGGCCAAGAGTTTTAGACCAGCCTGGTCAACATAGTGAGACACCATCTCTACTAAAACACCAACAACAAAAACAAAACTCCTTTGAGCATTCCTTGGAGGACCAGTCTAGTGTTCATGAATTCCCTATTTCTCCTTGATTTATGAAGCTTAATTTGACAGGATATAAAATTCTTGGGTGGCATTTTTTTTTTCTTTAAAGATGCTAAAAATAGACCCCCAATCTCTTCTGGATTGTAAGGTTTCTGCTGAGAAGTCAGCTACTAGTCCGATATGATTATATATATATAATAGATATAAAATATATCTATTATATATCTATTATATATAATATATATAAAATATAATTGCATATATAATATATATAATTGCATATATATTATATATATTTAATATATAATATATATTATATATATAAAATATATATATGCAATTAGACACTTCTCTCTTGCCATTCAGGATTATTTTGTTTACATTGACTTTGGATAGTCTTGGTGAAGTTCTTGCAATGTATTATCCAGAAATTCTCTGAGCTTCTTGTATCTGGATGTCAAAATCTCTCCTAAAACTAGGGAAGTTTTCTTGAAGTATTTCTGCAAATAGGTTTTTTACACTTTTTGCTTTTTCTTCTTCTCCCTCTGGAATACCTATAACTTATAGATTTGTACACTTTTATATTTCACAAAGGCTTTGTTCGTTAAAAAAAATGTTTTTTAAATTATGTCTGACTGAGTTAATTTGAAAGACCTGTCTTCCAGCTCTGAAATTCTTTCTTCCACTTGGCCTATTGTTAACACTTTCAATGTATTTTGTAACTCCTTGACTGAATCTTTTATTTCTAGAAGTTTTGTGTGTGTGTATTTTTTTAAATGACATTTATCTCTTCTTTCATGTCCTAAATTGCTTTTCTGTTTTATTTGTATTGGTTTTCTGCTTTATCTTGGATCTCACTGAGCTTCTTTAAAATCAGTATTTTGAATTATTTATCTGATATTTCAAAGACTTCATTTTGATTAGGATTTGTTGCTGAGGAGTTACTATTCCCCTTTGGGGGTGTTGTTACATTCTGTTTTTTTCATACTTTCAGAGTTGTTTCCCTGGTTGTTTCTTATCTGGATAAGCTGTCTCTCCTTCTTATTTTTTTATTTTGCTTCCCTTCGGACAGGATTATTTTGCCCCCTTGAGGAGGTGTCTGTACTGTATGATGTGGTGTAGTGTCCTTTGGGTTTGGTTCTGGGTATTTTCAGTGGCAGAGTCTATATAAATTCTTTGGTAATGGCCTTTGTATGGTGGCTTTCTCAAATGCTGGTTGTAGTAGTGATGTGCTAAGCATGTGAGCACACTCACTGCCTCCTGTGGGATCAGGGTGATGGAAGTCTCAGGAAGCTTATTTCATTCTCCAGTACTGTGCACTTGAGTCAGCAGATTTCCTGTTGTGTTGCACCATTCAACTTCCAGGCCAGTAGGTGGCGCTTATGTCTGTTTTTATCTCCTACACCCTTGTGGTTCTTATGCTTAGTTTTCTACCCATGAGTGAAAATTGGGTATTGAAGTACCCAATTATTGATGAATTGTCTATTTCTCTCTTCATTTAAATCAGTTTATACTTCATATGTATTGGTGCTCTGTTGTTAGGTGCATATATATTTTTGAGTGATGTATCTTTCTGATTAATTGACCTTTTAAAAAACGTCTTCTTTTATCTATAGTAATATCTTTTGTTTTAAGGTGTGTTTTGTCAGGTAATTGTATAACCATTCCAACTTTCTTGTGGTTGCTGTTTGTATGATATTTCTGTTTCATCTTTTTACTTTAAATCTATTTGTATTTTGAATCTAAAGTGTGTTTCCCATAGATAGCATGTATTGACTCTTGTTTTTTGATCTAGTCTGAGAATCTCTGCCTTTTGACTGGATTATTTAGTCCATTCACCTTTAATGCTATTATTGATATAGTTGGAATTATGTTTGCCATTTTTGTTTTTTATATATCTCATGTTTCTCTCATTCCTCTGTTTCTGCTTTACTGCTTTCTTTTGCATGAAGTGAATATTTTATAATGTAGCATTTTAATTTTTTAAATTATTTTTTCACTATATTTTTGAGTTATTAGTAGTTACTCTAGGGTTTTTCTATATACACTGTGACTTATAATAATCAGTTTGAGATTTATACTAAATTAATTCTAGTGAGATATAGAAATGTTACTTCTATATACCTTTGTTCCCTTCCCATTTTTGTGGTACTATTCTTATTCATATTACACCTATTACATCTAATATCTGAATATTACAAACCCAACAATGCATTGTTGTAATGATAAATTTACATGCTTTTATGTTTTTTAAGGATATTGAGGAGAACAAATACAGACACACACAAACACACACACACACATTTATAGCTTTTGTTGTGTTAACCTTTTAATTTATCATTTCTGGTTCTCTTCATTTGTTCCTGTGGATAGAGGTTGCCATCTGAAGTCATTTCCTTAATCCAATACAGTTTTGCCCCCACCCACCTCTTTTTTTCTATTATTGACAAATATTACATTTTTATGTTATGGGCTCAACATCACATTATATACTTCTTTATACAATAACTTTTAAAATCATTTAGAAGAAGAAAGGACAAGAAATGCCCTGACTTTTACAATTAGATAATTACCTTTCCTGGTTCTTTTTGCTTTTTTCATATATATTCCAATTACCCTCAGGGTTCACTTGTTTGTAGCATGTATTTCTTTTAGTATTTCTTATAAGGTAGGTCTGCTAGCAACACATTCCGTCTGTTTTTATTAGGACATGTCATTATTTTACCTTATTTTGGTGGATATAGAATTCTTGGTTAATAATTGCTTTTTTTGGTTCATTCTGAATATGTTGTCCTTCTGGCCTCAATTAATTCTGCTGAGACATCAGCTGTTAATCTTCCTGGAGTTTCAGTCTAAGTGATGAGTCATTTTTGTCTTGATGTAGTCAAAATTTTCTTATTGTCTTTAGCTTTAGCTTTTTCACTTTTAGGTGTCTTTTGATGTGACATTGTAATCATACTTTACTTTTTAAATCATGGCCCCTTTTATTTGAAAATATTATTTGAAATTATTTATAATCTCTACTTTGAAAACTTTTTCTGTTCAATCTGACATCTGATGTCTGTTAAATCTGACATCTGGTAAGTCTTCCAGGCAGTTTCTGTTGTCTACAGTTTTTTTTCAGTGTATTGCTTATTCTTTCCTGCTTCTTTATATGTCTCATAATTTTTTGTTGAAAAATTTTAGGTAGTATATTGTAATAATTCTGGGTACTGGTCTTCTGGGGCTTGTTGTTATTTGCTTATTTACTTGTTTGTTGATTGACTAGATTATTTTGGTGAAATTTATTTCTTCCTCTGAAGCATAAAGTCTATAAAGTTGTTTCTCAGGGGATGCAGTTTGATATGCTCACAGTCAGCTGGCAACACAGTGGATTTGGCAGAGCTCTCTTTTGTCTTTTTCTCTGGTCATACCCAGGTATTATGCTCCACTACTTACTTGCTGGCTGATGGCTCTGTTGCTTTCAACAATGCCCTGGAATATAGATTGTTCTACAAACTGACCCAAAAATTTGGGATCTTTTAAAACAATTGTTCCTGAGGTCAGTTTTTGAGATTTGTTTTGACCCTAAGAGCGTTCCTCCCAGATGTCTTGCTTTCTATTTCTCTATAGCAAATCATCCAGCTTACAACTTAGGCTATATCTCTAATGAATCATCAATTTTTTCCCAATTGCTTTTCACAAACTTTCACTGTTTTTGAGAGTGTCTTTAGGCTTGAAATTGTCCATGGTTTGTTGGAAATGGAGTCAATTTCTTTGGGGAGAGATTTGAAGTATTCTGTTATACAGCGTGCTTCTCTATGTTTGGGCAAAATCTCTGAGCCACAGCTCTGGTCCTGGAACAGGGACAATGACAGACTTCCCTCTAAATGATATACCTACTTTCAGTGCTAGTAACTTTTGGTGTGTGTTTGAAGTGGTCCCAGTTCAACTTGGCTTGACTCTCCTAGTATGGCACTGATATGGTTTGGCTGTGTCCCCACCCAAATCTCACCTTGAATTGTAATAATCCTCACCTGTCAAGGACAGAGCCAGGTGGAGATTGAATCATGGGGGCAGTTTACCCCATTCTGTTCTTGTGGTAGTGAATACATCTCATGAAATCTGATGGCTTTATAAATGGGAGTTCCCCTGCACAAGCTCTCTCTTAGCTGCTGCCATGTAAGATGTGACCTTGCTCCTCATTCTCCTTCCTTCATGATTGTGAGGCAGCCATGTGGGACTGTGAGTCCATTAAACCTCTTTACTTTACAAATTACCCAGTCTTGGGTATGTCTTTATTAGCAGTGTGGAACAGATTAATACAGGCATCTGTTAAAGCAAACTAAATATGGCCTGAGAAAGACTCTGTACTTCTATATTTGAGTCCTTGTGGATGAACTGTAACCTAGCTTAATAGCCAGACAAAATTGAAAACCTAACTTGATAGTATGCACCGTAACAATAGTTGAGTGTTGGCCATTCCAGTGGTCATACTTCAACCACTCATAGACTGCTAAGTGTTCAAACAAGGCAAACGCAGAGCTGTAACCAACCTCACTGTTTCTGTACTTCACTTCTGATTCCCGTACATCACTTTAACTTTTTGTCTATAAATTTGTTCTGACCACAAAGCATCCCTGGAGTCTCTGTGTCTGCTGTGATTCTGGGGATGCCCAATTTGTGAATTGTTCATTGCTAAACTCATTTAAATTTAACTCAGCTGAAGTTTTTCTTTTATCAGATGATGTCAGAAGCAGGATCCAAAGTGGAGCTTCTAGTGACCCCTAGGAGTGCTGAGTAAACACGCAAGGTACCTGCAGGACCCACTTGTGTCCATTGATCTCTCAGAGCAGCTGGGGATCATGGGTAAGTTCCCTCATGGATTTTGGAGCTCTGCGGATTTGTGTTTTGAGCTCTCTGAGTTTCTTTGAGCAAATTTCTGATCCAAACTGGGTTTGGAGTTGTGACAGAAACTGGACTGGGTCCAGGAACAGATTTGATCCGGGAATTAACTGGCTTGGATCCAGTTAGAGGCCTCTTACATCTGACTGGGTCAGAAAGGAACTGGTAGTAAGCAGTAATATTTCAGGGGTTATAGAGTTTGGCTTTTGAAAATTCACAAGGATTTTTGTGTTCTACCCTTTTGTTCATTTTTCTTGCATGCATCGGTAGGAAAAAATCATTGGATAAGTTAATCAAGAGAGCCTGAGAGTAAAGCCAATATTTTAGGTAAAAATGGAATCCTTAATTTCTGGAAAACTGAGTTCCTTCTGGCTTATACTTTAGGCCTGGGAGGCAGCGAAGTCTTACAGAAATGGCAAAATCTTACTAAAGGTAACTTACAGTGGAACGTTCCGAATGAACAACAATGCACTGAAGTACATTTACAAATGAGGGCTCTCGGTAAAGTCCCTTTTGGCTAAGAGCAGGGTTGGCACTACAGGATGTCAACTGCTGTTTTCTTTGGAATAATCTGCCTTGCACTCTTTGCTGACAATTATGGGTGACAGAATTAGGATCGTGGGACATGGAGAGCTTTTTCCTCCCCCAAAAGGGAAAACTTGAGAGCTGATGGGACTGCTGGAAAAAAAATCCTTTTACAACAGCAGCTGCAGCCGCCTGAACTTCTCAGTGTCACTGCAATGGGTTGGTCTTTCTCTGGCCTTCCTGAGCATTTTGCCTTCCCCACCCTGCCACAGGCAAACGTTTTCTCTCTCTCCTTTCTGTTTTTCATCTTTTCTGTTACTCAGGGCAACCATCATGCCCAGAGACCACGTTTTGAAACTCCTAGTCAGAGGTTGGATTAAAGATGATGGGGCCCATCTGAGGGCAAATTTAAGCCTTGCCAGTTTGATATCGGGTGCTAAGCAGAGTGGCTAATGTCTGTTTTATCACATGTATTTTACTCTGGCCAAAACGAAAAAAGATAATTTTCCTTTGTGATGCAGCTTGTCCCCCAATGGGATGGTGCGGCAAGCTGGGTTACCGGGGCCACTCAGGGAAAGGGAACACAGAAACCTGGCATGCAGGCAAAAGGGTAAGAATTTCTTACCAGTCAGATTTCTGGCTTCTCCCTCTCTGTGCAGACAGTTGATTAAATGGTAAAAATTGCTGTTTAAGCTAGGCACGGTGGCTCACACCTGTAATCCTAGCACTTTGGGAGGTTGAGGTGGGTGGATCACTTGAGGTCAGGAGTTCAAGACAAGCCTGGCCAACATGGTGAAACCCCATCTTTACTACAAATACAAAAAATTAGCTGGGTGTGGTGGCAGGTGCCTGTAATCCCAGCTACTCGGGAGGCTGAGGCAGGAGAATCACTTGAACCCAGGAGGTGGAGGTTGCAGTGAGCCAAGATCACACCATTGCACTCCAGCCTGGGCAACAAGAGTGAAACTCCATCTCAAAAAAAAAAAAGAAAAGAAAAAAGTCACTGTTTATCTCTTCTGTAAAGTTTTGATTAATGCAAAAAAGAATTCCAAGGCTAGTCTTAAACTGATATATTTGTGCTATGAATTTGTTTTTCTGTGTCAAGGGGTACCTTAGGATAAAACATGGGCTTAGGACCCTATAAGCTCGCTGCTCAAGATGGCCCAGCAGGCTGGTCAATAATGAACTTTCCTGCAGGTCCCTGAAACAAACAAAAAAAAAACTGGATGGGGTCTCCATCTTGTTTCATGTCCTTGGGAGCTGACCTTGTAACCACATGGCAGTACTTTCTCTTGGTCTCCACCTTCCAGGGAACAGGAATTTTAGGTTTTATGTCATAGTTAGCTCTAAAAATTATCTTAAGTAGTTAAAAGCCTCTACAAGCTCAAAATTAACTACTCTGGACTCCTTCTGGGAAGAACAGTGGAGCTTTCCCTGTGGTATAGCTCGGTACCTAAGGTTTTGGCCTTTCACACTAGAAGTCCAGGTTCAATTCCCTGCTTAGAAAGCAAGTCTTTTCTGGTTTAATATCTACATAACCTTGTCTAGTCTCTTCTCCACCATGGACTATCCTAAGTTTTCCTTTCTCTGAACACCTGGGAGGTTACCTTTGGTAAAGTTCAAAACCAGAAATATTGGCCAAACTGGGTAATAAGAAATTTTAAAAGGATATTATTAAAGGGTGCTATGGTTAGAAGTCAGCTTAATTAAAAGCAGATATTCAAGCTCTAAGAGCCTGGATTCCTTGGGAAAAACAAGAGGCACCAGAAACCCATTTCCTGGCCCTGTTCTTCCTAGGGCTCCACCCTAAAGCCAATAACCAATTAAGAAACTTAAAAACTGGCAAATGAAAAATCTTACAACTACTGTAGTAATCTTCTTATGTCTATTTGTGTAATTATATATATGTTGTGTGTAATGTTTGTATAAAAGAGCCCCAATTAATTGGCTTAAACAAAAACAAGTGCTTAAATAAAATATTTTGAAAGCAAAATAAAAACTGTAAGGCCTTTTAGTTCATGTAAGTTTAGTAATTATTGGGAAATAAAAACAGCTTTAAAGATTATTGATAAAATAAACACATTTTGTCTAAATTATGCAGGCCAGATATTAGGTTTGCTAAATGCTTTAAGGTCATAAACTGCTTTGACTTTTGAAAATTGTTCAATTTATTTTGAAGACAATAAATTCTAAATAAGGCCTGGGGATATATGGAATTAGCCATGCCCCCTAGCTATGCAAAGAAGGTTATAAAGAAAGAGATTTTACATAAGAAAGGATGTTTTTTGGTAAATTATTGTCCTAAAGTAAAATGACTGGTTGTTTAAAAAGAGGGATGTTTAGGGCAGGTCAGAAAGTCTAAACATGTCATACATGGTATGTGTAAGTCGTGACATAATTTATGAAAAAAAATTAATGCCGGAAATGTTTTACAATTTAAAGGTGATTAGGCTTCCTAAATGCTTCATAAAATGCCACTATGACTCTTAACTGTACAGCTTGCCTACTCTACAGCTAGGTAAGGCCTGGGACACATGGAGTTAGACACTGGAAAGGCTCAGATCTTATCTACATTTCTGTCTGGGTCATAGGCTCCACACTTAGTACATAATTAAAATCCCTTACTTACCAAAGTTTTCACCAAAAGTAAAAGTTGCTAAGAGTTAACATTTTAATATGTAATTGAGACTACTGAAAAAATAAGTTTACATACAAGATTTGTAAAGGGAATAAAATGTGTTTTTGTGAGAGATTATAAGAAAGTATGGGAATGTAAATTTTTGTCTAGGTTAGAGGGTTAAAGATTTATTTTGAATTAAAAAGCTAAAGGTTAGAACAAGTTGTGAATGGTTTATAAAAATTAATTACAAGAGATTCTATGTGTGAATGTATTGGCTAAAGTTAAAATGGCATTATTCAGTTTTTTTTTCTATAAATTGGACATTGGAATAGAAGAACAACAGAGTTTTCTTAGAACATTGTCCTGCTCTGAGAAAAAAAAGTTGTAAAGGGTTATAAAAGGTTTATGAAAATCTTACCTTATGGTCAAACTAATTAAAACAATAGATTTATAAAATGTCATTAAAAACTAGCTTTAACATAAAAAATACACTAATGGAAACATAAAATTTGTTTTTCTCTTTTAAAAAGGATTTTTATGTAATATTAAAAGATAAAAGGTTTTAGTTTACCTTTTAAGTAAGCTACAAAAGGGAAAAGTGGAGGGAAGGAAAGAAAGGAGACAGAATCAATTGTCCTAATGCTATCTTCATTGGGTCTTGTTTGGAAAGCTGAGTCTCCTTTCTATAAGAATGTTTTGTCCTTTAAAAAATTTTTGAGTTATCATTTTGGCTAAATGAATGACTTATGGTAACCTAAGATTCTATTTTGTAATATCCAATGTTTTAAACATTTGGTATTTAACAAACCTTTCAAAATCAAGCTCTAGATTATCATGCTAAATCAGCTAATACTAAAATTGTTTAAATATACAATTTAAATGAACTCCCTGGTCTAAGTCAAATTACCTATGATAACCCACTAGTTATCAGTGCTATGCATCTAAATTGGAGAAATAACTGGTATTCAAGAGGACATGAGTCTAATGTTAAGCATGGACTCATGAAGAACCAGGACAGCCTCCTAGTCCTTCCCAAGTCCTTAAAGCTTTTGTTATTAAAGGTTCTGCATTCCATGACTCATCACGGAAAAGATAAAATAATCCAAATAGAATATACTGATGTGGTGACTTATAGATTGTGGAAATATTTTAAAACCAATGTTTGGTTTCATATTCCTGGGAAGGCAATCAAAGCTTCAGGTACATTTGGCTACCTAATGTGTCATTTAAACATTTATAAAGAGATTTCATTCAATTGTCATTTTCAATGCATGTTTTCTGGTTGTATAAAAGCTTTCCCATGCAAGAGGGCTGATGTAACAGTAGATTATTGTGCTACCATGTATTTTCACCAGGTAAAGACCTTCACAATCTGGAACCCGAAGTTTGGATCTTCTGAAAACATCAGAGAAAGACTATCTTTGCCATCCCCACTACAGTAAAACTCTGGAGCCTTGAACCTTGGATTTATAATCTCACAACTGAGAAGGGTCCCTCTATACTCCTGGAACTGTACACCCATTGGGAACTCTTAAGGTAAAACTAACCAAGAAAGTTTCTCCCCAGAAAAAGATGGCATCCTTGATGTGAACAGCTTTTCCCAAGATCACAGATCAAAACTTCTACTATAATGAGACTCTTACCTTTAAATATTTTTACCTTGTTTATGCCTCTATGAGCAATAGAAATGAAAAGTGGATCTATAATGTGCACTTATAGGGTATAATTTTATTTGTGAAGGATTTTGCAGCAAGCCAGCCTTATACGTAAATAAACTTATACTTTAATAGATAAAAGATGAAGGCCCAAGGTGGGTGAGAAACTTTAGTGGTACATACGTTGCCTCATAATCAGTCAAAACTCCTCTTAACCCACATCATGGAATAAAGAGAACATTGCCAGGAGGCCTTCACTGTTCTAGAAGGACATAATTTTTTAGGTCCTTTTTCCATGGTTTAGAATACAAGAGGCAATAATTAGAAAAGTCTCCCTCTTAATAGGCATGCGTTCAAATAAGGCAAACGTGGAGCTGTAGCCAATCTCAGTGTTTGTGTACCTCACTTCTGATTCCTGTGTGTCACTTTAACATTTTTGTCTATAAATTTTTTCTGACCAGGAGGCACCCCTGGAGTCTGTGAATCTGCTGTGATTCTGGGGGCTGCCCAAATCATGAATCATTCATTGCTCAATTAAACTCCTTTAAGTTTAATTTGGCTGAAGTTTTTCTTTTATCACACCCTTGCCCCATGAGCCAGGGAAAGGGCAACTGAGGCCCCAGTATTTTCAGTGGCACCAAGGTACACCCTCTATTCCATGAGTAGGGTCTGGAGAGAAGGGAGTCCCCGCCTCTCAACCAGATTTCAGAAACTATAGTAGATCTTCTATCCTCAAGAAAATGCATCTAATTTCTGGTATCAGAATCAAGGAGAAGTCGGCAAGACTGTTCTATAAGATGAGTTAGCATCCTGGAGGGTTTTTAGACTCAGGAATGGGGATCTCTAGGGAACAGATAGTAAAGGTTCCTACTAATCTGGGCAAATAGAGCTTAGTGTTGCCTCACAGCTGTTTTCTAAGATGGCCAATATTGTTTATTCTCTTCCTCCATTCAGTACCTTTTTTAAAACAATTACTCAGAGGTCATTGCATATATCCCAAACTACTTATTAGGACAATATCAGTTATAAAAGGTTGCTGGATTCTCTTTGATTTGTGCCAGCTTCCTATCACTTGCTGCTAGGAACCTCATATCATAAGCTGGGAAACTGGTTGAAATGCATAGCTCCTTACCTATTTTATAGTGTTTTCCAGTCTTTTATTTCATATGAATTCTGATTGCCTAACAAGAAATTTTCTCATCCTACTAAATTTCTCACTAAGAGGAAATGTCAAGCCTCTAAAGCTCTTCCCATCTATCTGTACTCACAGTTAAATTGAACTGCAGCGACTGGTACAAGTATCTGATTGAGGAGGTAATGAAATATCCCAGGCTGCTTTTGGCAGCAATTCTGAATCAACCAAGGCCAGCCAAGGCAAATTTTAAACGCAAAAACCCGGACTAAATGGATGAATTTATTTGAATGTATTTTTGTCCACATGCCTCTGCAAATTGTTTACAGGTTTTGTCTGCCTTTTGACTAGTAGAATTTTTTATTGCATTCAGATAGATCATTGATGTACACTGCTAGTTTCCTAGGCTATTGAAAATTTGCCTTTCTTATTGGGTTTTCATGAATGTTTCTCTGGTAGAGAAAGGAGGTTAAAAAAATGAGAGATTGCTAACTTTCTACCATCATAAAGTCTGGATTTGGATACGGTTTTATGGCAAAGACAGTAATGTTTCCCCAAATTTCCTAGAATTCTTGCAGTTGGGTTGAGTCATGTGGTTAGTTGTGGTCAATGGGCTCGAAATGACATATATTGCCTCTGATATGAATCTTAGAAGAGTCCACACAAACGTCTCCAGCTATCTTTTACTTTTCTCTATTGACCAAGAAGGCCGTATGGTAGAGCCTTCATCATCCTGAATAATTGGGAAGAGATCTTGTTGACCCAACAGTTGATAAGAGCCCTGGCAAGTAGTGTGAGCCACAGTAAACTATTTTTGGTACAAGCCAGTGAGGTTTTTAGGGGTGGTTTGTTATTGCAGTTGCCTATCCTGACTAATGTATTTTTCTACATACCTAAACCATCAGGTTTCGTCAAAACATTGATGGAAAATAAGAACATCTCTGGATGATTTGTTGGCTTTTCATTCAAGTTGAGTATGTACATATCTATTGGTTGAAAAAATTAATAGGGATGGTAGACATGTTATTCTTAATAGGACAGGATAATGGTTTTTGAACATTCTCCCTGGTGTATATTAGCTTTGCTTTTAAATAAATACAGTAGTGAGGTGTGTTTATCAGTGTTTATTCTCCCACTATTGGATAACAGGGGCTGCTTGATCTAAAATGATAGGTAAGTGATCCCCTCTACTGTCCTAAGGTCATTACTTATTGACACCTCCCCATTATGCCTAGTCAATGTGTGATAAAAGATTGCATGGAAACGACAGGCATGAACCAGGATCTTTTCTCCTCTGTCCTCTTTTTCATTTGCCTTTTGATGTTTCTGCTGCTATTTGGCACCTCCACTAGAAGATTAGAAGGGGAAAAGAGAGGAAATTAAGCTCTTTTCCTGCAGACTAGCAGTTCTGATTTTTAAAGGGTACCTCGGGGTATTGTTTCATCTACTTAAGAGTTTCAGGAGTGTGTGTTTGTGTGTGTGGTGGTGGGGGAGAAGAGAAAGAGAGAAAGACAGAGAGAGAGAGACAGATATAATTAAACATGGAGTTTGAGTTTCCATGTTATCTGATTCTAGGAATTTAATGTTGCCTCCATATTTACCAAGAATTATAGTCCTTTACCACAATTTACTATAATGTGTTATGTTTCTGTGTGTGTGTGTGTGTGTGTGTGTGTGTGTGTGTATGTAAGAGAGAGAGAGAGAAGAGAGAAACAGAGAGCGAGACAGAGACAGAGAGAGAGAGAGAATTAAATGGATTTTTGGAGTTTCCACATTATCTGATTCTAGGAATTTAGTGTTGCTTCTATATTTACCAAGAATTATAGTCTTTCAATTATTATGGAGGATAACTAAAAATATCCTGCATAATAATTAAAAATTCCTTATTTTCAAGTGGCATAATGACTTTCTGTGCTAAGATCACTTGAAAATGTTAATTAAAGAAATCTATTTGCTCAAAAAAACCAAATGTGCATACTTTACACCTGTGGCAAATAATATAAAATTATAATTTGCCTTTGAGCTTAATCAAAATCAGCTTTAAATTTATTAGGCACCTGACTTTTTTATTTGTAATCAGAGACCATTTTGTTCAGTATGTAGTTTAAATCATGGAAGCATAGTTACTTCTCAAGCAATTCCTTTAAGACTTGGGGCTTCTGTGTTTGAAGGGATCCAGGGGTTACAGTGTGGGCAGTATCCCCATACCAATTTAAGGTTTTTCTTATTCAGTAAGATGTTTTCTAAGATGAAAGAGATGGGTATATTCTATGCAACAGAGATAAATGTAAAATTTTATTCACCCTATGGGAAAAATTTGGATAGATTCCTCTTGGCAGTGAAAGGTATAAAATGAACTTGAATGATGACTCTCAATAACATAATATTGAGTGAAACAAGAATAAACACATTATGACTCCATTCGTAAAATATTTTTAAGGTAAAATTAAGCAATTTATTGTTTAAGGACACATGTTTGGTAAAACCATAATGAAAACCACATGGAAATGAACACAAAATACCATCTAATGCTTACTTTGGGGAACGGGAAGAGAGCCTCAAACAGAGAGATGTATGTGGAGGCTTCTACCACTTTAGTGTTATATTTCTAAAGTTGAGTTGTGAATACACAGATGTTGATTTCTATTCTAGTTCTTTACACTGTACATATGTTTTCTATACTCTTTTGGAACTATACTGTATTTTATATATAGTTCAATAAGTGATAGTTCAATATGAATTGTTGATGTGATATGACTCACTCAAAAGAGTTAGTGTCTCTTGTACATAATATTGTTAGAAACTTGGAGTTAAGGAAATTGAAGGTATTGTCATATCCAGCCTTGATCAGACCATGCTTTAGTACTTTGTTCAGTTGTATGCACCCCACTTTAAGAGTGATGTAGACAAACTAGATTATGTTTAGGGGACAGTGATGAGGCTCGTAATGATTCTTGAAACTATATATGATATATGATTCTTCATATATTTGAAGGGAAGACATGAGAATGAGAGCTTAGATTTATACTACATACTCAAAAGAATAGAATCAAAATTAATAGACGATGCAACAAGAAAATATTTTATTGTAACAAAAATAGATTTTATCGTAACAGAATCAAGAACTTACTAATAACTACATTTGTTCAATGAGTCGTCTTGATACATAGTGAGTTTCTTACTGGTGGAGATGTTCTAGCACAGGTTGGATGATCTCTTGGTGGGTTATTATCAGGAGATATCCCTAAAAGTCATTCTGGGTCCTGAAATTCTTCAAAGATTTCCAGAAATTTCTAGTCAACCTGAAATTTCTATTCAAGATCTCTTAGTTAAGTGGCAGCGGAGTGAGTAAAAGAACAGAGTCTAGAACCAGATTTCTGGGTTGATTCCTGGCGTTTTTCAATTACTACCTGTATAACCTTGAGAAAATTACTTCTCTGTGTTTCCTTTTTGCAATCCATAAAATGGGTCTATCAACCTCACAGAGTGGTTATAAGACTTAGAAGAATGCCACATAGTAAGTGCCACTAAATGTTTATTTTTTTAAGAAATAATTTTTTCTAAAGATCAGTCATTCAATTTACTTTGAATCAATTACATTTTTGCTTTTGTTTTAAATGAAAAAGCTTTATTTCTCTCTCTTCCTATGAGCAAATATATTTAATTATCCTCTGACATACAAGGGTATTGGAGTTTTTTTTTGTTTTTGATTTTGTGGGCCCTAAATTCTAACAATTCCAGTAAGTGTAGAATTTTAAACTAAAAAATCTCTTAACCTGACTTCAGTGGCTTTAGAATAGCTTTGTTGCATTATCATAGAACCACAGAACCCCAAAAGCCAAGAAGAACCTGAAAGAATAATTTAGCCTCTCTTACTCTTGGAATTAGGTACCTTGTCTGCAAAGTCTCCTTGCCCTTGAGGGATTGCTGCAAAGCCTGTCTCATTGTTCAATCTTTGCATGACTCCTTCAATCATTGCTAATAGGAGGTGGATTGTCTGTTAAAAGTTAATGATGGTGAGCCAGGGAGTAGTGTACTATTTTCAGTTTATTTGCAACAGTGGAAAGGGCAAACCTATTCATCTCAATGAAAATGTAACTGTTTACATTGGAAGCTTAAATTTTAGGACACACCATGTCCTGCTGTTGAAAAGACAATTTGTAGGATAAGAGATGTTACAGTGATATTATGGAGGCCACAAGAAGTATATTTTCTGGTCATTGGTAGAAAACGATTAAAATCAGGCTTCTTTTGTAGGAGATACTGGTCATGTTTTCTAAAATGTTGACTGTGAGAGAAGAAAACAAGAATTATTAAATCTAGATTTCTGATGGGAAGTAAGAACAGAAATGAGGACAGGTGAAAGGAAAGCTAGACATGGTTTACACAGGTACATTTCCTGCTGATGATTGTTAGTGGTTGGGAGGGGACAGAAGGCAGGGAGATGTGAATTGATGAGGCATGGTGTATACCTGGGAATGGTGAGACTTGAACCTCAAGTTATAACCAAAGATTCACATAAATCTTGAAAAATATACTCTTGTTTTGTTCCAAACATGGAGCCATACCTATTCTAACTTCTTATGAGTGATTTGAGCATTGTGACACCTCTATAGGAGATAGAGAAAAGGCAGAGCAAGAGATTGTCAGCTTGGAATGCCTCTAGGTGATGCTGGAGATAGCATCAATCTGCTTATCAGGGCTTTCTGGGTGTGGTGTAACCCAGAATAGCAGTCAGGATAGGCTAGGTACTGCTGCTGTGATAAAGTATTTTCCAATCTTGATGGCTTACAACCTCAGAGGTTAATTTTTTCTTATATTACATGCTTCCCCTGTTTCTCTCTCCTTCTTCACAATTCCCTAGAATAGGAGTGTCCAATCTTTTGGCTTCCCTAAGCCACAATGGAAGAAGAAGAATTGTCTTGGGCCACACATAAAATACACGAACACTAGCAATAGCTGATGAGCTTTAAAAAAAATTGCAAAATACTCTCATAATGTTTTAAGAAAGTTTACAAATTTGTGTTGGGCCTCATTCAAAGCTGTCCTGGGCTACATGTGGCTGGTAGGCCATGGGCTGGACAAGCTTGCCATAGAGGCTAGATAAGTAAGCTTTTTGTGTTTTCCTGTCTTGTTGGCACTTCCTCTTTGTCATAATCCTCTCCTTGCCATAGGGGTAATTCTCTGGGGCTGTAATAGTTAAAGAACAACAAAAAAGAACATTGGTTTAATATTTTCAAAATGTTAACCCCTTTAAATATTTAATGAAGTGGAGATGTTATAAGTATAAATGTGAAAGCTATTAGAAAAATTCTGGTTAATTGGATATATATAGAGAAATATAGGCCGACTGCTAAATATATGCAGCCTTTCTAGCCTCATTGGTGGATGGTAATGCCATTTGGTGAGATGAGAATTGGTTGGGAGGTGGCGGAAGGTTCCGAGGGAGAAATCTGTCTAGATTTTATTAATCTTTTGCTAGCTTAAAATGTATAATTATAGGTGATTTTTTTCTTCCCTATTTTTTACCCCTAAATTTTTCATAAAAGAGGCTTTGATAGTGAAATAACCTAATACTGAAGAAAATATGTAGGTTACATTCTGAGGTCTGTGTCTGGGATATCCCAGGCTGGGTTGGGCCTGATCTGAGACTGAAGAATGTTGCTGAAGGAGGCTGGGATGAGCTTCCTGTGGTGTCTTAGATGGTCCTTGCTGGGTGGACAGGGTAGGGCATATGGCTCAGGTTGCCAAGATGGTGCTAAATGCCTTCATTTAGTTCAGAATGGTTTGATGGATGCTTTTGATTTTTTTTTTTTTATGCTTCTCAGCTTGAAAACATTTCCAGTTTTTGTCCTTTTCATGGTAATTTATTGAACATAAGTAAGGTGGATGTTTTTCTTGTTAACTAGAAGACTTAATCGTGTAACATGACAAAGGAAAGAAAGAAAAAGGATTTACGATTCTAAAGAATGGGCAATTCTTTAGAATTGAAGGAGTGGGTCATTCAGTGAAGCTGTTTGTTTGGCCTGGGTTTACTTTAAGTTTATTGTTCTCACTCAGTTGAGATTTTGAGTGTTTCTGACTACCTTCCTCAACTCTATCACTCTTTCTATGGCTTGTGGTTGGAATACAGGGCCATCCAAGTAGCTTGTGGGGTCCCAGGCAAATGCCCTTTGACTCTCAACACCTTTTTAGAAATGTACATTCTCTTTCAAGGAAAAATGAAGCCATGTAAGGGAAGCTTATGTACAAAATAGGATAATCCAGTTATCTCAGGTTATGGTGATTTGTCCTTTTTGTGTGTTTGTTTCAGCTGTTGCTATTGAAAATTCTTATGGAAGAATTTAGTTATTTCTTACTTTATTTTATTTAGTTAATAATTTTAGTAAATAGATTTACTTTTTCTATGGCAAATGACAACCTAGCAATACTACAGAATCATAGGACATATACATATACAAGACACTTATTGATCTTCCCACACCATCTAACATTTCTACATGTTTTGAAATGTTTCTTCGATAGACGTGTTCTGAAATGTTTTGAAATGTTTCTTCTATAAACTGTTCACTCCTTTCTCCCTAAATGTGTATTATATATTGGTATTATACTGGGTGCTCAGAATTATCTTTAAGAACGATGGGGTGTGCCGGGCATGTGGCTCATGCCTGTAATCCCAGTACTTTGGGAGGCTGAGGTGGGTGGATCACCTGAGCCCAGGAGTTCCAGACCACCTTGAGTAACATGGAAACCCTGTCTCTGCTAAAAACACAAAAACTAGCCAGGTGCCTGTAGTCCCAGCTACTGGGGAAACAGGCATGAGAATCACTGGAACCCAGGAAGCAGAGGTTGCAGTGAGCCGCGATTGTGCCATTGCACGCCTGGGTGACAGAGTGAGATTCTGTCTCAAAATAAAAATAAAATAAAATAAATAATGATGAGGCCCACTTGGTTTCTCAAAAAGTGCACTTGGTTTCTCAAGTTGCCCACTTGGCCCTCCCACAAGTTGTACTTTACTTTCTTTTCCTTCCTTTCCTTACTGTTCTAAAGCTTTTAAATAAACTTTCACTCCTGCTCTGAAAAAAAAAAGAATGATGGGAAACACAGGGGCTGCTAAAATCAAGATCAAGTACTGTACCTGGTCTTGGGCTGCTTATAAGCTGGTTGGAAAGAAAAGACATACACTTGGAAAAATAGCTATAATATGACAAATAGCTAAAATATGACAAGTGTCATGTGAGCAAAACATGGAAAAAAAGGCCATGGAAGTTCAACAAGGGTGTAGTCTCTGTGCACAGAACAATCTGATAAGCCTTCTCAGAAGAAATGGAATTGGAGCTGGGATCTGAGGTTTAGATTAGCAGAGAGGGCAGTGGGAAGGACGTTTCAGGGAGGAAAGAAGCAAAGGCACAGAAATGAAAAAGTAGAATACATGTTTGGGTGGGGCAGGATGATGAAAGCAATGAGAAGGTTAATTTGTTTGGAGCAGAAACCCTCCCATCCCCATCACCAATCCTATTAACTCAAGGGTTCATTTAGTTAAAGTACAGTAAAGCTTCAGTCCCTTACTTGCCCTTTTGAGTCTCAGTTTCCTTATTTGTAAAATGAGGTTAATCATACCTACCAGCCATAGATTAAATTATTAAATTATTAAATGGATTAAATAAGATAGGATACTAAAAGGAAGGTGTTGAGCAGGGTTCCTCATACTTTATCATCCCTTTTCACTCAATTCATTACATTCAGTTTAATTCCAGTGCTGTCTGTCATACTATCAAGACATCCCCTATGCTACTGCCCATTGAGGATAATTTAAATTTGACTATTATTGCATTTCTCTAAACCAGTTTCTATTTACCTTCTGGTTTAGGAGAATTTTCTTGGCATAAGCCATCTGTATATGCAAAGGAGACCAATGTCACATTCGAGGGCTTTAAATAATTCCTCACTAACCAGTTCAGGGTGGTTAGAGTATAACAAGCTAAAAGGGAGTGGTTGGCAATAAGAAAGGTGTCTCAGTTTGTTTTCTCTTGCTATAACAGAATACTTGAAACTGGCTAATTTATAAAGAAAAGGAATTTATTTCCTACAGTTATGGAAGATGAGAAGTCCAGAGTTCAGCGGCTGCATCTGGTAAGAGCCTTCTGTTTTTTTTTTTTTTTATTTTATTATTATTATACTTTAAGTTTTAGGGTACATGTGTACAATGTGCAGGTTAGTTACATATGTATACATGTGCCATGCTGGTGTGCTGCACCCATTAACTCATCATTTAGCATTAGGTATATCTCCTAATGCTATCCCTCCCCCCTCCCCCCACCCCACAACAGTCCCCAGAGTGTGATGTTCCCCTTCCTGTGTCCATGTGTTCTCATTGTTCAATTCCCACCAATGAGTGAGAACGTGCGGTGTTTGGTTTTTTGTCTTTGCGATAGTTTACTGAGAATGATGATTTCCAATTTCATCCATGTCTCTACAAAGGACATGAACTCATCATTTTTTATGGCTGCATAGTATTCCATGGTGTATATGTGCCACATTTTCTTGCTAATGGGGATGCTGCAGAGTCCTGAGGCAGTGCAGAGCATCACGTGGCAAGGGGGCTGAGTGGGCTAACATGCTAGCTTAGGTTTTTCTTCCTTTTCCTATATAGCCACAGTTCCCTTCCAATGATAACTCATTATTTCATTAATCTGTGAATAGACTAAGTCATTCATGAGGGCAGAGCCCTCATGACCCAATCACCTCTTAAATGTCTCACTTCTCAATACTGCCTGATATGGTTTTGGCTGTGTCCGCACCTAAATCTCATATTGAATTGTAGCTCCCATAATCCCTGCATGTCATGGTAAAAACCCTATGGGAGGTAATTGAATCCTGGCAGCGGTTACCTCCATGCTGTTCTCATGATACTGAGTGAGTTCTCATGAGATCTGATGGTTTTAGAAGGGGCTTTCCCCCACTTCTGTCTGCACATCTCCTGCTGCCATGTGAAGAAGGACGTGTTTGCTTCCCTTTCCACCAAGATTGTAAGTTTCTTGAGGCCTCCCCCGCCCTGTGGAACTGTGAGTCAATTAAACCTCTTTCCTTTATAAATTACCCAGTCTCAGATATGTCCTTATAGAGGTGGGAGAAGGGACTAATACAGTAAATTAGTACCACAGAGAGTGGGGCGCTGCTGTAAAGATACCTGAAAATGTGGAAGTAACTTTGGAACCGGGTAACAGGCAGAGGTTGAAATGATCTGGAGGGCTCAGAAGACATGAAAATGTGGGAAAGTTTGGAAACTCCTAGAGACTTGGAGGGCCAAGAAGACAGGAAGAAGTGGGAAGGTTTGGAACTTCCTAGAGACTTGTTGAATGGCTTTGACTAAAATGCTCATAGTTATATGGGCAATAAAGTCCAGGCTGAGGTGGTCTCAGATGGAGATGAGGAACTTGTTGGAAACTGGAGTAAATGTCACTCTTGCTATGCAAAGAGACTGGCGGCATTTTGCCCCTGCCCTAGAGATCTGTGAAACTTTAAACTTGAGAGAGATGATTTAGGGAATCTGACAGAAGCAATTTCTAAGTGGCAAAGTGTTCAAGAGGAAGCAGAGCATAAAAGTTTGGAAAATTTGCAGCCTGATGATGTGACAGAAAAGAAAAACCCATTTTCTGGGGAGAAATTCAAGCTGGCTGCTGAAATTTGCATATGTGATGAGGAGCCGAATGTTAATCACTAAGGCAATGTGGCAGCTGTCTTCAGGGCATGTCAGAAACATGTCAAAGTTCTCAGGTATCCCATAATCCCCATGGGTCATGGGAAGGACTTAGTGGGAGGTAATTGAATCATGGAGGCGGTTACCTCCATGCTGTTCTGATGATAGTGAGTGAGTTCTCATGAGATCTGATGATTTTATAAGGGGCTTTCCCCTCCTTTTCTCGGCACTTCTCTCTCTTGCCACCATGTGAAGAAGGACGTGTTTGCTTCCCCTTCCACCATGATTGTAAGTTTTCTGAGGCCTCCCCAGCCATGCTGAACTGTGAGTCAATTAAACATCTTTCCTTTATCAATTACCCAGTCTTGGGTATGTCCTTATTAGCAGCATGAGAATGGACTAATTCCCTGCAACATTTGGGATAAAATTTCAACACAAGTTTTGGTTTGCTATTCAAACCATAGCAAAAGGATACTTTCCTTTTTGTAGTTTTATCAACATCATCTAGGACATAAATTTAAAGGTAAACAACAGGTAAAATAAATGACATAGCTCAAAGAAATGCAATTAAAACCTAACTGCTATTGCATTTAATCCATAGAGGAATGTGACCCAGGTCTGGGGAGAGGGAGCACTGCATTATGTCTCATTCTCATGCCATGTGAGAATGTTTACACCAGCTTGAGTTGTTGTGATGGGGTCGTCCATATCATTTGGTTCTTGTCCTTGTGACTCACTGCTTCTGCTGTAGAGTTAGCTTCCTGCAGTGGAAAAGGGAGGAGTTATTTTCCAGACCATATGGAGTAGAAAACAGCAGATTGACACAGGTTTTGTGGAAGCTAAAGGCACATAAACTGAAGCCTCCCAGAGTGTAACCTTGCAAAACTCTTTAAAATAGCATTTTCATAGAGGAGTTTAGTATTTAGGATCTATCTTAAAACCATAAGATTCCAAAGTTAGTGTACAGAAAATGGGCAAGAGAGGATAAATTGTATTAGGTATGGAATTTCACTCCCTCTGCTTGTGTTTCCAGGTTGGAGAAGCTGGAGAAAAGAATGCTTCCCTTTGATTTACCTGGGCTGGGGAGTATGACAATGTCCATGTGTGTGTATAGGAGATTCTTGTACTTAAACTCTGTAAATGTGTTTCTGTGGTCCTATGCTGGGTGGAGGGTTCAACTAAGGTATTGTTAAGGAATATGGATGAGCCAAAAAGACTGGAAAGTTTCAAATGCATGTGTGTTTCCAACTAATATTGGAGAAAACTTTTTTTGGCATCGAACACTGGCAATATATAGACTTGTTGATTAATAGTGGATTTACCTTTAAAGTGTACCTGGATTATAGAGGAATCTAGCTTTCCTGTCTAACTCATTCATCATAAGCTTACTGAATAACTACTATGGACTAGGCATGTGTTAGATGCTGGGGTAGAAAGATAAATAGGACACAGTCCCACAGGAATTATAGTCTAGTGGAGAGAGGTGTATATAAACAGTCACAGAACAATGTGATAAGTATTATGATGAAGGAATATGTAATAACTGCTAGCAAAGAGAAGGAAACATTTAAACCTGCTTGGGAGTGGAGGGAAAAGTCAGAGAAAGCTCTATAGAAAAGCTAACTATATAATATGTTTGGTAGGATGAGTTACTTGGCAAATGGGCTGGAGTAACACACCCAATTGAGGAATATGTTGCCTCCAAAATCCAAAGAGCCCCATTAGGCATTGTGCTTTTCTTTTCTTTTTTTTTTTTTTTAATTGTAGGAAGCGCCAGATGCAATAGCTTATTCCTTGCCTTTTAATTCTTTTAATTCCTGCAAGATAAATAATCCAAGCCAAAATGAAGCAGAAAAATCATTAGACTATCACCAGTTAAGGCTCCAGATTAATTGTCTGAGAGGTAGAGAACAGAAACAGGAAAGCAGAAATAGACTTTAATTTAAAACACAAGCAAGTAAGAGTGGATCAGTCAAGGGGTTCTGGCAAGAAACACAGAAGAAACACAGCATATTCTGAAGAGTAGAACTGATTTGTGAAGAGACTATGTCAGAGCCATGATAATAAAACCAACAAAGGATGCTGAGGCACCCAGGGACTAGCAACATCAGGGAGCTATTAGTACTCCTGGGGCTGCAGGGGCCAGGGAAGGAAATGGTGTTAATGAACCCAGTGAAAGCTGGCGTCATGAAGGAGGGGAAATAGTTTATCATGAAAACAGAACTATGGCCCCTCACTCACAATCACTTCCAGACATGAACCACTTTACAGACTCAGAACACCTTGAATGAAGGGAAGGCTGGATCTCCTTGAGGAAGGACCCCTGTACGTGGGCAAATATTTATACTGTTAATATTCCTCCCAGAATTCCACAAAGAGCTTTATGCCTTTTTAATGGTACTGTGCATTGGGAAAAAAAGCAAAACAAATAATTTGAACTTTCAGAGATTACTGGACACTGGCTCTGAACTGACAGTAATTCCAGGAGACTCAACACATCACTGTGGTCTACCAGTCAGAGTAGGGGCTTATAGAGGTCAGGTGATTAGTGACGTTTTGGCTCCAGTTTATCTCACAGTGGGCCCGATGGGTACCTGAACACATCCCATGATTATTTCTCCAGTTCTAGAATGCATAATTGCAATAGATACATTCAGCAGCTGTTGGAATCCCCTCATTGGTTCCCTTACCTGCACAGTAAGGACTACTGTAGTGGGAAAGGCCTAGTGGGAGCAGCCACTAGAACTGCCTCTACAGAGGAAAATAGCAAACCAAAAGGAATGCTGCATTTTTGGAGGAATTGCAGAGATTAGTGCTGCCATCAAGGACTTGAAAGATGCAGGGGTGATGATTACTACTCCCCACTCAACTCTCTTATTTGGCCTGTGCATAAAACAGATGGATCTTGGAGAATAGCAGTTAAGTAAGCTTAACCAGGAGGTGATACCAACTGCTGCATTTCATTGCTTGAGCAAAGTAACACATTCCCTGGTACCTGGTATGCAGCTATTGATCTGGCAAATGCTTTTCCTTCATACCTGTCAATAAAAACCATCAGAAGCAGTTTGCCTTCAGCTGGAAAGGCCAGTAATATACCTTCACTATTCTACCTCAGAAGTAGATCAACTCTCCAGCCTTACACCATAATTTAGTTCACATGCATCTTGATCATCTTTCTCTTCAAAAGGATATTATACTGGTTTGTCATATCAGTGACATTATGCTGATTGGAAGTAGTGAGCAAGAAGTAGCAACTACTCTAGACTTAAGTCATTTGCATTTCAGAAGGTGGGAAATAAATCGGACAAAAATGGAAAGACTTTCTATCTCAGTAAAATGTCTAAGGGTGACAACCCCCTCACCCCCAACCACTGCCAAAAAAATAAGAACAATGCTTAGTGGACCTCTTTGGATTTTGGAGTCAACATATTCCTCTTTTGGATATGTTACTCCAGGCCATTTGACAAGTAACCTGAAAAGCTGCTAGTTTTAAGTGGAGCCCAGAACAGGGGAAGGCTCTACAACAGGTCCAGGCTGCTGTGCAAGCTGCTTTGGCTGTTGCATCATATGATCCAACAGATCCAGTGGTGCTTAAAATGTCAGTGGCGGGTAGGGAAGCTGTTTGGAGCCTCTGCCAGGCTCCTATAAGTAAATTTAGGCATAGTCCTTTAGGATTTTGGAATAAAGCTCTGCCATCCTCTGCACATAACTACTTTTTTTTTAAGGAACAGCTGATGGCCTGCTACAAGGCCTTAATAGAGACTGACTGCTTAATCATGGGCCACAAAGTTACCGTGCAACCTGAGCTGCCCATCATGATGTTTTGACTCACCAAGCCATAAGTTTGGGCATATACCACTTCAAATGGAAGTGGTATCTATGTGATAGGACCTAAGAAAGCCCCAAAGGCACAAGTAAGTTACACAAAGAAGTGGCCTAAATGCCAATGGTTTCAACCCCTGTTACACTGCCTTCTCTCCCTCAGTCTTCACTTATGGCCTCATGAGGAGCTCCCTATCATCTTAGTCCATTTTCTGTTGCTATATCTGAATCACGCAGACTGGGTAATTTATAAAGAGTAGAGGCTTATTTGGCTTACAGCCTTAGAGGCTGGAAGGTTCAAAAGCATGGTGACAGCTTCCAGTGAGGGCTTTTCATACTGCATTGTAACATGATGGAGAAGTGGAAGGAGAAGTGGGTGTGGGTGAAATGATCAAAACATGAGGAGTGGCCTCAGTTTATAATACCCCCAGCCCAATCTTGTGGTAATGAATCAAGTTCCATGACAGTGAGAACTCATTCCCCAGAGAATTAACCGAGTCCTTCAAGAGTGACATTAATCCCACTTAAGGATCCAATGATGTCTTCTTCTTCTTTCTTCTTTCTTCTTCTTTCTGAGATAGGGTCTCACTCTATCACCCAGGCTGGAGTGCAGTGGTGTGATCTTGGCTCACTGCACCCTCAACTTCTTGGGCTCAAACAATTCTCCCACCTCAGCCTCCTGAGTAGCTGGAACTAGAGGCGTGCACCACCATGCCTGGCTAATTTTTTATTTCTTGTAGAGATGGGGTTTTGCCACATAGCCCAGGCTGATCTCAAACTCCTGCACTCAAGCAGTCTTTCCTCCTTGACCTCCCAAAGTGCTGGGATTATAGGCATGAGGCACTGCACCCAGCCACAATGACTTTTTAAAGTCCCTACCTCCCAAAACTGTTGCACCAAGAACCAAATTTCTAACACATTAATTCTGAGGGTACACTCAAACTATAGCACCTATGATCAATTGATAGGAGAAAAGATTACTCAGACCTAGTTTATAGATAGTTCTGTATGATATACAGGAATCAATGGGTGGAAAGTGAGAGTTGCACCATTCATTCACATTCACAATTTGCTAGTGACCCACTAGCAAAACTTTTTTTTTCTTGTTCCTATGACCCTGTTCTCTGCTGGCCTAGAAGTCTTAGTTCCAAATGGAGAAATGGTTCCACCAAGAGACACAACAATGATTCCACTGAACTGCAAGATAAGAGTGCCACCTGGACACTTTGAACATGCCTCTGAATCAGCAGGAAAAGAAGGGAGTTATTGTGTAGACTGAGTGAAGCAGATTGCCTTCCTCAGTATGGTTGGGCTTCATGCAATCCATTGAAGGCCTGCATAGAACAAAAAGAAGAATAAAATAGAAGTCACTCTTTGCTTGACTGTCTTCCAGCTGGGACATTGATTTTCCCCTGGCTTTGCCCTAGAACTTGTGCTAGAACTTACATCTTTGGATCTACAGGTTCTCAGATCTTTGAACTCAGACTGAAACTTACACCATTGGCTCTCCTGGTCCTTACCCACTGGACTCAGAGAAGAAGTATCTCACTGGCTTTCTTGGTCCTCCTGCTTGATGACTGTAGATCCTGAAAATTTCTAGCTTCCATAACCATGTGAGTCAATTTCTTCTAATAAATATATATCTATATTTACATCTTCGTCTATATCTTTATCTTCTGTTTCTCTGGATAATTCATACCAATACCTATTTTGGTACTGAAAAGTGTTTGTAGTACTGTCATAACAAATACCTAAACATGTGGAAGTGGCTCTGGAATTGGGTAATGAATAGAGGCTGGAAGTATTTTGAGGTGCATGCTAGAAATATGGATGTTAAGAGCAATTCTGATGAGCTCTCAGATGAAATGAGAAACATATTTTTGGAAACTGGAAGAAAGGCGATCTTTGTTATAACATGGAAAAGAATTTGGCTGAATTATGTTTGGGTTCTAGTGTTTGTGGAAGGTAGATCTTGCAAATGATGACATTGGATATTTAGTTGAGGGTATTTCTAAGCAAATGTTTAAGAAGTGGCTTGGTTCCACCTGACTGCTTATATTAAAACCTGATAAGAGACAGTTGAAGAAGGGATTGTTGAAGGATAAGTTGAAGAAGGAATTGTTAAGCAAAAAGGAACCTGAATTTGAAGATTTGGAACAGTTTCAGCCTACGTATATTGCAAAAAAATGAAAAAGTATTCAGAAGAGAACACCAAGGGTGTGCCTGGACTGTCATTCAATGAAGAGCTTATGGGACTATATAAGCAGCAACATTGCCATTTTAAACTGAAGGAGATGCAGAAAGGACAAAAGGAAGGAAGGTTATTAGACTGATTGGGACTTGTGGGGGAAAAGATGAAAAAGTCTTTTGGCTGTGAACATGTGCTGTCCTTCAATAAGAGAAAAAATGACCCTAAAGGTAATTTAGAAATTAACAGAGCCACCATCTTGTTTTCAATAGGTCAGATGCCCTCTTTCTTGAAGCTGTGAGGCCAGGACCACTTTGTTGTGCTGTAGGATCAGGCCACCTTGAAGAACCCTGGGGACAGGGTCACTGCCTCAAAGAGCCATGAATACAGGATCTCTGCCCCCATAGGTTTTGAAGACAGGACCCTAGTGGGTCTGGAAGATAGAGAATCAAGTCAAAGAGAATTATTCTTGAGCCTTAAGATCTGATGGAATGTATCTTGCTAGGTTTTAGATTTGTTTGGGACTAATCACCCTTTTCTTTCCTATTTTTCTCTCTTGTAATAGAAAGGTCTTTCCTATGGCTGTCTCACCATTTTAGAAGCACATGACTTGTCTGGTTTCACAGATTCAGAGCTGAATCTGAAGAGGAATTTTGCTTCAGGATAAATTGTACCTTGAGTCTCACTCATACTTGATTCAAATGATATTTCGATAAGACTATGGACTTTAGACTTTAGAGTTGATGCTGGCATAAGTTCAGACTTTTGAGGCCGTTGGGATGAAATAAATGTACTTTGCATACAATAAGAACATAAATTTTGGGGGGCCAGGGGTGGAATATTATGGACTGAATGTTTCCGTCATTACTGAATGTCATGTGTTAAAACCCTAACTACCAATGTAATGTGGTTTGAAGGTGGGGCCTTTGCACAGTAATTATAGCTAGGTGAAGTCATGAGGATGGGAATCCTCATGATGGGATTGTTGTACTTCTAAGTGGAAGATCCTCTCTCTCTCTCTCTCTCTCTCTCTCTCTCAGCTCGCCACTCCCCAACTCTACCCTAGGTGAGAGCACAGAGAGAAAGTGGCCATCTAAAAGCTGGAAAGATAACCCTCACCAGAACTCAAACACACTGGCACCTGATCTCATACTTACAACCTCCACAAATGTGATAAAAAAAAATTCTGTAATTTAAGACCTGTAGCCTATGGCTGGCATTTTGTTATAGCAGCCCAAGCACACTAAAACAGTCAATTCAGTTTATAGTGTTATTCAGATCTCCTATCACTCATCAACTAATTTTTTGTGTCTACTTGTCCTGTTAATTAGTAATAGAGGTGTGTTGAAGTCTCCAACTGTAATTGTATATTTGTCTATTTCTCCTTTCAGTTCTATAGATTTTGCTTTATTTTGGACTTTTATTGGGTGCATATACATGTAGCAATATTATGTCTTTTTAATGAATTGACCCTTTTATAATTACGTAATGTTGATGTTAATATACCTTATTCTGAATACTACTTTAGCTAATATTAATATAAGCACTGCAGCTTCCTTTAATTAATAGTATAATTTTTCCATCCTTTTACTTTCTCCTTTGTCTTTATAAGTAGATTTATTGTAGACAACATATAATTGCATTTTACTTGTTTGTCCAACCTGACAATATTAGGCTTTAATTGGAGTGCTAATTCCAGATGTATTTAATGTAAGTATTGATATGTTTGGGTTTAAATATACCATCTTGCTAAATGTTTTCTACTTGTCCCATTGGTTCTTTGTTTTTCCTTTCCTCTTTTAGTGCCTACTTTTGAACTGAATATTTTTCATTATTATATTTATTTTCAAAATTGGCTTATTAGTGGTTTCTCTAGGATTTAAACATCTTTAACATCACAGTTTACTTCCAAATGTATCACTTTGCATAGAGTGTAGTAGCTTTACCACATATACTTCTATTTCCTTTCTTCCAACCTTAGTGCTATTGTTGTTACAGTTTTTACTTCTGTGTGTATTATCAACCCCATAACATATTGTTACTATTATAGTTTTAGATAATTATATTTTAAAGGAATTCAAAATTTTAAATGTCTTTTATACTTAACCATATTTTTACCATTTCTATGCTCTTCATTCTTTCACACAGATGTAATTTTCTGTCTGATATATTTCTTGTGCCTAAAGAACTTTCGATAAGTTAGTTGCAGGTCTCCTGGCAATGAATTCCCTAAGCTTTTGTTGGTCTGAGAAAGTTTTTATTTTATCTTTATTCTGAAAGCTATTTTTGCTGGATATATCATTATCAGTTTATTGTTGTGCTTGTTTTATTACTTTGAAGATGTTACATCATCTGCTGAACTGCACAGTTTCTAAAAAGAAGTCTGATATGATTCTTATCTTCCTCCCTATGTAATGTTTCCTTTTTCTTTTTCTACATCAAGATTTTTCTCTTCAAACTTGAATTTCAGCAGTTTGACCGCGATTTTCATAGCTGTGTTTTTAAAATTTTTATTTATATTGCTTAGAGTTTTCTGAGATTCTTTGGTCTGTTTTTTTTTTGTTTTTTTGTTTGTTTGTTTTTTTGCTTTTTGTTTCTGTTTTTGCCTTCAATTTACTTCAGACAATTCTTGACCATTACCTCTTCAAATATTTCTTTGGTTCTTGCTGTCTTCTTATTCTGGAGATACAAGTCCATGTATATTAGACTGTTTGGTTTTATTCCCTAATTTTTGGATGATCTGTTCTTTTTTCCCATGCATGTAATTATTTAATTTTCAGTAGTTCCTGTCATCAAGTTCACCAATTATTTCCTCATTGTGTCTAGTCTACAGATAAAGTTCTCAAAGGAATAATAATAATAAAAAAAAAACTCTAGAATTTCCATTGGTATTGGTTTCCTATTGCTGCTGTAACAAATTACCACAATGCTACTAGCTTAAAACTACACAACTTTATTATACTAAAGTTCTGGAATTCAGAAGTCTGAAATGGGTCTCAGACTTGTCTAAAATCAAGGTGTCAGTAAGGCTGCATTCCTTTAGGAGACTCTAGAGGAGGATCTATTTCCTTACCTTTTCCAGCTTCTAGAGACCAACTGAATTCCTTATCTCAGGACCTCTTTCTCCATCTTTAAAGCCATGTTCTCTTTCTCCATCTTTCTCCATCTTTAAAGCCAAACTGAAAATCATCTCCAAATTACTCTGTCTCTCCTGGCTCCTTCTTTCACAGTCCTTGTGATTACATTGAGCCTATCAGGATAATCCTGGATAATATTCTCATATCATGAACCTTAACTTGGTAACATTTGTAAAGTCCCTTTTGCCATGTAAGGTAATATAGTCACAGGTTCAGAGAAGTAGGACATGGACATCTTTGGTAATAATGGGGTGTCCCATGATTGTGCTGATGACACCAACTGATTCTCAGGATTTCCACCTTTAGTAGGTAGAATGGTGGCCTCTCAAAAGATATATCTATGTCCAAATCCCTGGAACCCGTGAATGTTATCTTACTTGGAAAATGGGTATTTGCAGATGAATGAAGTTCAGGTTCTTGAGAGTAGATCATCCTGGATTATTTGTCTGATTCCTAAATTCAGTGATAAGTGTGTTTGTAATATACAGAAGAAGTTAAGACACAGACAGACAGAGGAGATGGCAATGTGAAGACAGAGGCTGAGATTGGAGTGCTGTGGCCACACAAGTCAAGAAAGCCAAGGAATGCTGACTGTCCCCGGAAGCTGCAAAAAGCAAGGATTTTCCCTTTGCACCTCCAGGAGTGTGGCTCTGCTGACACCTTGATTTCAGACTTGAGGCTTCTAGAACTGAGAGAATAATTTTCTCTTATTTTAAGCCACCCAGTTAGTAGTAATTTATTATGGTACCCCTAGGAAAAGAATACATCTTTCTGTTGAAATCTTTATCTCTTTAAGTATGTATTATATTTTTTCCACTAGATCCTTTAATGTATTAATTATAATTATTTTAAAGTTCCTGTCTGTTAGTTTCAACATCTGGACCAAATTCTGAGTTTGTTTAATCTCTTGACAATGGGTTGTTGTGTTCTTGCTTTTTGTGTATATGGCAATTTTGTTTACATACCAGATAATGTGTACAAAATAACATTAGAAAGTGAGCTAAATAATATTTATGCCCAGCAGTAGGCATGCTTCTTCTTCTGTTAGATCATGAGTCTTTGGGCAGTTGAGGCTCTCTGATATGTACATGAGCTGAGTTTAAGTTTGCTGTTGTCATGTTGATATATTGTTATATTCAGTGAACCCTAGGCTTCAAATTCCTCCTGTGGTAGACAAGTGCTACCTTGTCCTTAGTGTGAGGTCTGAAGTGCTAGAGGAACTTTCTAAATGTTTCTTCACTCTCAGCTTTCAGCAATCCATGTATGACTTTGCCACTGGGGGGGATTTATCTCCATGTTCTTGTATTTACCCTAGCCTAGAGACTTCTGTTGTTTGTTATTCTGTGCAAGACTCATGCTGGAGTTGGAGGCTTTCACTTCTGTTCCAGCATTAGTTTCAGGCAGGTCCTGTGCTCCCGAGCCTGATGTCAGTTGTTTTGAATACCCCCATGTCTCTCCCATGACAAGCCTTTGCCTCCTTTTCAGTCCATGTTTTAGAGTGCAGGTAGGTTTCCTGTACTTCCCTCCCCGCTGAACAGGTGAACTCTGCCTCCGCCCCCAGCAATAGCAGTCCTCTTCTTTGTATTAGTGCAGGATCCTGTGCATGAGAAAGTTTTCTACCACTTTCCCAGTAGCAGCCTACCTTTGGCTGGAAATAGGGACATGACAGGGTTTCATGTCCCTCCCTCAGTGGCAGATTCATTTTATTTCATGTAAAAGCATTGTCATGTCTGGGATGTGAACATGTTCTTTCTATCATCTCAACAGCGACAGATTTTACTTCCTATCTGAGAACATTCTGGGCTGTGGGGATTAGCAGCTGCTCACCATACTGTACTCATGCAGAGCCCATCGAGAGATGAAATTCCATAGACACTCCTGTGGCCGGGCGCGGTGGCTCACGCCTGTAATCCCAGCACTTTGGGAGGCCGAGGCGGGCGGATCACGAGGTCAGGAGATTGAGACCATCCTGGCTAACTTGGTGAAACCCCGTCTCTACTAAAAATACAAAAAAAAAAATTAGCCGGACGTGGTGGCAGGCGCCTGTAGTCCCAGCTACTCAGGAGGCTGAGGCAGGAGAATGGCGTGAACCTGGGAGGTGGAGCTTGCAGTGAGCCGAGATGGCGCCACTGCACTCCAGCCTGGGCGACAGAGCAAGACTCCGTCTCAAAAAAAAAAAAAAAAAGAAGAAATTCCATAGACACTCCTGCTCTTCTCTCAAACCTTAGCAGACCCTGTACACCTGTGCCACCAAGAGGCGCTTTCTCCAGCTTCCTACCTGCCCTCAATCGTTCTTGTGAATATTCAGATGAGACCCATCAAGAAGCCCATGAGTGGGTGCAGACTTCCCTGTGCCTGTGGCACCTGAAGATTCTACACTTTCACACTAGTCCACACTTGTCCTTTAAGAATGTGCTAAATTTCAGCTATTTTCATCTTACTGACGCCAATAACTGCCTCCCTTCCCTCCTATTCTCCCTAAAAGGTGAAACATTTGAGTGTCCTATGTTACCTATGAGGAGCCTTTCACCCTTAGGAATTTAGTTCAACTGATTAACCTCAGTTCACTGATGAACTTGAAAACTATTTTGTAGATTTTCAGACTTTTTTTTTTTTTTTTTTTCCTGAGGCAGTGTAGATTATTTAAGAGTTTAGATTACCAACTTTTCCTGTTTTGGTGATAGTGACATTCTTTTGCAGTTTCTATATCCTAAGTGAAATTAGAACTATATTCATTGATTTAACAGCTATTCAAATCAACAAATGCATACTTAGAGGACCAAGTGATGTCTGAAACTTAACGTATGTATAATGGAACTTTTGGTTTGCCCCAACCATTGCCTGTTCCACCCTAAGCCTGTCTCTGTAAGTCGTACCACTGTCCACCTAGTTGGTTAAGCCAGAAACTCAAGTGTTTTCCTGATTTTCTCTTCTTCACCTCATACATCCAATACAACAGTAACCACTATAATTATTGATTCTATTTCCAAAATAAATATAAAACCCATTTACTTTTTTCCATTATTGCTGTCACTAGTGTGGTCCAAGCTGTCATCATCTGTTGTCTGGACTTCTTTGTCAACCAGAGGATCTCACAGCTTTTACTTTTGTCCTCGTAGTCTGCATCATACACCCAGCAGTGAAAGTTAAAACATAAATCTTATCACATTCTAAAAATATAAGTAAAATTTGAGCATGTGAAATCCCTGCTCAAAATCATTCAGTGTTTCCCCATTACCTTTCTAAAGGCAACTCAATCTCAACTCCTCACCATGACCTGCAAGGCCGTGAATGATCCAGCCCTGCCTATTTCCACAACAACTTCATTTGAGGCCACTTTCTTCCTCACTGACTCATTCATCTGTTGAGGAAAGAGAGGCACTTTTAACTTATACATGTTTGAAGAATCAGAGCAGCTGTGAACATACCCCAGAACTCTGAAATTTCAAAAGTATAAAATGTTAATCCAAAAAGAATTCTAAACTTTAAATAATCTTCTTTTTGCTTATTTTTTATGGCATATGTACATTATTATTTCATCACTTTCAAAACTGACACAGTTTCCATAGTTAACTTTGAGTTATTTTTGTGAACTGACTATTGAACGAAAGCTCTCCATTTACTAACAACAGTGTAGTCTTCTGAATCTTTTAGCTCTTATTGAAAAAAACGTTCCTTTGTTATAGAGTGCAATGTGGTTTGTTTCGGAGGGAGTAAAAGAGGCAGGATGTCTGTCTTTGCTTGGTTTCCTGGCCAGTGCATCTCATTTGAAAATAGTTTGTTTCAAGTAGTTAAATCTATTCCTGGGAAGCCTCTATTTTTATATATTTTTTTAATTTTTAGACAAGGTCTTGCTCTGTTACCCAGGCTGGAGTGTGGTGGCACAATCATAGCTCATGGCAGTCTCAAACTTCTGGGCTCAAATGATCCTCCCATCTCAGCCTCCCAAGTACCTGGGACTACAGGTGTGTACCACCATGCCTAATTGCTTTTTTTCAAAAATTTTTAGTAGAGATGAGGTCTTGCTGTGTTTCCTCAGGCTAGTCTCAAACTCCTGGGCTCAAGTGATCCTCTAATCTCAGCCTCCCGAAATGCTAGATTACAGACATGAGCCACTGTGAGCCTTTTATTTGTTTATGTTTTATTTTTTCCTTTCTTCCCTTCTCCCTTCCTTTCTTTCTTTTCTTTTTAGACAAGTAATTTGACATTAGGAGGTCTTGAAGGTGATGGTTTCCTCTGGCAATGGTGCCTTTTCTGTCACTGAAGGTGTTCAGTTGGGCAGAATGCATGGCCACTGGAATCATTCTTTCATTAAAGAACAAACATTTATTAAACGCCTCCCTTTGCCAAGCATTGGGACACTCACTAGGAGTTCAAAGATAAAAAAGCATGCTTTTAACAAGTGTACACTTTAGTGTCAGACATACAGTTTTAATACAACTGCTTATTATTCTAATGGGAAATAAGAGATTCAGCCATTAAACTATTATGTGGTGTAGAAGACCTTTTAAAATAGACTGATTTCTGAGAGTCTGTGATTTCACTTGTAAGGCTTATGAGGGATTCTTAGCAAGGAAAAATGAGAATCGTTTCTGGTTATACTAATTATGAACTTTGTGAGCCTTGAGCAAGTCTCTAAACTTTCTGAAGCTCAATTTGTTTTCTTATATTTTAAAAGAGAATATTTTGAAGAGAGCTAAATGGAATAATACAAATAAAGTTCCAGCACCTATTAAGTGGGGTAAGGTGGAGCAGTGTTTACTGAAAATGAAAATTAGGTTAAAGGACAGACACTTCAGGGCCATTTTTTTTCCTCCTCCATATGTATGAGTGTGGATGGGGTAGGGAGAGGAGGGTGTTTTATAATAAAGAAGTAAATGGAAAGAAAAAATGTGAAGATATACTTCACTGGGGGAAACACTGCAAATATAGACTAGTGACAGGCAATGAACTGCAGGACCTGAGCTGGTTCTGAGGCAGTGAGCCTCAGCTAGAACATCCCATGTACCTCCCAGGAGGATGATGACGTTTAATGTGTCAAAGTGTACGTAACTAATGACAGTTTTGTGATCAGGCTTTGTTTGCAATCATAGAGAATCCAGAAAAGTTAATTTTAATACTCTTGATTTTGACAGATAAATTCTTTTTAAAATGTAAAATTACTGTATTATTTCTCATTAAAGAAAGAAGAATAGGGCATTCCTGGCCTTTTTTTTTTTTTTTTGAGGCGAGGTCTCACTCTGTCACTCAGGCTGGAGGGCAGTGGTGCGATCATGGCTCACTGCAGCCTCAACTTTCAGGCTCAAGCGATCCTCCCACCTCAGCCTCCTGCATTGCTTGGACTACAGGCACATGCTATCATGCACGTCTAAATGTTGTATTTTTTGTAGAGATGGGGTCTCGGTATGTTGCCTATGCTGGTCTTGAACTCCTGGGCTCAAGCCATCCTACTACCTTGGTCTCCCAAAGTGCTGGGATTACAAATGTGAGCCACTATGCCCAGCCCCTGATCTGTTAACATTTTAGAAACTAGTTCTTTGTGAGGCTCTTTCATAATAAATTATCAGTATGTTACAGCATTGTACAAATTGCAAGTGCTTTCACATGGATAATCTCATTTTTATCATCCCATTTTACACATGAGAAAATTGAAGCTCAGAATGACTAGTCTGAAGCACACAGGTAAGATATGCCAAAGTTGAAACTTGAACTCTAGTCTTTCTTATCATGCTGCACATAAAATTATGGACTGTGCCTCAGATTAGGAGAAATCAGAATTTTCAATGAAAATACAATTAAAATTGGATTAGTATGTCATTCTATCTTTTATCAGTCTTAACCTTAATTAGCTAATCATATAAAAGCTCTTACACTGTCATCTAATTCAGTCCTGCTGGACAAATGCTATTCTATTCTATTCAATATGATGTCACTGAAAACTTCATGGAATTTATTGAGCTGGAAAGATTAGACAAACAACTCCTCACTTAGGGTGCACACACACACACACACACACACACACACACACACATCCCCACACACTTACACATCCCTACTCATTTATTTAAATATAGAACTGTATACAATAATTAATATAATCAATTAATATTTACATATTATGTTATTAGTAAGTTACTTTTGAATACTCCAGTATAAATAATGTAAACAAATTAACTTTAATCAATACTTTAGGGGCAGTTAGTTACAGTAATGTAATAAAAAATGTTTAACAACCAGCTCTGGGGAGGAGTAGAGTCCTGATTTGTAGCATTTGCTGATTTCTGTCACATCAATACTCTCACCATGGCTGGTTTCAGTCTCCCAGTGTGAGGTCACCTAATGCAGGAATATAGATGCTGCTATTTAAATCTGCACCAGAGGGTTCATTGATGAGGGTGAGGGATGTTGAGCATAATTTTGGGGGATAAGTAAATGGTGTCCAAGGTATGTCTGGCTGAAAAAAGATTACACAGGCATCTTTGTCCTTGAAAGAACAGTATTGAAGGACCCATCAAGCCCAGAAGCCTTACATCTTCAGAGTACCCCCTGGGTCTAGAACTTTGGTTCTATGCCTCCCTATTTAATCAAGGCTCTATTACCTGATCCAATTACAGGCTTTGCTGATTCTTCTGTTAGATTATTATTGTAAAGCTTGTTGGAGTGCCTAAAAGATAGATATCAGGGACTGACTTCCTCAAGCCAGGGGAATAGTTTCTATGACTATTTTGGAGCTTGCTTGCTAATAGATATTTCGATGTAGCAGAATATTGTCTAAGATTTCCTTTATTACACTTGCCACCTAATGGTGAGGTGAAGGAAGAAGTCATAGCTTCCATTTCTCTTTTACCGTATTACCAAATATTGAGGTGATGAATATTTACCAAAAAATCTGACAGTTGTATAGGGCCAACTTGGTTTATTATCTCAATTTGCAATATCAGTAAGTACCTACTAAGTTTGGGGCACTACAACATGATAAAATCCTTGTCTACAGAGAGCTTTTAGGTGGATTTAAAAATGCAGTGTTACCATTTCTATTTATAAAGTGTGAAAACAAAGTGGATGCTAGATCACACACAAGCCAGCAGAGAATGGTCTTGTTTACAATACTGGGATTATGGTCAAGGTGAATACACACAGTCCTTTACTCTCTTATCAGAAAGCAAAGGTTTAAAGAGAAACCAACAAAAGTGTCCAGGTACTTTTTTTTTTCTTGAGACAGTGTCTAACGTAGGCTGGAGTATAGTGGCACGATCACAGCTGACTGCAGCCTTGATCTCCTGGGCTCAAGCAATCCTCCCACCTCAGGCTTCTGAGTAGCTGGGACTACAGGCATGCCACCACACCTGGCTATTGTTTTAATTTTTTTGTAGAGACCAGGTCTCACTATGCTGCCCAGGCTGGTCTTGTACTCCTGGGCTCAAGTGATCTTCCCACCTCAGGCTCCTGTGTAGCTGGGACTACAGGCATGCCACCACACCTGGCTATTGTTTTAATTTTTTTGTAGAGACCAGGTCTCACTATGCTGCCCAGGCTGGTCTTGTACTCCTGGGCTCAAGTGATCTTCCCACCTTGGCCTCCTAAAGTTCTTGGATTACAGACCTCAAACACCATGTCTAGCCTCTAGGTACTTTTTAACTGTAGTGATTATGTGGCATTTTGATGTAATGGCTCTAAAATATTGCCCCTGAATTCTTGGAAACTTCTTCCTTGTAGAGGTTGGGTGTGGTCTATGTCCTTTTCCTTAAATCTGGGTTTTTGACTACTTGACCAATAGTACATGGCAGAAGTGTTGCTGTGGCAGTTTCTTAAGATACAGGTCTGGAAACTGGCACTTGATCTGGTAAGGTCCGAACTATATCCCAAGAAACTGGCTATTTCCACTTCCTATCTCTGGGATATTTGCTGTTAGAACCTAGTCTCTATTCTGTGAGGAAGCCTAGGCCACCTCATGGAGAGGAACCAATAGGCAGCATCAACTTCCCGCTCATGAAAGTAAGCCATCTTGGAGGTGGGTCATCCAACCCCAGTTAGGTCACATGGAGCAGAGATAAGCTGTCCTCCTGAGACCTGCCAAAATTGCAAATTCTTAAATAATTATTGCTGTTTAAGTCATGAAGTTTTGGGGTAGCTTAATATACAGCAATAGAAACCTGGACACCTAGTAATCTATTTGTGAGAAGAGACTATCAGATACTTCTCAGTACTATATTTCCTGTTAGTTGGTGACTCGTTCCTTTGGAGACAGTCTATAGATTTATTTTGTGTTTATTCCCTCTTGGGGACTTCCCCACTTGTGCCTGGCTCCTGTTTAGCAGGAATCTGTAGCAGACAAATCCCAAGCTGAAGCAGGGATTAGGGGTGAGCTTCTGTGACCAGTGGAAGTTTGCACAGCCTAACAAAGAGGTAATTTCTGCAGGGGTGCTTTTGGCAAGTGAGATGCCCATATGTTGGATTTCATAATTCTTTTTTCTTCCCAGTTGGGGGTTGTCAGGTCATCTGACTGCTAATTCTTCAGGTATGGACTTCTCTTCCAGCTCTGTGAATCTGTTCTAAAGGGTAGAGTCTGAGATGAGAATCTAGAGACACAAAATGTTGCTGTGTCACCAACTGTGTGAGCTCAATCAAGCCAATTGACATTACTGGGAACATAATGGGATTAAGATACTTAGAAGCCCTACACATTGAACATATTATGATATTATGACCCCAGATGTAATGTAAGCAAATACAACAAAATTCTGATTTTTACCAAGGTGACTACTTGATGCATTTTTTGAATTACCAAATGTCAAATTTGTCAATTTTTTTTATTTTAGTGTTCCTAATTAGTCTACCTAGTGAATAACCTTTGTCTAGGCCTCAATTGCTTCATCCATAAAATAGATGAGTAGATGGTTTGATCTGTTCAGTTTCTTTTGTATCTAAATTTTGATTCTGCAATCACTTTTATTACCTTTCCTTTGTTTGGTATGTTTTTTTTTTCCTCTTTGCTATGGCTTTATTGAGGTATAATTGACAAGCAACAAACTGAAAAATCTAAAGTGTATAATTTGAGAATTTTTGACATACTTATACACCGATGACCATTACCTAATCAAAACAGTAAACATATCTATCATCTCCACAAATTTCTTTGTGTTCTTCCCTTTACCTTTTCTTACCCCAGCTTCTAGGCAACTATTGAGCTGCTGTGTGTCACTATAGATTAGTTTGCACTTTCCAGAATTTTAGATAAATGGAATTCTAGAGTGTGTATTCTTTTTTGTCGGACTTCTTTCACTCAGCATAATTGATTTGAGATACAGACATGTTGTAGCATGTACCAGTAGTTCATTTTTTTAAGTTGCTGAGCAGTATCCCATTGTATGGATATGCCACAATCTGTTTTTCCATTTACCTGCTGATGGACATTTGGGTTGTTTCCAGTTTGGGGCTATTAGGGATAAAGCTACCGTGAACATTCACATATAAATACTTATATAGACATATGATTTTATTTTTCTTGGGTAAATAAATACCCATGAGTGGAATGGTTGGATCATATGGTAATTACATGTTTCATTTTTTAAGAAATAGCCACACTTTTCAAAAGTCATGGAACAATTTTATTTTCCCACTGGTAGTCTGTGAGAGTTCTAGTTTCTCCATATTCTCACCAACATTTTGTATGGTCAGTTTTTAAAGTTTAGCCATTCTAATAAGCATGTAGTGGTATCTCATTGTGTCTTAAATGTACATTCTTATAGTAACTAATAGTGTTAAAAATCTTTTCATCTGCTTATTGGCTGATATGGTTTGGCTCTGTATCCCCACCCAAATCTCATCTTGAATTGTAATCTCTGTGTATTGGGGGAGGGGCCTGGCGTGAGGTGACTGAATCATGGCAGTAGACTTCCCCCTTGCTGTTCTTGTGGTAGTGAGTTCTCGTGAGATATGATGGTTTAAAAGTGTGTGGCAGTTCCTCCTCACTCACTCTCTCCTGCTTCACCATGGGAAGGTATGCCTTGCTTCCCCTTCACCTTCTGCCATGATTTTAAGTTTCCTGAGGCCTCCCAGTCATGCTTCCTATTAAGCCCATGGAACTGTGAGTCAATTAAACTTATTTTCTTAATAAATTACCCAGTCTCCGGTAGTTCTTTATAGCAGTGTGAAAATGAACTAATACATTTGCCATCTGTATATCTTCTTTGGTGAAGTGTCTGTCCAAATATTTTTTCTAGTTCTTAAAAATTATTACTGATTTTTGAGAGTTTAAAAAATATGTTGTGCATAAAAGTTATTAGATACATAATTTGCAAATATTTTCTTGCAGTCTGACTTATATTTTAATTCTATTAATATTTGGTATGTTCTTAAAGAGGAAAAAAATCTTAACATGTGAAATATTTTACATACTCTTTTAAGTTCAAAGAGCAGCATAGGTGGATCTGGGAAGAAAAAGACATTAGCAAACCATTCAATGGTTTGACATTGAATGCCTTTGTGTAAGATTTTCTTTAGTTAGCTTTTACTAAGTGACTTTTGTGTATAAAGTATTGCAGTATAAGTAAACATTGTAGTAAGTAATGTTTTAGCTTGAATTCTGGGCTTTATGCACGTTTTTCAGAACAGCCACCAATTTAGAGACTCATGGTTTCTCTCAGTATTATGCCTGGTCTACAAAGAGTCTAAGCTAAAACACCCATGTGTGATATCTATATCTCCCACATCATCATACACCAGTCTATTTCTATTTCTATATGTGTATGTATAACTTGCAAAAAATCCAACTTATATTCATATTCAACTTACATCTTTGGTCAAATATAACCATCAGGCAAACTGTTGTGACCTCACAGGTATAATAAACTAAATGATAATATAAAATATGTATCACAAAGCTTGTGCACTTTACTTCACAGTAGAAACATGGATCTGCCTTCAGGTACTTATGTAGACAATTATTTATAAAGCAAGATAGATTATAACCAGTGAGGCCACACTGACAGCATGTGGAAAAACAGTTCACAACAGTGGGAAGAGAGAGAGAAAATACAGACCCCAAAACTAGAATGCAAAGAAGTCTGGATATATTTTGTATTTGTATAGAAAGCCTTTTAAGTATGAATTTCCCAGAGGACATGGAATCATGAGATTTGTAATAATTTATCTCAGAAATGGTTGGAATAAATTATAAGTTCTTAAAGGGAATAAGGTTTTGAAGAATGTATAGTTAACTCCTTGATAATATAATTTATATTATGATATGATCAGAGTCTATAAAAAGTATAAAACTTGCCAAAGAAGGGAGAGAGACTGCTGAATGAAGTTAAAGTAGAGGGTTTATCTTGAAAATTCTTCTGCTTTAGATATTCTGAATATGAAATAGAAGGATATGGTTAATTGTCAGTGGGAGAGAAAGAAACAGGTATTGAATGGAACTCTGTATTGTAAGAGTAAAAGAGAAATTCCCAACCAACCAATTATTAAACCTCCTAATATTAAGAACTTATATCTAACATTTGAAAAATTTGATCTAGAAATTTAAGAACAGGTAGAATTTCCTTCATCATCCCTGTTATTTCCTCTCTTAGTGTCTATAAGTACAAACTCCAGAACAGTCTAGTTTGAGTTTGAGTTTCAACATCATCAATGGGTTGGCTTCCACAAACCCAAGTTTTCTAACCTACAGAATGGAACTAAAATCCCCACCTGAAGAAGTGGTGGTGAGGATTATAGGAGATGCAGGTAAAGGGCTTAGTATAGTACCTGGCCCAGGGTTTTAAACACTTAGTAAATATAAAATATTACAATTATTATTGTTGTTTATTCTAGGGAGAAATTTGAAGGACAAGCAGCATTGAAAAATTCAAGCAAAAACATCAGCAGTCAATATCCCATAATTTGAAATTAAGGATTAAAATTAGGCATTATTTTCATCTGTTTTTGTTTCTCTTATTTTAATAAAAAAGCTGCGGAAGCCCCCAGAAATAACTGCCAGCTTTTGGAGGGTGTCTCTGGATGTTTTGTGTGTTCCATCTGGGTTGCAGCCATTATTCTACCTACTTGACAGACGATGGGGTCATGGAGGCCAAGTGTTCTTTACGACGACACCCAGGTCGAAGGCAGAGTTAAAGTACATCCCAGGTCACATAACTCATTCTCTGTTCAAGAATCTTTCCTAATCCCTGGTGCCATTTGGGAACTGTTTCAAAGGCATTCCAACCTCAGAATCATGCCAGTGCACTGGTTATCAATTATTTTGTTGATCCTTTAGCAAATCCTCAAACTGATTTTTCTGCCCTCCTGAGACACAAATCACAAAGCTGACTTTAAGTGCTTTGGCATCCCCCTCCAGTCCCGAGGCACACAAAAAAGCAGCGCAGGGTTGGTGATTTATTGTTTTCCCACGCAGGTCATGCTCGGGCCCAGACAGATAGAGAAGATCTGTCTTTAACGAGAGAAATGCACCATTACTTGGTCATAAATTCAACTTAATGGTAATTTTAGTAGGGCAGCTTGCCCAGGGTTTGTAGAAACACAAATCAAAAATCCCAAATTCCATGCATATCCTCCTAGAAACTCTTTTGGCAACTCCATTCCATTTGCTTTTTAAGGAAATCAATTTCCTTAGTTATTGTCCCTAGTTGCTTAGGGTGGTTTTGCACAGAGTCTAGAATCACTGTGGCAGCAGAGAGGGGAGTGGGTGGCATGCTGCTTGAACTATTTTTGCCAAGCATTCGGCCTTGACTTCGGTTGTCAAGGAGGCACAAGTGAGCTGACACACAGATTCGGTAGACAGTCCCGCAAAAGTAGTATGTGGTGAAAATATTCAGATGACTCTGTCTAAGGAAAAATTTTTTTCAAATCCTCCTGTCCTTGACTGATTCCAAACTGACAAATACTGGTCATTATGAATCTCAGGTCACATAACAAGCTCTGAATCCTCACAGAGTTGACTTAGTCCAAGCTGGCCTAGAAATATCTATGGAATATATTCAGGCACAAGGCTACCAGACACCCCTCCACACTCTTAGAAGTAGACTCAAACATACCATCTTGTACGCATGCCATATCCTGTGCTCACTATGATCATAGCAACTAGAAGAACTTATTGTCCTTAATTACTCATGTGTGTTCCCTTATAGCACACTGTATGCTCCCAGGTGTAGGGAAATGGCATACCTGAATTTGTTTCTCCAGTTTTTAACCCAGTGCCTGACATGTGACAGATGCACAGTTAGCATTGGTTGAATGAACAGAAGTATGAATGAATAACGTTCGTGCCTTTCCAGTAAGGTCTGACTTTTAAGTCAGGGAACCTGGGAAATGGCCATTCCTTCTTCTTCTTTTTTTTTTTAGGATGGTATACGTGGCCAGGTGAAGACAGTAGAGAGAAAACAGAACTGAAAGTAACTGTCTCCCATAGGTAGGGTAATTTGTACTTTATTTACTTAAACCAAAATTTCCAGAATGACAACACAGTCAAAGCATAGTGTCAGGTACTGAAGAATATTTAACTAGGAATCAAAGAACTCAAGATCTCTTACTCTTCAGATCTAAGATCCAATGTATAATGCTACCCTAAATTACTTTATTCTTAATAGCATCACTCTATCCAGAGAAAATACACGACATTCTAGCTTCTCTGATTTGGTTTTGCAGATGGGTCTACCTATAACCTTCCCCTCAGGGGTAGAGAGGAGTTTAGCTGGCAGTTTATTTCTGTTTCTACTCACACACCTAGCATATGGGAAGGCTGGGATTAGAGCCAAAGGAGAGGCCTGGAACACCCAGGCAATGGCATGTTTGGATCCTTATAGTTCTCTATCAAAGAGTGAAGAGACTCAAAGGCAATGGCTCTCCAGCTTGAGTGGGCATCAGAATCACCTGGAAGGCTTCCTAAGACACACTATTGCTGAGCCCCCACCCCCAGAGTTCCTGAGTCAGTAGGTTTAGGTTCAGATTCCAGAAGTTGCCTTCCTAGGAAGTCCCCAAGCGATGCAAATGCTACTGGTTTAGGACCAGCTGAACTAAGGTAAGCCCTGATACTTACCTTCCACCAAATCAAATTCTCTCATTCCCTTGTATAATGCCACAAGGTGATTCCATTTCCATGGGTTTGCCCAGGTAGCCTTGGACTCAAATAAAAGAATCAGTTGGAATTACTTATTTCATAGCTGTTTTCCACTGATCTGGGGCACATTTTTTATGCCAGATACCTTCCTTTGTGGTTTAACCTGTATTTATGGGCTGCCTCTCTTGTCATTAGTTGGAAATAAAAACAATGATAGTATCAATGAAAGCAACCTGCAAAAGTATTGTTAACACAGAGATGCATACACATAAACTGTTTATTCATGCCATTGGGCTTGTGTGGATAACTGTGTAAAATAATGAATTTAACATTAGCCTTTGGATTCTTTCTTCTTTCCTTCATCTGCTCTGACTAGGAGAATAATTGTAGCTTCAGTCTAAATGGAGAAATATTAGCCAGGTCTTTCTGTCTTCTAGATAGGTCCTGTAGTCCAGCCAAGCTATCTGGATTTCTGATTAGACAGAAATCCATTTTTATAAAGAGAAAAAAATGTATTTTCTCAAGAATTATTTTTAGTTATTTTCCCTCTTGTGATGAAAGGCTTATCTAAATAGCCCAAGCTTCATTCAAGATTCTTCCCCACTCTTTGTTGTCACCCAGCCTTCCCTGACCTCACTCACCCTCAGACAGCCAGGGATTTAAAAATATGTTGGAAGATTTTAATGGTCTCTGCAGAGTAGAATTACATTCTTCTGTGTAACATTTGGACACCAAGCAGAGAGATAGCACAGTCTGTCTAGCTCTTTTGTAATTATTTCATGGTATTGTTTTAATTGTGGCATGGCTTAATCACTGGCTATGCACAGATTATGCCACATACTTAAAATAATTACGGGGATTTGATAAGATAATGCTGTGAATTCATTTAATGCTTCTTTTCCAATAGACTCCACACTCTTAAAAGGAGAGAGAGCAAAGAAGGACAGTCAATCAATGCCAGCATTGGTCATTTTCTACACCTTGTGAGGACTGACCAGGATAATATATGCACATTTTTTATTTCAGTCATCTTCCACCTGCCCAAGGAGGCATTTTATCCAGTACTCAAAGATCCTGAAACTAGTGTGACACCCTGTTAAGATCCCTTTACCAGCTACCACTTAATATAGGTTCACAACTAGTAACCTAGCCAGGCCTGTGTAAACACATTAGTTTTAAATCCAATGGTTTGTCTATGTAACTGTATTAGGGTTCTCTAAAGGGACAGAACTAATAGGATAGGTTAATATATGAAAGTTTATTAAGAGTTTATTAAGGAGATTTGACTCACATGATCATAAGGTGAAGTCCCACAATAGGCTGTCTGCAAGCTGAGGAGCCAGGAAGCCATTCCAAGTCCCAAAACTTTAAAAGTAGGGAAGCTGATAGTGCAGCCTTCAGTCTGTGGCCAAAGGCCTCAGAGCCCCTGGCAAATCACTGATGTAAGTCCAAGAGTCCAAAAGCTGAAGAACTTGGGAGTCTGATGTTTGAGGGCAGGAAGCATCCAGCACAGGGGAAAGATGGAGGCCAGAAGATTCTGCCAGTTTAGTCCTTCCACGTTCCTCTGCCTGCTTTTATCCTAGCCATGCTGGCAGCCGATTAGATGGTGCCAACCCAGATTGAGAGTGGGTCTGCCTTTCTTAGTCCACTAACTCAAATGTTAATCTCCTTTGGCAACACCCTCACAGACACACCCAGAAACAATACTTCACATTTTTCAATCCAATCAAGTTGACACTCAATATTAACTATCACAGTAACTGATGACTGCTATCTCCATTAGCAGTTCTTTAGCTTCAGAAGAGTGTAATCTGGTTATAAATCTTTGTTAGAATTACTTTGTTGGTTAATTTTGTATGTCAACTTGACTGGCCTAAGCAATGCCCAGATAGCTGGTAGAACATTTGTCCTGGGTGTGCCTGTGAGAGTATTTCTGGAAGACACTACCATTTGAATCAGCAGACTGAGAAAAGAAGATACACTCTTGCCAATGTGGGTGAGCATCGTCCAATCCATTGAGAGCCAAATAGAACAAAAAAGGTGGGGCAAGAGTGAATTTAATCTCTTTTCTTGAGCTGGGATGTCCATCTCCTCCTGCCCTTGGGCCTTAGAGTTCTTATTTCTTGGGCTTTTGGACTTCAAGACTTAAAACAATGCCCCCACTCACCACAAGGTTCTCAGGTTTATGGCCTTGGACTTGGAGTTATACCATCAGTTACTCTCATCTCAGGCCTTCATGTTTGGATTGACTTCTGCCGCTGGCTTTCCTGGGTCTCTCACTTGTAGATGGCATATCATGGGACTTCTTAGCCTCTGTAATTTCATGAGCCAATGCCTGCAATAAATATCCTCTTATATCTATCTATCTATCTATCTATCTATCTATCTATCTACCTATCCATCCATCCATCCATCCATCCATCCATCTTCTATTGGTTCTATTTCTCTGGAGAACTCTGGCTAATACAACTATCATGCAATTTGTGTGGTTTATTGAATACTGATTTAATCATTCATTCAACAAATATTTATCTTGTGCCTGCTATGTGCCAAGTGCTGTTCTAAACTCTAGCAGTGAACAAGCTAAGCAAAATTCCTACTTCGTGGCACTCATGTTTGAGATGCAGTAACCAAACAACAAAATAACAATTTCAGATATGGTTAGTCATATGAGTAACATAAAGCAGGGTTGGGGAATAGAGAGTGGCTAGAGTGTGGAAATTTTAGATAGAAGACAGCATTTGAACAGAGTCCTGGTGATGAGAAGGAATCAGACTTGTGAAGGTTTGGGGGAAGGGAATTTTAGGCAGAAGGAAGGCAAAGTATAAAGGGCTGAATCCTTGGTAAGTTTAGTGGTTCTGTGAACAGTGAACAGTGCAGAGGGGCTGGAGCAGAGCAAGTAAGCAGTAGAGTTGTTGGAAGAGGAGGAGGCTGAAGCCATGTCAGAGGGCTGTGCCCCATGGCAATAAGGTTAGATTTTTATGTAATGGGATGTCTTAGAGGGTTTAGATTGCCTGGTTGATATTTTTAAAAGATCAGTCTGTTTGAGGAGATAAGATTTATAGGCAAGAATGAAAGTAGAAAGGGCCATTTAGGAAGCTATTGTACTGGCCCAGTTATCCTTGGCTTGGATTAGGATGGGAGTGGTAGAGAGGTTACAAATATTTTGGAGCTAGAACCCACAAGATTTTCTAATAGATAGGGTCTGGGGATTAAAGGAATGAATAGAATCAAAACTGATTCCTAGATTTCTGGCTTAAGCAACTGGGGAATGGTGGAACCGTTAACTGAGATGGAGAAGACTAGGGCATGCAAAATTTTGTTTAGATTTGTTGAGTTTGAGATAAATATTATACATCCAAGTGGGAGTTTAGTAGACAGTTGAAAATATAAATCTAGAGTTCAGGGGATAGGTCAGAGGTGGAGATATATGTGTAGGAATCCTTACTGTATACGTGTAGTAGTTATTACCTAAGCTACGTCTTGGCTGAGTGATGAGATGAGGTGATGCAAACAAAGTATACATAATTGCCCTGCCCTACTGGAGTATATACTTGTAAAATCTTACCTTTTAAAATGTTGTACTTAATGAATAATAGAAGGAAACATAGAGTAGGATTTGAATACAATATGTTTTTATTCATTTGTTGTTTAATAGCAAATAATCCAAAATTTAGATATTTAAATAAGAATTATCTTTCAAGGTAGCCTCTTGGGAGGGCTAGCCAATCGGCCTAACAATTTCTTAGAGCTTTCTTGGAGTGATTGGGATTCCCTTTTAGATTTGGTCATGCCACAAGAAAGTTAGTCTACCTTTTCATAAAATTATATCTCATTTTTTATTAAAAAATAGGACTTGCTTGAAAGTTCACCTGTTGTTGGACTTGTGACAAGAAAAATAAAAAAACAAATATGTCACCAAGGAATATGACAGTACCCATATTAGTCCATTCTCCTGCTGCTATAAGGATATACCTGAGAGTGGGTGATTCATAAAGGACAGATGTTTAATTGACTCACAATTGCAGGGCTAGGGAGGCCTCAGAAAACTTACAATCATGGCAGAAGGGGAAGCAAACATGTCCTTCTTCACATGGCAGCAGGAAAGAGAAGAATGAGAGCCAAGCAAAGGGGGAAGCCCCTTATAAAACCATTAAATCTCATACTCGTAAGAACTCACTCACTATCATGAGAATAGCATGGGGGAAGCCTCCTCCATGATTCAGTTACCTCCCACTGGATCCCTCCCATGGCATGTGGGAATTACGGGAACTACAATTCAATGCCCTTGCAACAGTCCCCCAAAGTCTTACCTCATTCCAACATTAACTCAAAAGTCCAAGTCCAAAGGCTCATCTGAGACAAGGCAAGTCCCTTCTACCTATAAGGCTGCAAAATCAAAAGCAAGTTAGTTATTTCCTACATACAATGGGGCTACAGGTATTGGCAAATACACCTATTCCAAATGGGAGAAATTGGCCAAGACAAAGGGGCCACAGGCCTCATACAAGTCTGAAATCCAACAGGGCAGTCATTAAATCTTAAAGCTCCAAAATGATTTCCTTTGACTCCATGTCTCACATCCAGGTCACGCTGATGCAAGAGATGAACTCCCATGGCCTTGAAGAGCTCTGCCCCTGTGGCTTTGCAGGGTACAGCCCCCTTCCTGGCTGCTTTCATGGGTTGGCACTGAGTGCCTTTGGCTTTTCCAGGTGCACAGTGCAAGCTGTCAGTGGATCTACCATTCTAGGGTCTGGAGAACAGTGGCCCTCTTTTCACAGCTCCACTAGGCAGTGCCCCAGTGGGGACTCTCTGTGGAGGCTCCAACCCTACATTTCCCTTCCACGCTGCCCTGGCAGAGGTTCTCCATGAGGGCTCCACCCCTGTAGCAAACTTCTGCCTGGACATTCAGGCATTTCCATATACCCTCTGAAATGTGGGCATAGGTTCCCAAACCTCAGTTCTTATCTCCTGCACATCCACAGGGCTAAGACCATGTAGAAGCTGCCAGGGCTTGGAGCTTGCACCCTCTGTAGCAATGACTTGAGCTGTGCATTGGCCCCTTTTGGACATGACTGGAGCTGAAGCAGCGGGAATGCAGGCCACCATGTCCTGAACAGGAGGGCCCTGAGCCTGGTCCACTAAAGCATTTTTCCCTCCTAAGCCTCCAGGTCTGTGATGGAAGGGGCTGCCATGAAAGTCTCTGACATGTCCTGGAGATATTTTCCCCATTGTCTTGGTGGTTAACATTCTGCTACTTGTTACTTAGGCAAATCTCTGCAGCAGGCTTGAATTCCTCCCCAGAAAATGGGGTTTTCTTTTCTATAGCATCGTCAGCCTGCAAATTTTTCAGACTTTTATGCTCTGCTTCCTCTTGAATGCTTTGCCACTTAGAAATTTCTTCCACCTGATACCCTAAGCCACTGCTTTCAAGTTCAAAATTCCACATATCTCTAAGGCAGTCTCTTTGCTAAAGCATAGCAAGAGTCACCTTTGTTCCAGCACCCAAGAAGTTTCTCATCTCTATCTGAGACAACCTCATCCTGGACTTCATTGTCCTTATCACTGTCAGCATTTTGGTCAAAGCAATTTAACAAGTCTCTAGGAAGTTCCAAACTTTCCCACATCTTTCTGTCTTCTGAGCCCTTTAAGTCTCCAGAAAGTTCCAAACTTTCCCACATTTTCCTGTCTTTTTCTGAGCCTTCTAAATGATTCCAATTTCTTCCTGTTACCCAGTTCCAAAATCACTTCTACATTTTGGGATATCTTTACAGCAGTGCCACACTCTCTGTGGTACCAATTTACTATATTAATCTGTTCTCCTGCTACTATAAGGACATACTCAGGACTCTATAATTTATAATGAAGAGGTTGAATTGACTCACAGTTCCATAGGGGTGGGGAGGCCTCAGGAAACTTATAATCATGGCAGAAGGGGAAGCAAACACATCCTTCTTCACATGGCAGCAGGAAGGAGAAGAATGAGAGTGACACAAAGGGGGAAGTTCCTTATAAAACTATCAGATCTCATGAGAACTTAATCACTATCATGAGAATACCATGGGGGAAACTGCCGCCATGATTCAATACCTCCCACTGAATTCCTCCCATGACATGTGGAGATTATGAGAACTATAATTCAAGATGAGTTTTGGGTGGGGATACAGCCAAACCATGTCAGTACCACTGATGATTTTAAATTGACTTTGTCCCTTGCCTTGGTGGTTCATAGAAGAGTGTCTGGATATGTTTTGAGCAATAAAGAAATGATTGGAAAAAGTACACAATCTCCCATGTGATAACTTTGAAGGAAACACTGTTTATTTGCTTTTAGAGCTTTAGTTTTATTCATTCACTTATTCTGTCATGAAAAAAATATCTATTATCTGACATGTGCCTGGTGGTATTCTAGGCAGTGAAAAGGCTGTTACAAGTAGTGAAAAGAAAAAAAAATACTAATTTTTAAGTCTTCATCTTTGGCCTAAAATGTTAGTATCTCTTAGCCTTAAAAAATCCAGTGTTTTGCAAGTGGCTCAATCAATCAATCAATCAATTTATTGAACAAACAAAAACATTCAAATGAAGAAACAAAATTTAACTTTACCTTTGCCTTCACTATCTGTCTTCCTATTTGTATTATATCCCCAGAAACCTCATTCCCACCCCTCTGCTTTTGAAGTCTAAAGTAATCTGTTCCTGTATGCTGTAACATCTCCCTCAAACATGAAACACTCTTTTATTTTTCTTTCTCCCCCATTTTACTACTGGGATATGTCAACAAATCTCTGGGCTAGGATGGTAATATACTAATTAATTCATAGTCAGGTATAAATGATTTGATGCTGATTTACTAAGCCCTAAACTTTTATTTTAACAACAGGACAGGACTTAAAGAAATATATCTCTATTGATGGAAATGATAGCATTTGCAAGTAGTAAAATGATATATTTCTTGGCTGAGAGCCTTCTCCGTGTCTCTGAGATCACAGCCTATACAATCTACTTAAATTGCCAATTATAATTCCTAGGAACAAAAACCTTTCAGTTTCTCCCTGATGCTACTGTTTCTTTTTCTTTTTAAGAGATACTTTGCAGCACTCTCATGTCGTGTAATATATTAGCAAGTAATCCTCATAGTTGTGCTAGAGGAATGGGCCAAATTTTGCCTTGGCCTTTGTTTAGCTAGATGGTACCTCCACACTGTACTGGGGCTCTCCATCACCATAGCTCCTTCAGTCTTGTGCAACGTATTATTACAATCAGCTTCACTTGTTTCTAGTTCTTTCAGCATCTGTAGTGGCAGCTGGCGCATCTCCCACTTCATCAGGAAGTGCATTCAAGGGTATCCGGCTAGAAAGTTCCCCCAGCAAGCATTTCTTCATATTGCAAAATGAAGAAGCAAGGTTTCACTTGTAGGTATTCATATCTGGGGTCAAGTAAGGTAGAATAAAGTTAGGGGGATCTTCCATCATCAAAGTGTCTTCATCATGGGTGAGGCCCATAAAAAATATCCACTCTTTTTTTCTAGTAGACTGGTATTCCTTTGATCCTGGTTTTAATCAGAAGAGGAATGAGCAGAATTATGCGATTGGCACTGCCCTTGTTTGTTTTCTAAATTCTCAAAGGGAATTGCTCTCATACCATGGGTTTCCCCCAAGATCTACAATTCTGGTTACCAAGGTTCACTTTTGTGTGGGGTTTCCTGCATTTTGCCTTTGGACACCCAAGTCTATGTTTCCTGCAATTAACAGGAAAATTCCATTGTTCCAATTGTGGTTTTGCTTTTTCTTCTTGAGAAAACAAACTTTATTGCCCTTCACCTGCCTTTACCTCCAGTATTCTGTACAAATGTGTCATCACATGACAAAGAGGGTGGCAATGAGGCCCAGCATGTGTCAAAAGTGTTTGAAAACTGTTCTAGTTAATTAGAAAGAGCCAAGCTCTAGAAAGTTCAACTCATGTGAAAATTACTGGCTCGGAGAACTAACTTATCTTCAACATTTTCTCTCTGGGGAAGAGCTTTGGGACAACCCCCTCCAAGGTCATTCATTTTTGTCTTTGTAATTTCATAGTATGCCATGTGTCTGGTAATCAGTATTAGAGCCAGAAGTGTTGCTAGACTTCAACAATCTTTGGCAGTTATTGAGATAGATGTGTCTCTTGGAGAAAGATTAATTGGAGTCTGAAATGTTTAAGGAAGCTAACAATTATTGAGTGCTTGTTCTGTGCCAGGCAATATGCTAGGAATTTCTGCATATGCTATCTCATGTCACAGAATCTCAATTTTTCTGCTTATGAGTTGGAATATGGGATTTTATTTAAGTCTTCCTTTTAGTAATTTTGTCTGAAGTGTTGCCTATGTAATTTTGCACTTGAAGGAAAGTGTATTCAGTGGTTAAAAAGAGCCACAGAGGTAGCAAATAATTTGGAATTTGGCTTGTTCATTAAGTACACAAATAAATCCAAAGTACACAAACAAATTCACATTACAGAGTTAGAGCTTGTATTAGGCCATTCTTACATTGCTATAAAGAAATAATGAGACAGGGTAATTTACAAAACAATAAGTTTGATTGGTTCACAGTTCTGCAGGCTGTACAGGAACTGCAGGCTGCATAGTGGCATCTGCTTCTCAGGAGGCTTCAAGAAGCTTCCAATCATGACACATGGTGAAAGCAGGAACAAGAGAAAGAGAGGAGAGGTGCTACACACTTTTAAATGACCCAGATATCGTGAGAACTCACCCACTATCGCAAGGACAATACCAAGGGGATGTTACTAAACCATTCATAAGAAATTCACCCCTATGAGCCAATCACCTCCCAACAAGCCCCACCCCCAACACTGGGGATTACATTTGAATATAAGGTTTGGGTGGGGACAACATCCAAACTATATTAGGGCTAGTCAACACCACTAGAGTCAAGTGAGCTCACAGGACAATTTTGTGAATTTGGTACTAAAGCAGTCATTGGAACTATTTATCAATATTTCCAGACTTTCTCTTCCTGCAGTATTCTCAAGCCATATAACGTATTAGCAAATGATCCTCATATTAGCCCACAATTCCCCAAATCCTTGAAATTAGGTATGGCCATGTAACTTGCTTTGGCCAATGAAATGTGAGCAGAATTGATGTATGTCTCTTCAGGTAGAAGCCTTTAGGTTCAGCAGAGGAGACATCTTCCCTTCCTCCAGCCATGGTGACCAACAACATTCCAGAGGATGCAGGTCTGCAAGCCTGAGTCCTGAGTGATGACAATGTGAAGCCAAACTCACTACCAACCCAAAGTACCATGAGCGAGAAATAAATAAACCTCTGTTATAAGTCATAGAGATTTGGGGATTGTTTGTTAATACAGCACAAACTAGATTATGCTAACTCATACAGGAACCATCCAGCCAGAAAGCCAAAAAGTCCTTCCTAAATGTATTTGCTTTCATTACCCGAGAGGTTTAACCAGAGGTTTGAATTGACCGAATTCTTGTGATGATTATATAGTTTGGTAGTTAAGAGGTCTCTGCAGTCAGGCTGTCACCATAGGTACATCAGCCCTGCTGCTTTCTACCTGTGAAAACTTGAATGTGTTACTTGATCCATCTAGGTCTCAATTTTCTCATCTGAAAAATAGGTATAATAGTAATACTGACCTCCTAGAGCTATTGTAAGGTGAAATAAGATAATGTACAGAAAGCACATGTCAGTTTGTAAGTTTTCTGTGATTAATGTTAGCTGTCATTCCATTATCCAGTACCAGCACTCACTTTATACAGTCTATCTTTTTGCAGTTTAATGGTTTGGATAACTGATCTTTCAAGTCCCTTCCAGCTCTGAAACTATGAGTCCATAAAATATCTTGCTTTTTGGTACCTAAATTTCCGTAGAGTAGCTTTAAATTGTAGTTTGAGTTTTATGGCACATGTGGGAACTGATGTTAGCAGAGTGTCTCTGGCTTAAGAAATCCATCTACAAAAACTCAGTTTTCTCTGCCTCAATTATCTCCCGCTTGTCCTACTACATCATTCCTTGAAGTTTTTCCAGAATTTTTTGACTCTGTAGTTGCTTGCTTCTTTTTCATTCTGAAATACATGTTTTCCTTTTGGCTTTTGACACTGAACAACGTAAATTTTCCTTTTAATGGACTTGCCCATGTGTATGGTAAATAAAACCAGGAATATGTGAGGAACAATTTCCCAATAGATTATGGAGGTTTTTGATGGTGTTTTAAGGTTTTATGACACTGAAGAGAGGAAAGGAGAGAAACTTGTTCTTAGAAACATATCAACTTTAACATTACACCAAAACATTTCATACACACACATTTGCAGGAATATTCTGATTTGCTGTGTATGTTTTCCAGTGTTCTCTCTAGGAAAGAATGCACTAAGACCTGAAAAAAGTAGTTATGATTGGTTAAAAATGTTTTGTTAAAATAGAAAAAAGTGTAGTCTTAAGTATTTTGCTGGCATAGTAGGAACCAATAACTATTGCTTTGAAATGCAGCTGTGCATTGTGAAGCTGTGAACAAGACTTTTCAAGGAAAATAGCATTGTCTAGAATGGAGGAAGAGGCCAGGACCTATAGTTGTGTCAGATGTGAGCAGATAGTGCCCAAGTTATTTGTAGAAAAGATCGTGATGGTTGAGTTCCTGGGACAATAACCTGAGAGATCAGGGAACACGAAAAGGTAGAGTCAGGAAAATCAAGCTTGGGGAATGGGGATGGGATGTGAAAGGGAGAAAAACTGAGGCAGGAAGAGGGATGAGATCAAAGAGGATACAGAATAAAGGCAGAGCTACAGATAAAGCCCTCAGGACCAAAAGTCAGAGACAATCCCAGTTGTTTAATCCAGAGACAGGAAAAAGGACATCCTCTAAAAAGACCTGGGTTATGGGCTGGAGGGAGAAGATAGATAACAGGAAAGAACCAGGTTTCTCTTGGGACCCAGAGAGCAAGACCAGCCCTAACTTCTCCCCTTCCTTTCTCTGTTCTAACACTTCTCATAAAACAATAGTTTAACTTGATGCTAGAATGTGGAGATGAAACAAACTCTCTGAAAAGAGAGAGAACCTCAGAGTCCCCAAGCCAGGAGACTGACAGAGAAGGCCTGGCAGAAAGACTAGCATAATGATGGAAATTGCAGTGACAGGCCATGGCAGGAAGGGATTGTCTCATGCTTTACAAGTATTGTTTTATAGAATAAGTGAGTGTGTGCAATAGGAAGCATTGAACTTGAGCTGGGCTTACCAGTAGCATGGCTTTCCACTCCAATTCTGGAAAGCTAAGACCCTAAAATTCCCTCCCAGGTGGGAAAGTGCCTTGCCCAGAGTTCCTGCCCAACAAATAACGTATGAGAGAGACCACTCCAGAGGAAGGTAGTCAGATGTGAGCTGGGGTAGGGAGAAGGGGCAGGAGAGGTATATTGTGCTGGAAAGCAAGTGGGAAGAGGAGCAATTTCCTCTTCTCCTTCTTCCAACCCTCAGATAAGGTGAATCATAGGGGACACTGATTGGTAAATCCATCAACCTAAGTAGGTTCTTTTCACCACGTAATGGCATTGTGTAATTTGCTGCAAAATTTCCATTGTTTAGGCTATACTAGAGGGTCACTGATAATCCAAAGCAAATAAAAGAAGAGTTTGGGAAATAATTGATGTTAGACAAGGCTCCAGAATCCTATGACAATGCGATGTCATGAACGCCTGCCTATTTTTCCCTTGTAATCTTTATGAATCCCAATGGAATCAGATCTAATTCAGCCTTAGGGTACTTTGATTTGTCCAATTTGGGTTATTAGACCCTAAGAATTCCTTGACTTACCTCCTTTCTCCATTCTTTGGAGGGAGGGCTTCCTAAATGTTTTCTAGAAGGATAGTCTTGGATGCTGTTTCCTCAAACTTGGGTCCTCTACTTGTCTTGGGTTTGTTTTGTGCTGCAATAATAGAATAGCACAGACTAGATCATTTATAATGAATAGAAATTCATTTGGCCTACATTTCTGGAGGCTGAGAAGTCCAAGACTGAGAGGCCACACCTGGTGAGGGCCTTCTTGCTGTGTTATAAAATGGCAGGAAGCATCACACAAGTGTGAGAGAGAGAGAGGAAGAAGAAGGAAGAAGGAAGAAGAAGCAGAAACAGAAGAAGAAAAGAAGAAGCAAAAGAAGAAGAAGAAGAGGAGGAGGATGGAGAAGAAGAAAACGACGACGACGGAAGGAAGGAGAAGAAGGAGAAGAAAGAAGAAGAGAGGGCTAATTTTTTTAAATAAAAAATTAGCAACCTCTAATATAACCTCTATTTTCATGAATGGATTAATGCTGCCATCACAGTAACATTAATCCTTTCATGAGGGTAGAGCCCTCATGACCTAATTACCTCTTAAAGGTCTCATCTCTTAACACTGTTGCATTAGGAATTAAGTTTCTAACACATAAACTTTTGGGGATCCATTCAAACTGTATTACCACCCATTAGCTATATGTCCTTAGGAAATTGCCTTAATCACCTAAATTTCAGTTTCTTCATCTGTAAATGGGGTACCACCTCCTTCTTATAGAGAAGTTGTATAAACTCATGACCCAGTACATTTGAGAAGTACTAAGGTTACATATGGCACCCTTCTCTCAGGATGCTGAGTGCCTAGTATGTCTTCTTTGCCCAAATAATCCTAGGGGACCTTTCCCCAGAAGAAAGCAAGCCAATTTTGTGTCAAGGTCTCCAGGACTTGGCTCCAGAGACAAAGTTTCTCTTAAATAGCCAAACTAGCATGTGCAATGAATTGTCCATTGTTTCTTTCATCCCCCAGCTTCAAATGTTTTCTTGAAAGTCTGGCTGCCTGACAGCTTAAGCTGCTAGCCTCTTCATTAGTCCAACAGAGGCCTGGGTATGAGAATTGGTGAAAACGGGCATTACCAGTACACATGTTTTAGGTGAATGTGATGGTTAATACTGAGTGTCAACTTGATTGGATTGAAGGATGCAGAGTTTTGTTCCTAGGTGTGTCTGTGAGGGTGTTGCCAAAGGAGATTAACATTTGATCAGTCCACTGGGAAAGGCAGACCCACCCTTAATCTGAGTGGGCACAATCTAATCAGCTGCCAGTCCGGCCAGAATAAAAAGCAGGCAGAAGAACGTGAAAAGATTAGAATGGCTTAGCCTCCCAGCCTACATCTTTCTCCCATGCTGGATGCTGCCTGCCCTCGAACTTTGGTCTCAAAGTTCTTCAGCTTTGAGACTTGTACTGGCTTCCTTGCTCCTCAACTTGCACATGTCCTATTGTGGGACCTTGTGATTGTGTGAGTTAATACTACTTAATAAACTCCCCTTTATATATACATCTATCCTATTAGTTCTGTCCCTCTAGAGAATGCTGACTAATACAGCAAGTTATACCTTGCTGAGGTCAACTTAAAGGAAAGAAGTCTCACCGAAGGCTAGGGATGATATAAAATAGGAGACATTCACTGAGTGTAGATTCTTAGGACCCACAAGTACAAAAAGATGACACAATTAGGTTCTTCCTTGACCTTCAATCTCATCACCCCTGAACCTAGTGTGGTCATGGTGGCATCAGTGTTCATTGCTGCTTTAGTCACAGGTTATGAAATAATCACTAGATATCACACATGTGTGACTCTGTAATGATGACTTGTGTTCCAGCCATGAGACCTGAGACAGAGTATGTCCAGCCTGACCATGGCAACCCCAGGCTTGCAGTATTTGTGCTGAAGCCTGCTCTGAATCAGGTAGTTGAGTTCAATAGTGTTTATGGGCAACATAGAGAGACTCCTGTGCCTTCTGCTGGACCCCTTGGAGAGCTAATGCCGTCTCTGTTGCAGGGAGCTATGTTTCCCAGGTTCCATTACCAACTGGTTTTCAAGTAGGTTTGGCTAATCAGAGGCACTGCAGAGCAGATGAACCAGAGTATTTCTCCTCCTTTTTGCTTTAAATGAGGCTTCCAGCAGTGGCTACTTTTGTTTGTTTATGAAATTTTAGCTCCTATTGGTCAACCCCATTCTTTGTGTTTCCTGCTCCTATGGAGTGATCCCTGCCGTGGTTTTAACTCTCACCAAATGGCTTTAGTTTCTGGTTCTGGTAATGCTGTATTCTCTCTTTGCCTTTCCAGCCCTAGAGGTGGTGACCACTTTTGGCTGTTTAGCTCTTTCATCACTTATGTAACCAATTCCCTGTATTAAATTCTTTCTGCTTAAAATGCCTCAGTTGGTTTCTGTTTTTCTGACTAGACTCTCACTGTTACATGTTTCTCAGTCATTGCTACTTCACCTTCATTTTGGATTGAAGTCTCCCATGCAAGTTTTGCAGTCTCCCAAGCCACAAACTGGGAAACCAGGTAATGATTCCTTCAGTCCTTAGGTTTCTCTGAACATATCCTAGGTTTCTTTCACTGAACTCTTTGGGCTTTTGACCCTATGAGGGAGACAGGGTGCTTTTTATTTCCAAGTGACTTACCTTATATAAACACCAGTCAAGATTCTTGAGATTGTTCTCCCATCCAATGGTTAATTTCTTTTAGAGTAGAAAAACTGCTCTTAGTTCATCATTCATTTTCTGCTTTCCTTTGGTTTATGTTATAAACTCTATGTTATCTCTCTAGACTTTACCATTGGAGAAAAAAGCCTTTCAATAAAACAAATAAACACAAACACAAAGACAAAATAGGGATGGATGCAGAACTTCAAGGATCACATAGATCTATTGAAGTGATGAGTGGCAGCAACAGCATTACTTCAAATTTCAAGGGACAGCAATGGCTGCAGGGCAATTAGCAATTCCCAGTAATGGGGGTGTGGATCATCACACCCCTTTAGTAGTGGTAACAGTGGTGTCTTTATCAACTAGGGTTTTGTAGCATGATTTTGAACATGATCCCTTAATGTATAGCATTGAAGCCTGATTTGCTGACTTTCCTAGAGATTTTTTGAACTACTCAATATAATTTTTTGGTAGATCATTACAAATTTGTTTCTGTAACTAAAAATAGTTACAAAATTGAAATTTGGAACAATGTTTTCTGATTACAAAACCATACATTCCGATGTGTCCAGGTGTACTTTAATCTGATGTGTCCTCATAATGAGTCTACAATATTTGAGTTCCATGTAACATTGTGGTTCGCCACAATTATTAGGTGATTAATATAATCTACCCTTTGAAGGGCTTTGTCTTCAGCTTTGTCAATGGTGCTCAGTGGACTTGTTAGTCAAGTGGCCATGGTGGCAGAAACTGACATCCTAGCTTAATTATGTGAGCTTCCCTTCACCAAGGGATTCTTGACATCATCAATTTGCCAGCTCTAGTGACCAACACTGACACTCCCATCTGATACCATTCCAAGGATACTGGTCAGTCACATGGTGGCTGGTGAGTCATATTTAACTCCTTCTTTTGGGGAGGAAGAAGCACTATACCGTAACTAAAATAAGCACTATTTGGATTTGGGTTTACTTTACTTTCCTTCCCCACCTTGCTTCTGCCAAAGCTATCATCTGTAGATAATCTAGATTCCTTGTTCACTATCACAGTATCCCACCCAATGTTGCTTCTCACCAAGAAACTTTTCTGGGAGAGGAAGCCAGCAGGCTGACACACATGAAAATTCATGTTCTTATAAACTCTCTGTCCTGGAAGCAACTGGCTTTACAAAACAGTGGAATGACTGAGGTAAGACTCAGTTATGATGCCAGCTTGAAGCTGAAATCTTGAAAGGTTGGGGTACCATTTTGGAGGTGAGACATGTTTTCCTGTGTTTGATACATGATGAAGGCTCTTGCTGAAAAGATAAATCCAGGGACCAAGGTAAGGAAATGGGAATGCCATTTCTTATGATCACATTAATGTTACACCTGTGACTCTGGACAATAAACGTATAGGATTTTAGTAGTTGGAGGAGAAATGCTTTAACCACAGGAAACAACAGATACTGCCATCCTGCTATTTCAGGCTCCTTTTACCACTTGGCAGGGAAAATATGGGTCATAGTATTGGCTGGGGTGACTGATCCTGTTAGCAAAGATTTCTGATACATGTTATGATACACAGTGGGAACAGAGAGGAATATAAATGAATCTAGAGGAACCTCTTAGGAACCCCTGTCTGGTGGTAAGTTAAGGGAAGATATAGCAATTCTCTATAGGCAGGAACCACTGAAAACTCAGATCCCTCAGGAGTCAAGTTTTGGGTCACTTCACAATAGAAACACTGGCCATCTGAAGAGAAAATAAAAGGAACATAGATGAGTAGTTGAGGGTGGAAATAATAAATTTTCACTGTGGTCTTTTTACCAGGGAAGCCATGCTTTGAGAGCAGACATGAAAAGAGCAGGACATATTTTCATTTAACCAGTTCTGTTACTGAGCACATAAAATCATAAAGCAAACCCTCCAAAGATTTTCTTCTCCAACCAGAATAAAATCCAAACTTATTTGAATTTATTCAGGCTTCCAAAATACTATGTAAATTGGCACTTGCCTACCTCTCTCACTCTATCTCATTCCACTTATCCAATTGCCTGCCATGTTTAAGCCTATGGGTAAAGCTAATTTCAGCCTCAAGGATTTGTTCTAGCTGTTCCCTCCACCTGGAATGTTTCCCCCAACATATCCAGATGGCTTAATCCCTCACTTCGTTTGGCTCTCTGTTCAAACACCTCTTGTTAGTGAAACCTTCCCTTCGCACCCTATATAAACAGCACTACCCCATGTTCTCTCTCTTCCCCTTATCCATGATTTAGTTCCCATGTTAGAACTGGTAACTGTATTACATATTAGACATATATGTGTTTCTTATCTGTCCCTCTCCAGTGGGATATAATCTCCACGAAGAGAGAGCCTTTTTGTTGGTTGTTGAATCCTCAGAGCCTAGAACAGTAGAGGTGCTCAAGTATTTGTTGAATACATGATTTAATTAATTTATGACAGAGAAAGGATTTGTTAACAGATTCTAGAAAGCCTTGGAAATCAGACTAAGATGTTTGGAACCTTAACATTTCAAATAAATTAGTAAGGAGTAAAATAGAAGCTATTTTAGAGAGTTTTTGAAATTGCTCAGGGACCTTTGCTGTCTTCCAAGTTCTTTGGTCATTCAGAATTGTGCCAATGGCTTGCTCTGTTCTGGGGATGCTTTTATGTTGATCCCTATTCTTCAATAAGTGCCCCCAACCCTCCCTGCTGGTTACCCTTGTTTCCTTTTCCAGCTAGCAACAGACCTCTCTCCCTCTTTCCCATTTTTTTGTTTAACATTTTCTTCTCTAAGTGGTATATTTTGATTATTCAGCAGCTGCTTCATGCAGATGGTGGGAAGGGGCCTTGTATATTTGTTATTGCCCGGTATCCTGATGAATGTGCCATTCGCTTCTGTGTATCAGCTTTTGAAGGCTATTCTAAAGCTTCTGCTTCGTACTTTCATTATCAGAATGTATGGGCTGCTGCTCAGATGGCTGGTTCTAGTGAAATAGATATAGTATGGAGTTAACTCTTTACTGTCCAGCAGGGCAGTTGAGGTGGCCTTCTTTTTCCACTTGTTCTGTCCAAATCATTCTGCTTCAAATCATTGCTGCTTCAAGGTTTGTCCAGAAACTCCTGCTGTTTCTTCAGGCCTTACTGGTCTTCTCCTTGAGCTCCTTTCATATGTATAGCTTATATCTCACATCTATGCCCTTAATTATGTACTGTTACACATTATTCCTTCAGGACTTCAGACATTCTTCTGCCTCCATGTAGTTATAAGTTCACACATTCCCATCATCAACACATTTCTTCATCAGTGATCATCAGTATTAGAGAGCTTGACATGCCCCACTCCATTCTATTTGAAAACCTCTGCCTATTATTTCATTTGTCTGAATTATCTTCCTCAATTAGATTGTAAATTCTTGCATCCTTGATTGTATCTCATGTTTCTATAGTATTCTTCTAGTTGTGGTTTGATGCCTAGAATAGTACTGGGCACATAATGGATGCTTTTTTCTACAAGAATTAATCGATTTTTTTTATTGAGTCCTAATTGATTTTTTTTTCACTGAAATATAGATAGTCACCGTGTATATATATTTGATGTTTTTACCTCCATTCCAAACTTTCAGGACAGCTGTACTAGTTCTAACCTGTTCTTAGATTGATCCTATGACTATGCAATGTGACTACAAGGAAAATCCAGTTTTGGTTCTGTAAGAATTAACTCCATTCCTAAGATAGCAAAGACCAGGCATACCTTCCCTGCCACCACTCAGGCCTCTTCCAGCCTGACCCCCAACATCCAAGAAAGCAGGAGTGCAGCTGAAGACAGGGTACAACCATGTGAGCAATCAATTGATTGATAATTAATGAATCAATCAATCATGCCTACATAATAAAACCCCAACAAAAACTCTGGACACTGAGCTGAGTTCCCCAAGATGGTAATACTCTGTATTGTTAAACATCAATGCTGGAAAGATAATTTGTACTGAGGACAATAGAAGCTTCTCATTTGGAATCCTAAACTCTATTCTGTGTGTCTTTTCTTTTCGCTGGTCCTAATCCTTTTCTATAATAAATCGTAGCTGTGAGTATAATAGTTTTCAGTGAGTTCTATGAATCTTTCTAAATAATTATCAAACCTGAGGTAGTTTAGGTACTTCCCCAAACTTGCAGTTAGTGTGAAAACTTAGGGCAGTCTGGGAGATTGTTCGCAGTTTGGCTAACTCCAGGTAATGAAACACCTACAACCACCCCCCCCCCCCCCGCCCTTCCTGGGTAATGACAACTTATCCAGTTGACTGGAATGACAACTTTACACTGTTGTAGCTTGAGAGAGACAGGACTGGATTTTCTTTGTGTTCTAATTTATTTTCTCACCCACTCCATTAGTGCTGGCTTCATTTCTCAGCTTCCAGACCCTCTCTGCATAATATGCCTCATCTTGTATTCATCCCTGCCTCAGCTCCAGGCTTCATGGAGGTAGGATAGAGAGGAAGACCTGCAATGCAGCTGGTGCAGCTCACTATTAAGGCTCTCTAAAAGTCAGAAGTGGCTTCCTGGGAACCAGGAATGACCCATGGCCACTGTCCCACAAACTTACAACTTCCCTCACTTCCAATCACACCTGGGACTTAGTACCACCAGGGCAGATCATTACGTGCCTGAGGATACTGGGTTTCCTCTGCATTAAAAACCTTTTCTGCCTCTTCCCCGTACTTCCTGATGTTGGCTTAGCCCCATGTATTAGTCCATTCTCATGCTGCTAATAAAGACATACCCAGGACTGGGTAATTTATAAAGGAAAAATGTTTAATTGACTCACAGTTCAGCATGTCTGGGAAGGCCTTAGGAAATGTACAATCATAGTGGAAGGAGAAGCAAACACATCCTTTTTCATGTGGTGGCAGCAAGAAGAAGTGCCCAACAAAAAGGGGGAAAATCCCCTTATAAAATTATCAGATCTCATGAGAACTCACTCACTATCACGAGAACAGCTTGGGGGTAACTGCCCCTGTGATTCAATTACCTCCCACTGGGTCCCTCCCATGACACATGGAGATTATGGGAACTCAATTCAAGATGAGGACATGGGAACTCAATTCAAGATGGGGACACAACTAAACCCTATTATTCCACCCTGGCCCCTACCAAATCTCATGGTTTCACATTTCAAAACACAATCATGCCCTTCCAACAGTCCCCCGAAGTCTTACCTCATACCAGCATTAACTCAAAATTCCAAGTCCAAAGTCTCATCTGAGACAAGGCAAGTTCCTTCCACCTGTGAGCCCGTAAAATAAAAAACAAGTTAGTTACTTCTCAGATACCGTGGGGGTACAGGCATTGGCTAAATACACCCATTCCAAATGGGAGAAATTGGCAAGAACAAAGGGGCTACAGGCCCCATGCAAGTCTGAAATCCAATAGTGAAGTCATTAAATCTTAAAGTTCCAGAACATATCCTTTGACTCCACGTCTCACAACCAGGGCATGCTGTTGCACAGGTGGGCTCCCACAGCCTTGGGCAGCTCTGCCTATGTGGCTTTGCAGGGTATAGCCCCCCTCCCTGCTGCCTTCACAACTGGTGTTGAGTGTCTGTTGCTTTTCTAGGTGCATGGTGCAAGCTGTTGGTGGATCTACATTTCTGGGGTCTGGAGGATTGTGACTGTCTTTTCACAGCTCCACTAGGCAGTGCCCCAGTGGGGACTCTGTGTTGGGGCTCTGACCTCACATTTCCCTTCTGCCTGCCCTAGCAGAGATTCTCCCTGAGGGCTCTGCCCCTACAGCAAACTTCTGCCTGGACATGCAGGTATTTCCATACATCCTCTGAAATCTAGGCAGAGATTTCCAAACCTCAGTTCTTGACTTCTGTGCACCTGCAGGCTCAACACCATATGGAAGCTGCCAAGGTTTGGAGCTTGCACTTTATGAAGCCATGGCCCGAGCTGTACCTTGGTCCCTTTTAGCCATGGCTGGAGCTGAAGCTGCTGTGACACAGGACACCAGGTCCCAAGGCTGCACAGAGGAGGGGGGCCCTGAGCCTGGCCCGTGAAACTATTTTTCCCTCCTAGGCTTCCAGGCCTGTGAAGGGAGGGGCCTTTGCAAAGGTCTTGGACATACCCTGGAGACATTTTCCCCGTTATCTTGGTGATTAACATTCTGCACCTTGTTACTTAGGCAAATTTCTCCAGCAGGCTTGAATTTCTCCCTAGAAAATGGGTTTTTCTTTTCTATCGTATTGTCAGCCTGCAAATTTTCCAAACTTTTATGCTGTGCTTTCTCTCGAATGTTTTGCCACTTAGAAATTTCTTCTGCCAGATACCCTAAGCCCTCTCTCTCAAGTTCAAAGTTTCACAGATGTCTAGGGCAGGGACAAAATGCTGCCAGTCTCTTTGCTAAAGCGTAACAACAGTTACCTTTGCTGTAGTTCCCAAGAATTTTCTCATCTCCATCTGAGATCACCCTGGACTTTGTTGTCCATATCAGTATCAGCATTTTGGTCAAAGCCATTCAACAAGCCTCCAGGAAGTTCCAAACTTTCCCACATCTTCCTGTTTTCTTAGCCCTCCAAGTTTCTAGGAAGTTCCAAACTTTCCTACATTTTTTCTATCTTTTTCTGAGCCTTCCAAATAGTTTCAACCTTTGCCTGTTACCCAGTTCTAAAATCACTTCCACATTTTTGGGTATCTTTACAGCAGCACTCCACTCTCTGTGGTACCAATTTACTGTATTAGTTTGTTCTCATGCTGCTAATAAAGACATACCCAGAACTGGGTAATTTATAAAGGAAAGAGGTTTAATTGACTCCCAATTCAACATGGCTGAGGAGGCCTCAAGAAACTTATGGTGGAAGGAAAAGCAAACACATCTTTCTTCACATGGTGGCGGCAAGGAGAAGTTCCCAGCAAAAAGGGAGAAAAGCCCCTAATAAAACCATCAGATCTTGTGAGAACTCACTTACTATCATGAGAACAGCATGAGGGTAACTGCTCCCATGATTCAATTACCTCCTACCAGAGTCCATCCCACGACATGTGGGGATTATGGGAGCTACAATTCAAGATGAGATTTGGGTGGGGACCATGGAGTCCCCACCCAAGTGGGATCATGGGATGATATGGTTTGGCTGTGTCCCCACCCAGATCTTATCTTGAATTGTAGCTCTCATAAACTCCATGTGTTATGGGAGGGACCCAGTGGGAGGTAATTGAATCATGGGGGTGGGTCTTTCCCATACTGTTCTTGTAATAATGAATAAGTCTCATGAGATCTGATGGTTTTATAAAGGGAAGTTCCCCTGCACACACTCTCTCTTGCCTGCCACCACGTAAGGCGTGACTTAGCTCCTCATTCATCTTCAGCCATGACTTGAGGCCTCCCTAGCCATGTGGAAAGGTAAATCAATTAACTTTCCGTGATAAATTACCCCGTCTCGGATATGTCTTTATTAGCAGCATGAGAACAGGCTAATACACACCATGTTTTACAAACTGCACTGATGATAAGAATCACCTGGGGCTCTTGTTAAATATTCAGATTCTCAGCATGTCTAATGGAGATTTTGATTGTAGGTCTGGGTTTTGGCTCAGGAGTCTGTTTTATTTTAATTTAAATATTAAGTGTCCCAGTTATTCTTATAATCATCTACTACATCCCTGTGCCTTAAGTTTTGCTTCATGTCCATTTCCAACTTTAAATTACCATCTTACGTATTTCCCCGTCCTTGCTGGTGTTAGAAAACAAACCTGAATCTGTTCTGCATACCCTCTGTGTTTGAGGAGTCATGCCCTAGTCCTCATCCTGGGGCGGGCAGTTCTCTTACCCTGCCTCATTATGGCCAACCCTCCTCTCTGGCACTAGGCTCTTTCCTGTGCCCCATTCCAGTGTCTGCAGTCTTGCCACATGTAGATGGACATCTGATACAGTGATCAACTCCACAAACAACTTCATTTAATTCAATAAACATTTACTGACTTGAGTTATGTCCCAGGCACTGTGCTAGGTGCTGGCGAGATGAAAAAAAGGAAAATACAGTTTAAAGGGTGTGACAGACACATAAAGAAACAGCCATAATATTGTGTGATAAATGCTTTAGCAGAAGCATGTGCAAAGTGCTATGGAAACTCAGACGAGAGCATGATTAATTCCTCCTGGGAAGGGTCAGGAAAAGTCACAGAGAAGAGTTTACATTTGGAAGGTAATCAAAAGTTCTCTCAGAGGTCAGGGAGAGGGGAGGGCATTCCAGGCAGAGAGCAAAGCCGAAACAAATCCAAGGAGAGTGAGAGTGCTTGATTTACTCCGGCAACTTGGACTGAGTCACCCAGTGGGCCAAGAGCAGTGTTTTTTCTAAGTGTGGTCGTCATGCCATCTTCATCCATAATTCCTTGGGGAGCCTATTAGAAATACACATTTCAAGATCTTAACCTCATACTTACTGATTTGTAACCTTGGGGTGCAGCCTGACAACGTTTATTTGTAACTAGCCCCCTCAGTGATTCTTTAAACTGAAAATAAAGCAGTTGTTCTCTACCTTGGTACATTATAATCATCAGGGAGCTTTAGAAAATACTGAGGCCTGATCTCATCCTCCAAGGTTCCCATTTAAGAGGTTTGGGATATAGCCTGGGCATCTCCATTTTTAAAGCTCCCCCACTGATTTTAATGCATGGAACCACTGCACCCAAGTTTGGGGACCGCAGAACGAGAGCATCAGATTCAAGAAGGCAAAGCAGGCACTTGGAGACCTGCTACAAATTATAATGGAGATGTAAAAAGTTCATGCAGAGTTTTCCATGCCATGTTGGGGAGTTTGGTTTCGATTTTGTAGATGGTGAAGAGACAATGCAGGAGGTGTCTCCCACGGGCTCATATTTCTGTTTAGGCCTCAATAAATGGTGTTAGAAAACAAGATCGAGTCTGGTTTGTACACCAATGGTGTTGAGGGAAGGGATGCTTTACTACTGCTCCATGAAGTGGGCTCAGCTGTGCCCTCAGAGTAACTGTTCTTCTTTCAGATAAAGGCTCTGAATACTCCTGTTGCTTTCTTAAGAGACACAGTGGGCACCTATCCTGTGCTCACTGTTGAAAAATCCTCAGCTGTATCCCAGGTAAATTCTGAGCCATGCAAAGCTTCATGGAGGGAAGACCTAAGGGAGATTGGTGGTGGGCATTATATATTCACGTGGTCTCCATTAGGCCCAGCAGTTACAGGTATTGACTTCAACCTTGAAGTTCAGGAATAGAAGAAAATGTGTTGCGTGGATTATTGTGCCTACAGAGCACAGAGAAGTTTTGGGATGGATTGCAATGGCATAGAAGAAGGAGAGGTGAGAGGTGAGGGGGGAAAGTATAGTTATAAGCCAATCACCACTCCACAGTGAGGTGCTGGGACTTTTGTGGACCACCTTGATTAAGATAGAACCAGATATGTTGTGGGTACAGTTGTGAAGGAAAAGGAAAGGAAGTCAGAAGTCTAATGCCGGAGCCACCTGAAGGCCCTGACTAGCAGCTAGTCACGCAGACCTCAGTGAAGTCTCTCCCTCTCATTGTCTCTTCAATTTTCTCCCCTTTCCCTCTTCTATCTTCTCAGTCTTTTCCCCTCTTCTTTAACCCTCTGCATCCTCACTACCCATAGTGCTCCCAGAAACAACAATAAAGCCTACCAGACTCCAACATTTCTTAATGGGCCCGTGAGTTAAAGCCTTTGTTGAAACTTAGAGCTAAGAAGAGTGTTGGTGATTCTTTGGTACAACCTCTTCAATTTGCGAATGGAGAAATGGAGGTCCAGAAAGGAGACATGATTGTCCACGAAAAAAAAAAAAAAGGTCATATAGCTAGTTAGCGGTAGAATTCAAACAGACCCATGTCTTCCGACTTTCTCTATTAGCCTGCATCTACCGTGCTATGCTGTGGTCACAATGGGGAATTCTCATGCTTTGCATGCTTTGAGGGGTAAATTGTACACTCTTCATGTTTGGTTCCTACAACCACTTTGTTAGAAGGCTATAACAATTAGTTCATCATGTGTGCTAAGTTCATAAAGAAGGAATGTGCTTTGCTTAAGAATGCAAGTTTCACCAGAAAGGAAGTAGAAATTTATAAAATAGGAAAATTCAGGTTTACATAATTTTAGGCCATATGAGTAGAATTTTTATATAGTAGATTCTAAAATTACTGTTTTCCATTATCATAATGTAGAGTCCCAGAACCATTACCCTAGGACAAGGAAAGACTTTGTCTGATAGTTGTGTGTTTGAGTGCAGGAAAAGACAGGATGTGGTTACATAACTTTGGTGTTTTGACCTTGGTCTTGCTTCATTTTGAAGGTTTCTAACCTTGTTTGCCGGTACCTTCATGAGTATGTGGAAGATGAGATCATTGCTTCTCTCACAAAACAGTGCAATGAGAACATTATCTGTGACATTATGGAGTCTGGGAATCCAGTGTAGCATCTGACTCAGTGCCTAGCCCAATAGCAGGCACTCATGGGTTATTTTTTGAGTTGAGTTGAGATGAGGCCTGCAGGTCTGCAGCAAATTACTATTGATGCCATCTTGAACAAGTCGTTTTCTTTCTCCAAGCTCACTCTTCTCTCTTACAAAATAACAGACAAGAACAAGACAAATTCTGACATTCCTTCCCACTCAGAGATTGGCATCCCTTTTAAAAAAAATCCCAGAAGTTTGGACTTAGGAGACCCTTTGAAGGTCAATTAGCCCAACCCACAGCTTGTTCAAGGCAGAGCCAGATTATTCAAAGAAGTAGAGATTTGGCAACTTCATGGCTTGTATAATAGTGGAAATAAGCCAAAAAGAATAATTGAGGTTAAAAAATTATTTGAGGGCCAGAATTACTCTGTTTGGTCAATATCCATCGCATTAATGAGGAATAGTTAAATCTCTATTTTGCTTTGGTTTTCTCCTTTGCTCTCTACTGATATATAACATATATACATCAGTAAAATGCACAAGTCTTACGTGTACAGTGTGAGGAATTTTTATGTATGTATCCACCCATGTAACTATCTCACAAATCAAGATACAGAACATTTTGACAACTGGAGAAAGTTTCCTCATGCCTTCACTACCCTCTCTCAAGGGATAGATCTAATTTCTATCACTGTAGGTTTGTTTTGCCTACTTTTGAACTTTATATGAAAGGAACCACAGCGTATATAACCCATTGTGCCTGACTTTTCACTCAACCTTGTGTCTAAGATTCATCCATATTGTTGCATATGTCAGGAGTCTTTTTGTTGTTGTTGCAATGTGTGAATTGTAAGACTACCACAACTTAAGAATTCATCAGTGCAGAGTATTAGCTACAGACGAGGAGAAAAAGTTAGAAGATTTGTGTCCTAATCTTATTATGAAGTAGCTACATGAACCTCTCTCTGGGCCCATTTTCCTCAACTGTGAATGAAGAGGTCAGGCTAAAGAATCACTAGCAATTTTTCTAATTCTAAAGGCCAAAGAATGTATGTGAATCACAGACCAAACAAGCATCTGGAAGATATGAAAAAAATCACATATCTGACAAAGAACTCATACTAAGAATATGTAAGTGACTCCTACAAATCAATAAGCAAAAAAGAAAAGTCAATTAAAAATGGGAAACATGAGTGTGTGCATGTGTGTGTGTGGTATTTGCTGCTGTTGTTGTTATAGTAGAGAAAAAAATTGTTCAGTGGGAAACCTTAGGGTCGTCATGATGACCGTGTAATAAATATTTTCAAATATGCAGAAATGTTGGGCCATCCACATGATGCAGAAGCTGATTTTTGAAAAAGGATCCCTTTGTATTATTTTCTGTAAGGGAGGCACCATGTTTAATTTTAGTGAATGCATGAAATACATGTAAAAGGGCTTCATAAACTGTAAAGCTCTCTGCAAATGAAAAGCATTATTATTATTATTCCAGATACAATATAAGTGCAGCTGACATCAACCACCATTTATCCCAGTTGCAGGTGTAACAACCAACAAGGGTATTTTCCTTTGTTACTTTGCCACAGCTGTGAGAGAGCATCTGAATCCAATACGTAAATAACAGCTGTGATTTTAATTGAGACTTTTGAGTGGATAAGCAAGGTGTACACTGAACGCATAGCAACAGATAGGTTTTCATTTGGGCAGCCACATTATTATTTCCTCAGACTTTGAAAAGGGAAAGTTTTAACAGGCCTCTTGGAAGTGACCCTTGTTTTTCCCCCCACCTGTTCGCAGTTACTGTCACAGAATGTGTCATCACTCTCCCACGCGCACAGTGGGAAAACAACTTTGCCATCCAGAGCAAAGGGAGTTTTTATGCTGTGTCAGGGATACAAGAGTCTGTGTATGGTTCATTGTCCATTTCCCAATTAGGCTCCCTCCCTAGGCGTTGGAGCTTCCTGCCCAGAGAGCCTGCCTGGACTCCTTATCATTTCAGCAGAAGTAAGTCAGCATGAGAAGCCACTGCAAATCAGATTTTTGCCAGAATGCTTGTGGTCTCTGCCTTGCCCTTTTTTTCCTCAAGATTTTGCAACTCTGGTCTTGTCTTAGGAGGGTGAGAAATTATCCCATCAATGTAATCAACCCAGATTGGTCAACCAAAGGGAATTTGCTTGTTGAATCACATTTGCTGCTAGTATGTTCTTGGACAAGGGTATCTCCATGTCCCTTGACTGGGGTGTCTAACTATTGGGTATTCTCTTTATTGTACTGGGCATAGATGTGTTTCAGACTTTGTATTTGCCCCTTCAAGCTGCCCTTATGATAGATTTAGCAGCTCTGTAGTAATACATACTGAAAACTAATCTAAACACTACATAGCTGTAAAGTGGAAAGAGTTTGAAAGCCCAGCAAATCTGAATTGGAATCAAAATTTATCACTATACCTGGGTGATAAGCCTCAGCTGCCTTATCTGTAAAATGGGGATTAAAATACCTCCCTAGCTCTGAAGATCATTGTAAGGTCAAGAGAGGCAATGCATGTACACCTTCCCAGAGAGGGTCTGGCCCATAGTAATTGCCTCATAATTAGTGAGTGAGATGATTGTTCCATAAACTGTACGGCTGGGGAAGATCCCCCAATGCAGACACATGGCTAGCCCAAGTTTAACAGCAGCTTAATGGCAGATCTAGGAGAAAAATTAAGATCCAGAGCTGCTTTCTACTACATCTAAGAATTGTTTCCTCAGGTTTGGGGAGGAGACAGCAAAGCTAAACACTTCAAGGTAAATTATGATGCTTTGATGATTTCTTAAGCTGAGTGGTCTATAGTTCACTGGCGTAGAAGGAAGGTTTTTGTTTTAGAAATATCATCTCTGCTTATGTTTACAGCATATCTTTCCTGTTCAGCTAGAGGCATTCATATTGCTTTGAGGAGTTAGCATTGTTAGATTAGGATAGCAAAAAGAAAGAAACTAATAAAATAGATTCTTGCACCCCACAATAGAAACATGGATTCGAATGCTAAAGTGTTGACTTGCGAGAGCCAGGTTCTTTATGAGAGAGGAAAAAGCTTGAGAATCCAAAGAGAAGGTCTTTAAGGAAGCAAGTTGTCTATGACATAAAGTTAGGTTACAAAGAGAATAGGGGAAGAACCAGGTCACCCCACCCCGTCTCTGGGCTAGTGGGTAGTTGATAGTGACCTGATTGGAGGAGGGAGAAAAGTGGTGGGCTGAGGGTTGGGATGAAGATGCCAGAGGGGACCATGGGGAGGAGACCTGGCAAGTATAAGTGGACAGTGTACCTTGCTTTGCCATTTAGGAGAGGGCCATGTTAGCTGTCTCTCTCAGCCTTTGCTGTTGAGAACCTTCTGTAAACATATGCTTACATATCAACCCATCGATTTTCAGCAGAAGTGATACCCCACAATGTCCCCAGATTTTGCTTAGGTCCGTATGAGTTATCTATTTGGATATCTCTTTTTCATTGACCAAGGTCACTAATAAATACCATGAAACATAGCATGATTTCCAGAAGATGCTTGGAGATGTGGAGCATAGGCCCTCAGCATTTGTACTGGATGCAGCAACCATCCTCATGTCCTAGGTTTAATTTTAGGAGTTAATACAGCATGGCAATTAAGAATGTGGTCTCTGGCATCAGACTGACTGCCTTAGATCCTGGTTCTCTCCTCTTATTAGCTGGGAAATTTTGAGGAAGTTTATGAAACCCTTAGATTCTTAGCTTCCTTGTCTCCCCGATCACAGTATCATAATTTCTGCAACATAGTTTGCAGTGACTAAATAAATTAATACACAGGAAGGACTTAGTTAGAACAATGCCTGCTACATAGTATAGTTTAATAATTGCTAGTTGTAGTTGTTTTTACTGCCTGTGCCCAGCCAAATTTGTGTGTGTGTGTGTGTGTGTGTGTATGGTACAGAGCTAACAATCTCTGACAGCTTTTTTTTTTTTTTTTTTTTTTTTTTGCAGTAACAAAAAGAGAAGTTATTTATTTACTATCTCACCTTTCTGGGGTTGTTAATTTGATTTTCTATTCATTCATTTGTATATGCTTTTAAGAAATATTTATGGAGCCACTTCTATGTGCCTATCAGGCACTGGGCTAACTGCTGGGGATAAAATGGCATGTAAGATAGGCGTATCCCTGCCCTCATGTAGTTTACAACTACAACTAGTCTATTCCAATAACTCTTTTCCCTTTATCTGATTTTGGGGCCTGGGCCAATCTCCTGAGCACATTTCCTAGTGCTGGCAATCAGGGTCCTGCAGCAGGCCATAAAATGCATGGTATATGGGTTTAATAATGTCAGGGGAAATTTTCAGTTAATCCCTTGGACTGTGGGTACACCCAGGATTCAAAGGCCAGACCAAAACGGCACGAAGATAAACAGAGAACTGGTAATTATCTGGTGAATTTGGGTCATGTGGAAAGCCAAACTAAATTACTTTCGCCAAGGAAAAAATGATTTTTTTTTCTCTTCAAATGAATTCGTTTTGGTAAGATTTTCATAGGGTCTTCCCTTCCTTGCTTTGCATTATTCAACCAGGTATTTCCTAGAAACCAGCACAGCGTGGGTAAAATATAAAGACAAGGACTTCGAGGGAAATGAAAACTGCTTGTCCACGGGGTATTTGGAGAGCCCTGGTCTTATTCCCAATATATAACATATCAGGGAAATTGTACTAAGTTGGCAGTGCTACCATAAATCCAGTCAGCTTGTAGGTGCTCTAATTTTGAACTAAGTCTGACAGCTTCTGTTTATTTGTGAAACAGATGTTTTAAGTTAAACGTTTCTTATGTCTTTTTGTTCGAAATTATATTATAATTTTGTATTTCTAAGGCAAAAGCTAATGAAGGGAACATGCTTAATTTTTAGGTTATGAGTAATTTATTATACTTTTAATAGAGGATTTCAATGTATTCCCCATCCAGGAAATGGTAATGGAAATTGCCTACTTCAACATGTAATCTATAAAATCTTGTTAAATAGTGTAATGAGAATTTGTCACTTTGTCACCTAGCTGACCTTTTTTTACAACCCTGAAACTCAAAGTGAAGTGACACCTCCCTCAATTCAGATGAAATGCCTGCATATTTTACTGTATTTTCACCAAGAAATCCCTTCAGCCAAAATTTCAGCTAGTCCAAGTCCATTTTTAAGCAAAGTCCATAACCAGAAATTGGCACAAACATTTACGTATCATCCTTTCCATATTCAAAAGCTGTCTGAGACTCATTTGATTAAGCATAAAAATAACTCTGTGAATGTCATTAGAAAGGCTGCTGAACATTCCATGTCTGGTCCCTTGCATTTGTATTCTGGGGATGCATTATTAAGTCACTGCTAAGTCATTTCTCTTATAAGAACCTGATCATGCTCTCTAGAGTCTGAAAAAATTATTTTCATTTTGAGTTTAGAAGGCTTAGTTTTTCTATTTCCATTCAACAGAAAGGAAACAGCTGGTAAGTTAGGGAAGGCCAGTGTATTTGGCTACTGTAATCTCCACTGCCTTCCCTGGTTAGCAGAATATCTTTATTCCAACCAGGGCTCCCTCCCTGCCAAATCTCCTTATTAAACTGAGTTGTGATTAGAAAAGAATAAATGACATTTTATTTCTTATGTGGCTCCTTTCAAACTTCCATACTCCTCTTTAAGTTTTCCTCTTACAAAACTTTTCCTTGGCCTTGGGCATTTCTTCTCCGTGGCAGACCTTCAACATTGCAAAGTTCCTGACAAGTCTTGTAGACTACTACTGAATGAAGCACCTCCTCATTTGTTCCTGTGGGATCAACTGTTATCCATGCACTGATTCATTCCATAAACATTAATTCTTACACACAAAATGGCCATGTGTATTCTAGACTCAAGTGGTCGTCTCTGAGGATCATGTATTGGTTCAAAAATGGGATGCTCTTTCTCTTTCTCAGATTTGTTTTTCTGTTAGGTGCAGGTGCTTTTTTCCAAAGTCAAGGAAGTCCAAAATGCAGGTTGCATATTGGTGGAATGGGTTCCAAATGTGGACAGATGTTGACAGAAGAAGTGTCAGTTGGGGAGCTTATTACAAATGGATATTTAGGGTCCCAGTTTCTAGAAGTTCTGAGCCAGTTGGGTGGGGCTCAGAGGTTTCTTATGTGCAGCTATATGTTGTCCCACTGATGTGTAGGGCTAGAGTGATAGCAGTGGATGTGGAGAACGAGGATGGATTGAAAAACGACCTAGGAGGCAGAGTGTGCAGGGCTTGATGGCCACAGATAGTTGTAGGAGTGAGAACAGAGGAGTTGAAGATAACCTGTGTATACATATTTGTTCTTAGTTCATTTGTAAAAACAAAAAGAATACTACTTATTTCAGCAATGGAAAATTACCCAGGATTGTTTCAACAAGGCAACACTAAAAATATTCCCCAAACAATTCTTTGGTATCAAAAAATAAATACCAGATGGAGTATACACTTTTTGATTGACTGCAAGGAATTTATTGAAGGTTGAAAGAAAGTAAAACTTAATGTTGCATTTAGCAAAGACTTTGACTTTTCTCCTTTGTACATTCAACCTGGGGCCATAGTGAAAGTCATATTGGGGATAAAGTGTCACTATATATTTGTAATTCAGAACTTCAAAAGGACCTTCTCTGTTGATGTAGTTTTCTACTAAAGTTGTCTTGCCTGCCACAATGAGCATTTTTTTTTTTTTTTCTGAGACAGGGTCCCACTCCATTGGCCAGGTGCAGTGGTGTCATAATGGCTCACTGCAGCCTTGACTTCTTGGGCTCAATAGATCCTCCTACCTCAACCTCCCAAGAAGCTTGGAGCACAGGTATGTGCCGCCACATCTGGCTAATTTTTTGTAATTTTTTTTTAAGAGACAGCATTTCACCATGTTGCCTGGGCTGGTCTCAAACTCCTGGGTTCAAGCGATCCACCCACCTCTACCTCTCAAAGTGCTGGAATTCCAGGCATAAGCCATCATGCCTGCCCCACAATGAACATTTTATACCTTTTACGCTCACTTCAAACTTCCACCCTCCAGCCCACTTCTTCGCCATTATCCTCACTTTGAGTGATGGCCTTGAACTCTACCTCATGGAGAAGGTAGACATTATCAAATAGGCACACTCTACTTTTTCTGCTAAATCTATAAACCTACTTGCAGCTGCACTTTTTTTTTCTTCTTCTCGCCCCGCCATTATCATCAAGGAAGTAACATTTCTCCTGCAAGATTCTGGATTTTATGCCTTCTCATCTTCTCAAGGACTTCATTCTTCAAGTTTTCTCTTTTCTTTCTTTTTTACCTTTAGCCTCTAACTTTATACTGGATCATTTTTTTTTAATTTCCATAGGTTTTTTGGGGAACAAGTGGCATTTGGTTACATGAGTAAGTTCTTTAGTGGTGATTTGTGAGATTTTGGTGCACCCGTCACCTGAGCAGTACACACTGAACACAATTTGTAGTCTTTTATCCCTCACCCCCTTCCCACCCTTTCCCCCTGAGTCTCCAAAGTCCATTGTGTCATTCTTATGCCTTTCCATCCTCATAGCTTAGCTCCCACTTATGAGTGAGAACATACAATGTTTGGTTTTCCATTCCTGAATTATTTCACTTAGAATAATAGTCTCCAATCCTATTCAGGTTGTTGTGAATGCCATTAATTCATTCCTTATTTATGGCTGAGTAGCATTCTATCATTTACATTTATATATATACACACATATATAAAATACATATAATACACACACACACACATATATATCTCACAGTTTCTTTATCTACTCGATTGATGAGCATTTGGGTTGGTTCCACATGTTTGCAATTGCGAATTGTGCTGCTGTCAACATACATGTGCCAGTATCTTTTTTGTACAATGACTTCTTTCCCTCTGGATAGTTACCCAGTAGTGGGATTGCTGGATCAAATGGTAAGTTCTACTTTTCATTCTTCAAATAATCTCCACAGTGTTTTCCATAGTGGTTGTAATAGTTTACATTCCCACAAGCAGTTTAGAAGTGTTCCCTTTTCACTGCATCCAAGACAACATCTATTATTTTTTGATATTTTGATTATGGCCATTCTTGAAGGAGTAAGGTGGTAACACATTGTGGTTTTGATTTGCATTTCCCTGATCATTAGTGATACTGAGCATTTTTTCACGTTTGTTGGCCATTTCTATATCTTCTTTTGAAGATGTATAGATTGTGATTTTCTCCCACTCTGTGGGTTGTCTGTTTACTCTGCTGACTGTTCCTTTTGCCATGTGAAAGCTCTTTAGTTTAACTAAGTCCAAGCTATTTATCTTTGTTTTTATTGCATTTGCTTTTGGGTTCTTGGTCATTAAATCCTTGCCTAAGCCAATGTCTAGAGGGGTTTTTCTGATGTTATCTTCTAAAATTTTTATAGTTTCAGGTCTTATATTTAAGTCTTTGATCCATCTTGAGTTGATTTTTGTATAAGGTGAGAGATGAGGATCCAGTTTCATTCTCCTACCAATTATCTTGCCAATTATCTCAGCACCATTTGTTGAATAGGATGTCTTTTCCCCACTCTATGTTTTTGTTTGCTTTGTCTAAGATCTGTTCGCTATAAGTATTTGGGTTTATTTCTGGGTTCTCTATTCTATTCCATCGATCTAGGTGCCTATTTTTATACCAGTACCATGCTGTTTTGGTGACTATGGCCTTATAGTATCATTTGAAATCAGGTAATTTAATGCCTCCAGATTTGTTCTTTTTGCTTAGTCTTGCATTGGCTATGCGGGCTCTTTTTGTTTCCATATGAATTTTAGGATTGTTTTTTCTAGTTCTGTGAAGAATGATGGTGGTATTTTGATGGGAATTGCATTGAATTTGCAGATTCCTCTTGGCAGTATGGTCATTTTCACAATATTGATGCTACCCATCCATGAACATGGGATTTGTTCAATTTGTTTGTGTCTTCTGTGATTTCTTTCAGCAGCATTTTATAGTTTTCCTTGCAGAGGTCTTTTACCTTCTTGGTTAGGTATGTTCCTAAGTATTTTATTTTATTTTTGCAGCTATTGTAAAAGGGGCTGAGTTCTTGATTTGATTCTCAGCTTGGTCGCTGTTGGTGTATAGAAGAGCTACTGATTTGTGCATATTAATTTCACATCCAGAAGCTTTGCTGAATTATTTTATCAGTTCTGGGAGCTTTCTGGCAGAGTCTTTAGGGTTTTCTAGGTAAACAATCATATCATCAGTAAACGGCGACAGTTTGACTTCCTCTTTACCAATTTGGATGCCTTTATTTCTTTATCTTGTCTGATTGCTCTAGCTAGGACTTCCAGTACTATGTTGAAGAAGAGTGGTGAGAGTGGGCATCCTTGTCTTGTTCCAGTTCTCAGAGGGAATGCTTTCAACTTTTCCCTATTCAGTATTATGTTGGTTGCGGATTTGTCATTTTACTTTGTCATTTCTGTTAACATCAATACCTTTTCTAGCATCTTCCATTAAAAAAAAAAAATCTCTTAATTCCACAGCCCTGTTTCTGTGATTCCTCCTGGTCAACATTCTTTTTAAAAGTCTTCTACACAATTTTTTCTTCATTTCCACACCTCTCACTCATTCTTTACTTCAGCCTCAAGTGATGTTTGTTCTAATTCACCAAAGCTACTCAAGAAAAGCACAAATATCCTTTACATTATAAAATACCTTACTGAATATTTTATTACCTTTCAATGCAGTAGAACACTAACTGGCTCCTTGCAACACTTTGTCATCCTGACATTAATTTGGGGAAATTCTCAGCCATTATTATTTCAAATATTTCTTTTGCTTTTTTCTCTTCTCCTTCTGGTGTTCCTATTGTACATATGTTACACCATTTGTAGTTGTCCTACAGTCCCTGGATATTTTGTACTGTTTTTATACTCAGTATTTTTTCTCTTTGTTGTTCAGTTTTTAAGTTTCTATTGCTGTATCCTCATGCTCAGAGATTCTTTCCTCAACTGTGTCCAGTCTACTAAGAAGCCCATCAAAGTCGTTCTTTATTTCTGTTATGGTGTTTTTGATGTCTAGCATTTCTATTTCATTCTTTCTTAGGATTTCCATCTGTTTGCTTACATTGTCCATGTGTTCTTGGATGCTATCTCCTTTATCCATTAGAGCCCTTGGCATGTTAATCACAGTTGTTTTAAATTCCTGGTCTGATAATTCCATTATCCCTGCCATATTTGGTTCTGATGCTTGCTCTGTCTTTTCAAATGATGTTTTTGCCTTTTGGAAGGGTTTATAATTTTTTGGCAGTTGGATGTGATGTATCAGGTAAGTAAGTCCCTTGTAACATGGGGTAAGCTGTGGGGAGCAGGCAAGCAATCTATAGTCATATACTTAGGTCTCAGTCCTTTAGTGAGTCTATGCCTTTGAACTGTGAACTTCAGAAGTATGTCTTAGTTTTTTCTTCCCTTTTAGGTGGAACAGAATGGCTAGAGTGGGATGGAGTTGGGTATTCCTTTCCCCCAGGTCAGTTAGTTTCTGATGATACCCTAGGAGGTTAGACTCTGATTAATTAGTTTATTCTGGGGAAGATCTTGTTAAGAGCAGAATTTCCTGGCCTATTTCAAAATGGTTCCCTTTACCCTCCCCCGATGGAAACATGAGGGGATTTTTCTCTTAGGCTTACTGTGGGAACTTGGTTGAGCTCCTGAGACCCCTAAAGTTTTTAATTATCTGGCTTGTCAGCACTGAGTCCCCAGTAATTAGTCAATTACAGTTCAGGTGTTCCTCCACAGCACTAGTTCCCATGGCAGTTTCTGCTCATGAGCCTGTCCTGGGAAGCCATGATTCCCTATATTTGCCTGTCTGTCTCCAGTCTTGTGGATAGCAGTTTGCCTTGTGTCTTCCCCTCTCTTATGGATCCAAAAAGAGTTGTTGATTGTTCATTCTGTTCAGCTTTTTACTTGTTTTGAGAATGGAGTGTTGACTTCTAAGATCCTTACCTGCAAGGCCAGAAACCAGAAGTTCCTGTGTTAAGAACAGACTGTAAAAGATGAAAGGACGGAGTATTATTTTTCTAGGGATGCCACAACATACTACCACAAACAGAGTGGCTTAAGCCGATAGAAATTTATTCTCTCACAATTCTGGAGGCCAGAAGTAAGACATCAAGGTGTGAGCAGGGCCACTCTCTCTCTCTGAAAGCTCTAGAGGAGAATCCTTCCTTGCCTCTTCCAGCTCTGGTGGTTTCTGGCATTCCTTGGCTTGTGGAAGCACAACTCCAGTCTCTGCCTCCCTCTTCACATGGCCTTTCCCCATGTATCAGTGTCTCTGTCCAAATCGCCCTCTCCTTTGTCTTAGAAAGACACCATTTATTGGATTTAGGATCTACCCTAGATCAAGAATGATTCAGTCATGGGATTCTTAACTAACCACATCTGCAAAGACTCTATTTCCAAACAAGGTCACATCAATAAGTGTGTGTGTGTGGGTGGTAGGGCTCAAATATATCTTTTTGAGGGATACAGTTCAACCCACTACAGCATTAAGTAACCAAATTAAATTTTAAGTGATCAGTGGCAGGGCTTATGATGACAGTGTATATATGAAGATTTGGTGTGTGCTTTTAGGAGAGAGATTATGAAATTTTCTGATGGATTTCATTTGGAGTGTGACAGAGCAGCATCAAAAATGACTTCGACTTTTGACTTGACGTAGGATGAATAGGACTTTTGACCTGACATAGGATGAATTTACTGGTCTAGAAAGATGCAAGTTTTGCGGGGAGAGGACTATGAAGACTTTCCCCAATTACTTTAATAATACAGCATAGAATTTAAGAGCAACGCCTCTGGAGGCAAATAGACCTCGGCTCACAAATAATGTTAACGTACCTTGGGGTATGTTACTTAATCTCCCTGGGTCTTGGGATTCCCATTTGCAAAATGGGTATAATAAAAATAATACCTCTCTCATAATATTATTGGAATGATTTCACATGATCATACATGTGAGCTATTAATAGTCAGTGGCAAACAGGCAGTGCTTCCCCTGTAAATCTTATCTATTCATCTCATTTTGAAAGGAGCCTACAGAGATTTGGAAGGCCCCTTCAAATGTACCATTCTTTTATTCTGACATCACTTTGGTGGATTAGGAAGACTGATGTGGCAGCAGCATATAGATTAGACTGGAGTGAGAAGAGAAGGAGGCAGGGAGCCTACTAAGTTGTCCATTGAGGGATGTCAGTGGCACGAGAATAGTGGGGAAAGAGAAAACAGAGAGGACGTTATTGAGGGAACTGCACAAGACCTGGCAAATGATGCACTGTGAGAAAAGATAAAGATGTCTGACTTTCTAACTCTGGAAAGTTGGAACACAGTAACTGATGAAAATGGCAAAGTGGAAGTGTAGAGTAACCTTGGGATGAGAAAGGGGAAGGAGAATATTCAGTTTAGACTCACCAGATTGAAGTACTGACAGTATAAGAAGTTAGGCACCAAGTAGAATCATGGCATACAGTAAGTGCTCCATATCTGAATGGTTGGTAGATCTAGGTCAGTACTGTCCAATAGACATATGAAAGCCACAAATGTAAGCCATGGGTCATTTAAATTTTCCTAGTAGCCACACTAAAAAAAGTAGAATGAAACTAATTTTGATAATATATTTTATTTAACCTAATATAGCCAAAATACTTTCATTCCAATATGTAATTGCCATAAAATATTGATTATGTTATATTCTTTTTTTCAGGCTAAGTTTCTGAAATTCCATATGTATTTTATACCCACAGCACATCCCAATTTGTACTAGCCATATCTCGAGTGCTCACTAGCTGCTGTATTGGACAGTATAATTCTATGTGGAGGTGATTGTCAGGCAGTAGATTATGATAACTGCACTTCAAAAGAGAGACATCAATCTATAATCACTTGTATGGAAGAGGAAACCAGGTAATAGGATGAACTTTGTAAGAGAGGGAATACTAAAACAGAGGGGAACCTAAGACAGAATGGGGGAACAATTCATTTTGCAAAGGTTTGGTTTTTCCATTAGATTGCCCAGCCCCTGAAAAAAGGTGAATTAGTAATAGTGATTCAATGCATGTTTTTAACATATTGACCTCTTGGTTTTTTAATTCTACTATTTGGAAGCATCTTGTTCATGTATTTGTTTATTGTCCATCTCCTCATGACCATAATGTAAATCTGTTTTGCTCACAGTTATATTTCCAGAATAACATCTGTCACACATTAGTGCTCAGTAAATGCCTGTGAGATAAAAGCCTAATCTCTACCTTCAGAAAATTTACAGTATGATGGGTAAAAAACCATTACATAGAGGAAAAATATACTAATGATAGATTCATAGAGAATTAGATTCCTGATGAATGATATTGCTAAGGTTGGGTCCAGGAGTTCAACAGAGAGAAAGAGTCATTGATTTTGGAGGAGCCTAGAAATACAGAATTGAAACATGGTCTATGCCTTAAATGATGGCTAGCCTTTGAATATTTGGGAAGCAGGGGGAAGCTTTCCAAGTAGGGTGAATGACTTATGCAAAGGTGTGGTGCATGTGAATATTTTAGTTGCAATAGCTATTAAGAAAAAGAAAGATATCAAATTGGAAATGGTGGCCACTGAAGTTTTTCATAAGGTATGCCAAACAAAACTTTAAAAATGCTATATCAAATGGATTGAGAGAGGAGCACTGGTGAGCAGCCATTGCAATTGTCCAGAAGGCAATAAGGGTTGGACTAATAAGAGTGATGCCTTTGGGGGTAGGCAGGAGGAAAGATATAAGAGATGTTTGACTAATGATCTTAGCATATTTTGATCTCTATTTTTAAAAAGAGGCTGTTATTTAGCATAAATGACCTTGAAGGATGACCTAATGAGCATTGGATGTTTGAATGTGTTGCTGAGGAAAACTCCAAGGTTCTGAACTTGGTTGACTGAATTATGGTGCCATAGACAGAAAGTTCCAAATAGCAAATTGCTTTTAGAGGTGGAGACTGAGAGAGGAAAATGGGTTGAAGTCAAAGTGTTGGAAGATATCCACGTGGAAATTTCCAGTAAGCCTTCAGATGACTAAGGGATTCAGAGAATGTAGGCTCTTTCCAAATCTTCTGGTCTTTTTGCCTATATAGAAAGTGTTTACTTTATGTGTTTCCTTGTGGCTCTGTTGATTACATTTTTATGTGTGGTTTGGAGCTCCTCTGGCTTCAGACCTGTATTTGTTTTGGGCATAGTTGGAGTAGAGTGCTAACAAGCTCAAGGTCATAGGTTTGATCCCCAAAAGGGCCAGTTAGTTTCATGGAGAGGAAAATTGCACTCCATGGTTCACAGACTTGACCCCTAATCCTGTCTGCTTGTCTCAAAACTGTCTAGCATTGGTCCCAAGGGGGACCAGTGAGAAAGTGTGAGCAGTTGTGTGTACAATCTATTTAAACTACTGGAAGAATAACTCCAAGTGGGTTTATCTAGGTTGCTTCTTCAGGAAGTTTCGTCTGCCGTCCTTCCTCAACTCTTGGGACAGAGATCACCTTTTCAGAGACAACACCATGAACAAATGCACATGAAACTGTCATGCTCATGTCTGCCTGCATCTGCATTCCTATGTTCATTTACTTCTCAAGCAAAGGGCAGTGTGAGCATCCAGGAGCATATAGTTCTTTGGTACAAGTGTCTACTTGTAAGTATTGGAGTATTATCAGTTTGACTTTGAGAATTGGCTTACCAGTGTTGTACAAAAAAGCCCTAGAGAGCATGAATGTGCCCAAAAGACTCTCTAAGCAAACCTTTCCCCAACAGATTTTCCTTATCAGACTGCTTTTGCTTGCTTCATACTTTTACTGGGAAATACAAGTCAACACAGAATTCTTGTGAATTGGTCATACAAGGATACATCATAGAATGCTCAGTGTTCTTGAGAAGAATGCCGGTATCCATAAAACAGCTCCTAAACAAACCCACAGAAGGCATCTTCCACACAAGTAGAGTTACCAGCACCTGCTGGGATGGCATCTAAAATCTATTTTTGTGGATACTGCATTTTTAAAAATCAGTCTTAGAGGTTCTCAAATTGCTTTTTCAGTTAACAGATATACCCTGGGTCCTACAAGAGTGACCCTGAAGAGGACTTGGAATAATGCTGTGCACACACTGAAAGATTCAAAATAAATCTTCATGGCTTAAAAAGGACTTGAAAATTCTTTTCAAGATCACTTCTCTTTCAGGGAATTGGAGATTGCTACACCAGGGATATTTCTCTTATTTGGCATTATGGAAAATTTTGAAGGCTGAGAAGTAAAAGACCAGACCATCAAATCTTATTTCATTGATTTCTAAGAATAATAGTGATGTCTTAAAAGAATATATTATGGAATAAATATGACTAAAAGTAAAAGGCAGAATAAAATTATATGCTGATGAATCCAGCAAAACTGGTTGAAAAATTCTTAGTGTTTGGTTTGTACACAGACAAGCAACATACTTATTTGCATTGTTCCTTCAAATTGATTACACTGAGGATAAATTATTTTAACGTTATAAAGGGACAGCCTGAAAATATCAAATAAGTAGTTAAAAATTATTACATGAAAACTTTGTATGTCTGCTGGCTGGGCTGGGCTGGAGTGAAGAAAGATAATTATGACACAGTAATAAAATGCTAGACTTGAAATTTTTACATCTGCATTGTGGTGCAAGGATCTGCACTAGCACTTTCTACCTGATTTTTCTGGTCAGAGTCAAATTAGAGGGAAATGTGGTCAGTGTCAGGAATGTTGAGGCCATGAGTTAAGAGTATATATAGAAAATGGTGTGACACACACGGGGGCCTGTCAAGGGGTAAGGGGCTGGGGGAGGGCCAGCATTAGGAGAAATACCTAATGTAGATGATGGGTTGATGGGTGCAGTAAACCGCCATGGCACGTGTATACCTATGTAACAAGCCTGCACGTTCTGCACATGTACCCCAGAACTTAAAGTATAATTAAAATAAAAAATAAAAAAAAAGAAAGAAAATGATGTGACAAAGCCAATGGAGAGAATTCTACTTTGGCTATCTTAGATCCTTAATTAATACTCTCATTCTTTTTATTTATTTATTTATTTATTATTATTATTATACTTTAGGTTTTAGGGTACATGTGCGCAATGTGCAGGTTAGTTACATATGTATACATGTGCCATGCTGGTGTGCTGCACCCACTAACTCGTCATCTAGCATTAGGTGTATCTCCCAATGCTATCCCTCCTCCCTCCCCCCACCCCACAACAGTCCCCAGAGTGTGATGTTCCCCTTCCTGTGTCCACGTGTTCTCATTGTTCAATTCCCACCTATGAGTTAGAATATGCGGTGTTTGGTTTTTTGTTCTTGCCATAGTTTACTGAGAATGATGATTTCCAATTTCATCCATGTCCCTACAAAGGACATGAACTCATCATTTTTTATGGCTGCAGAGTATTCCATGGTGTATATGTGCCACATTTTCTTAATCCAGTCTATCATTGTTGGACATTTGGGTTGGTTCCAAGTCTTTGCTATTGTGGATAATGCCGCAATAAACATACGTGTGCATGTGTCTTTATAGCAGCATGATTTATAGTCCTTTGGGTATATACCCAGTAATGGGATGGCTGGGTCAAATGGTATTTCTAGTTCTAGATCCCTGAGGAATCGCCACACTGACTTCCACAATGGTTGAACTAGTTTACAGTCCCACCAACAGTGTAAAAGTGTTCCTATTTCTCCACATCCTCTCCAGCACCTGTTGTTTCCTGACTTTTTAATGATTGCCATTCTAAGTGGTGGGAGATGGTATCTCATTGTGGTTTTGATTTGCATTTCTCTGATGGCCAGTGATGATGAGCATTTTTTCATGTGTGTTTTGGCTGCATAAATGTCTTCTTTTGAGAACTGTCTGTTCATGTCCTTTGCCCACTTTTTGATGGGGTTGTTTGTTTTTTTCTTGTAAATTTGTTTGAGTTCATTGTAGATTTTGGATATTAGCCCTTTGTCAGATGAGTAGGTTGCGAAAATTTTCTCCCATTTTGTAGGTTGCCTGTTCACTCTGATGGTAGTTTCTTTTGCTGTGCAGAAGCTCTTTAGTTTAATTAGATCCCATTTGTCAATTTTGGCTTTTGTTGCCATTGCTTTTGGTGTTTTAGTCATGAAGTCCTTGCCCATGCGTATGTCCTGAATGCTAATGCCTAGGTTTTCTTCTAGGGTTTTTATGGTTTTAGGTCTAACATTTAAGTCTTTAATCCATCTTGAATTGATTTTTGTATAAGGTGTAAGGAAGGGATCCAGTTTCAGCTTTCTACATATGGCTAGCCAGTTTTCCCAGCACCATTTATTAAATAGGGAATCCTTTCCCCATTGCTTGTTTTTGTCAGGTTTGTCAAAGATCAGATAGTTGTAGATATGCGGCGTTATTTCTGAGGGCTCTGTTCTGTTCCATTGATCTATATCTCTGTTTTGGTACCAGTACCATGCTGTTTTGGTTACTGTAGCCTTGTAGTATAGTTTGAAGTCAGGTAGTGTGATGCCTCCAGCTTTGTTCTTTTGGCTTAGGATTGACTTGGCGATGCGGGCTCTTTTTTGGTTCCATATGAACTTTAAAGTAGTTTTTTCCAATTCTGTGAAGAAAGTCATTGGTAGCTTGATGGGGATGGCGTTTAATCTGTAAATTACCTTGGGCAGTATGGCCATTTTCACGATATTGATTCTTCCTACCCATGAGCATGGAATGTTCTTCCATTTGTTTGTATCCTCTTTTATTTCCTTGAGCAGTGGTTTGTAGTTCTCCTTGAAGAGGTCCTTCACGTCCCTTGTAAGTTGGATTCCTAGGCATTTTATTTTCTTTGAAGCAATTGTGAATGGGAGTTCACTCATGATTTGGCTCTCTGTTTGTCTGTTGTTGGTGTATAAGAATGCTTGTGATTTTTGCACATTGATTGTGTATCCTGAGACTTTGCTGAAGTCGCTTATCAGCTTAAGGAGATTTTGGGCTGCGACAATGGGGTTTTCTAGATATACAATCATATCATCTGCAAACAGGGACAATTTGACTTCCTCTTTTCCTAATTGAATACCCTTTATTTCCTTCTCCTGCCTAATTGCCCTGGCCAGAACTTCCAACACTATGTTGAATAGGAGTGGTGAGAAAGGGCATCCCTGTCTTGTGCCAGTTTTCAAAGGGAATGCTTCCAGTTTTTGCCCATTCAGTATGATATTGGCTGTGGGTTTGTCATAGATAGCTCTGATTATTTTGAGATACATCCCATCAATACCTAATTTATTGAGAGTTTTTAGCATGAAGGGTTGTTGAATTTTGTCAAAGGCCTTTTCTGCATCTATTGAGATAATCATGTGGTTTTTGTCTTTGGTTCTGTTTATATGCTGGATTACATTTATTGATTTGCGTATATTGAACCAGCCTTGCATCCCAGGGATGAAGCCCACTTGATCATGGTGGATAAGCTTTTTGATGTGCTGCTGGATTTGGTTTGCCAGTATTTTATTGAGGATTTTTGGATCAATGTTCATCAAGGATTCTTTAGTTGTGTCTCTGCCCGGCTTTGGTATCAGGATGATGCTGGCCTCATAAAATGAGTTAGAGAGGATTCCTTCTTTTTCTATTGATTGGAATAGTTTCAGAAGGAATGGTACCAGTTCCTCCTTGTACCTCTGGTAGAAATCGGCTGTGAATCCATCTGGTCCTGGACTCTTTTTGGTTGGTAAGCTATTGATTATTGCCACAATTTCAGCTCCTGTTATTGGTCTATTCAGAGATTCAACTTCTTCCTGGTTTAGTCTTGGGAGAGTGTATGTGTCGAGGAATGTATCCATTTCTTCTAGATTTTCTAGTTTATTTGCATAGAGGTGTTTGTAGTATTCTCTGATGCTAGTTTGTATTTCTGTGGGATCGGTGGTGATATCCCCTTTATCATTTTTTATTGCATCTATTTGATTCTTCTCTCTTTTTTTCTTTATTAGTCTTGCTAGCGGTCTATCAATTTTGTTGATTCTTTCAAAAAACCAGCTCCTGGATTCATTAATTTTTTGAAGGGTTTTTTGTGTCTCTATTTCCTTCAGTTCTGCTCTGATTTTAGTTATTTCTTGCCTTCTGCTAGCTTTTGAATGTATTTGCTCTTGCTTTTCTAGTTCTTTTAACTGTGATGTTAGGGTGTCAATTTTGGATCTTTCCTACTTTCGCTTGTGGGCATTTAGTGCTATAAATTTCCCTCTACACACTGCTTTGAATGCATCCCAGAGATTTTGGTATGTTGTATCTTTATTCTCATTGGTTTCAAAGAACATCTTTATTTCTGCCTTCATTTCGTTATGTACCCAGTAGTCATTCAGGAGCAGGTTGTTCAGTTTCCATGTAGTTGAGCGGTTTTGAGTGAGATTCTTAATCCTGAGTTCTAGCTTGATTGCACTGTGATCTGAGAGATAGTTTGTTATAATTTCTGTTCTTTTACATTTACTGAGGAGAGCTTTACTTCCAAGTATGTGGTCAATTTTGGAATAGGTGTGGTGTGGTGCTGAAAAAAATGTATATTCTGTTGATTTGGGGTGGAGAGTTCTGTATATGTCTATTAGGTCCACTTGGTGAAGAGCTGAGTTCAATTCCTGGGTATCCTTGTTGACTTTCTGTCTCGTTGATCTGTCTAATGTTGACAGTGGGGTGTTAAAGTCTCCCATTATTAATGTGTGGGAGTCTAAGTCTCTTTGTAGGTCACTCAGGACTTGCTTTATAATCTGGGTACGTATATATTTAGGATAGTTAGCTCTTCTTGTTGAATTGATCCCTTTACCATTATGTAATGGCCTTCTTTGTCTCTTTTGATCTTTGTTGGTTTAAAGTCTGTTTTATCAGAGACTAGGATTGCAACCCCTGCCTTTTTTTGTTTTCCATTTGCTTGGTAGATCTTCCTTCATCCTTTTATTTTGAGCCTATGTGTGTCTCTGCACGTGAGATGGGGTTCCTGAATACAGCACACTCATGGGTCTTGACTCTTTATCCAATTTGCCAGTCTGTGTCTTTTAATTGGAGCATTTAGTCCATTTACATTTAAAGTTAATATTGTTATGTGTGAATTTGATCCTGTCATTATGATGTTAGCTGGCTATTTTGCTCGTTAGTTGATGCAGTCTCTTCCTAGTCTTGATGGTCTTTACATTTTGGCATGATTTTGCAGCGGCTGGTACCAGTTGTTCCTTTCCATGTTTAGTGCTTCCTTCAGGAGCTCTTGTAGGGCAGGCCTGGTGGTGAGAAAATCTCTCAACATTTGCTTGTCTGTAAAGGATTTTATTTCTCCTTCACTTATGAAGCTTAGTTTGGCTGGATATGAAATTCTGGGTTGAAAATTCTTTTCTTTAAGAATGTTGAATATTGGCCCCCACTCTCTTCTGGCTTGTAGAGTTTCTGCTGAGAGATCCGCTGTTAGTCTGATGGGCTTCCCTTTGAGGGTAACCCGACCTTTCTCTCTGGCTGCCCTTAACATTTTTTCCTTCATTTCAACTTTGGTGAATCTGACAATTGTGTGTCTTGGAGTTGCTCTTCTCGAGGAGTATCTTTGTGGCGTTCTCCGTATTTCCTGAATCTGAATGTTGGCCTGCCTTGCTAGATTGGGGAAGTTCTCCTGAAGAATATCCTGCAGAGTGTTTTCCAACTTGGTTCCATTCTCCCTGTCACTTTCAGGTACACCAATCAGACATAGATTTGTGTCTTTTCACATAGTCCCATATTTCTTGGAGGCTTTGCTCATTTCTTTTTATTCTTTTTTCTCTAAACTTCCCTTCTCGCTTCATTTTATTCGTTTCATCTTCCATCGCTGATACCCTTTCTTTCAGTTGATCGCATCGGCTCCTGAGGCTTCTGCATTCTTCACGTAGTTCTGGAGCCTTGGTTTTCAGCTCCATCAGCTCCTTTAAGCACTTCTCTGTATTGGTTATTCTAGTTATACAGTCTTCTAAATTTTTTTCAAAGTTTTCAACTTCTTTGCCTTTGGTTTGAATATCCTCCCGTAGCTCGGAGTAATTTGATCGTCTGAAGCCTTCTTCTCTCAGCTGGTCAAAGTCATTCTCCATCCAGCTTTGTTCCATTGCTGGTGAGGAACTGCGTTCCTTTGGAGGAGGAGAGGTGCTCTGCTTTTTAGAATTTCCAGTTTTTCTGCTCTGTTTTTTCCCCATCTTTGTGGTTTTATCTACTTTTGGTCTTTGATGATGGTGATGTACAGATGGGTTTTTGGTGTGGATGTCCTTTCTGTTTGTTAGTTTTCCTTCTAACAGACAGGACCCTCAGCTGCAGGTCTGTTGGAGTACCTGGCCGTGTGAGGTGTCAGTCTGCCCCTGCTGCGGGGTGCCTCCCAGTTAGGCTGCTCGGGGGTCAGGGGTCAGGGACCCACTTGAGGAGGCAGTCTGCCCGTTCTCAGATCTCCAGCTGCGTGCTGGGAGAACCACTGCTCTCTTCAAAGCTCAGATGGAAATGCAGAAATCACCCGTCTTCTGCCTCGCTCATGCTGGGAGCTGTAGACCGGAGCTGTTCCTATTCAGCCATCTTGGTTCCTCCTCCCCAATACTCTCATTCTTAATAACAGCAGAAGTAATGATAATAAAAGTAATAGTAAAAATACCAGAAACCACACAAAACAAGAGCTGATTAGCAGACTAGTGCTGGACTATGCCAGTGGTTTCATCTAGCCACAGAAAAATTAAAAAGATGAAAAAAATTAAATTAATGATGAGTTTTCTATAAAGCTTAGTTTACACAATTAAAGAATTTGCCCTTTTTTCTTAGATTATATTCTTGCTATGTTTTTAAAAAATTAAATCATTTTCAGTGATACAATGGTGATGATAGATGATTTTTTATTTCCTTATTTTAGGCAAATAAAAATTTTGACACCTTAGGTTGATTTTTCTCAATTTCTACTTTTATTTTTGGAAATTTCACTATTTTGAAAAATCTAGAAGTTTAGGAACTATTGTATGATAATGTTTAATCCTTAAATACTAATTTGAGGTAGATATTGCTGTTATTATCAAAATAAGAGGAAACTAAACCCCACAGAAGTCATTTTAATTTGTCCAAAGCACATATTAGAGCATGACACAAGCCCACATCTGCCTGATTTCAGCACTTGTTTCTTACTACTGTGTAATTCCTGTTTGTACTAGTTAGGGCCTAGTAAGGAGAGCAGAAACCCTTCTAGACCAGGCATTTTAAACAGAGAGGATTCTTTTTTTTTTTTTTTAAGATGTTTCGCTGTGTTGCCTAGACTGGGCTGGAATGCAGTGGCGTGATCACAGCTCATTGCAGCCTTGACCTGCTAGGATCAAGTGATCCTCCCACCTCAGCCTCTTGAGTAGCTGGGACTACAGGGGTGCACCATCACACCCAGCTTTTTATTTATTTATTTATTTATTTTTATTTTTAGGAGAGATAAGGTCTCACTCTGTTACCCATGCTGGTCTCCAACTCCTGGAATCAAGTGATCCTCCTGCCTTGACCCCCAAGGGTTCTGGGATTACAGGTGTGAGCCACTGTGCACAACCAACAGAGAGGATTTAATACAGGGGATGGAAGAGATGAGTAACTAAGTAAGGTAGGGGAGTCAACACAGAAAAAACAACATCCTAAAATCACTACCATCCCTATGGCTATACTCAGAGAGGGGAAAAACCATCTGCATGGATCTAGGTCCACTAGGGGAACAGAATGCTGCTTGCACTGGGAGGAAGGGGTTATGGAGCCAAGAGCTGCAAGTACTGCTGAAGACGCTGTTGGAGGCAAAGAGAAAAGGGGGATAATACCTGGCTTCTCCCTTCTTCTTGTCTTTTGTCTTTTGCTAATGCCTCCTTTTGGCCAAACTTACCCAGAAACCAGAGCTCATAGGTGCTGAGAAATGTAGCTCCTTGTGAAAATGAGCAAATCAAGGGAATGTTGGGAAATGGATATGAGAGCAGACAAGTAATCAGCCAGCACATTCTAGCACAAATCTGTATTAAATTATTCCACTGTACCTTTTACTATAGCAGTGAGGTCTAGAGATACTAGAGGACACTTTTCAATATTAACTATCTAAGAGAATCTACTTGGTGATAGTTGAGAGATGAGGATGTCTCTATTTCCAGTTCATCTTTAAAGCACACTGAGGCAGAAGAAATAAAAAGAAATTTGGCTCTGGGATAGCCTTATTTTTGAGTATTTTAGATCATATAAAGGTGGCTGAATTTGAAACTCTGAACTAAATAGGATGGAGAAGCACAATCCTGGGTCGTGTTTCTTTCTTACTGTTGTCTCCTTCCCTCTCTCCCACCTCTGTTTCCCTTTTAGAGATTTGGGTTTGGGAAAGACAGTTCCATATTCATGGGGTGGAGTGATAGCTTCAGCCATAGCATGTGTATAGGGACATTTCTATGATCCCCATTATCCCCTACATGTCCATTTGAAGGGAGAGACCCTACTCAGGGTTCTTTCTGAAGGAGGTTTGGACCTAAGCAGGAACCACTGAATTAAATAAGTGAGGTGGAGTTAGAAAATTACAGCACAGTTACTCAATTTTTAAATCTCCTCTTAAAAGGGAAACCTCCCTACCAGGCCATGTTTCCTACCTTACTTTAGTTCAAGGTCAAATTTTACTTCTGATGTACTGCTGCAATTGTCTCAAATCCAATTTACATCTGCTCCTGTTTTTAGTGATTGCTTTATTCTTTTACAAGCCATCTCATTCCATCACAGGGTGAAGAAAAGAACATTTAGAAACCAGATGTTGTATTAACTATAACCATTATCCTTTATGGGATCCCAGAGGTTTAATCTCTATCCATAAACAGGTGAGGAAGATACCAGCTTTCAGCTGAGCTTTACACTTAGGATGCTTCACTGAGAAGGGGGCAAAGGCTCTGCCATCCATCTGTCATTATGACTCGGGGAGGCTCATAATGGATGGGTGTAGCCAAGCAGTTTCAACCCTATCAGACTCAAAGCTCTCCTTTTGATAACATATATTTTATGATCTACCCTTTAATGTCCCTAAGTGAAATTCACAGATAATATCAACATACACAATTTTAACAAAAAGCAAAATGATGCCTAAACTGTACATAAAGGAGAAATAAAAGGAAAAGAGTTTGTAATAAAATAACATGCATTACAAGATAGAATGCTTAGGCACAACTCTCCTAGAAAACACACGGAAGTGGTCGGAAGTTTATACTCGTGGAGAATCACGCATGGGACAGCTGCATGTGTGGACTGATGCAGTTGTGGAGTAGAAAGATTCAAACAGCACAATTAGCATTGCCACTGATGATGTGATTTTCTAAAACAGTGAGAAAGACTTGGTAAAGTTCTACCTTTTCTTAATTTGTATGGTAATTGCATCCCTGAAGAAGTCGGTTTATGTTAAAATTGTGCAAAAACACTTCGAGTTTATAAAAATTGGAGTTATATTCCAGACTTAGGTGATTATAAACAGGATTATCTCCTACTTGAAATGTCTGGAGACCTGGTCCATACCCAGTAAATGTCAGAAATGCTCTCCCCAGTCATTGCAACAGTGCCAAATGTCTCCCAAATTATCTAGGACCAGCACCACTCCACCCTTTGGGAATGCCTGTGTGGGCTAAGACCACTTTGGAGGGCAGGGATATGGGAATGTTTGTCTCATGGAACTCTAGGCTCTAAGTCCACAGTTTTTCTCCAGAAGCCCTGATTCAACCATAGCACTTGAGACTACACTAACTTTAATAAGCTGTCAAGAGAAAAATAGTTGGACTGTTGCCAGAGGTCTTGGTAAGATTCTTTATAATCAGCTTCCAGTTTCACTTAGGTGGGAATGGTTTATTCCTGGACTGTATAAGAGCCAATACATAACCTTCTTCATGGAGATATCCTGAGATTGGCTCTATATCCCTGGGTGTTACCTGCATAGTGTGAAGCACTATCCAGAACTGAGGTGCACACGTGGAAGAATGGCAGTGGGGAATGACACATTATTAGATACATTGGTTACCGTGCAGAAATGCTTCTTTATCCAGATAAAATCATACTCAATAATAGGTCATCACTCAACGGTGCCATTAGCCATGTGTCGGCCTGTAGCGTGTAAAGCCAATTTTGAACAAGAAAGTATCAGTCAGTATTCTGAGCTGTCCTCATGCCTAGATTGGGTGTAAGTGGTGGAGTAGTAAAAGCAAATGTCTTCAGACCCAGATTTGATGTCCTCAGACCCAGATTCAAGCCTTCTCTGCTGGTCTGTGACCTTCAGTAAACTAAGTAATGTCTTTGAGCCTCCATTTCCTTATCAGTCAGTGTTTACAATAGTGCCTGATGCATAGGCTTGTTGGAAGGATGAGTGAGATAATATAGGTAAACCACTTGGCATAATGACTGACTCACAGTAAGTGCTCAGTAAATATTAACCACCATTATTGTTGGAGTGGTGGTAATTATCTCCAATAAAGATCTTACAGAAGAAAAAGATGTTCTTTTAAAAAAAGAGGCTGTTATTTGATGTAGATGACCTAGAAGGAAGATAGAATTCCTCTTAGGGATAGGATTGGTTTTTCCTTGAGGAAAGAACACCTTTTGTACATATTCAGTAATAAAAGGTGAGCCAGCCGTGCCCCCACCCCCACCACCGGCAAAGCTGGGATGGGGGAAGATTGCCCTGCATAAGAATACAATATAATTTTCTTATAAGTTCTTTCCAAAGGAGGGGATAAAGGGTTCGATAGAAAGTGGTTCCTGGGAGAGTTTGCAGAAGGGTGGAAAAGATCTTGCTAACATGACAGGAGGCACATGAGCCACCAGAAATTCCTTGGATTCATAGTAATAGTGATGTTTGCCATTGAAATGGAAGATATTTTCTGTCCTGTACTTAACTCATCCCCTTTTCATTGTCTACAAAATCTTTAGTGAAAGGCTGTGGCTAGATCACCCTAGTGTGAATGAAAGGAGAGAGGGATTGTCTGGAGTGGAGCGGGGAGAGAAGTAATACAGAACACCATGACTATAGGAGGCAAAATGCTGAGAGCATGAACAAGACATTTGGAGGAAGAAGGGGCCCGCACAATGTTAGTCCCAGGGAGATTCTTGGACATTTTGAGGGAGCAAAGGTGGGAATGAACGTGAGATGGGACACCAATGGCACGTGAGAAAATATTAAAGAAAACTTTACTATAATTTCCTTAAAACTAAGTACAAAACTTGTGAGACTTTTTTATATTTGGGTAACTTTCCAAATAGTTAATGAATTTTTAAAAAATGAAATGAGATGCTTTTAAACAAGAGGGAGATTACCAATCTTTATACCTTGTACTTCTATAAATGCTGTTGTGAGTTTGATATTCACAGTATCTATTCAGTAAAAAATTGGAACGATTTATTGAAACAAAAACTCAATGCTGAGAGGTCATATTCTTATAAATCTCTTGGTATGGGAATGTATTAGATGCCATTTATATATTATGTGCCTTATTTGATATGTTTGAACCTTCTGGCAATAGAATATTTTCCCAACCACTTTGTGTCAGGGATTATAAGTCACTGTTGGGTGACAGTGAGGGGATTTTACGTACAACTGCTTTATTGTTAATGCATATATCATACAATTCATACATCTCTTACATAGCTTTTGCAAGTCTTTTGAAACATATTTACTTTTAAATAGAATCTGTAAATTCTATGAGATATCTTCATTTTTGTGTGTGATTAGTTTTATTTTTCTGGGTATGTTTTCATGTTTATTTGTTGTAATGACCTTAATAAAAATGCGATATAACAGTAGAATTCTTAAGGAATGACACATTACACCAACATTATCCAAAAGAACTAATTAATCAAACATGACTAATTTTAATGTAATTACTAAAGAAAGATATACCATTTTATTATGACACTCTAGCCATACATTTTCAAAATATGCTTATTAAACAGTAAATGTAAGATAATGATTCAATTAGTTACATTTTTAGAAGTCATTAGGATTGATATTCCTCTGCCATAAGTGAATTGAATAATAATTTCAAATACAATCAGAATTAATTTAATAAAAAATATGCTTTTCAACTAAGACAGATGTAACGAATGGCCAGTCATTATTTTCTGGTTTCAAAGTAGCAGGGGAAATTAATTCAGTGTCTGTAAGTTTATTTATCACACTTGGCCTATAAGTGTGATAAAAATACATGAGGCAAAATACATGATGTAATCCCAATTCTCATAGTTCATTAACTCTTTTACCAAAAAGAGATCTGACATGGTATTTGGGGCCTTTATGTAAACTGAATATAAGCTGCGTGATATTTGAAAGGTTTTGATATTTTGAATAGACATTTTCATGATACATAGATGCAGATAAAAGATGTAAGTAGACAGCTTGAGGTTTCAGAGTCCCTCCTGCAGTGTGTTTAGCAGCGGGTACAAGATAAATATCCAAACAAAATCAGATTAAGGGATTAACAGAAGTGACTTTGCTATTAGTTGGTGAGTGGGGTCAATGGGTGGCTTGAAAGGGATTTTAGAGCTCTGTTTTTATTTTTCCTACTTTACATCAGTGCATTTTGGGCAAAATAAAATGAGTAATGTTTACTTTTAGGCCTCAGTAATATAAAAAAAGGCAGATTCTAAGGATTGTGGAAGGTCATGTTTTTGAAAGTGACAGGTAATTCAGCTCAGGTTATTAGGAGAAACTCTATCTCCATCTTAACTCATATTTCAGTTGAGCAGTAACATTTGGTTTTGTGTCCTCTCTTTTTTTTTTTTTTAATTTTAAAAAAGCTTGCATTTTTTTCCCCTTGAAAGACCCTATCAAAGATAGTTGAAGAATGAGGAGAGAAGGACCGTGTTTAAGATCAATGTAATCATACATTAAGAGGGAACACATGGGCAGGGTGTGGTGGCTCACGCCTGTAATCCCAGCACTTTAGGAGGCTGAGGCGGGCAAATCACAAGGTCAGGAGTTTGAGACCAACCTGGCCAACATGGTGAAACCCTGTCTCTACTAAAAATCCAAAAAATTAGCCAGGCATAGTGGTGGGTGCCTGTAATCCCAGCTACTCGGGAGGCTGAAGCAGGAGACTCGCTTAAACCCGGGAGGCAGAGGTTGCAGTGAGCCGAGATCGTACCACTGCACTCCAGCCTGGGGACAGTGCGAGACCCCATCTCACAAAAAGAAAAAAAAAAAAAAGAGGGAACACGTGAAATATACGTTTTCAATGAGGTTCCTTTAATTCTAGAGTTTCAGCTTGGTCAGCCCTCTATAAAATTCTGAGGCAGATACTAAAATAATAAAGACTGGGTTGGGATGGGGGCAGAATAAAGACAGCTTCAAAAATCCCCTGGGCCTCTGTCTTATCTGTGAGAGGTTTCTTTAAAAAACAAAAGCATTGTTCCAGATAGGAATTGGTTATTTAAATTGATATCTTTATCCTGTACCATATGCACTTAAAGCTTCTGACAGTCTTCTTTCTTTTTTAAATAGAAATTACACAAAAAAGATATCTATGTATCACTTTCTAATACCTAACAGGAAGGTCTTATAAAATATTAAAATAGCAATAAGCAAATATATACTACAGGATTAAACACTAGCATTGAAAACAAAACAAAATCCAAAACCAAGAATCAACAACATTTTCCTTTTGTTGTTGCCCCCCTACAAGATCTGGACTTTATGGTCTTTGCAAGGGAGGGGCATAAAATTCTTCTATTTTAAAATAAATGATGCCATTGCATAAATCAGATTTATCTGTTGAAAATATTGGTGGAAAGTCCATGTGATTTGTATGGAAAGATTCTTTCTTATGAGGAGAGCCAAACAGGTTCTGCTCTAATAAATTAGCACAATCTTTTAAGATTAAAAATAGCAAAATATTTTAAATAGTCTGATTATAGCTTCAACAAGTCAAACATACATTTCTATCTAGCCTATGGTTTTAAAGAGTCTATGTGGGTTTAACTTATTATTCCTCATTCCGATATAAAAAAAGAAGAAAAGAACCAAGTCATTTTGAACATTAAGAAATTCATAAAGACTGTATAAAGTAAAAAAAAAAAACCAAAAACAAAACAAAAACAAGAAACAAAAAATCTTCACAGATTGTTAGCCATCTCTTTCAACGATTTCTCATAAATTCTTTCTTTATCAGTAGATAACCCCCATCTCATAAGGAAATACTTTCCAACATTTCCCAAATGAGATCAGTGATTGCTTTTCATGAGAGCTACTGCTCTTTGAGATGTCTGGGTGAAGGGAGAATATCTTCTATAAACCAGTAAATGCCAAAGAATACCCAAGGGGGATTTGGCAGAAGCTATTTTTTGCAGGTAAATCTATGTATTTTTTCTCTTTGTTCTTATTTTCTCCACTTGCTGAATATCTGTTTTAGAGCAAAGAGCACAAAAATCAATAAGGAACTTACTTATCTTTTAAATTCTCCTATTTGCCTATAAGATCTTTTTTCCTGCATTTATTCTCCATGCTCTTGATCAAGTTCAGAAGATTGGATAATATATTGCTAATTTTGCTAAGTTTGAGAGCCAACAAAACAATGGAGCCTTCTAACTTTAAAAAATTTCCATCTCCTGCCCCTGCACCCCCAAATTCACAATTTGGTGAACAGTAAGTACACTACTTGTGAGTGATAAAAAGTTGAAAGGTGGTGGTGGCTAGATAGACCTAATGCTATTTTATTAAGCCATCTATCTATAGAATTGTTGTTTTTATACTTTAAAAAAATATGTCTATGCTTTCTTTTTTTTCTTTTTTTCTTTTTTTTTAGTCAAGTACTTTCTTAAAGAAACAATAGCACCACATTGGCATAGCTGGCCAAACAATAAATGGGAAAGCAAAATGTGCTACATCTTTTATTCTAAGCCTTCTCCCAAGTGCATAAAATAGTAACAGAAACCCTGGAGCCACAGAGCATGAGATGGTTTAATCTACGCAAACATTGACGTTCCAAGGAGAGGAAGGATTCTTAAGGGAGGACAGGCTTTTTGTTTGTTTGTTTGTTTTTTAATAAAATTTTCAAGGAAGTGATTTCTTTTCAGCATTCCATTGGATCCTTAGGGTGAATGTGTGTGTGTGTGTGTGTGTGTGTGTGTGTGTGTGTGTGTGTCTGTGTATGTAGGGTGGGTGTTAAGAGATTTTCATATCACTAGAAGAGTGGATTCTGATGGAGAGCTGCATTAACTTTTTCAGGGGAACTGCATCATCTTAAAAAGTTCAAATAATACTTTAATATTATTTGGGGAAGAGAGAACAGAAATTTGACCTAAGTATCGAGTATGGTCAATTAAATTGGAAATAAGCCTATGAGTTGAAAGCTCATTCTTACCGATGTTTACCATTCTTTTACAAATATCTTGAAATTGCCTCATTCAAGAATTGTAAAGCAATCTAATTCTGAAGCAAAGCTTGTAAAGTTTTGGGTTGTGACATTTTGGTTGCTCCTTTCTATGAAAGCCGAGTCATTCTGCTGTAGTATATAGTAATCAACTGACTTCCACGGTTTGCATCAATTTGTTTTCTAGTTTTAATTCATTAAAAAATAAAATAGTGAATTGGTATAATGAGTTATTTTCAATTTATTTATGATCCTGTTGGAGAGGATTATGTGTTGGAAAAAGTTAAGAAAGATAATATGGCAATGCATCTTTCAGCTTTCCTCCTTGGGGGATTTTTGACTGTGGATAGAATTAAGTGAAGGAAATAAGTCATAGACACTCTTAGAATTATCACATCTAACTATGACAGAAAACACGTAAGTCTGCAGAAGACTGCCTATAAAGTTTTGTTGAGAGGGAATAATTTTAAAAGGTACACACTGGGGACAAGAAATAAAAAGAAGTGCCATCTTGGGAAGAGGAGTCCAGTATCTCATTCCACAGAACCTGTATGTCTGGAAAACAGGCAGAGGGCAAAAATGATGTATAGTTTCTTTTACATCGGTCCATAGTGATTAGAACATTGCTAAGCATGCTTGAGGTGCTCAATTCAAATAATGTTGGACTGAGAGTTAAAATACTTGTTGACTGAACAGGATTGCTGGCTCCACTAAATGGGGCCTTCTTTTTGCATATATTCAGAGATCCAGGGAGTCTTTTTTTTTTTTTTTCCTGGCCTCTGATCCTTGAGGTGACCCAGTGGGAGAAAAACTGAAGATGTTATTTTTGTTTTTCATATAGACTCTCCAAGAATGTAAAATATAGAATTTGCATGAAATAATCAAGCCTCGGTACTTTTAACCAAAAAGTTCTAAGGTGAATAAAAAGATCTGAATGCTGGATAATTCATTGTTCTAATGAGAAAATCTTGATCTACAGATGGGGATCATTTTCTAGGCTATAATGGACTAGTACACTAACCAGTGGACTTTCTTGATACCAATTTTCAGTTGAATGGATAAAACACATTCACAGAGAGCTAGGGGCTACCCTTCTGAGCAGGCATGGGAAATTTCTTGTTTTGATGGAAGTTTTTGCCTTTCAACTGGAAACTCTAGTCAAGCATATTTTAACAAACTTTTAAACAAATGCATATACAGCTAAGAATAAGAGTAAAGTTTGTTAAAGAAGATAACTTTGTGACTTTTTATTAGATATTATTTTAATATTTCAAATTTTGGATCACTTTCCTTATATTGCCTAGAAAAGAAGGAATCATTGTGTTTTTCAAAATGAATAGAATATTATTTATAGTATTAAACGAGTTTTTACTAGGTATGTAGTAACTGCATAGAAGAGTCAGTGAGTGCTAACAAATAGAGTAATTAATTCCCCTTTCACTGGTAGAAATCTCTTTGTTTTTCTCCTTTTTCTTTTCCTTTCTCTCTTTTCACTTATCTTTGTATTCATAAAACCAAATGCAGAATTCAAAATCAAATTGAAAATCAAATGCTTCCCACACATTTTGAAAAGTGTTTTAAAAGAGATTGAGCTGTTAGCTTTTAACAACTAGTTGGCCAGTTATTTGGATAGCTTCACTAACAAGAACTGAGATGTCAGGAGCATTCAATTCACCAATCTCTAGCTATGCTATGAATGGGTTATTTATAGAATTCCTTGCATCTCAGCAACTCAAGTGCCCTGATGTTGCACCCTTACAGCAACCCAGGGTAAAAAAAATCTGAATCTTTATCTTTTTAAACCTTATACCACCCCTTTGAGGTAGGTAGATGACATATTGCCCCCATTTTGCAGATGAGGAAACTGAGGCACAGAGAGGTGAAGTGACTTGCCCAAGGTCACACAGTGGTGAGTCCATGACACAGCTGGCAGATGTTTATTTCTTCAGTGAGAAAAAGAAACCAGGACTGCTAAAATTCCTAGCCTTCTGCTTTTTCCATTCCACAGTTTCCTCTCTGGACTCGCCAGTCCAATTTGCATCAGTGGACTTTTGTGTCTGAAGTTCCTCTTGGAAGGCATAACTGGGGGGACTTTGCCTTCTTTCCCAAATGGATGGCGTTTTCAGTACCCTTCCCCTTGTGTCATCTTTGGCTCCAGGCTTCCCCTATTGTTTTGCTTTCACCTATTACCGTTTTGGCCAGACTCTTTCATATAACAAACTACAAAATAGCACCATTATACTAAAAAACAGAGTTTTACATACTGTTTGATATATCCTGTATAATTGATATGCTAAATTTACATAGTGCTCTATATGGAAAAAATAAAAAGAAGAAAGTTACTAATTAGGTTGCACATTAACTCATCATTTGAAGGAACTCTTTTGAGTTGAAGAAACTTTCTATGTTTAAAACATATGCCTAAAAATGATTGGCCTCAAAGTTGCAACTATTTGCATTATTCTTTTTTGTAAGCATGATGTGGAAAAATAAAGCTTTGTGTCTAAAATAAAATGCATCCAACTTATATTTGGTACAAATGCCACAGATGGAATCTTGTGGGTTAGAATTGGTGTGCTTCTTGACGACTTGCTGCTGCTTTTGAGGAGGCCAAATTCGGCAAATATAAAGGTTATGAAGGGAGGTGGTGGGTATAGACTAACAAGATTATCAGACACTGTAAAACAAACAGCCCGTGTTGTGTAGAAAGAAGTGCAAATAAGGAAACAATTCATAAACCACTTAGACAAGGTTGCTGAATGAATGGCTCCAGCAGCCAAGATTCAGAGAGGAATTTAGTGCAACTGGATCTATACAACACCCATGCATTTGTGGCTCTTGAGAGGCAGGGACTAAGATATATATATATATATATATTTTTTTTTTTTCTTTTCTATAGAACATTATTGATAAAGGATCAACAGCAATCTACCAACTCCAGGACCATTTTTGCAAGGTGCAAATCACTCCTAAAGACAATGTTGGAATGTTTACTTGTGTATTTCATTGGGGGAAACGCCCATCTTTTAAACGTTATCAAACTTATTTTTTGGTAGATGTTCCAAAGTTTAACAGGTAACTCGTGCAGAGCAAAGGATCCTGCGGTGGCATGTCACTCTTCACTCCTCAGGAGGATCTTCCTACATTCTGTAGTTCTTGTTTCCTGCACTCCCTCTACTTGTGTTCTTCAAATGTACTTCCTATAAATAAAGGAGAAAAAGTGACATTAACTTGATGAAGTTTTATGTAGCCATCTATTTCTAACATTGGGTCTCAACCTTCCATATCTTACACCTTACCAGTTGAGCTAATAGAAAGCTTGAACCTTGGTTTTCCTGAGAAGGGCGTGTATAGGTGGATAGGCCCTTAGTACTTTTGCCAAACCTCACTCAGGCATCTTCTATGTGCCCCTGGTGGCGTGAATACCACAGACAGCTTTGTAATCAAACAAAGATGAGATTTGATTCATCTGCTTCTATCACAGATTCATTGATTGAAAGGAGATCCTGAAAAATCCAGCCTTCTGGCCTCTAGATCCTTTCCTAGTAAGAAAAAAAATCAATCACATTCTGGGTTCATCCTCTGTTGTTTTATTGCAGTTTGTTCTGTTTTAATTTTTGTAAAAAAGAGATATTTATTTTTCATTGTTTTTCTTGTTTTCCTCTAGAGCAAGGCAGAGTTTTAGAAATTGAAGATTAGGAAATCTTATAATTAATTTTGAGTCTGTAAAATCATAGACATACTGGGCTGAACTCAACTCGTAGCTCTTCTATTTTCTAGCTATGTAAACTTGTATGAGTGGCAATCTCTTGTTTTTCAGTTTCTTCATCTATAAACTAGGGTAACAATAATATCTACCTTATAGGATCAAAGATTAAATAATTAATATATATAAAAGTACTTACAATAGACCTGGCATATGGTAAGCACTACATAAGTATTAGCTGCTATTATCATTATTAACTCATTTTTCCTCTTCTTAGTATTGTCATCTTTATTGGAAAGTAACCATGCCAAGACTAAAAGTCCTGGGTTCCTAGTTTGGTGTTGCCATTCACTCATCAACAAGCAATGATATTATCTTAAGGATACTGAGGGTTTTTTTTTTTTTTTTTTGGACAGGTTCTGTCTCTGTTGCCCAGGCTAGAGTGCAGTGGTGCCATCTCAGCTCACTGCAACCTCTGCCTCCCAGGCTTACACAATCCTCCTGCCTCAGCCTCCTAAGTAGCTGGGACCACAGGCACATGCCACCATGCCTTGACAATTTTTTTTTTTTTTTTTTTTTTTTTTGTAGAGACGGGGTTTTGCTATATTGCCCAGGCTGGTCTTCAACTAGTGGGCTCAGGTGATCCACCCGGCCTTGGTCTCCCAAAGTGCTGGCATTCCAGGCATGAGCCACTGCACCCGGCCTGGATATTGAGTTTTGTTTAGAATAGAAGCCCTGTGAGAGCAGAGATGTGTCTGTCTGTTTACTGTTATAGTCCCAGTGTCTAGAACAGTGTGCAGATTATTGCAGGTGCTCAATAAATATCTGTAAAATGAGTGAAATGAAGGAATGAGTGTGAGGGACCCCCTTGTGATGTGCAGAACTAAGTCATTATATTATAATACTTTTCCTACAGTTATTACTTTATCCTTGAATGTATTTAAATTGCAAAGTATGTAGACAGGAGTTTTGAAATAAAATCAAGGAGGAACTGGCATTTATATGCATAAACCTGAGGTACTCCTTTTTTTGGTTTTACCTCTAGCCAGAGAGCCCTCTACGGAAGGATGTAATGGATAATTATTGTTATAGAGTGAGGTTCATAACCAAAAACAAAAGTTCTCTCCATGAGACCTGGAATCTGTAAACTGTCTTCTGGCTAAGATAATGAACACCCACACAGTGACAATATTGTGAAGAGCTAAAGCACATTTGAGATTACGCAGACCTGAGACCTGGAGAAGGTGAGAGGTTTTAATATGAAGGCTGGGGAAAAAGATCAACTGCCACCCCTTGGGAATAATACCTATTGGCCAAGGCCTATAGGGATCTGGCAGTTTTTCTTACACATGTTTTCCAGTTCTACTTGGAACATTAGAGTTATCACCAAGTCCTTCATGAAAGGTAGCTAGCGTTTTATGAGTCGATGGTCAACATCTTGTACTGACTGAGTAGAAGGAAGATGGCATCATTGTGTAAAAACATTCATTAAAATAGCTCAGTGACCACTGCAAAAAGGAAAAAAAGATGGTAGAAAGAAACTGGGCATTTGTATAGAATAACTTGAAATGCGTTTGTTTTAAATCCTGGCACTTTCCCTCAAATATCACAAAAGACCACTTAAGATACATTTGCAAAGTAAGATACATTTACAAAGCATCTACTGCTAAGTTCCCGGTAAACTTGTGTTCTTTTTTTTTTTTTTTTTTGAGATGGAGTCTCGCTCTGTCACCCAGGCTGGAGTGCAGTGGCGCATTCTCAGCTCACTGCAACTTCTGCCTCCCGGGTTCAAGTGATTCTCCTGCCTCAGCCTCCCTAGTAGCTGGGATTACAGGCGCCTGCCACCACGCACGGCTAATTTTTGTACTTTTTAGTAGAGATGGGGTTTCACCATATTGGCCAGGTTGGTCTCGAACTTCTGACCTTGTGATCCACCCACCTTGGCCTCCCAAAGTGCTGGTATTACAGGCGTGAGCTAAACGTGTGTTCTTAATCTTACATTGGGTTCTGCTTTCTTTCTTTCTTTTTTTTTTTGAGTTGGAGTCTCACTCTGTCACCCAAGCTGGAGTGCAGTGGTGTAATCTAGGCTCACTGCAACCTTTTCCTCCCAGTTCAAGTGATTCTCATGCCTCAGCCTCCCAAGTAGCTGGGATTACAGGCACACACCATCATTCCCAGCTAATTTTTTGTATTTTTAGTAGAGATAGGGTTTCGCCATGTTGGCCAGGCTGGTCTTGAACTCCTGACCTCAGGTGATCTGCCTGCCTCAGCCTCCTGAAGTGCTGGGATTACAGGCGTGAGCCACCATGCCTGGCCGTGTTCTGCTTTCTTATAGGAGTTCTCTAGAAAAATGAGAGAAGGACACGTGGGGCCACAGAATAGCATCACTAATGTTCCCAAACTCCTTGAAATGTTTTTGTTCAATTCTCAATCAACACTGTTGATGGTCTGTAGCTCATCAAACCCCTAAAATAGATATTATTAAGGATGCCATCTCTCTGCCTAACTACTAACCAAATTAATTAACAGGCGGAGAAACACACTAATTTGAATTTTACCTTTTGTTTTTCTGTTTAAGAGGCATACCAGCTCAAAATAAGAAGATCTTTAAATATCTGCAATGCCCAAACTAAGAAAATATTCAGGAATGAAATGGGAACAAATTAAAAGAAAGCCTCATAAAGCGTTTAATCTCCATTCTTCCTCTCAAGCCAAATTAATCCCAGATTTCTACAAGAAAACATTAAGGTACCATCTATGCTTCACTCTTTAAATTAGCAGGGGGCTATAGCAAAAAGAATTGAGGTTAGATTGGCCAACCACATACATCCTACTTTTTGTCTCCAATAGAAAGATTCTTTTTCTTTTCTCTCAAAGCACAAGGTATAAAGTGTAAAGTCTGAGCGGAGGGATCCCCTGGTCTGTTTCTTCTGGGTCTGTCTCAGCATCACAGCAAAGCCATGGGCTGAAACTCACTTGAGTGAAGCAGATGCTGTGCCAAGTAGCATGATTCCCATGTACACACGTGCACGGTGGAGGCCATTCAAGCCAGCTGGGATATCGTCTGGTTTGCATTTGGCTGTCTTCCCAGGCTGTCACATGTGACTTCTTTGTTGCAGACAATGACAGTGACAAAACAAAAGCACTCAGGGACTAGGTCTCAGTTGCATCTGTTGCTTTGCTCATTGTCTTAACTTAGTTATGCCGGCCACCCTTGACAATGGGCGGCAAGCGGAGGCATGTTAGAAGCAGCCGTCATCAGAGCTGGCACCGACCTTCAGTGCACTTCTTGAAGGGTTATGAAACTGTCCCACATTCAGTCAGGCAAAAACTTTTCACTTCAGCAGCTTGTCCAATACAAACCAGCTGAAACTGTTTCTAGTATGCAACTAGACAGATTTTTAAAAGGAAAACAGTCGTGAGTAAATACTGTTTCCTACTGACACCAATGAAGGTAAGACTATTAAGAAAACATTGATCCTCCAGCTCACTGGGGTTGGTTAAAGAAGTTTACCCTTCAGAAGGAAAGGTTAACCAACACATTAGGAAATAAGTTTGCAGAGGGTTTAATTTGTGATATATGTGATTACCCATTATGGACAGACACACATATTTAGGGTGCTAGAAAAGGCCCTGAAGAGGCCATTCACCTTCTCTCATTATCTCTTGATTCTTATCCTAGCTCCAAGCTTTCCTTTGCAAAGCTATCCACAGACTTTTCAATTAAGATTACTGTGCCAGGTGTGGTGGCTCACACCTGTAATCCCAGCACTTTGGGAGGCCGAGGTGGGCAGATCACTTGAGGTCAGGAGCTGGAGACCAGCCTGGCCAACATGGTGAAACCCCGTCTCTACTAAAAATACAAAAAATTAGCCTGGTGTGGTGGTGTGTGCCTGTAGTTTCAGCTACTCAGGAGGCTGAGGCAGGCGAATTGCTTGAACCCAGGAGGCCGAGGTTGCAGTGAGCTGAGATTGTGCCACTGCATTCCAGCCTTGGCGACAGAGTGAAACTCTGTCTCCAAAAAAAAACATCACTGAGGACTAATAACAATGGGAATAATAATAATCTTGCTTAACATTTGCAAAGGCTTTACAGTTTACAAAATAATATCACTGAATCCTTACAATCACCACATGAGGTGGTGCGGTGTTATTCCTGTCAGTCCCACGTACAAGCCGAAGCTCGCTAACATTTAGTAATGTGCTTGAGGTCACAGAGGAACAAACTGATAGACAAAGGGCTAAAATAATAACAGTTCCCATTACTTGAACATTTGTTATTGCTGGGGATTGTAGTATGTATGTAAATTGCATATATTTTCTTGTTTCCTATACTTCTTTCAGGGATAAGTACTACTGTCTTGACTGTTTTATCTTTAAGAAATCTGAAACTTAGGATAAACAACTTGCCTAATTTCTTATGATGGAGATGTAATAGTGATTGGAATTTGGACCTATTCCTTCTGATTCTGGAGCTCACCAGTTAACCACTCTGCTAAACTGCCTCCCCAAGAGGTAAAAAATATCTAGCACTTTCAAGTCCAAATCACTTTCCAATAGCAATAGTTGATAATATCATGAGCTGCCCATGCTCCCAGATGGGGGTAGATGCTGGTTTAGAGGGCAAGGCTGTGCCATGGGACAGAAGACTCAATGAGGAGGATGAGTATTACCACAAGCTGGGACCCATTTGTAATGGTATTTATAGAAGTCTAGGAGCACAGTATTCAATTAGCAAAAGCAAACTCCCTAGATATTATAACCCCCTTTTTTTCCTCCCCACCTATCTTTATGAGATTTTGCCTGAGAGATAGAATCTAAAAGGATAAAAATAGGCTCTTTAAACTTCAGGGAGGAAGCAGTGATGGTTTCAATAGACTATGTTTCCATCTCCACCCACTCCAAACAAGTTAAGTATTGTATGACATGAAGTGTAGGAAAAGCCTGGCACTCTATAAAAAATACTGGGAAAATTCTGTACAGCATGGAATATCAGCAGCTTATTGTACAGCATAAAGTACTAACTCAGCATTGACCTTCTCCCAAAAAGGGCAAAATGAGAAGAAAAGAGCAGTGAATGTTTGGAAAGAGGGCTCAGATATCAGCCCTTTACCTGTTGAAAGGGATGTGCTATAGCAATTTTGCTGGCTTGGCCTGGGGACATGTGAAATGGTGGAGGATGATTTAGATGTCTCAGTATCAACTTTGATATCTCTTTACTTCAGGGAATCACAAGTTCAAATTCCAGGAGAGTTGGATCAGCCTTTCCTGTCTGGCAGCCAGGCAAAGCGAGGGTCATATGATCTACTCAGCATTTTGGGATGTGACTTTAAAACCAAAGAACAAGGTGCATATTTTGAGAAACCTGTACTCCTTATTTATGTGGCTGCTTCTTTAGCAGAGTGAGGGATATGTACTTACTGGACACAGTTTTGGTCAGCCCAGCGTCATGTTTTTTTCTGGAAACCTCACCCCACTTTTTATGTGGTTGTAGGAATTCCCCCGCCCCCTGCCAGTGCAACGGCTCTTCTTTGGCTCTAGTGGATTGGACCAGGGCAGGCCCCTCCCAAGAACCAGTGACCAAGTGTGGTGGGGACATCGAGGCAGACCTATTTCTGAGAAACACAGAAATCTGTTGGGCAACTTTATTGCCCAACTTTGGCTCAAAAACTCCATGATGACTTTGCTGAACTTTCCTTAGACCATAGACCCACCAAAAATGTTTCCAACCAATCTGCTCTCCCTCTCTCCTTCCCTTGGGGTTAGGCTTTCCTTGCAATCTGATGGCTCTGCATATCCTCCCCTATTTCTGTTCACACATTAATTCCTCCTAATAAAACCCCTGCTCATTTAACACCTTCTCATCTTCTGTTTCTTGGAGGACCTCGTCTTACGCATCTGGTTTAAATCCTAGCTCTCCCACACAGGAGTTGTGTGACCTTTGATAATCACTACATTGTGCTGTCCTCAATTTCCTCTTCTGTAAAATGAAAGTGTGGGATAAGTGCACCTACCTCAGAGTGGTGTTGTAATTGGATGTAATAACCCTCAGTCATTTACCTGGCATGCTGTATAGTTGTATGCAGGAGAGTCTACTGTTTAGAAAAAACTTGAACCTAATTGTTAGCACCATCAGTCTGTTCTGGCTTGTGTGCTGTAAGAGCCCTCTCTGGGTCTACATTTGCTCAAGCATTGATGTTCTGTAGAGTAAATTCTGCATGTTTGTCTCTCCACTAAAACATAAGTTCCTTGAGAGAAGGTAGCATATTTCCTTCACTTCTATATCCTCCCCAGACCCAAGCAAAGCGTTTGAGCAAAGTGGCAAACCAGGAAATGCTCATTAAATGGATGCGATTTCCTGCAGGAATGATGGAATGGAGTTCAGGTCAACAGCAAATATTGCATGGCTGCTTACTTTCTTCCTGTGGTATTCTCTATAAGGACAAATAGCACAGAACCCCCTGCCATCTCATACAAGTGACAGATTGTATATGGAAAATATCAACTAAGAAATGCAGGAGAGAGTGCAGTGCTTGATTAACGCACTGTGGTCTATCTATCTCGGGTTTGGATTCTGCTTGACCACTTGTTAGCTCAAGACCCTGGCGAGACACCTAGCCATACTCAGTGTGAGTTTTCCTATCTATACAATAGTGATAATTGTGGTACTCACTCTGCAAGCTTCATGTGAAGATTAAATGAGGTGATTCCCTATAGCCCTTGCCACAGGGCAAGTACCTAATCAATATCAGCTATTATGATTCTTTTTAATTTACTTTTTAATTGTTACTATTGTCAAAGCAGTTTGCATACTAGAGTGCTGCCCTTTCTCTAGCTGAATGTGGGGAAACAGTAGCTAGCTCCTTGGTTTCCAGAGCTCCCTTGAGTGCTGGGAGAGTGGACTTACAGCTCTGTTTTCTAGTGACTGGGGCATCCCTAGGAATCCCCAGGAATCAGAGGACTTTATTCCAAGATTATCTTGACTTAGCAACTTTCTTACTCTTTTAAAGACTACCACCTGACTCTATTTCAAATATTTCTGCCTGTGATGTAAAAAAATCTCTATCAAAATGGTTTAAAAGCCTGGGGAACAAAGAAAAAAAAATGCCAAGGGTAGTTTCCTTTGCTGAAAAGAGGTGTTTATGTTGCCTTTGATAGTCATGAAGGATGTTGTAAAATACTTCAGGATCAGGGCTCCCCAGACTGTTGATTTTATGGGCAGCTTGTTTAGTTAGCTCTTTGTTTGTGTTACATTTTTAAATTTAAAAAATGTTTAAGCTTACTATCTTTCGCAGAGGGAGTTGATTTTGGAATTGTTGAAAGGTTCAAATGTGGTATTTTTAAAAGTGAAACACCAGATTCTAGCAATTTTGCTGCTGTGTGCTAAAGATTCAGCACATTCGTACCTAAAAACTGGATTTGATTATTCTTTTTCTCTTAAGCCTCCAAAATGCCATTGTTTCATCTGACATACAATTTATGCTAGAGTTACTTAAACTGGTGTATGCAGTAACTCCTATTGCAGTGTTCTTGGGAGATGTGAGGCCTAGGGTTTTTACCTTTTGGTGTCATTTCAATGCAATAGTGATGAGTTCACAGGGTTAGGAGGAAAGGGTGTTGCCCTCTTTCACTCATTCCTTGTGTGTGTGACAAATCTGGGCAGAACATTCAAATGCTGTGTTCTGAATTTTCCTCCTCACTGAATTGAGAGAAATTTTGGAAGTTTGGAAGGCTCTCTTGAACTTTTAGGATGAACAAAATAACGCTATGACAAGTTAAATTGATTTGCCTCTGTTTGAGGTTGATGGGGGCCTTCAGCATATAAAAGTAAACATGCAGACTGCCAGCCAGTGCTATTCCAAGGCAGAGAATGGCTCAAGAACATTTTATGCAGGCATACAGTTTTAAAAAAATCAGAATTGTGGCATTGTGCCAAAAGCACCTCTACCGTCATCCTAGTGTTCTTTTGAAGAAGAAAACATATTGTTATTTATAGAGAGACAAATCAAAGCATTCAATAGTGACCTAGGTAAAACAATACTGACAAAATAACAGTAATTATGCATTTATTGATTCATTCATATTTTTCATTCCTTCTAGTCTTCCAGTGCCTCACGAGCTAGTCAAGCATGCCACATACTTGCACCATGACATAAACATTGCACATCCCCAACTCTACAACTGTCAGCTGATTGAGAACCTTACTCAACCGTCAACCTGCCATGGTCTTGCTCCTAATCATTTGGAACTTTTGTCTTGCCATAATTGTGAACTAAAGCTGTGAAAATAGCACACCATATTTTCACAGATGGCAGGGCTAGTTGGTCCTTGATTACTTGACCTCTTGGTGCTGGCTAGACAGAAAGCCCCAAGTGAATGTTTATACATTGTACCCAGAATTTTGTGGAAACTTTAGCCATGGATCCCAGCTTGGAAGCTTGGACCATTTGGCTGGTTTGGGTTTGATGTAAAATTTCTTGATCTTTCACTGGGAACTTTGGAGTTATTTTATGAGACAAGAGCTGCCATCACACTCAGCTTTTCATAAATCTTGCTCTTAACAGCTTATCTTCATATGGACATTTTGACCATGTCAATTAGAGAAGCCCAGGAGGACAAGGTAACCCATTGTCATCTTTTTTCCAGAGTGATCATAACAGATGCCTGCTCAAATAAATGAATGTTCCTTTTTCTGACCCAATGGGCATGAAAGCATATGACAGACTGAATAGAGGAAGTTAGAGACTAATGGTTAAGAAACAGGAAAGTGATAGAAGAGGCATTTGATGGATTTTGCCCGTAATCCCAGTCCCTAATAGAAGTAAGGGCAGGGGATGATAGAAGGAAGATTGGCTGGATGCATTGACCTTTGGTTGTAATGGGTCAATAATTAGACCTAGAAATTTCTAAAGTTGCAAATTGGTTCTATAGGAAAGTTATTGCAATCTATAGATAGGGACCTAGAGAATCCTTCTCTGTATGTTAGATGGAAAATGGTCGAAGTCCCTGGATCCTCAAAAGATACAATAAAAAGAAAACCAACTTATTTCCGCCCCTACAATAATGTCCTTTCTATTTCCTGAATAATTTTTAATTTAGGATGAGAAACAGGCTTTTGATAAGACAAAGGAATCCTGCAGTTTTTACTGAATGATGATTAGTTTTTACAGAGGAATTTACCTTCACTGAAAGAAAATCCAGGAAACTGTTCTCACCTATAATTTTGGAAAATAGTTCCCCCCAGCTCTGTAATGGGTGCAACAATGCTAGAACACAAAGGTGCACACAAACACACACGCGTGCACACACACACACACGAAGAGGAGAAACTAATCCCCTTCCCCTCGAAACTGTTTGGTATAGTTTATTACAGATTCTAAATTGCTGCCAAGGACATTTAGAATTAAAATCAGTTTGATGCACCTTTAGCATTCTTATTTCTAACCATCATACTTCCACTTTTTAAAAAGTTAGCTTCTTGACCAATGGTTCTCAAAACTATAATCATATTAGTTAAAAAAATAAAGATGGGAATTTCCAAAATGTTTTCTAGCTCCTGCTACTCATCTAACAATAGGCAATGAAAGTTATAATTGAGTTCCTGGTATGATAAGAACTTTCTTAGGGGCTGTCTGGAAGAATCAGACATGGACTCATAAACCTCTTTTCCCATAGCTCTCATCATTTCCCTGTTGTTCTCAATCTCCATTTCTCTCTTCTGGAATTTAAACATATGTTTATATTTTTAAATCATTTCTTTTGGACACTGAGTGAAAATGGGATGGCACCAAAGGCATTAAGGAGTCCCATTAAAAAAGGACCTCCAAATATGTGGGCATCAGGGAAAAGTTCTGATTCCAGTTAGGCCTTTGGGGATGACAGAAAAGCTGATTTTCACCTTGCAGGTCTGGAAGTTTTGTGGACCTGGAGAATTTTTGCTAACCTCAGCTACTCCCTCTTTAAAAACTGACCTGTCTTGCTTATGCCAAAGGAATCAGTAACTGGGCTTTAAGTATTGAGGTGAGCATACAAACTGGATATTTCAAAACTCATAAAAAGGGATTTGGATTCTGCTTCATCTAAAACTATTAATCTTTTCATTGCTCCTGAAGGCTTCCCCTTTAACTAGAGACTATCAATGTTGCCCTTGGATTAAAAGTCAACTCTGCGTTATCTAGTGAATATTGCAAAAAAGCCCTATTCTTTTCCTGTGGGCAAATAAAAAGAATAGACCTCATCTTGCCCAGTGGATGTTAATGGACTTGAGAAATTGTGGAATTTATTACCTAAGAAAACAATGTTTCCCTTTAGTGGGAAGGAGGTCGTCAAGGGATGGAGGCGAGAGAAGGGGAATTGCTCTTTGGGAGCTCATTTCTTTGCCTCCTTTTCCACCCTTACATTCGAACAGTGCACACATTAGAAGCTGTGTGAGGTTTTGTTTGTTTTCAAGAGATGTTTGAAAAAAGATGAAATGCTTGTGAAAGGCACTGGATTGGCAGCCCAAGAAACTAAAGTGTCCCGGAAGCTGTGTGAGCCCAGAAATATCCTGCATTTCTATTTATTTTGGCAATTTTACTTAAAACTACCAATAACTGGAGTTCATGCTACAATTAAATTTTCCCCAGGCACCATGAAATGAAAGCATGTATTACATTTAATTTTAACTAGTTGAGAAAAATGGTGGTTTTCTGAAAGTTCATTATATGACCCGGAAACAGAAGCAATGGCTCTCACTTGGGAGAGCCAAGCTTCCTATTTAAGTTGGAATTATTCATAGAACCAGGGGTTCTCTGGGTTGGAATGGTCCCTAGGTCATTGAGTTCTCTTATTCTCCTACCACATGCTTGAAACTCTACTACCACATCATGGAAAAGGGTTGGCAAGCTTGGGCTTGAAGTTTTTGGTGACACAAGACTGGCTTCTACTTCAGGAGACCAACTTCTTTTTCACAAAGCTCCAATTTTCAGAGGTATGTAAAATAATGTTAACTAAAACTTGAATAATGCTTACTATGTGCTAGATACCATTTTAAGCACTGTAATATGTGTCTTTGAATATACACCTCCCACTCCTTGCAGAGACACACACATGCACACACTACATTCACACACATACACACACATACACAATCTCAATAAACCCTCACAACTGAATAATGTAGCTTCAGTTGTTACCCCTATTTAACAGATGAGGAAACTGAGGCACACATAAGTTACATGATTTTCCCAAAGCCACAACGCAAGTAAGAGCCAAGATTTGAACCCAGGTAGTCTGAATCTACATTTTGTACTTTTAATGACTGTATTTTACTATTTATTTATTTTTTAATTTTTTTTTGAGACAGAGTCTCACTCTGTCACCCAAGCTGGGATGCAGTGGCAGGATCTCGGCTCACTGCAACCTCTGCCTCCCAGGTTCAAGCAATTCTCATGCCTCAGCCTCCTGAGTAGCTGGGATTACAGGTGCGTGCCACCATGCCCAGCTAATTTTTTTGTATTTTTAGTAGAGATGGGGTTTCGCTATGTTGCCCAGGCTGGTCTTGAACTCCTGAGCTCAGGCAATCTGCCTGCCTTGGCCTCCCAAAGTGCTAGGATTACAGGCATGAGCCACTGTGCCCTGCCTTAAAGACTATATTTTAGCCTCTCCAATGCTTATAACTCTTGTTCATGCCTAGTACAGAGGTTTGCACATTGTAGATGCTCAATAAAAAATACTTTTCACCAATTTTATTTCAGGATGATTATTCCATACATATTCCAATTAGTTTTACACATAATTATCAATTTGCCCTAGGAAACAATTGAAGTTGAAACACTGGAATTTTAAATGATTATTAATATTCTGCCTACTTCAAAGAAACATTAAGGGGAGTAATAGGTATATAATATTCACTATGAAATTCTTAGCCAGTTGCCACCTGTAGCAATAGGTCCTTGAACAATTTCAATTTGGCCAGCGAAGGAAATTCCAAACATGCAAGACTTGTATAAGCATAGCTCCTATGCCTTTCCTTTTTTTACTCTGTACTTGCCTCACTGTCTTATGTAGGAGAATAGGAATCATTTCATCTCAGCAGTGCCACTTGTTTTTATGGTGTGTCTTTCTACCACTATTCATCAGCCTATGTTACTCATTTGTCCATCCAACCATCCATCCATCCATCCATCCATCCATCCATCCATCCATCCATCCATCCAACATTATATGCCATGTATCACTAGATGCTTGGGTATTGATACTGGAAAGAAGGAAATGGAAAGATAATATAGATTCTTTCTGTTTTCTTGGTTCATATTATTCAGTAATCACATGTAGGCATTCAAGATCATTGCTTTAGAGTTGATAAAACTCATTCCGAAAAGAACTGTCTTATAGTACGTAGTTTGCTAGTTAAGCATTCTTTAACTAGAAAGTCTTTTTGTTCTTCCTTCTCTTTCCTTCCTTCCTTCCTTCCTTCCTTCCTTCCTTCCTTCCTTCCTTCCTTCTTTCCTTCCTTCCTTCCTTCCCTCCCTCTCTCCCTCCCTCCCTCCTTCCTTCTTCTCTCTCTCTTTGCCTTTGCTTTAGTTCTTCTTGAATGAAGTTTATGATTGGGTATAATTATAGTTTATTCAAACCTTTCCACAGGACATGAATTCTTAGTTATTCAATGGAACTGTGGTCCCTTGAAGAGCCATCTGTGTTTATATGCTACTCTAAGGTGATGGTTGTAGTAGGAATTGGCTTCTGCCTGCAGCTCGTCCCAAAGCATGGGTGTCTTAGCTGGAGAACTTAGCATCTCCTGAATAAGATGACTGGCCACTTGGGCTAAGGCACCAGCCTGGCTTCTCTCTGCTCTGATAAGCCAGGATCCACTTTGCAACCACAGCAGCAGTGGTTTGGCTCCCATGTGGAGCTTTTGCATGCTTTCAGTTTGACCTTTTCCTCCTGGATTGAGCTGTGAACATGTCCATCATATTTAAGTAATCCTGGGTTTTCAGTGAACCACTAGAAAGGGTGATCCTGGAGTAAAAAGCATGGCAGAGGCATGGAGGACCAGGCAGAAAGGAGGTTCCTTTATACCATGACATCTTCAAAATAGACTACTTAGATGAAATGCTTCACTTCTGGGTTAGTCATATTCTTACCCCAAAATGTCACCATTTGTTTGGTTGAGAACTTCTGTCTTGTACCCGTTCTCAGCTCTTCTAATTCACAAGTTGGAGGATGGCGAGACTTTTTGCTTCATTGTCTATGAAGACCCCAATCCTACTGATTAAACCAAGGGATCTGAAGGAGAAGATCTCTAAAATCTGAATTCTGTGATTCTATTTAGCTTTTCTTCACCCTCAGGGAAATCCAGCACTTTTGCTCTCATTCGCTCCCTTCATTTCTGCCCTCTCTTTTCCTTCTGGAATTCTTTCTTAGTTGACCCACTTTGATTATATGCTGTTGTCTCCTGACCAAAAGAAGAGCAGCTTAGAACCCAAGCACATCTTTACCCACTTCTGGATCTCAGTATCCTAGTCTTCAAAATAAGGGGATTTCTGAGGCCTCTTCCAGATCTAACATAGTATGTTCCTGGGGTTCTCATGGAGCAGAAACTCAGGATTTCAGATATAAAAATAGATCTGTGGTGGGGTGGTGGAGGGGAGTGTTTTCTAGGAGCTGTAATCAAAATGCAGTGGTTATCATCAGAGATCAGAAGTCTTCTGTCACTGGCTGAATTGTGTCCAAATTCATGTGTTGAAGTCGTAACTCCCAGTACGTCAAAATATGACTATATTTGGAGACAGAGTCTTTACAGAGATAATTAAGTTAAAATGAGGTCAGTGGGGTGGGCCCAAATCCAATCTGGCTGGTGTCATTTCACATAGAGGATGTTTAGACACAGAGATATGTATGGAGGGAAGATGAAGTGAAGACACAGGGGGAGAAGAAGGAGGCTACCTACAAACCGAGGAGAGGAGCCTATGACAGAGCCTTCTCTAAGGCCCTTGCAAGGGCTGATACTTTGATTTTGGACTTTCAACTCCCAGAACTATGAAAAAATCTATTTCTGTGGTTTAAACTACCCAGCCTATGATACTTTGTTATGGCAGCCCTAGCAAACTTATACATCTTTTATATCTGATTCCAAAGTGCAAAAAAGATGAAGAAAAATGCAGTGACCTCTTCTCAAAAGTTACCTCACAGACCTCACAGGGTTTTAGGCAATACCGGATGCCCTTTGGCCTAAACCCTGGACTTGACTAAGAAATGCAGTCTCCAATGACATTGCGGGAAAAGGGAATCTGGGAACTTCTATGACACAATTTAGTCTTGCTGAGCATTTGGGGCTAATATTTAACTCTGAACATATATTGACATAGGCAATTCTTCCATAACAGATTCATACAAAATTTAAAATGCATATAGAAGCCTTAATTTTTATTTAAATTCTTTTATTTAATTGTGTTTTAGAGGCAGAGAATAGTGTGTCTTTTTTGCCTCTTAAATACTTTTTATTCTTTTTTTCATTTTTGCCACTGTCTTTCTTTGGGCTTTCTAGGACATTACATTTTTCTTTTCCATTTTCTCCATGTTTCTTGGTGAGATTCTCTAAAAGGTTACTTCTATTTCCATCACATCATCATCTAGCTCCAGCAGGCCTACTTTTCTTCATTTCCTCTATTGCATTTTCTGCTTTTCATTCTTGCTGTCTGCTCCTCTCTCATCATCCTTGCCTCTGTCTGTTTAGTCCTCCTGTCCTTCATTTTCCTTTTTTGCCTCTGCATTCAGCATTTCTACTTCCAATCTCCCTCCTCTGCTCTTTCTTCTTTCCTCTGATCTGCAGACTTGCTTCTGTCCCCTCCTTCTGTTCCCCTCCTGGATGTGTCTTTGGCCCACCTTTCCTTCTCCTCTGAGACTTCGTGTTCTTGTTGGTAGATGGGGGCTGATACTGTAAACATCACAAAAATAATTGCATTGAGAACAAGTGGTTCCCATGGTGTCCCTTTGAATGAGCTCAGAATGCCCAGGCTCCATATGATGCAGGAGACAGCACTCGTGCTGGAGAGGGGTCTAGACCTCAGTCACAAGACCCACCATTCCAGAACTTTGGGACTCATCTCTTGACACCTACCCCCTCCCCAGTTAGAAACCAAGAGGTGCTGGGTCACCTGGGAAGAGAAAGAATGAATCTGCCTTTGCCCCAGCAAGCACGCTTTCCTGCCACATTCACCTAAAAGTCTTTTCTGAGATCCTTGTTTCCTGCCTGGCCAGTGGCTACTGTGTTCTGTATGTGTTGGGTCTTGCCCAGTCCCCTTCCATCCATCAGAGGGGCTCCCTGGGGTCACATCTCCAATAAGCCACCATGGTCCTCTTCCAGCCTCAGCTGAGATTTAAGACCAGGAAGCAGCGAAGGTGTCATGGTGAACTTCTTGATCTCTCATCCTGTGCTTTTGCACAATATTATTAGTTCTAGCTCCAAAGATTAAAACCACATGTTGGCATTTCTTTTTTCAGCAGAGTCCCCAAAAGACTTAAATGAGAGCTATTTCTTTCCTTACTCAACTTCCTTGGCTTCTCTTTTTCCTCCTTTACCTTCTCTTTAGTTCTTATTCTTTCTACTTAATGGCTAAAATTTTAATCTCTTATATTCATTTGTTCATTCATTCACTCATTCAAGAGAAATCGATCAAGTGACTAAATGTGCATCAGATGTTTTATGTACTTCTGATGGCATAGATGGTACCTCTGAGGTTTGTTTACAGTCTAGCTCTTAGAAAATGATGCCTGCAGATTTTGATCATTACACACTTCTAGGCATTCTTATAGCCAAACAGAAATTTCTATTTTTAATGTTTCATGTTTAATTATGCTTGCTACTGAATATGAATTTTGAATAGTTCCCATTAGCCTTTTATTTTCTTTGCGAGATTATAGAATCTCAGAACTTGAAAGGTTACAAGCTTTGTTATTAAGTACAATTATGGCAGACATTAACGATGGTCCAACAATTACTTTATGCAGGCATGTGAAAAGCATCTCAAAGTATATGCATGAGCTACTTAATTTTGACAATAAACTGATGTGGTAGATATTATTATTGTCCCAATGTTACTGATGAAACTGAGGCTTGGATACATCACATTATTTGGCAAGGGCTCTAAGCTGGTGTGTGAGAAAGCCAGGACTTCACTTTTGTCTGATACCAAAGCCCACGTTTGTTTAGCCACTGTTTTGTGACATCTTCCAATCATCACATCGTCCATAGTGGTGGGAGGGGAAATTTGCAATGCAGAGTGACCAAAGAGATGGGGATGTAATCCATCCCTTTGCCACAAAGGAGCTTTTTTGACTTGTAAGCCAGGAGACTATGGGGCAGGATTTCTGCTTGGCCCACCCACATGCACAAGAGAGAGACCACTTGAGGATGGCTGGATCCCAACCAGGTGGGCTTACCTTCTGGGTCTTGGGCATGTCGGTGTGGCGCTGGGCACGGACAGAGCGGGCTGATTTGGCAGGCTTGAGGGGTGCACAATACATCTCCAGCCTCCTCAGATCACAGCTCCGGAAGCAGCACTCATCCACGATGCCTGTCTGAGGCGCCCTCCGACTGCTGGAGCCATACCCTGTGGGCTTGTCTGCACAAATCAAACAGAGTGGCCTCATGTTAGGGTGGAATCTGCTTTCTTCAGTCTTCCACCCAGCTCCTGCCTCTTCCCACATCTAGTCAACCTACGTATTCTGCAATCTCTCAACCTCTTCTTGAAACTTCCCCAATGATTCCTGACCCCACAGATATTTCTGAATGCCAGTATGTCTCCCGGAGTCTGTACCACACTCATTAGCACTAACTCATTCACCATGGTATTTGTGATAACTCTCCCCAAGTTTTGCAACCTGTAGGCAAGGATCTTGTCTATGCACAATTCTAGTCTTTTCTTATATATTGGCTTCAGAGGATGATAGAAATATTAAAAGAAGATCATGCATTGTTTTCTTAATCTTGTTGGCAACTCTGCATTGTTTTTATAAGCAGGACAGCTCACATGTTTGCCTTTTTGTTTAACTGCTTTGACTATTTAGTCAGGTTGAACATCAAAGAGTTTTTAAGTTTGGAAAGGGCTCCTCATTTTACTAATGTGAAAACTGAGACTCAGAGGTGGCAAAGACTTGCTGAAGGTCATTCATGCAGTAAATCGTGGAGTCAAGATGCATACTCACATCTACTTGCTGCAAAGCCCAAGTGCCTCATTGAGGAGCCCAGGAGAACTGTTGTATGACTCTGGAAAAGTCACTAAGCTCTCTGGGCCTCAGTTTTCCCATTTATGTAATGGAGTTAATAATATCTTCCTTGTAAGAATTGTTTGAGGATTAAATGAAATCAAGTATGAATAATGCATAGCACAGCACCTGACGTATAGTGTAGGTCCTAAATAAATCATAGCCAGCTTTCTGTGAGTACCGTTTCCAGGATCCTATGTGGTTTGTGAAGAAGCATTGTCACTATTGACCGTGTACAGAAGTCTTGGGACTTGAAACTAATTACAATACCAATCTAGTAGGGCTCCCTCTCTTATCACCCCAAGAGGCCAGAACAATGAATTCTATTTCTTATTAACTACCAAACTGAAACAGTGAACGAAATGTCCATCTTTCATGTGATTCTGTTCTAGCTCAGGCAAGGGCAGAGGGACAGAAACTTGCTTTCTCTTCTCTTCCCTTATCTCTCCTGGTCTTCTCCACGGATGCTCAGGCTTTATGGAAGAAATTGTATAAATCATGGGCACAGAAGAATCCAATTTATTAATCTGAAATGTATTCAATCTTAATTCCTGACAGAAGAAAACATTACGTTTTAAATCACAAGTCTATCTTTGTGTAATAATGACACCATTACTTGAGGATAGGGTTTTGAAAGTCAGAATCCTCATGTATTTTGCACTCCCTCATTGGGGGAGATCAGGCCCATGGTAATGGCCTGCTACCAAACCAGTTTGGCTGCCTCCCTGCTGAAAGGGCCAGCATTCATGGCATCCTCTAAGAACCCAAATGCTTTCCTGATGCTTGGCACAGGACCCTGGTGGCTGCTTCCTCCCGTAAGGCAGGTTTATTGTCATTCTTAGGGCAGCTGGAGGTAGTAACTCAGTGAGGGTTCATTTGTGGCCTTTCTGGGCGGAGTCTGCTGTGCAGGTCTCAGAGCAGACCCTGTGGGCTCCCAATGGCTGTGGCATTTGGGAGGGACTGGGCCCTGGCAAGCCGTGCCTCAGCAGGTCCCCTGAGCAATGTAAACAATATTTTTTTGTTTTTTTGTTTTTATAATCTTTTCCTGGAACTGTAAATTAGAGGAAAGACACAAATGGGCTTACACTGTCCTTTGTAATCCACAAAGGACTTCTACATACTTTTTGCTAAGTGGCTAGCCAGTAAAGCACAGCTGATACCCTTTGGCTTCTCTCTTGCGGGTGGGGAGCAAGGAAAAGGTGACTCGGCCTATGTTGTGATCATTGTATCTTTTGCCCATTACAGGTAATGATTGCCCTTTGTTGAAACTATAAATTTCTTAATGGGATGTAATTGAGATTCATTTTGTTGATTATGAAATAGTAACTTGATGTTTGGGGGTGGGCTGGCAGGAAGAGGTCCAGAAACTTTCAAAGTTAGCCAACTCAGAAACAACTGATTTCAAAATTCCTGGTTAGCCTTTGAAGACAGACAAGGGCAGGCTTTGGGATTCCAGGACCTATTTAGTATTTCCCTTTCAGGCTCCTCTAACTTAATTCTGCTTCTGAGGTCCCACAGGTGCTGGAGCTCCTTGTCTGCTATAAGAGGAAGACATTAACCTTCATCTTGGGATGGCAGAAATAGTTTCTATGATTGTATATTCACTTCTTGGTGACTATAAACAACCATGAAACTCACCACATGTCTATTTCCTCTTGTAAAATAGAAAGTCATCATCATCACAGCAAAAAAAAAACTAGGAAATACCAGGCATCCGGTTTATCACCTTGCTTAAATGAGCTCAGAGTTTGACATGACTCAGTCAAACTCTAAGCTCATCTAAACTCTGAGCTCATGCTTTTTAGTCTGTAGATCGATGGGTTTAGGTACAGAGAATTTTAGGACTTTTCTGCAATGTTCCATAGAGAAAGTTTATCTTATGTCTACATTTGTTTTTTTAAAAAATATTGTTGAAATAGTGGTATACAGACTTAGATTTTGCCGTAAATATAATTACCAATTATCTCTAGCTACCACAATCCTAGAGAGATGTTTTTCTTTGTCTACTCATAATGTCTACAATGGACTCATTGTACGTCATTGGGAATATATGAATATAACAAGTGTTTACCTATTGCCTTTTGAAGTTTAATTCATCTTTTGAAGTGCCCTGTAAGCTTGATTTCTTCTGGCTCTACATCAAAATGTGTAACAAACAAAAAACTCATTTCTCACCAATTGAAAGATCACAGTTGAGGGTCAAAGTTTTGTTCCATATCTTCAAATGCTACATATTGTTTATTTTTCCAGAACCACAATAAAGATATTTGCTGCTATGGTCTACAGGTAGAAGCCTGATACAATGTAATTTATTAGAAAGGTAATAAAACAATTGGCTTCAGTATTTGACATTTTCCTATTTGAGATAAATAGTTATTTTTAATGACTTCTAAATTATAACTATTGTCATTTCGTCTAATTTTTAAATGAGATGGAACTAATTGTTCTCTCTTTGCCTTGAGAAACTCTTCATTAGGTGCTGTATAATTCTGTTCCAGTGGGAAGAATCAGAGCTGGTAGGTGAATGAAAAACAAATATTGGCTTAATATAAGAAAAGCATTCCTAACAATTTGAATTTACAATGTTACATATGAGACAGATTTCAATGAAAAGTAATGAACTCCCCATTGCAGGAAACAGTTAAGTAAAGGCTGTAATAAACATCTGTCAGAGATCCTAGCAGAAGATTCCTATGTTGAACACAGTGGATGACTGCTATGGTCTTTTCTATTCCAGACATTCTATAACAAGTGAAGAGATGAAGGAGAAAACTGGCTTGGGCCCAATATTCAGTATGGTTGGAAACCACTTCGAGGAAGAGGTGCAAATATATTCTAACTTAGAAGGTGAAAAGTTGTTTTCTATCTAATTGAAGTTCCCCAAGATGCTCTAAACACTTTTTAATTGTCCTTACTCGATGCTACAAAAAAAAAAAAAAAAAAAAGACAGGTGCCTGGTATAGTCCCTTCTACAGCAAGGTGTGGTCCAACAGTTCTGTTGTACTGGCATGATGAAGTGTTCATGCACTTACTCAACTGTTAGAATGAATAGGCATGTATAACATTCCACATAATTTTTCTTGCTGACAAAGTCTTGACATTAAAAATTTATATATTTATTTTGTCAGTTTTGCTTCAAAGGTTTCATAGCATGTAGACCAAAGATTGCTTACCAGACAAGTTGGCCACCACTTAACCTAGACTTTGACTCCTCCATGACTAGACATAATGTTTAGTCACAATGTACTGCCGTATCTTAAAAGTTGGCCAACAGACAGAATTCCAATGGTTAAACAGCTGGCTTCTATAATAACAGCACTTCCCTTTAAATAATGCATGGTCAGGGGAGTAATTCAATAATCTTCAGGGCAAACTTGCTAGTTACAAGGGTTTTGGGCAGAACTGTGGCATCATCAAAACCACACCAATTAGCTGAGTCTCACATTTTGTCATGGATGCAAGCAACTCACTCCCCTCCATCTCTGAAGGGAAATGTGTAATGCTGAGATTTAACCCGGGTCATCACTTCTAGAACAAAGGACTCTGGTTGTTCATCACTGGCAAAAATGGTACTACCTCCTCTACTGATGCTGCATAAGTTTGTGTTTCTTATAGATTTCTGGGAGTGCAGTTGGAACAATGTATTCAGCTTTAATTTCCTTTGAAACTTCCCATCTTGCTTATTGAGAAAGTTTTATTTTAACTATTTCAACTCTATCATTGGAAAGGGAAGACATTGATTTGAAGAGTTAGTATTTAAATAATAAAAAAATGCAAACGTTTTCAAGTTGGGAAGCAACTAGTTCTTAAGATATGCATTTGTTATTCTTTGAGTTCTAAGGAATAAAACTATTCTTTAGAAATTTGCTAACAGGAAGAGTTTCCAAAGTTGATCACTTTTTTTTTTTTGAAAGGAGGAAAAAAGAGGTAAGACAATTAACCTGGATTTTAAGGGCTATTTCTAGAAAATGCTCAATTATATGTCTGATAAAAACCACAAATGAAATTATTAGCTAATAAGAAATGAATCTGCATTTCACTTAGATTAACTAAGGATTGATTACACAACCAAATATTACAGTTAAGATCTGAAGAATCTGGAAACTTAGGTTTTTCACACCAGTTATTTATTTCAGAACTCCAGACACATTGCCAATTTAGAATAACTTGGAATGGTTAGTTTTTTAGGGCAAGATTTTCTCCCTGGGCCGCCTTATTTAATATAAATTCATTTGGTTTGCATTATTTTGCATGGGATACTAGTAGGAAAATTGTATAAGATATGAATAATCTTAAAGTAGTCTTCATTTTAGCATTTTAATTACTATTTTCATTTGTGGAAAAGGGAGAATCACCTCCCAGTATTTCCTACATCTCTGATGGCTTTATAAGGAAGACTTGAGTCCTTTCATAAATTTCTAATATAAGGAAAATTGTGATTATATTATTACCAAGACCCCAATGTAACACATCAAATGGTTGATATTTCCAGAATTCATAGGATTTGCATTTACTTTAAAACCTTTTGACAGTCAATATTTTGCCTTTAAATTTTTGTCTATTGAAATTACAACTTGAATTAAAGCAATTATTGAGTTATACATTGTCATGTGCTTAGTAAAGATATGGAAAGAAGCTTTTACTACTGTCAACTGGCCGCATGTTTTTACATTTAGAATAACATGAGTATGTATACACATATACTCAAACACATATTAGGGAATTAAGTGAATTACTGTAGTATCAAAGCTGCTGTAAAACACTTTGAAATTAGGATTTTTAAAAAAGATTTTCTAATATATCTATTGCCTGCCTTATACTTTGCTAGGAGACCCTGTACATTTCTGCTTTTCTGTGGAAGGATCTTTCCAAGTAAGATTGACCTTTGGCATCTGTAAAAGTGAACACTGAGAAAATGTTCTCTTTTCTATGAACTGCATGTCATAAACTTTTCTTGAAAACCTATCAAATTTAGGCATCGATTTCACTTTTGGCCTGTGTTAATTTTTAATTGCCAGTGTTTGCTGGTCTCACTACCTCTCAATTGGACGAGCTCATCTTTTTCTAGGAATTATGGCCCTCTATGACCTGCCCCCACCCTCACTACTCAGCAACTCTTTCTCAGCTACCAAATCCCCATAACCCAAAAGACCAAAGTCTTCCGTTACCCAATCAAGTCAATGTTTTTGTTTCTCTGAGTCTAAAAGGAATGAAGCAGAGTTCTATGGGGCTGCCCCTTTGTTGAGAGCCTCCTTTCTTTTGGAAGCCCAAGTCAAGAGCAGGTGTGAAAAGAGTGCTATTCAGCTCACCTTGGTTTCCAAGGCCAGGAAGCTAAAGTGCAAGTCCTAGGGGCAATAACAGCATGAGATTCAAAGCAGAAACATTACTGTTTTAGGACTCTTTGGAGAAATGGGCAGACAGAGTGGGAAGCAACATGATGTATTACTTTAGCCTGATACAATGCCCTGGAGGATGAGCGTCTTGCCAGGACAGCACAATTTACTAGCTTAGGTCTGATTCCAGGGCTTGGAGGAGATAGATGTAGCCAACAAAATTATACTTTGGCAAGAGAAATGCTTTGCTGGACAGAAAAATGTTGTCCTAAGGGAATGGTTTGGTTTATCAACGTCTAAGGTGAAGGATAATCAAATGCCAAGAGGTCATTTTTATGTTTGAATTATTTCAGTGGGGTCTGTTATATAAGTTAGCTACCATTTTCTAGTTATATTGTTTGTATTATTTAGAACATATTACAGAATTTGAGTATGATCTGCCTGTGACATCTGTCATACCAATGACAGAAGCAATATGCGAAGTGGCTAAAAGCACAAGTTTTGGAACCAGACAGTCTGGATTCTACCATTTCTTTACTGTTAAGCTTTCATTTGGCAAAGCACTCAATCTTCTAAGATTCAGGTCCTCATATATAAAATGGATATATAAGAGTACCTCCCAGGACTGGTATGAAGATTAAGTGAGAATGTACGCAAAGTGTTTTGCACAATGGCTGGTGTATGGTAAACTATATAAATGTTAACTATTATTATTATGGTGTTGAATTGGTTAACATAGCTAGTTGGGCAGGTATCCTCTTCCTCCATTAATCTTAAAAATGCATCTTTTCCAAAGTTTGGTTGAAGCAGATGGCCTTTCTAGATATTGTTATTCACTAAAGTAAATGAATAACTGTTCTCTTGAAAGAATATCTAAACTTTATGTTGTATAGACTGGTCTGAATAGTTTTAATCTAGAATAGACACTGTGAGAATGAATCTTTCAATCAAGTCAAATAAGGCGTATGGGCTTATCTTGACCCCTTGTTACCTTTGATTTGTCCCAAATAATCCACTGGTTAAAATCATTGGCTTTTTGGTATTAATACCAATGCTTCTTATTTTGAAACAATGCTGCAAGGCCTGGGATGAGTGTGGTGAAATACATGGTCAGAAATGGTTTCCTAATCACTTTCACCCAGCATAGTATTTCTCTCATCTCTCACTACCTCATGTCTCATCTCATTCTGTTCTCTTCTTTTTCTATTTCCTTTCCTCTTCTGCTACTGACAGCCTTTGACATTCTTTTTATTCACTGATGTACTTTTGAGCAAGGCTTATGCCACTGTGGAGTTTACAGTAGGCTAGGTATTAGCATTTCATTTCCTCCCTGGAATTACTGAAAACCAGGGCTCCCTCTCCTGCCAGCCATGCTTTGGGAATAAGCAGTTACCCAGTATACAATGTCACCAGGCCGCTTAATCACTACTCCATCTTGGACCCATGCCTGAATGAGATGAAAACAGCCAGAGAAAGAATAAGAAGGGATGTTGAGGAATCGCATACATGGGCCTTAGCTATCTCATTTTTTTTTTTTTTTTTAGAAAGACTGACAAAAACTGTAAGCTGAGACTGGCTCCAGCTTGGAGATTGTAGCTGTGCCACCAGCATTATCTCCTGTACTTACACTCTTATTGTTATTTTACTCTTTCAGATGTGGGAAGAGAGGCCTTGTAACAAAACATAAGGCATTCGTGAGTAGAGGGTAACGCCCTCTTTCTGGTGCCACAGAAAGATGAATCAGCCAAAGGGATATTAAAACACATTCTCTTTATTTTTAGTTTCTCTCTAAAGTCTTTCATTTCTTTTTTTCTTTGCAACTTGGCACCTGCCCTCTGTTCTCAGGGGCCCTGCTCCCCATTAGTCTCCTCACTCAGGAATCTGTTTTTTGCTCTGGGCACATCTGGACATTGTCCCAGGGGTGGGAGTGACATGGTCAGGATGGCAGGTGAAGGGGTGGCGGCTGCCAGGGAAGTCTGGCGTGTCTGGAGGGAGAGTGTTGGGAGGTGGACGCTCCTTAAAGAGAGGCACCCGGGCCTGCATCAGGGAGTAAACTGTTGGAAGACAGCCTCTACAGCAGCAGAAACAGCCCTTGGCACTGTCGCAGAGAAGGGAGCCGCCAGAGTCAGCGACAGATTGAACACAGGAGAGAGGGAAGGAGGGAGGGCGAGTGGGAGGAGATGGTTTGGTGTTACATGATATAAATAACTGCATGGTGCAGACTTGAGTGCCAGTTGGGTTGTGTGTGATGTCCCTTTCATGCTGGTGTATCAACAGTGTTGTTCTTGGATTGAGAGGTCCTGGGGAATGTTTCTATAGCACCTAGCACCGTGCCATATGCAGAGAGGGAATGAAAACAAGGCAATATGGTATATTGAAAACAACATTGGATTACAGCCCCAAATCCTCTGTGTGGATGCACAAGTCACCCAAATTCTCTGAGATTCAGTTTCTCATGTAAACAACCAAATATGCTAGATAATATCAAGCACCCCTTCTAAAAAGATGACCCTAAATATCCAGATGGTCATGCACGACTCACTTTGTAATCAATATTGTATATGTATATATATGGCATATTAATGTTTCTAGCTAATAATAGGGGAGTATAGTAGTGAAGAGAAGTTTGATGAGAAAACCAAGAGTTTTCTCTTTGTTAGATTTAATTTTGGATGTAAACAAAATTTATAAGCTGAATTTAAGGAAAGCAGGGATCAGTGTTGAGTTTGATGAAGGAAAATGTCTAATTTGGAGTTGGGCTTGATTAGGGGAAGGAGACAAGCCCATTTGTATGGATTACAGAAGCCCGCTCAAGGTAGGGCACAAAGAGCCCTTAAGAGAGTCATTTGAGGCAGGTGATAGAATCAAACTACATTTTGAAAACTGTAGTCCTAAGGAAAGAGAGATGGCCCTCACTTCTGTGGGCACTCAGAAATGAGAATTAGTATGAGAAGAGTCTTTCTAATAATCCTTGGGCATGGCCTTTTACTTTTATTCTTCACAAAGCCGCATCTTCATAAGGTAAACAAATGACTCTTTCGGCCCCAGGAGGACTGTTAACATTGTTGACCAGATTGCTTTATTTCCTGGTGTTCAACATAGGCCAATGTTTTATTTCACTAATTTCCTTGGTGTCTGTCAATGGTACATGAGTTCTGTATGTGATATTCACTTATTTTCAGGTGGACAGGTGCATAGTTTCCTTGGAAATGTCTAGCCATAACTACTTGTTATCTCTGATAATATGAATGGGCTTCCAGACAGGACATCATCTATGCCATTGGTACCCAACATCTGCCCAGAATATAAAATCAGAAGATAAAGATTAAACATAGTTTTTCAAACGCCATCCTCTTTTTGTGGTAAAATAAATTACTGCTAAGTTCAGTAAAATTTAAGTCTATATGAAGAGTGCTCAAGCATGTTGTGGTATTATTTTTTTCAAAATACCAAGCAAGTATGCAGACTGAGGCTGAATGGTTCATTTAGGGTGTGATAACATTATTTCAGGAATTTCAGATAAAATCTGGACTCATCAGACCATTATTTCTTTTCTTTCTGCAGGATTTTGCTGCTATTATTTCTTTCCCTTTTATTCTTAATATATTATTGCTTAAACATGACCATGAAACTGTAAGTGCCTTCCTTAAATTATTGTATTTTAGAATGCCGTATATCTTTGGATATTGTAGCAAACTCAAGGTCAACTGAAGAGGTTTCTTAGTAATCTTCTAGTCTTCACTGAGCCTGTTTTTTAGCCATTGCACTCCTCCCAATCCCCTCCCCCTGAAAACTATTTTTCTGAATTGAAGAAATGAACTATGAATAAGGAAAAAGAAAAAGAGAGGTGTGGTTAAGTTACAGTTTGTCTCCAAGCTAAATCATGTTCTCATCTTTATTTCATCTGGGACCAACATCATGCCCAGATTCCCAAACCTCCTTAAATGCGTTTTAACAAATATAATTATCCATCGAGAAAAATCTCTGATTTATTTTACTGAATTCAGCAAATAAAAATATTCTCAGCTTATGATATTGGCAGGAGAAATCATACTCTTTCTTATTTTTCTTTTTTCTTATGTACTCAAACATGCTGTGAATGGCCACATCACTCTGCTTTGGGATCCACTCTGAGGCAATGGCCTTTTGGCCTTCTGGCCAACCACTCACTTCTGTGAATTTCCTTTCTGAGAACTAGAGACTGTTGCCCCAGAAGTCATTTTCCAATTTATCACAGGACCTATCCATGGTTACAGAATTAGTTGGCCTCCTTGAGAATACGCAATGTGAGACCTAATGTGACACACAGCTGGGGAAGCTCCTTTGGTGCAGGGACAGCGGGCCAGGATAACTGCTTGTGGGCCATTTTATTTCCCTGGACACTTGCCTTCTGTCTGCTCTCTTTGTCTCACATCTGGGTTTGAGAAAGCTGTGTGGAGGCATCACTTATGCCAATACTTAGGCATAAGTAGCCCTGCCCTGCTCTAGCAGAAGTGAGGGCCTAAGTTCAGGATTTAAACATTCCTTTCTGATACACAGTCTTTCAACAGGGCAGCCTCCATTCTCTCTTCTCAGCCTTCCAGCCAACTACCTGCTACTTTGTAACCCCAATGGGAAGGCTCTTCCCTTTGGGAAAAAGGAGAATATCAAAATCCACTGACCTCTTGCTGGGTATGGTCTTTGTAATCTCCACTATGTTAACTGGATGCCTGTTTATATAAAAGCTACATTTAGTAACCTTTAGGCTGACGAATGAAATGACCCTCAAGGTATTGTAGCAGCTTCCATATGATAAGGATAGAAGGAAAGAAGTGAAACTTTTGACTCTGAGTAGTAGGGGTTCTGATAAGAGAATGTAGACAGAGCTACACACATCCTCTTAACTGAACTGTAAGTTCAAGCCATTGAAGATGACTTAAAAAAAAGAATTTTAGTAAAAAGCAGTCTGCTGGTTCAGGAATATTTTAATCTACTTCTAAAGACTTGCTAATTTATTTTTCTTCTCAGACAACTTGTTCATCTTCTCCTCCTCATCTCTCTTCCTTGCTCTGGGTCAGGAAGACACTCTGGTAAAGGTCACTTATGAAGTCCTAGCCTCCTCATGTCTTCTCATCGAGCCAGTGCTCCCACGGTCCACTGAGATCTGCCTTTGGCAGTCATTTCCCTCAGTTGGACTCTGAGCCATCATACATTCTTTGCATTTTTCAGAACATCTGTGCCTTCTTTTGCCACATCTTTTTTCTTGGTGCTCAACAGGTCACAAATCAGCCTGTACTTCTCTTTCCAGGCTGTTGATGTCTTAATACTCTCTTTTCAAACCAAATTCCTCTCTTGTGTCTGGCTGTGGCTCTTAGCTCCCCAGCCTTCTCATCTCCCCCATCTGGGTTAGTCATCTGTGGCATCACCAAGGGGTCTCTTTCTCTTAGCCTTCTATCTGGCCTGAACTTTTGCATTTCTCTAAATGTCAGAGTAACTACACATACCACACTACTAGGCTTGAAGCTTAGTTAAGTTCTTTAATGTGATTTAAACACTGGAGTGCAAAAAACACTTCCATGGAAGCATGAATGCTTGAGAAGACTCAAACTTAGAGGATACTAATTAGCTACTGAGAGAGAAGGCACTATAACAAGACCCAAAGATATAATCAAATGAAGTTGAAAACTATTCCATTAAACACAAGTTTCTCCTTGACACTTAGAAAAATCAGGGCGTTTGCAATAATACATTACCAATAGCTTCCCTTTATTGAGTGCATCCTACTAAGCTACTATTACTTTTCTTGTCTTATTTACACATGTGCAGTATCTACGTGGAGGCAGCATTATTACTACATCCATTTTACATTTTAGAAAGCTGAGGCTTAGCAAGGTTAAGTACCTTGACACAAATCATACATCTAGTAAGTTGCAAAGCCAGGTCACCTTACTTGGGGATACTTTGACAGTGAGAGAATTCCCTGGTGATGAAGAACTCTGAAGTTGATACCTTTACTGGGATTCTTGTGGGCACATGATGCTAATATCAATGAAGAATATGGGTGAAGGCATCTAAGTGGACCCACTAACCCCAGGATTTGAGTACATGCAGTGCACAGAGTTTTATCCTAGGTATTCTAGAGAATGCCAGAAGGAATGCCATGCATGGCTTTTTCCCTTGAGAGAGAAGTCTGTGCACTTCTGCAGTTTAGGACATAGCTCTTGCATGCTCACATCTTACCCAGTGCATTGTGACCCTTTCACTTTCAGATGGGGCAGTCAGCCTTGTTTCATAGCCGGCCAAGACCCTTGAATTGCATAAAGTTACAACAACTTTAGCAGAAACTGAAATAGAGAAGTTTTTACCCATAATCTTGATATCCCAGCAAATCACTTTATCTTCATTTTTCAAAATTGTTTCTGTTTCTCATCCAGATACATATATTATTTTGGCATAGCGACAGCCATAACCTAAATTTAATGCAGTATTGTATTTTTTCCCACTTAACATGACATTGTAAGCATTTCCCACATTGCTATATAGTTTTCATAATTATAATTTTAAAACTGCAGAATATTTTACTGAGTAGATATGCCATCATTTGTTTATTTAACCATTTTCCTATTACTAGGCATTTAGGCTATTTCTAGTTTTATCATCATTTTAACTAATGCAGCAATAAATGTCTTTGTACACGTAACATTCTACTACTCATAGATCATTTATAAGAATAAATTCCAAGGAATGGAATTACTGAGTCAAAGGGTATTATCAGACAATCCTATTTTGATGAAAACCCACAATTTTGCATAAGGACCAGAGGAATTTAATCAACAAAGCCGAGAATTATATCCAGATTTTCTCCTGGGATTAGAAAAGAGACAGCCAAGGTGGAGCACAGACAGGGATCTTACCTGTGTCCTGTGAGTTAGAATAAATGAACCAATTTCTGTTTTCAATTACTAGTGCAGTTTCCTTTGAAGGAAACATGGGGCATAACCAAGACTTGAGTTTGGCATCCAAAGGTTTTCTAAGTAGAAGTAAAACCAACGAAAATGAAATTGATGAGAAGAGACTCTGGTCTCTCAACTTTGAAAATCACCAAGTACTTGTATACATATGTAACTAACCTGCACGTTGTGCACATGTACCCTAAAACTTAAAGTATAATAAAAATAAATAAATACATACATACATACATACATAAACAAATAAATAAAAATAAAAAACTTAAAAAAAAGTCAGCAAGTACGTATGAGGTTTCTTCTCTAGGGTAGGGAGAGAGGTTCAACACACAGCTGCCAAGACAGCACCACACCTCAGTGTATGGGAGTGGGAGATTTCGCATCCTAAATAACAAAGGCTCTGCTCCTGTGCTCCTTCTGAACCCAGGTCCTCTCTGGAGAACTGGCTCCTCCCTAATCTGGTGTCTCTCCACCTTTGTTTGGGTCATGATATCCCTGACAATCTGCCTTCTCATCCAATCCAAAATTTGGCTGAACACTCCCGTCCTTCTTTCACCACATTATTATTCTCCTTTTTATAAACATTCGATCACATGTAAACTTGAGCACCTACTGAATTCTAGACGCTATTCTCAGTACCAGGGATAAGAAGTTAACAACACAGAAAAAAACAGGATAACAGGTCACTATCTCCTTATAATCAGGATAACTGTAACAAACTTAAAGGAAACTGCAATGCAGGCATGCTGAACTCAACAGTTCAAGGATAATTGCTCTGAGAAATTGTTGAAGTCTCGGTCTAGCAACACAAAATTTCTTCAGGCCCCCATGAGAATTCTTGTCTGATGACTTCATTCCCATTAACCTTCTAAATATGGAAAATGATTACTTTGTTTATCATAAACAAGCTCTTAACTGTGTATTAGCCTTTTTTTTCTGTTTTGTGAAGACTGGCCTATTCTTTCCTATTTGATTTTGAGCATCTTGAGGGCAGAAACTGTCATCTCATCCTTCTGTGTTTAGAAGCACAACACTGGGCATTTGGACACTTCACAAATGCTCACTGATTGGTGGATTGACAAGTTGGGTGCACAAAAAGTACAAAGAGAGAAGCAATAGAAGAAATTTGTACTTTGGAAAGAAGAAACCTAACACCAGGGCCAGTCTCAAGTCTCCATTTCCTTTCTTGTTAAAAGAGGATGATCATCGTATTTCCCTCTACAGGGTTTTTGTGATTTAAGGCACAAAGAGAGCTTGAGACAGCTTGTGGCACAGAGCAAGCACTCCCAGAATGTCATCTCACATCACCCTCCTCAGCATCATTATGAAGAACTGATTGTGACGTTGTGTGGTGAAGTGCTTAGAACACAGGCTCTGGAGGAGATTGCCTGGGTTCAGATGCTGGCTAAACCATTTCTTTTTTTATTTGAAAAACAAGTTCTTTGATTTCACATGTTTCATCATTTGAGTTCAGAGGTCATTTCAAAAGTACAGTCATTTCTCTATTTGCAGGTTCCATGTCCACAACCATGGATAGAAAATATTTGAAAGAAAATTAAAAATAACAATATAACAATTAAAAATAATACACATTTTAAAAATACAGTATAACAGGTGTTTACATAGAATTTACATTATATTAGATGTTATAAGTGATCCAGAGATGATTTTAAAGTGCACAAGAGAAAGTGCATAGGTTACATGCAAGTATTAATACCACGCCATTTTACAGAAGAGCCTTGAGCATACCATTTCTAACTATGTGATGTGAGGAAGCTCCTTAACCTCTCAGGTTGCATCCAAAAAGAGGCACATACTCACCTCACAAGGTGCTTGTGATGCATGCATGAGTGAACACTTACCCAATATTAGTTAAAATTATTCAGCAAAGACTCAGTGAATGGCCACTATCTGCCTGGGCTTAGTGCTCAGAATATAGAAGAGGACACAGGATACACAGTCTCCCCACCTCCCCCAGCATGCCTGCAGTCCATAATGTGTATTGGCATCATCAATCCATATAGCTAACTCCAGAGATTGCCTGGCAGTTCAAAAATCATTTTCACTTACATTTTGTGCATCAGCCATTTCAACAACCTTATGGTGCCAATGGAATTATTCTCACTTTTATAAATGAAAAAACTGAGAGTTTAAGTGGCTTATGAATCTGGAAGTTCCTTTGATTTCAAATGGCAAGACTTCTCCACCCACATACTTGTCCCCAAACCTCATGAAAGGATGAAATTCAGGCCCATAAATCTGTGGGGGTTCCTGAAGCAGGTAGTGCCCAAGATAACTAACACATACTAGTGGTTTTCAAACTTGAGCCTGCATCTTTATCACCTGCAGGGCTTATTAAAACACGATCAACAGGCCCCACTTTTAGAGTTGCTGTTCAAACAGGTACTGGGGTGGTGCTCAAACACTTGCATTTTCCACAAGTTCTCAGATGATGCCAATGCCTGTGTGCAATATCAACTCCTAATATGTGTGTATATAATATACGATCAAGTCCTGTGGCACTGGAGAGAAGGGAAGAACTGCAGTCCTGGGAAAGACCTCTTATACTTTCTTACACAGAAAGCCTTCATATCTCTTGTGATAATCGCCCAATAAAGGTATCTATATGCCAGTCTGGTAGCAGAACCAGTTTTATTGCAAAACAGAAAGAAAAAATATTAATACCCTTCAAAGTAACAAACTGAACTGAAACAAAAAACACATGTTGACCTTTTTCCCTTCCCTGCATTTTTTATTTGCACAGTCTGTGTCCCTCTGAATTCCAGCTAGCACCTGAAGACAACAAGCCAGGTCTCAGGGAAGGAAATTAGAGCTTCACAGATTCCCCAGCCAAATGGAAAGCGAGAAACACAAGCTAGTCTTCTGATATTGAAAGCTGCCTTTTCTAAATACCGAGTTCAATTTATTTTTAAGCTTTCCAAATTGTCAGATGGCCAGTCAAGCCAACTTGCTCAATTGTAAAATTCAGCTCAGAAGACAGACTTCCCAGGAACCCAAACCTAACCTTCCTATGCCTTTGCCCTATAACATCCTAGGGTAATGGAGAGAAGCCAAAAAGGCAGTGTGGGTTTGGGGCACCTTTAGTACCACATCATCAAAATATCTTTTCATGGATCATTCAAAATTCGTAGCAAAGGAGCGTGGAAGGGAATACACCACTGATGATTGCCCATAGAACCACGGTAATTATACAAAGCAGAGGACATTTAATTTTGGAAAAAAAAAATTATAATTTGTTATTTATCAGTTAGGTTACACCTAATCATCAGAATTTCTCAAGCAAGTGATAGAATCAATCTCACTGAGGAAACAGGGTTAATTAATCCAACTAATTCCATACATAAGTGGCAGGAAGAAGGCACATGAAGCTCTGTTTCTTTTCTGAGCCCTTCTGATGAGACTGTGTATGAGGCTCTCATAGCTTTAAATCCAACAGTGCCCGAAGGCAGGAAATCCATATTGGGAGCACTGGGATGGAAGGCAGGGGCCACTGCTGGCTTCCCAATTAGAGCATTCCTCCAGGCCCCTGTTTCCATTTTCCTTTAAATAAGAAGTTGGGTTTTTAATGATTCTCTTTCTAGTCACTTCCTTCCTGCTGCCTTGCTAGGTCATTTCAGCATATGCCTTCTCAACGAATCTATTTCTGGAAAAGACAGAGGAAGAATGACCTCATTCACTCATTGAGAAGTCAACGTGGCATCCCCAGGGCTGGCTGGTACCTCTTTGTGGAGGGGTCTCCCCAGCCTCCCTAGCAGTCTCTCATGCAACAGCCACCTCAGGACTCTGCAGAGGAACCTGGCACAGGTGCAGAAACACATATTAGCACCACTTGTGTGGTGAAGGCTGAAGGAAGCTTGAGAGGTGGTAGGATGCTTGCTTTTGTCCCCAGGAGCACACAAGCTAATCAAAAACATGGACCAAGATTGATTTTTCACTCTGTTAATTGTTCCTTTGCTGTGCAGAAGCTTTTTAGTTTGATGTAATCCCATTTGTCTATTTTTGCTTTTGTTGCTTTTGCTTTTGGGGTCTTGTCCAAACTAATGTCAAAAGACAAATACTGTATGATCTCACTTGTATATGGAATCTAAATAAGCTAATCTCATAGAAGTAGAGAGTAGAATAGTGGTTACCAGAGGCTGCAGAGCATTAGTTAGGTGGGGAGATAGAGAGAAACTGTTCAATGGGTACAAAGTTACAGTTAGACAAGAGGAATAATTTCTGGTGTTCTATTGCACAATAGGGTGACTCTGGTTAACAATATCATATTGTATATTTCAAAATAGCTAAAAAAGAGGATATTGAATTTTCTTACCACGAAGAAATGATAAAGGCATGAGATGATCAATATGCTAAATACCCTGTTAGACTTTTACACAATGTATGCATGCATCAGAACATCATGTGTACCCCATAATTATTTACAATTATTATGTGTCAATTAAAAGCAAGCATACAAACCAAAACACCAAGATGTCAATACGACCAGAGCAGAAACCTATTTGAACTTTCACACTGGACAGACAGATCCTTAGAAATCCTCCAGTTCAGAGATGCATTTTGGTAGGCGGCATATCAACCCTCTGCATGATGTATAATTATGTATGTTTGTGGATTTTCCTGGAAAGAGAACATTTAGACACTCAGAAGATTCTCAGAAGACTCCATGATCTGAGAAAACTAAAGAAGCATAGGTCACACGTGACCAGGGTCACAAGAGAAGCTGAGGCAGTCAGGAAGGACTCCCTGCCTTCCTCTGCAGTCTTCTTTCTATCACACTCTTCAGAGACATCGACGACTGGCCTGCACATTGGCTGCTGGTGATTTGGAATCACATCCCAAATGCCAAATCCTATGTCAATCCTATGTCAAAGGACACCTAAGGATCCAAGAGATCTTTTCAGCTCAGCATTCACCGAAGAGTTGTTCAAGAAGTTCCGTGCAAAAAGCTTAGGAAACGGCAGTAAACGTTATCTTATTTTGCAGAGTCTTAAAGTTCATCAGCCTATTCAAGATGGTCGGGGAACAGCCTATTCAAATTCCACAGTGAAGAAATCTGTTTCATGGTACTAAAGTCCACTTTCTCCACACAATAGACCACCGGACTCTCATTTTCCAGGAATGTCCATTAACTTCCTGAGGAGCAAAGGCGCCTGTATACTTAAATTCCTTCTTTTATCTCTTCTTTTCATTAAAGAACATGAGGGAGTCCTTTGGGAATGTAAACAATTACTGAGTAACAAGGCATTATAAACCATGAACACCCCAGAAAAATTAGTGCTGGGTCTGTCAGAAGAAAACATGAGGAAAGTGGGTTTGCTTTAGGGGATTGGTTCAGAATAACAGAACTCTGCTAAACTGAAAGGTCTTCAGGGTCTCCCTCTGAGGGGGACCTCCCCCATCCAATCCATCTAAGGCAGTACCATCCTCAGGTTCATCATCCTATGATTTCTTTCAAAACGTTTATCAAATTTGACATGGTCTTGTTTATTTGTTGCTTGACTTGTGATTTGTCTTTGTCCTGCCCCATACCCATTAGAATGTGGGATCTATGAAGCCAGTAGCCTTTTATTCCCTATTCACTGCTGTAGCCACAACACTTGCAACGGTTTTACACAGAGTAAGTGCTTAAGCAGTACATTTTGTACACGTGTAGGAACACATTAGTGAATGGATACAGAAACTGTTCATCACTGTGTGTCCAGTGTCTACCTTGTGTTCAAAAGATGTTTCATGAATAAATGAATGGAGAATGGGTGGCCTGCATTGTTTTTCATGCTCAAACCATGCTTGTGAGTATTGGGAGAAATGAGTGCTATTCAGGCCCTTCTTGGATTGATACAAAACTGAGTTTCCCTCCTCAATGGTGAGTAATAGACTAGAATGTTTTTCAGATGGCACTAAGTCAGGTAAAGAAATATTAGAAGGTAGGATTTGAATTTAAGGAGACCTTTAACACTTTAGAAACGAGAAGTCATTAAAAACAGAAGGATGTTTAAAATAGACAAAAATGGGCTCCATCTGGCAGAGACAAGTACTATAACAAAATAGCTGTGGGCCCTGAGTGAGCAGGAAAGCACTACAACAAATTGTAATATGAGGCGGGTGTATGTAGAGAATTATGAAACGAAAGCCTAGAGAGTAATCTTTCCACAAAACTTGGCATTGCTGAGGTTTTAATTAGAGTGGGAACTCAGATTTCATTCTCCTATTTTAAGGCTCATTTGGAGAACCTGGAAAAGATCCAGCTAGGAGGAAAAAAAAAAAAAAAAAAGATTAACTGGGTGGAAAATGAAGTTAAGATCTAGCCCAAAAAAGAAAAGGCTAAGAAGTGACTTAATCACCAGCACCAGGCATAAGAAGAGTGATTATTACACAGAAGATTCTTCCTCATCTCTTCTGAGGACTAGACAAGGGTAAACAGACTGGGGCCACATTGGAAGCATTTCCACTTAAACATCGGGAGGAATTTCTTGATTATAAGGGGAAACATGCTGACCCCAGGCACTGTGGGAAGCTGAGCAATTGCTACTCTAGAGATCTTTAAACGTAGGATGACAACCATCTGCCTTGGAAGGCTTAGCTAGAGGCAAGGGACCGGACCTAAGGACCTCTTGGCTTTCCTTCCATCTTTGATTCTTACGGCCACTAAGCATCCCCATTCTACAGAAATCCTCCATTCCTGTCATAAGACAGACCCCACACTGTCCAAATCCACATGGCTTCCCCTGGGAGGAGCTCGATTGTTCTCTTCTGAACGGGAAGGAAACTGATCGTGTTGCCTCAGCTGCTTCCCTTCTCCAGCCCCCACAGAGAGAGGACAGCTTTGGTCCTGATGGGCCTCCCCAAATACTGGGATGGGCCTGCTTCTCCATCTTGTGTGGGATTGGAAGATGTGGATTCAGTTGGAGACAGCCAATTTCTCCAAGAATCATGGAATGTCAGAGCTGCAAGACATTTCAGAGTGAATCCAGACCCATCTCCTTGCTACTCAAATCAGGAAACTGAGAACTTGGAAGACTAAATTATTCTTTCCGGGTAGTGTGGCTGGTTCTTTTTCCATGGGACTAAAATCCAGGCCTCTGGCTCCTTATTCTACACTGTCTCCTTGCTACCTGTGTTTCTGCTGCAGTTAGAAGGAACAATTTTAATATAGATAGAATGTCTAAAATCCTATCTTTGGTAGCTGGACTGCAGGTGAAAAATGAGCAAGGGAGAGAAGAAATTCTAACAATAGAATTTCTGGCAGCATTATTCAACTTGAGTGAACAAGGATAGGTCACTCAGACTCTCCAGCAGGTCAGTTTCCCCATATTTAAGTGAGGCATTTGGGCCAGGAACATTTTAAGGCTTAAACAAACTGCAATATGTTATGATTCTGTGATTTGAAATTTTAGCTGCAAAAATAGTAATGAATAGAAACTCATCTCCTGGTCTAAAGGAATGAGTTTTTCGGGAGATCATTTGTGATGTAATTGGATGGTGCTCAGTCCTTTTGAGACTCTAAAATGGCAATTTTCTATTTTTAAAAGTAATTTACAAATTTAATGTTGTGATGGGGAATATGCTTCAGCTATCAGCTATACAAGGAAATCTCCAAGCCTCTTCTTCTAGGCAGTCCCTTCACTGTGCTTTGGACAGGCACCCTAGTGACTCATGGGAATTATTTTCTAAAAGCTCTATTATACATCAGTATCTCTGAAACCAAAGTCAATCTTTGCCATTGACCAAAGTCAATGTCAACCAAAGTCAAGTCAACAAAGTCAAATCCTCCTCTGGACTTGCTGGTATCTGCACCATTATCTTCTTGCTTACTCAGACTCAAAATGTTACAGTCATCTTTGACTCCTCTCTACTCCTTTAACCAGGCAGGCAATATATTGCATCATGTCTTTCACTATCATAGATCTCAGGTCCTCCCACTCTTACTGCCTGCTGCTCCTGCAAAATTTCAGGCACTCGTGACTCTCCTGCTTCCAGCTTTTTCCTGCCCTTTAGATGAGCTGAAGCAAAGCAGGCAGGGAACATAGAATAATGGTTTCAGGAATGACAGGTGGGAGTGGGCCATATTTGGGAAGCAGGCTATAGAGTGAAATAACTTGAGAGAAGCATGATACGCCAAATCTTCAGAGCTCTTGGGCAGAGCATGGGCTTCCCATGGAATGTGAAAAGGGGTTGCAAGTTATTTTATGTAGATGTTGGAGAAAGGTGTGACCCAAGGAGACTGGAAAACCTGAGTGCATCTGGTTTATACATATGCTATATCATTTACCTTTTACAACAATCCTATGAGATGGACACTGTCGTCATCTTCACTTTACAGTTGAAAATATTGAGCCATAGAAAAGTTTATTTATTTGTCTCAGGTCACTCACTTATTAAATGCCCAAACCAGGATCCAAACTCAAGACTTTCTGAGCACTAAATCATTGTATTACACTGCTTCTTCTTCTTCTTCTTTTCTTCTTTTTCTTTTTTTTTTTTTCAGACAGGGTTTTGCACTGTTGCCCAGGCTGGAGTGCAGTGATGCAATCATGGCTCACTGCAGCATCAACCTCTCAGGCTCAAGAGATCCTCCCACCTCAGCCTTCCGAGTAGCTGGGACTACAGGCATGCATTACCATGTCTGGTTAATTTTTGATTATTTGTAGAGACAGGGTCTCATTATGCTGCCCAGCTGGTCTCGAACTCCTCAGCTCAAGCAATTTTCCTGCCTTGGCCTCTCAAAGTGCTGGAATTTCAGGAGTGAGCCACTGCATCTGGCAACACTGCTTCTTAACTTTAGTAGAAACTTCCTGCCTAGACAGAAGTCAATGGGAAAGCTTAGTGCATCTTAGAGTATCTTCTAAGAGAAACTTGGTGTGAAACCATGGGGAATAAAGCCTAGTACTTGACATGGGATTTTAATTCATTTACTTGATATGACATAGTGGGTGATGCAAAATAGGTACCTTTTTCTTCACCTTTTTCCACAGTGACTTTTCACTTTAGTTTGCTTGGCCTGATAAACAGAGTGAAGTGAAAATGCATGCTCTTTGCATTTTAAAAACCCCACTACCTCAACCCCTGTGATTTTAGGCTCCTTTTTAAGCTCTGCTGATTCTAATTTTCATCTCTTATGATACTGAGAAGTTTATTAATTGCTTCTGTCTTGTTTGACACCATCCAACAATAACAGGAAAAAAAGGCAAGTGAGGATAAAGACATTCTTTTGAGCAGCCGCTCATTTGCTCTAACACATCTGGCTAATGGATAGAGTATAAAATTGCTCAAGAAATATGGCCACCAGGAACTTTGTTAATGTTTTTGTGCCCAAGTTGATCTAAACTCTGGAGCCGAGCCAGTCTTATATGCAGACAGAATAGTAAAAATAAATGTTGACTAAGTATCTACCATATATGCCAGGCACTGTGCTAGGCACCACTGGTTATCTTATATCATCCTACAGGAACCTAATAGGGAGGTGTTATTGCTGTTTTTGACAGCATGGGAAATGGCTCAGAGATCACAAAGCTCATTAAGTGATGCTAACAGGACTGGCATCTAGATCTGGCTGACACTAGATCAACCATTCATTTTGTAGTGTCTTGATTTGGGGCACTCAAGTGATAGAACGTAAGTAGCTCAGGTATAGCGTCTTTGGCGGAGATTCCTAGTAATTTCCCAATAGTTATTTTCCCTCTTTCTGCAGTAATAGAAACCCTAATTTTCAGCTAACTGTATTTTCCAGCCTAACTTAGAGCTCTGTGTGGCCATGTGTTCAAGTTCTAGAAAATGAAATATAAGTGAAAGTGTCACATGAATGCTTCTGGGATCCTTCATTAAAAGACAACCAAAATGCATCCTTTGCTTTTTTTATCTTCCTGTTGGCTAGAGCATGGGTATAATGTTGAAACTCCAGCAGCCATCTTGGGCCCTGTAGATGAGGGCCACCATGCTGGGATGGTGAAATAGAAATATAGAAATTGCTGGGTCTTGAAGATTTTGTGGCACAGAACTACTTTGCACAGCAGATGGTTCAGCAGCCCTGAACTATGTATCTTGGGACTACTACATGAGAGAAACAAACTTCCATATTGTTTAAGCCAATGTAATCCTGGAACTCTGTTTCTCACAGAGTATTTTCATGATAACCTCCTCTTTAATGAACAAAACAACAGGTCACTGGCTGGCTACTAATGCCTCAAATGTCTCCATTATGGCTTCGTTCATTGAATTAAGATATATTTACACAGAGTTTCTGGAAAGGAAGGTAACAGATCACTGAGAGTACATAACTGAAGCAACAGTAGGCAAAAAACAGGCAACCTTGAGGTGCCTGTAACTTTTTATTTTTATTTTTTATTTTATTTTATTTTTTTTTGAGACAGAGTCTCACTCTGTCACCTAGGCTGGAATGTAGTGGCACACAATCTTGGCTAACTGCAACCTCCGCCTCCCGGATTCAAGTGATTCTCCTGCCTCAACCTCCTGAATAGCTGAGATTACAGGTGCCTGCCACCATGTCTGGCTAATTTTTGTATTTTAGTAAAGATAGGGTTTCACCATGTTGGCCAGGCTGGTCTCGAACTCCTGACCTCAAGTCATCCGCCTGCCCCAGCCTCCCAAAGTGCTGAGATTACAGGCGTGAGCCACCACGCCGGGCTGAAGTGCTCATAATTCTGTGGCAGGCATTGGTGCTGCTATTGGGTGTAAGGAGTCAAGAGGGAGGGGGCAGAGTGAGGTCCTCTCTGCCCTTGAAAATATGGAAAAAAGAGACCCAATTTCCTTTTTTTCCTACCTAACAGTTTTGTCCAGGGCAGTTCTTTTCTAGGAAATGTACCCCATATCTGTAATTACACAGAGCAAAAGTTCAGATTACATCAGTTTGGGATTAATGGTAATGATGACACCTTTGTATTGACAATACTAGACTGAAACAGGAGAGTTAGGATCAGGAAATTAAAGCGTTCTCCCAACACCACCTCAACTTCATGGGCAAAAAGGGGGGTACCCTCCATGAGCAGTCAGTCATTGATGTATTTACCCATAAGTTCATTCAACAAACTTATTTACAGTCTACTATGTGCCAGGAATACTTTTTATAGATTAAATATTAAGAAAATATTAAGGACATTTTAAATTTATGATGACAAAATCATATCTCATCTAGTCTTCTTGCAGAACTAAGCTGCAAGTAAATTTAAAAACAACTACTTTAAAAGCAAGCAAAACAATTGGTTACCTGATACATTGAAGGCACTGCCCTAAGTGCTGTGTAGAATGTGAAAATGAATAGGCAAGGCAAAGTTGCAACCTTCAAGGAATTTGGGACCCAGTAAGGAGATGTGTTAACTCATAAATAACTATGATATAAAGCAGAATATACTTGAGTGCCTCAGGTGGTAGAAGATACAAGGACTGTGCAGAGGACAAATTTTGCTGAGTCACTGAGGGGTGGCCTCCACTCAAGAGCCAAATGACCATCTCATAAATTGGTGTGATACCCCAACATCATTTATTAAATAGGGAATCCTTTTCCCATTGCTTGTTTTTGTCCGATTTGTCAAAGTTCAGGTGGTTGTAGATGTGTAGCGTTATTTCTGAGGCCTCTGTTCTGTTCCATTGGTCGTTATATCTGTTTAGGTACCAGTACCATGCTGTTTTGGTTACTGTAGTCTTGTAGTATAGTTTGAAGTCAGGTAGCATGACACCTCCAGCTTTGTTCCTTTTGCTTAGGATTGTCTTGGCTATACGGGCTCTTTTTTGGTTCCATATGAAATTTAAAGTGGTTTTTTCTAATTCTGTGAAGGAAGTCAATGGTACCTTGATGGGAATAGCATTGAATCTATAAATTACTTTGGGCAGTATGGCCATTTTCATGATATTGTTTCTTCCTATCCACGAACATGGAATGTTTTTCCATTTGTTTGTGTCCTCTCTGATTTCCTTGAGCAGTGGTTTGTAGTTCTCCTTGAAGAGGTCCTTCACATCCCTTGTAAGTTGGATTCTTAGGTATTTTATTCTCTTTGTAGCAATTGTGAATGGAGTTCACTCATGATTTGGCTTTCTGTTTGTCTGTTATTGGTGTATAAGAATGCTTGTGATTTTTGCACGTTGATTTTGTATCCTGAGACTTTGCTGAAGTTGCTTATCAGCTTAAGGAGATTTGGGGCTGAGATGATGGGGTTTTCTAAATATACAATCATGTCATCTGCAAACAGAGACAATTTGACTTCCTTTCTTTCTATTTGAAAACTATTTCTTTCTCTTTCCTGATTGCCCTGGCCAGAACTTCCAATGCTGTGTTGAATAGGAGTGGTGAGAGAGGGCATCCTTGTCTTGTGCTGGTTTTCAAAGGGAATGCTTCCAGCTTTTGCCCACTCAGGATGATATTGGCTGTGGGTTTGTCATGAACAGCTCTTATTATTTTGAGATATGTTCCATCAATACCTAGTTTATTGAGAGTTTTTAGCATGAAGGGCTGTTGAATTTTATCGGAGGCCTTTTCTGCATCTCTTGAGATAATCATGTGGTTTTTGTCATTGGTTCTGCTTATGTGATGAATTACATTTATTGGTTTGCCTATGTTGAACCAGCCTTGCATCCCAGGGATGATCGTCGTGGATAAGATTTAATGTGCTGCTGGATTCAGTTTGCCAGTATTTTATTGAGAATTTTCATATTGATGTTCGTCAGGGATATTGGCCTGAAATTTTCTTTTTTTGTTGTGTCTCTGCCAAGTTACGGTGTCAGGATGATGCTGACCTCATTAAATGAGTTAGGGAGGAGTCCTTCTTTTTCTCTTGTTTGGAATAGTTTCAGAAGGAATGGTACCAGCTCCTCTTTGTACCTCTGGTAGAATTCGGCTGTGAATCCATCTGGTCCTGGGTTTTTTTTTTTTTGGTTGGCAGGCTATTAATTACTGCCTCAATTTCAGAACTTGTTATTGGTCTATTCAGGGATTCGACTTCTTCCTGGTTTAGTCTTGGGAGGGTGTATGTGTCCAGGAATTTATCCGTTTCTTCTAGATTTTCTTGTTTCTTTGCATAGAGGTGTTTATAGTATTCTCTGATGGTAGTTTGTATTTCTGTGGGATCGGTGGTGATATCCCCTTTATCATTTTTTATTGCGTCTGTTTAATTCTTCTCTCTTTTCTTCTTTATTAGTCTTGCTAACAGTCTATCTATTTAGTTGATCTTTTCAAAAAAATCGGCTCCTGGATTCATGAATTTTTTGAAGAGTTCTTCGTGTCTCTATCTCTTTCAGTTCTGCTCTGATCTTAGTTATTTCTTGTCTTCTGCTAGTTTTCAAATTTCTTTGCTCTTGCTTCTCTAGTTCTTTTAATTGTGATGTTCGGGTGTCGATTTTAGATCTTTCCCGCTTTCTCCTGTGGGCATTTAATGCTGTAAATTTCCCTCTAAAAACTGCTTTAGCTGTGTCCCAGAGATTCTGGTACGTTTTGTCTTTTTTTTCTTATTGGTTTCTAAGAACTTATTTATTTCTGCCTTAATTTTGTTATTTACCCAGTATTCATTCAGGAGCAGGTTGTTCAGTTTCCATGTACTTGTGCAGTTTTGAGTGAGTTTCTTGATCCTGAGTTCTAATTTGATTGCACTGTGGTTGGAGAGACTGTTTGTTATGATTTCCATTCTTTTTCATTTGCTAAGGAGTGTTTTACTTCCAATTATGTCGTCAATTTTAGAATAAGTGTGATATGGTGCTGAGAAGAGTGTATATTCTGTCGATTTGCGGTGGAGAGTTCTGTAGATGTCTATTAGGTCCACTTGGTCCAGAGCTGAGTTCAAGTCCTGAATATTCTTGCTAATTTTCTGTCTCTTTGATCTGTCTAATATTGACAGTGGGGAGTTAAATTCTCCCGGTATTATTGTGTGGGACTCTAAGTCTCTTTGTAGGTCTCTAAAAACTTGCTTTATGAATCTGGGTGCTCCTGCGTTGGGTGCATATATATTTAGGATAGTTAGCTCTTCTTGTTGCATTGATCCCTTTACCATTATGTAATGCCCTTCTTTGTCTTTTTTTATCTTTGTTGGTTTAAAGTCTGTTTTATCAGAGACTAGGATTGCAACCTCTGCTTGTTTTTGCTTTTTATTTACTTGGTAAATATTCCTTCATCCCTTTATTTTGAGCCTATGTGCATCTTTGCATGTAAGATGAGTGTCCTGAATACAGTGCACCAATGGGTCTTGACTCTATCCTATTTGCCAGTCTGTGCCTTTAATTAGGGCATTTAGCCCATTTCCATATGCAGAAAATTGAAACTGGACCCCTTCCTTACATCTTATACAAAAATTAACTCAAGATGGATTAAAGACTTTAATGTAAGACCTAAAACCATAAAAACTCTAGAGGAAAACCTAGGCAGTACCATTCAGGACATAGGCATGGACAAAGACTTCCTAACTAAAACACCAATAGCAATGGCAAGAAAAGCCAAAACTGACAAATGGGATGTAATTAAACTAAAGAGCTTCTGCACAGCAAAAGAAACTATTATCAGAGTGAACAGGCAACCTACAGAATGGGAGAAAATTTTTTCAATCTATCCGTCTGACAAAGGGTAATATCCAAAATCTATAAAACACTTAAATTTACAAAAAAAACACAACTCATCAGAAAGTGGGCAAAGGATATGAACAGACACTTCTCAAAAGAAGACATATACACAGCCATCGAACATGAAAAAAAAGCTCATCATCACTGGTCATTAGAGAAATGCAAATCAAAACCACAATGAGATACCATCTCATGCCAGTTAGAATGGCGTTCATTAAAAAGTCGGGAAACAACAGATGCTGGAGAGGATTTGGAGAAATAGAAATGCTTTTACACTGTTGGTGGGAGTGTAAATTAGTTCAACCATTGTGGAAGATGGTGTGGCGATTTCTCAAGGATCTAGAACCAGAAATACCATTTGACCCAGCAATCCCATTACTGGGTATATACCCAAAGGATTATAAATCATTCTACTATAAAGACACATGCACATATATGTTTATTGCAGCACTATTCACAATAGCAAAGACTTGGAACCAACCCAAATGTCCATCAATGATAGACTGGAAGAAGAAAATGTGGCACATATACCCCATGGAATACTATGCAGCCATGAAAAAGGATGAATTCATGTCCCTTGAAGGGACATGGATGAAGCTGAAAACCATCATTCTCAGCAAACTAACACAGGAACGGAAAACCAAACACCACATTTTCTCACTCATAAGTGTGAGTCGAACAATGAGAACACGTGGACACAGGGAGGGGAACATCACACAGTGGGGCCAGTCGGGGGGTGGGGGCAAGAGGAGGGATAGCATTAAGAGAAATACCTAATGTAGGTGACGGGTTGATGGGTGCAGTAAACCACAATGGCACATGTATAGCTGTGTAAGAAACCTGCACATTCTGCATGTTTCCCAGAACTTAAAGTATAATAATAATAAAAAATTGGTATGATACCCCATTGCTATGGCTTTCTGTTTGCAGAACAGGAAGGCAGTAAAGTTATTTGTTCCCCGTCCCGCCCCCCAACTAGAGGAATGTCAGCACAGGCCTCTCTCAGGATGTCAGAGAAGGGACATCCTGAGAGAGGCCTGTGCTGACATTCCTCTAGGGGTGAATCCTAACCCCTTCTTTGTGGAGGGATTTTGTGAATTCAAGGTCTTTTACAGCCCTATAATTCGATGGTTCTTCTACCTCTATTCTTGACACAAACTCTTGCCCTCTGGATTACCTGGGCTTTCTAAGCCTTGTCATATTATATTCACTTGGCAGAAGTGAAGCACAAATGTGCGTAGGTAGAGAGGCCTCCAAAGAACACCGGGCTCATGGATTCTCCTTTCGTCTCATCCAGTAGCATAGAGAGAGGGTGAGTTCTCAAGAAGTGCTCAGACATGTCAAACGTGAGGTTACGAGATGAAGACTTCAAAAGTGTTTTATTAAAGTGATGGACTCTTCCAAATGGAGAAAATCCATCCTGAGTATATCTGTTTTAGAGGAGTGACTTTTCATATAGTAGATTCTCTACAGGGGAAGTGCTTTCTTCCCAGGGTTTTTATATTATTCCCCTGTCATTCTTTTTCTTTTTCCTCACTAAATTTCATGCTCTCCTTGCCCAGTTCACTTATTTGCTGCTCAAAGCTAAAAATCACCCTACATTTATGCGACTCTCCTAGAAATTGCTCCATGACAAAGAGTAAGAGAGTAGCATAAAGAGCTAAATGAACTATTTTGGATGTGACAGGAATTGTATTTGCCTTTTGGCGCTGCTTTCCAACTTTCTTTGTGAAGCCTCTCTTGCTCCGATGGCCCCAGCAGCTCTCTGCCATGAATGGAAACAGCCATCGTACACTGCTCCGCTTGGAGACAAATGGATGCCCAATTGCTGTGGGACTAAATTCGACCTGATAAAATGCTGCGTTTCCAGATTTTTCAATCTCTTCTTCGCCTTCCATCTGAAGGCTAAGGCCTTCGTCATCTAATTTGGAGATGGTTATTCTTACTCTTTCTGTGTTGGGAAATACAGATACGGGGCACATTTGCCTTTCTTTCAGACTCATTTGGGAGACTTAAATAAGTTCTCTTGCTACATTTAATTTCATTTTCTCAATATCTACGTGCTGTTTGTCAATACAATAATATACTTCCATCTCTGTCTCTAGTTTTAAATCATTCTTTCCAATTTGAATAAAATTCCAATAATACTTTGGGTGGGTTTTCAGAAGAAGGATCTCGGGTCATTTCTCCTACACCTCTGTTAATTGAAGACAGGATTTGGGATCTAGGAATGCAGAGTCACAGAGGTTCAGCCTTGAAGAGGATTTAAAAGATCTTTATAGTAGATTAGTTATAGTTGCTTAGTCTGTTAACCTGTTATAGTAGTTAGTCTGATGGTGTCAGTGGATAACAAGGAGAAAGATTTTGGAAAACCAGAAAGACTACTGGTAAGAAAATAAGCAGGTGTCAAAACATACACTCTAAAGTTATATCAAGTGAGTCACAGTTTCATATACAGAATTTCAAGAATGGTTCTGCACACCTAGTGTAGCTTTTCTATTCTCAGGACTCTTCTACATAGACCAATTGACTCCTGGGTAGGAATTAAGTTCATCAATGAAGTTTTTATCAAAACCTGTAACTCCTTGATGCATTTGATCTTCAAGGATAAGAGAGTATTGTTCTCCTTTCTATAGATCATTTCAGTATATCTCAAACAAATAATGTGAGAATTACTGAGCGCCTTTTATTACTCTCTATTTCATTTGTTTACACAGAGTAAGTAATGAACTTCCGGGAAGCCTGAACTTCTAGAAGCTCAAGATCAATGTGCTAAGATGTAGGCCTGTGGACAGTGAGGCTTTCTTGCCACAACAAATCTAATACCAGTTTTTGTAACAGTGGGTGTGTAACAATGCATGCTGTAGATGATGAAAAGAAGAGAAAGTGAAAAGAAGAGAAAGTGAAAAGAAGAGAAAGTGAAAAGAAAGATGGGAGATCGATGAGAAAGATATTCCAACCACTGGGAAGGAAAGAAAGCTTGAGGAATATACTGTATAGCTCACCGCTCAGATGATTCCAGGGCACAGGGATCTCTCCCTTCCTTGCTATTGTTTGGCACTGGCCATGTTCACCTTTCTGGCTAACCTCTAAGCATCTGAGGCAGGAACCCTGTCAGTTTGGTTCAGTGTTGACATGGTTTGGCTGTGTCCCCACCCAAATCTCATCTTCAACTGTAATTCCCATGTGTGGAGGGAGGGACCTGATGGGAGGTGATTGGATCATGGGGGTGGTTTCCCCCATGCTGTTCTCATGATGGTGAGTGAGTTCTCATGCGATCTAGTGGTTTTAGAAGGGCCTCTTCCCTCTTCGCACTCTCTCACCTGCCACCATGTAAGATATGTCTACTTCTTCTTCTGCCATGATAAGTTTCCTGAGGCCTCCACTGCCATGTGGAACTGTGAGTCAATTAAACCTCTTTTCTTTATAAATTACCCACTCTTGGGCAGTTCTTGATAGCACTGTGAAAATGGACGCATACAAATGTCATATCCCTAGCATCTGTTATAGAGCCTGTCATAAAATAGATGCTCAGTAAATATTTGCACACTAATCAATCATATTTTAGCACTGAACTTTGCAGATCTATAACACTCAATCTGTGTTAGGGGGGGTCTTGCCAATTACAAAATTGTAGGCCATTCAGCATGCTTATTTGACATCCTTCCAGAAGGCATGGTGTTCCTCTTACTGTGGTTATTGACCCTCTGAGTTTGAAGATAACTAATGAAGACATTGAAAGCGTACTTTTTAAAAAGATAAGACGTTCTCTTCTTATTGGCTAACTGCACCTATGGGAAAAAGAAATCTTCTGAGCCAGAAAGAGCTGGGTCAAAGAGGAATGCTTGGGCTGGAATCTGCCAGAGAAACTTGGCCCTTTGAGACATCTGAGCAGCAAAGCAATTTGAGGACATGGGCCCTAAAAAGAAAACAGCACCTGCTTTGCTGAGCAGCCTTGTCTGGAAATTGCTGGGTTAGCAACACGTTGCACCCTGTGAAAACTTGTGACTTCAATGTGAGAAAAAAAAGGCTTTAATTAAATTGGGTGTTTTTGAATCTTCCTCAGGGAGTTAGGGTTTGGGGGTTGAGAAGCTGAGAACTTTATTAGAATGAAAGGAGTCTTCTCAGAAATCCTGGAACCCCACAGTTCTTAGTGAGATACATCATTCATGTGTGGCTGCGCTTTTGCCTTTAGAAGAACTGCTGCCATTAGCATTCTTTTACAGTCAAGCAAGGCTAAAGCTGGAATAATGTGTTAGGTGTGTGGCCTAGGAGGGTCTACATTGTGCTTTTCCAAAGTGTTTTTTATAGGATATAGGTTTTCAGGAGTGGGAGAATTCCCTATAGGGCTTGGCATTTCTTAGATTTGTTTGTTTGTTTTGCTTTGTTTTGAATTTGGAAAGATGATCTTAAAGAGGTATGGTAGGATTAGGAAACCTTTCTTCAGGCCTCAGTTGGTGGCCTCTGGTATTTAATTATATTCAGGCAATGTTAATTGAGCACTTTCTACATGCAAATCACTGTCCCAGGTTCTGAGGACATACAGAGGAATATGATGCCAATTCTGGTCTGAAGAAGTTCACAGATGAACACATTCTTAACTCTAATATAAGTAAGGTTGGGAAAATTACTGTATGTACAAAAAAAGAGAGGCCTGTAGCAGGGAAAGATAAGTTTCTCTTATGATGAAGTTGGAAGAGGCATTGCTAGGAAAGAGATGAGCTTGGCCTTAAAAGTTACTCAGCATTTCCATGGCTAGGGATGTGAGGATGGAAGCAGAAGCAAAGAATAAATGTATGCTCTATAGAGCATGCTGTCAAGGTTGTCAGGTACCATGCGTACTTGGGTAGGCTGCCTGAGTTAAAACCCTGGATTTGTTGCACTTAGAATCTATGTGCCTTTAATCACATTCTGTACTTCTCTATGTCTCAGTGTCCTCACTTGTAAAGTGAAGATAATGATAGTACCTATTTCACACAGTTGTTTGGTGATTCAGTGAGTTAATACATGTAAGTGCTTAAAACAGTGTCATGCATATAAGAGCTTGGAAAGTGCTAGCTATTATAATTCTTCAATATAGATGTGCCAACCTATCTTTCTGGGCTTATCTTGCACTGCTCTGCACTAGCCTAACACCCAAACAACTGGCTGGGTGTCTCATGCACCTGCAAACATACTCCTTACTTTGCTGTCTATGTGCTCTTCTATTGAGTAAGTTTCTGTGTCCAGAATTTCTCCATCTATCAAAATCCTCCCTGTTCAAGGCCTACCTTAAACACATGATGTGACTTCCAGAGAAACATGAGTACTCTCACTGTACTTCACAGGCATTGTGGCAAGATTTTGGAAGCTCTCCCCTTTTGAAGCTTGCCATTAACCACGGCTACTACCAACCCTCCAGAGTGATTCATGAGGTCTAGGGAATGACAGGGTTTTCTCTTCCTACTCCCTAGAAGGAAATACATGCCCCATGGGGAAGTGAAGATTCATCTTTCTGCTATTCCTAGATTTTCCTGAAAGATAACAGCAATACAGCGGAACAAGATAAACATTAACGTCTGGTGGCCACTTGCATGTGCCAATGTTTGTCTTAGCTGAGTCTGAAGGCCATTGCCACCTTTGCGAATAAGCCAGGGCATGACACTCTCCATGAAGCTCCCAAGAATATTTAGGCCATCCTATTTAAGAATGGAAAAGGGCCTTATTTCCTCAATTTTGAAAATTGTTCATAGATTGAGCCAGTAGAGTTATCCAATGTGGATGGAAGATTCCCCATGAAGGGGTCAATTGAGTCAGAGGCAAATGTTTGCTGCAGAGCCAGGCTGTTGGGTAGAGCCCCAAATATTTGGGAATGCAGGGATGAGAGGGAGGAAGAAGGCTTTCCTATTTGCTGTTTACCTATCAGTCTGGGGACAAATTGGTGATTTCAGGCTCATGCCTCTATATCACAATGCGTTAGCCTCCACCATTAATGTGGTGCTTGGCAGAGAGGTTCAGGGCTGAACACACAAGGGCTAGAGCTGCTTTTCCACATCAGCTCTCTCAAGCCTGGAGAATCTTGGCTGGGAGTGTGGGGGAAGGGAAGGGGAGGAAGGGAGGACATGGCCCCAGCCACCCACCGTGCCATTCCTGGGTTTTGATTAAAGAGGGAAATATTGGCTCTGACATTCTCGATTTGCAAGATCCAAATGTATTTTGACTTTTTAGAAGAACTAAGGGTTCAGGTTTCACAAGAATGATCCTGCCTAGAACTTCTGACTCAAACTTAAAGCTGTTTGGCTTCTCAGTAGTTGAATGCACAGCAAGTGCAGTTAGCAAAGTGACATTGCTATGGCTGCAAGTTGCACAACAGCATAATGTCAGCCTTCTGATGAGAGCTGGGCTGTTGAGCAATGCCACTTGGAAGAGAGAGGTCACACACAGCAACAGTTCTAAGAATGTTATATCTTTATAAATATTCAATATATTTCTTTATGTGTTAGGACCCAGACTTTCCAAACCTCTGATTCATGTTTTTCCAGAAATATCAGGTCAGGCAGTACATTTTCAGTTGACAAGTTAAGTTCATTTTGAAATATCTCACAGTGAAACCAGAGTAGGGCATTTCAAGTGGGGGAGGAGTTCCACACAGAGGTCTCCCCTCATTGCATCTACCCTATCTTCCAGTCTCTACCTGCACCCCTTTTCCTTAATGCTTAGTTTGCAGTAGCTGAAATCAAAAGCCTCCATGAGGCAAGGTGGGCAGACTCAGGCAAAATTCCCCATCCTGTCATCCTAGCAGGGAAGAGACCAGCATTCCAGTATGTCCAGTAGAGGACTGAGGCACCCTGCAATCTCTCCTCCCAGGATGAACCTAGCAGTCAGCTTGGATGGGAAGTTGCCATTTCTCTCTCTGGCCCTGGGAAGAGACAAGTCATGAACACAATCAAGGACAAGAAGCTGGCTAACCATATGTAAAGAGTTGGGATCCCATTGGATATCGCTTCCTGGAGAATGAAAAAATATGGCTCCATATCAGGCAGGTGCTCAGCAGCGATGGCTTATGGCCCTTCCTCTACTGATCTTTTCCTTTATCTCTTTGGTCATTATGCTCAGTGTTAATATGGGTTGCTAAGGATCCATATGTACATGGTAATTTGGTAAAACATCTCCCTCATAGAAAGCAGAACTTTTGGAGGAGGGCATAGTGGCCATCTTAGGAGCATCTGAGGAGAAAGTTTTGCCCCCTTTTAAATTCCTAACACAGACATTCAACTTATTCAATTTTTTCCATTTAAAAAAGGTGTGTGTGTGTGTGAGTGTGTGTGTGTGTGTGTTGTCTAATCTAGATATCCTGAGGAGCTAAGTATGAACAAATGCACTTCAAAGACTAAACTGGACATAAATTCAAATGAGAAGAAAGTCTTCATTTAGGGAAAATCAGAGAAAATACCTCAGGGAGGAAAAGGTATCAAATCTAACTGTTAGCATGTAATAATATTTTGTCAGGAGTTTTTCCCTCATTTCTGCTCAACTACAGAGTTTCAGCTAGCATTAATCTTCTAATCAAAAGGGAACAAATCTATTTATAATTGACATAAATGATAGTCCTATTTATAGTTCTCTTTGGCGTTCCATGTTTCTCTGTGGGAGATTTTCCCTGAAACAAAAGCCTACTTTTTGAAGCAACTGTGTTCCAGGGACAGCCTTGATCATTTCTGCTGCCCGAGAGATGTATTTAATTAACCTCTTATCCCTACTCATGGGATGGCGGAATGTGAAAAGTACTGACCAATATTACAGCAATTCCTACATTTGCCCTTGTAATTCCAGTCCACAGAAATCATACATGACCCAAAAAGGAATGACAGTCCCCATGTTCCAAAGGAAGGGGCATGAATGCATCTTGGCTAACCCACTTTCAACTTCAGGATGTACTCTAGCCTAGCCCTCTCTCAATTCTAACAACACTTTTCTCAAATTACCTCTGGAAACTGGTAGCAGGTCCTGATTTTCTAAGAATTTTGTGGCAATTCCACAGGTGTTATCTCACCTGGTACTAAAAAAACTGCTTTGGGTAGGCAGGCAGGGCTGACTGTACCCATTTGACAAGGGAGAGAATTGCCTGACGGAACCCAGCTAACCAGCGAATTCAAGGCTTTTCAGGGTGTCCAGGTCTCCTCACCTCATATTCAGAACTCTTTTTGATATCCAATGTTGTTGTGCTGATAGCAAAATAAATATTATTCAAATATACCCAGACACTCACTTAAATTCTCACTCTGCTTAAATTCACTCAAATTCTGCTTAATTTATTAACAAAACTCTGTTTTGAGGAATCCTCATGCTAAAAGAAAAGCAACCAACAGTGCCCATGTTATCTGCATCAAATCCTATCTGGACCAGGGGATACAGAGGATAAGATGGGAGGGGAACCTCATGACTCCAGGTAGAATTTTGACACATCATTGAACTTGAGTTGGAAAGACTGGCCTGGCAGCTCTACAAAAGGAGGGATTTTTTTCCTAAGCTTTTCATCAACTCAAAGTCAAAGCAGCTTGTTTGCCCAGTATTTCTGGCCTCTCTCAGGCTATAGAACACAACCATACCTCTACCTAGCCAAGGACCCAGGCAGACAGAGAGTACATGAAGGTGCAAATTCCACCTACTTTTAAACATTAGTGGACGATTTCACAAGACTGTATATATAGAGAGAAGGATGAACATTTGTTGTATTCTTTCAGAAATTCAGTAAACATATTTTGAGATCTGCCATATCCAGGAAGAATATGAGAAAAAATGTTATTTTTATACATTATTACTTACTTTAATTCTATAGATTTATGATGATTATTCTGACATATGGGTAAGAATTGTTTTCTTAACCAGATTGAAGGTAACCTTAAGGCAGATTTGTATGTTACTTTTTGGGAGCATGATGGGTGTTCATGAACATTAGTTTCCTGCTCTGGCTTTTTCGTTTCAGCTTCGCCTTGGTTTCTAGCACAATTCTAGGTACACAGTTATCCATAAAACATTGCTGAATTTAATGACATTGAAAAACAATGACTTTCTTCTTCTTGGTCAATATTTTGCAACTGGTCATCCCAGTCAAAATTCACTAAGTTGGATCCATTTCTGGTGCCTGAGATTTGATTCTATAATCTTGTAACTTGTTGACAATCCTTCTGCAGGGCAAACAGGAATGCGAGCCCCTTTCTAGTTACTCAGAAACTTTAGAAATTGACACTTTTGAATGCAGCATACGGAGCTCTTTCTGTTTCATTTTTTCTAGCGTATTTGTGCTCTACCTGGCATTGACTCAATTCATTATCTCAGCCCAGCCCCCAGGAATAGACTGACTCCTGCAATTCTAACACAAGTTGCGCATACTAAAGGATTTGCTGATGCTCCTCATGAGGCATGCAATAGTGTTTTAATCTGGAGATCACAGCCAGCTTCCAACAAAAAGGATCATGTTCTGTTTACCTAAATTCCCTCAGTAGTTTCCTTTAGATACAGCACTTCTCACTCCGTACTTGAAAATACCGAAAAGTCCATGGAGGCCTTTCGACTCAGCCATGTCTACATTTCAAATGAGTTACTGCCTTCCTAAAAGCACACATAACTAATCTAGGCCTGTAAGGCCAAAGAAAAAATGAATAACAATTAATTCCATGCAGACATGGATAGTGCAGTGTTTGAGGGAGTAAGTGGGATCTTACAGAGATTAATAAAACATAGCCCTCACCTTTGCGGAGCTTATAGTTAAGCAGATGGTAGGAACACTGACCAAAAACAAAAAAACAAAAAAACAAAGTGCTGTAAGAGTAATATTATTGCTTCTCTCTCTCAGAGGAAAGAGGGTTGACATCCGATAGAAGATTTTACAGAGGAGGTGACATTTGAGAGAAGAAGAGAGGAAAGTCCAGGAAAATAAAATAGGTGGTAATAAGTCACATAGGTTGGATGTTGGAATATGTAGGGGGCATTTGTAAACTTGGTGAGTCAATCAAGTCAATGTCTCAATGACTACAGCAAGTCATGCAGGCAAGTGAAGTGGACCAGAGCAAGGCAATAGAGAGTGGTGGGGGGTTTTTGGTAAAGCAGAAAGCATGTGCCAATATGAAGGGGAGAGTCATTTAGTAAATACTGACAGATAATTCAAATTTTAGTAAAAACACTGTATTCACTACACAAAAACACTTATGAGGACTGGATACAACTTACAGACTGCCAGTTTGTGAGCTCTGCTGTAGGGATACATTAAGAAAGTCAGAGACCTTACGTAAAATGCCTTACTGTCAAATTGGGGAGTTTGGACTCACTCAATTTACATAGCCATGAATGGTCCCTGGATGTTGTTTAGAAAAGGGATAAAGTGATAAGAATTGCTTTGGAAAGATTAATCTCATGGGTGGGATGGCTGGCCTCAAGCAGTCTTGCACACAGCACGATCATGGAGGAGGCTGTTGCAATAGTTTTGGTGGGCGAGGAGGAGGATCTAAATAGTGATGGGACTGGAAGGATCTTCCAGTAAATAGGTAACAGCTGTTATGGATCTTGGTGCAAAACAAACTGTAAGGCTACAACTTGTTTTGTCTGAAGAGTTGAGTTGATGGTCTCCACTGTGCTCAACACTTAGGGTGATTGTGCAACCCATCCATTGCATTGGCTGGGAACCTGGCCTTTCCTGCTTTACAAGGTCACCGGTCAAAAACTCCATTTGCTCTTGAGGAAATATCCCTTTGATGATGTCTAAATTTTTGAATGTTCAGTTTTTAAAATCTGCCTTCTTCCTTCACCAGAATGACTTGATTGCTTTTAAATTCTAGCTGAGCTGTACCCTTGCTCTGTTTGGGGAGGGCTATACAGTTCTATAAAGATGAGGTTTGTGTCTTATTTATATAAACCAGCAGCAGTTAGTCTGGTAACTATGTGATAGCACAAAGGCAATAGATATGTCTTGAATGTAATAAAATAGACAGGTGTATAGTTAATATCCAACGAGATCTTGCATATTTGGAGCAGGAGTGGCATAGGTCAATGTATGCTGAGCCAGATAGGTATATAATGAATAAATTAAGCATGCAAGGGCACACACTTCACATAAAAGGGTGACCAAAAACTGCCACTCAAGAATGCAGGCTCAGCCATGCTGGATTGCACCATTTTTTTTATAAGAGAAGTTGTTAATCTTTGTTTTTGCTTATAATCTCTTGATTTTTATATTTCCAAAATTAAAACAAATACATATCGGGTGGACCAAACAAAACGTGTCTGTGGACTAGATGCAGGTGGGGTGGGAGTGGAAACATTTTGTGACATTGCTCTAGAATATCAATTCCATGTGCATAGAGCTGTGCTTTACTCATTTCTTTCATCATTAGTTTTGGCTAACCAGAAGACACTCAATAGATGGTGTGGACTGGGATACCATAGGGGAGAACTATTCCCATCTGACACAAGCCTGCGGTTGTATGATTGGAATTTCATGGGTCCTCCCACAAAGAAACCTCTTTGAAGGGATGACGTCATTCTCCCTTGGGTATTGCTAAACACAGAGCAGGTGCCCAGCTGATGATTCTACAATTAAATGGGCAGAGCTATAATTTTACTTCCATACATTTTACTAAAGCACCCAGCAAGAGGAATGAGAGAATACTAACAAAGAAACAAACAATAATCTCCATATCCAGTCAGATTTCTTAAGGGATTTTAGAGATTTTCATGAACAACAGTAAATATTCATTCTGGAAAAGGTATTAGAGATTATCTTGTCAACATTAATTCAATGGATAGAGTGCCAATGAGTCAGGGATATCACTGTATTAAAATAATATGCATTAAATCTAAACAAATCAAATATATAATTTTGGTCTAAGTCCAATACTATCTTATCCTTGTCAAGAATATAGTCAAGAAGTGGCATGTTCTTAAAGTTCAAGTAAAAGATGTGTGGAAAAAAATGTGAAAACTATATTAGTGACTTTTTTTCCCTGCCAAACTGGGAAGAGAGATCATAATTATCACATTTCAAAGGTGGAATGTCTTGGTTCATTTACATATCATTTTTCAATGGCAACAGGTTTTGAGACCCAGGGGACTAATAATCAAATCTACCAAGTTATTTAGTGGTAGAGTTCTGAGTAAATCCAAGATTTTCTAAGTCTCCAATCCAAAGGCCCCCCTTTCTTCTTATTGTCATTTCAAGAAATACAAGTTAAAAACTGGTCTTCTCTCACTTTACCTGCTCTGCTGTGGGACAATGTCCCTTTGAAGAAGCACACCCTTCAGATATCAAGGCCTTCATTAACGACCTTCATTAATGGGTTCAGGCTGGGGAACTTGAGTTTCAGAATGACCCTCTTGAAGACCCGAAGCCAGCTGTATCTCTTTGAAAAGCAGTTTTAAAGTTTACCCTTCACCTTCTGATAGGTGACCAAAATAGACTTTTCTTACCTTAAAACCATTTCTCTAAAATCCCAGTGGGAACCCTAATAGAACTAATTAACTCAGACCCATAAGAAATAATATTAGAATCTGGCTGAGCATAACAAAAGATGAAATTTGATATGAGTAAAACACACATTCGTCCACTTAATGCAATTAGATTTTTTTTCTTTTTTTTTGAAGCACTCTTGCTTGGCTGTTCTTGAAAAATGTAACTATTGAAAAAGAAACTGGCAAGATCTTAAGGACTGGGGCTCAGTTCCTGGCCCCAGTGATGGGCTTGGAAATTGCAGCTACAGCAATTAGAAGTTCCAATTTCCAGTTCACAGAAGGTCAGGCCATGGGGTTATCCTTGGAGCAGTTCTATAATTCCTCTGAGGAAAGGTTCCACCAACTTGAAAGAATCTGGACCGAATACAAGTGAATCAGCATATGTATTGTTAATGGCCACAAGCAGGTTTGACCTCAACATCATTTTTGAAATCTGCAGTGAGAGTTGATCTTTTTGTATTGTCTTATCAAATGTGAGCCATGAATTAGCAAGTACCTCTTATTTCCTGCCATTCTCTAGATGGGGCTTCTCAAACCTTAACACGCATCCAGATCCTGTGGGTATCGGGTTAAAATGCAGATTTTGATTTAATTGGTTTGGGGTCAGGGCCCCTGATTCTACATTTCTAAAAAGCCCTCAGGTTTCTTTGAGTAGCAAGACTCTATGTCTATGTGTATTTTCACACACTAAGGTTTGTTTTTCCTAAGTAACATTGATACATTCCCCTTAGACAATTTGTTAATCAAACCAATTAGCCCGTTGTAAACAAGAGATACAAGGGATTGTTTCTTGCCACAAAACGCTTTCCCTAGCCAGTATTCAAATCTGGTTTTTTCTAAGAGATAGACTTTTCTGTTCTTTATTATTACTGTTGTTTTTGATATGTGTGTTGGGGAGGGAGATCAAAATCATTTATATTCATTGAAACAAATCATCCACTGAATGACTTTAAAACACTAAGTGGCCAGTGTCTACTTCAGAACTAGCCAAAAGTAAGCCTTTCTGTGTCTTTAGCTTACACATCATGATGCTTTTGTGCAATGTTACTGAACCCCTGTCTGACTTATCTGGTAAGAGAGATTTTCATAATTGCATGCAAAGCACCGATAATCTACAGAAATGCCAGCCAGATTTGTGGCACTAATACCTTTCACAAGTCTTATGATTCATATGACTCAGGGCCCACAGACTGTCTAACTTAAGGGAAGCCTGAAATGATGCTTATTGTATGTGTGTCATTGATCTTCTCAGAATTCATCCTCAAATATCTGTTCCATACTAGGAGGTAAGAATCAGCAGAAAAGAAGGAATCTTTGGAGAGCCAAAAACATCTCTACACCAAATTGAGAGAGTGGAATTATAAGGTGAATGCAATTAACTGGCAGTTGCATCTATGTTGAGAACACAGTCATCCCTTTAATAGGGAACATTTGCTGTGCTTGACAAACTCACAGTGAAATGGTTGGATCCATAGGAAGGAACATGCTGAAAATGGTTTCAATATGATCCTGTTTTTTCACTCAATAGCCATTGATTGAGGGTGTCCAGCCAAAAACAATGAGAAAATGAGCCAACAATAGTCTTACCCTTTGACCATATTAGATAAAGTTGCAGCTGAAATTTGTTATATGTTTCAGGAATAACAAAGCATCCATATGGAACATATATTTGGCAGTGTGGCAGCTGATGAAACCAGGAAAATTAGACAAATTATCAATTGCTCGCTCCCAAATTACCCCAAAAAGAAATTAGATCCATTTTCAGTAGCTTTGCCTTCAAATTTCTTCATTCCGTGAGTCACCACTACCTTCTGCCAAACTAAATATGTCTATGAACGGCTGGAAACTTTAATGGAAAGAAACATAAAACTCAAACTACGTAGGAAAATTTAAGCTTCTTCATGGAAGACCTTCATGGAAGACTAGCAAGTTAGGAATGTGTGAAGACAGACAACACATCGATAATTCCTTTTGTTTGGGGTCACTTCTGAGTTAGCGAGCAATACAACGTGCTGGCTTGACTTCAAATTAAAATCAGCTCTTTCCTTCATTTCTTTTGTAAGCCTCCAATCCCTCAAACTACTAGGGTTTATTAAGGTACATATTCCTATAGCCAGGTCGATCAGATTTGGGATAAAGAGACTTCATGATGTTATCCAATGGATGGTAGAAATTAGTAAATGAAGATTTCATGAATGGCTAAGAGCTTAATTTTCTAGAGACTATTCTGAGGTGTTACACCAGAAGAATATGATATAGCAGTTCACTTTGAGTTTATGGACTGTGGTTATGAGCACTACCCTCATATGAGTTTATTGAGTTTAAGTTTAAAGGGTCCAGCTGTGCAAAGAGCTCTGGACCAAGCATGAGGTGACTGAACTGTAGCCTTGGCTTTCCGACCAGTAGCTCTGGCTTTTCCGAGCAACTTTTGTGACCTCATGCACATCATGTTTTTTCTGGACCTTGGTCCCCTCATCTGGGAAGTGAGAGCACTGGATCAGATTGCTCTATATGGTTCTTTCTAGCTCTCTAATTTTTCAATTCTGCATTGGCAAATAGAAACCACTTGTAGTGTTCTCTAAGGGCTGGTGCTCCAGCTGTGATTCATACCTTAGCCAGGGATGTACCAATTGTTGCATACCTTCCCTTATCCACCACTACTCCTTTTAAATAACTCAGATAGAGGTAGAGAGGAACTGAGTGGAGGTTCTGTTCTCACTTTCATAAATAGACCTTATTGGTGAGGGTCTAGTAGCCTTTGAAAATTACCCGTTGACTAGAGTTAGCTTAATCTTGAGCTAGGCATTTTCAGTGGAGCAGAGGTGAAGGGGTCCTAAGAGGTGACATCTCGAGTAGACTTGTTGACTTTTTTCTCCTATATCTTCAATCTCAGATCCAAAATGATGGAAGTAGCAAATTGTAAGTCATGGTATATATTCTGGGGACTGGAAGAAGGAAATAGCTTTTGGAATGACATTTTCAATATCAAATCAAGAAATTTTATTAAGTGCTCCATACTAGATGCTGTGAAAAACAGGAGGGGGGGGAACCCTTAAAACTTAGTCTGTGTTCTTCTGAAAAAGCTCAAGATAAAATAGAGAGAATGAAAATTTACAGTAGCAGCAGTAGCCAGTATTTGATTGTGTGGTTCAAAAGTGTTACAACGGCGTCAAATGTTGTGTCTCTGGAAGCCATGGGATGTGAGGCCCCTGGGATAGAAGAACCACAGGGTCACTGGTCCATATGGTGATAAAACTCACAGTTTTGATTTCATCAAAGCCATTCTCAAACAAAAAAATTTAATTCCCCTAAGTCAGGCTGTGATAAGAAAACAGTTTGGATGTACAACTTGAGAGTGCGAAGATACTTTTTCTGATTAGTGAGTACATTTCCTCTGCTGAATGCTGCTTTTTGAGGCTAAGCAGAAATCACCAATAGCTGACTTGAGAGAATAGAAATCTTTTGCCTATATGTGATATCTCTCAGTGACTACCCAATCACCTCGTGGGGAACAAAGTCTTTAAGCAAGCTCAGTGTGGTCAAATGATAGGCCCCATCTCTTTGCTGCTTCTTCCAATGAGAGGAAATAGTGATACTGGGTGAGCATTCTGAAGATCCATTAGTTAACTCTTGGGCGGTTTCAATGTAAAGTGATACGTGAACAGGAGGCAGCAACATGCTTTTCTTTTTTAATTAATGAGGTTGAGAAGATACACTGCCAAATTAACTTTTCCAGATTATAATTGTTGCCTAAGGTTTTACAGAAATCATGGCATTGATCTAATTTGTGAGCCATGATTAGGGATACAAGGCAAAAAGCATCCAATTCAGTTCATCAATTGTGACTATTTGGATGGCCCTTTGTTTCCAAAGCACTTCTACAGCTGAGCCTCAGAACAACTCAGAAGTATATTTTTATTCCCATTTTATGATAAGCTATGTAAGGCTCAAGGATGTTAAGTGATTTCTCTAAGGTCATAGAACTGTTCAGTAGGGGAGCTGGGTCAGGCCCAAATGTGGAACTTCTGACTGTTTCTGAGCAATTGAATGACTGTGATAGGACTCAGATAGGAAAGGCACAAGAAAAAAGGAGAAAAATTGTGGTCATTACCTTTGAACCAGGCTTTTTCACTTTTGAGGAATTGAGAGTTTATTTATTATGTGCCTGACAAGGGAACAGCCACGTATGTTAAGGTCAAAGACAACCGGCTGGGTGCGGTGGCTCACGCCTGTAATCCCAGCACTTTGTGAGTCCAAGGCAGGCGGATCACCTGAGGTCAGGAGTTCGAGACCAACCAGGCCAACAAGGTGAAACCCCGTCTCTACTAAAAATACAAACATTAGCCGGGCAAGGTGGTGCATGCCTGTCATCCCAGGTACTCGGGAGGCTGAGGTGGGAGAATTGCTTGAACCTAGGAGGCAGAGGTTGCAGTGAGCCGAGATCGCGCCACCGTACTCCAGCCTGGGCAACAGAGCAAGACTCTGTCTCAAAAATAAATAAATACAGAAATAAATAAAAAAGATAACCAACTTCTTTTTAATTTGCTCCAGGTGGTCTCAATCAAACTTCTAAGCACAGGGTCCTACTCTGAACCATTTCTGCCTGCCCTTCCTTCTCTTACTAAAATACATGAATTCCATGGCTATAAGGCAAGAAAGAAAAGGCCTGCAAAAGGTTTAAAATAGCCTATAGGAAGAACCTTTATTTTTCAGAGAAAAGCTTTCAAAACCACAATGACTCTTCTCATGGCTTGCTCCAGGCAATGGACCATAGGCTCCGGATTAAACAGTGACTGAGAATTGATGTGTTACTTTCACTCATGGTTTTCCAATCTCTCTAGTTGCCTCTCTTCTGGAGATTTGTCTAGTCTAGGAATCTCGACTTGGGGGTGATTTTGCTCCCAAGGGTACATTTGGCAATGTCTGCAAACATTCTTGATGGTCGTGACTGGGAGGAAGGGACTGCTGGCACCTAGTGGGCAGAAGAGGCCAAGTATGTTATTGGATATCGTATAATGCACAGGGCAGCTCCCTCTCCCAGCAAAAAATAGTCTGACCCAAAATGTCAATAGTGCTGAGGCTGAAAAACTCTGTTGCCAATGGCGCTTGGGGAAAGTTGAGTGAGGAGTATGAGGATAAAGTAAGATTTTAAAACAGTCTGGGCATGGTGGCTCATGACTGTAAATCCAGCACTTTGGGAGGCCGAGGCGGGCAGATCACTTGAGCCCAGGAATTTGAGACCAGCATGGGCAACATGGTAAAACCCCATCTCTACAAAAAATACCAAAGTTAGCCGGGTGTGGTGGCATGCGCCTATGGTCCCAGCTACTGGGGAGGCTGAGGTGGTAGGAGGATCACTTGAGCCTGGGAGGTTGAGGCTGCAGTAAGCTTTGTTCACACCACTGTACTCTAGCCTGAGCAATGGACCGAGACCCTGTCTCAAAAAAACAAAAACCAAAATGAAAAAACCCACATCACTTGGTCTCATATAGAGGTTGGGGATAGGTTCAGCAAGGAGGGAGAAGAAAAATCTATAGTGTCCTTAAATCCATTTAATCCAGAATTCTAACTCTTGGTGCTCCTTTCCCCAGTTTTGCAGGTAATCAGGAGTTGGCTGCATGTGGGTTGGCTCAGTGCAGACTTTCTAAATCACTTGCCTCTGATGAAAGACCCATTTCATCAGGGTAAATGGCACAGAGGTAGTGCCATCTTCCCAGCAATACTCTCCGGATTGCTTCTATGTCTGACAAATTTTCAAAGTTTAAAAAGGTCCCTCAAATAGCCTTTTAGTACCTCATAAAGACCAGAGATGAAAGAAGAAAACCAGAAGAGATTCATAGAGTATTTGCTTGGGAGTCTGCAAAAAAATCAGGTGTAAATTTCTTTTGGCTTGGGACAGTCAGAGAAATCTCCAGAAAAAAAAAGCTGATCCAAAAACTCGTCAGACTGTTTCAGATTTTCCAGGAGCGCAGCTTTGCTAAGTCATTCCAAAGCAGTTCTACCAAAGTTGACATTGGAGAGAGTGACCATAGAGTCAAAATGGTATAATATACAATAATAGTCAAATTATGACCTTAAGTGGACGGAATGCCCAAAGTACATGTGAAGGCTTTGCACACCATGTAGGAGACAGGCAGGGAATCACTTTAGTTTGTAGAAATTTCCACAGCAAGGGAGCAAAAGTGTTAACCTAAGTCTCAGGTGAATTTATTGAAAGGAAGGAACCAACAAGATCTGTGCTCATTTGGATGAATTTGATTGGAGGCTTCTCCTGGTCATTTTAATTTACCAGGTAACTTTGACACAGACATGGCTAATTGTTGCTAAATGGAGGAATACTGCAGTGGGACGAGAAAACAGAATCACAGTATCTTCTCCCTTTGTCACTAATTAGCTGTGTGACCTTGCACATGTCACTTCTCTCTGGATTTCAGTCAGCATTTGGCTAATTCTTATTATTATCATTTTCATGTACATGAATATATGGGGTAAAAGTGCAATTTTGATACATGATTTAATTACATAATATTGACAAGATTATTTTTCAAGGACTTCTAAGTTTGTAGCAATCTTCAATTTTATTTTCTTTGAACCATCAGGTAGTTTTAAGAGGGAGAGATTACAGAGATGTATACTTAATCAATAATCAGGTTCTTGAGTATTTCCTCCCCTCTTTTTGACCGCTCTTTTTTTTGGCATGGAAATCTTTATTCCTGCAGAATGCCTGAGCATTTAATGCAAAAGATTTTAATTTAAAAGAGGCTGTGTGGTCTCTGCTGGTTGCACAATTTCTCTTTGTGTCTGTGCTGCTGATGATCAAATATTGCGAAGCCATTAATTACCTTAGGACAAATGCAGAGGGCCACATGCAAAGGTTCTGGCCAGTTGCAGAAAGCGATATGCCAGATGTAAAGTAAGTGAAGGGTTTTTCTTGGTATTTAAGGTTCAGTGAAAAAGTAAGAGGGGCAGCTATGCCAAGAATGAAAAGCCAGAGCTTGCCAAGTGCTTCTTTAAGTGGCTTTAGCCAATGTGAGACTAAACAATGCATTAAATAGGCATAGAACTTACTGCAGTTAGGGAATTGCATGTCAAATAACACCTCTTTGCTATGTTTTAAACATGATCTCACGTATAGATAAAGACAAACAAAATGCTGTGTTGTCATCTCCTTAGTCTAACAGCTAATAAGGCCTGGGGGTTTGAACTTTCCAGGCAACCTAAAGTAATTCTTTGGGATGTCTCATGGAGAGGTGTAGGATGGAACTCCGCCAGGGCGGCAGCTCAATGCGAAAACGATTTTTTGCCACCATGGGTTGTCAAAGATGTCTGGCTGCACAAAAGAGCAAAGCCTTTGCAGGCTGTTATTGAGAACAATGAGACATCTCCTTGGGAGAGACCTTGTGGCTATTTTCACTGTGTCTGAATCTTTGGTGTGGGCTGTAAAACCAGAAGGAAGGCTGCTGGAGAGATGAAGTCAGCTCTAATGGAGACCTTGGGCAATGATGGCACGACACAAGATGTCTGGTCAAAGTACTGGAGGCCCATTGAATTAGCGGAATGCCAAAATTCTCTCCTGGATCCAAAATGTCTCCCCTACCAGCCACCAGAGATAGGATACATTTCAATACCAATGGTCTTCAAACAGCTGGTTGAGTAATACCAGCAAAGGTGGCGGTCTTGCATCCCAACCACTGGCTGCTCCCACATCTCCTTTTATAGTCAAGTTGGGGAAATTTCTTCCTGTCTGGATTACGGTGTCTGAGACCACCTCCCATTACTACTACTCTAATAGCACCCCAAGAAAAAGTTTGGTCCGATTAAACAGCATTTTTTTAGTAGGTCTTTGAGAAAAACCAATGAAACAAATAGTTGCAAGTAATGAAGCACTTGAGGTTTGCAGGAAGAGGAAGAAGATTTGAAGTTGGCCAGAAGAGAAGCTCCCCAGATCCTACTGCATATCCTGGTGTACACAGGTGAGTTGCAGTGTTCTGTCTGAATTCAGTCTGTGAAGGGTCTTGTACAGCAGCAGTCTCTAATTAGCAGCCTCTAATTAGCCTCTTCTAAAAGAAGACTTTTCTTGTGCATCCTGAGGAAGTTTTCTTAGCATTTCCTCAGTTTTTCCAGAAGCTAAAATATAGGATCATTACATAGATATCTCTCTCATGCCTCTTTTCAAGGAAGTGTTCAAAATCAATTTAGTCACCCTGGGATTCTTGCTCCTTATCTCCCAGAAGACTACCGGGATTTTGGAAGCATCTCCCTATGCTACACACTTCTTGGAGGCAAGAGAACCTAGCTTTGTTTCTGGAACCATTCAGTGGGGTAAGTTACAAAATGTTCATGTCTCACATTTCTCATTTGTCCCATGAAGCAATAATCTTTGCCCACCAAAACTGGAGTCAAGACAAAGTGAGAGAGCTGATACAACTGGATTTTGAAAAAGTAAATATACTAGATAAACATAATATTCTTCATGTGATTATTACTATTAGTACTACATAATTCTTACTACTCATAATAGGTTTTTAATCAGCTGCCTCCAAGGAGAGAAAATGAGTGTGTAATTAATTGGGCAGTTCATATACCTCAGCATTGGCAATAGATTCTGCAATTGATCTCAGAAGAGAATAATTAAGTGTAATTAGCTCCCATATGTGGTGCTTACTGTGTGCCAGGCAGTATTCTAAGTTAACATAATCTAATATAATAACTAATTTAATCCTAACACCAACTCTGTAAGGCAGGCCCCATTTTACAGATGAGAAAATTGAGGAACAAACAGGCTGAGTAACTTGCTCAAGATCACTCACCAAGTAAGTTGCAGAGCTGGGGTTCAAACCTGAAGTGTTTGGCAATAGAGGCCATGCCCTTGGTCTTGAACCCTTCACTCTCCTGTTTATAACTCTCCATCAGGAGGGAGATGGTCTTGTCAGAAAAAAATGCAAATTATTTTGTAATTTTGCATCATTTTCTTAGTGGTCCTATGGTTGCAGAGACTGGTCCTTTACTATTTAAAGACAGGAACAAGCATTTGGGGTCAATATAAAAACACATTGCTTTTCTTTAATAATATCTGTGGCCTATTAGCTTAGTGGTACTAATGAGGCCAGGGTCATAAGGTCAAACCCCACATGTACCAATTAGTTTCAAAGAGAAAAGCTTTCCCACAGCTAGTGACTGTACCCCTAACTTTGACCAGCTGTCACACAGATGCATAGCAGGCAGTCTAAGGGGTACCAATAAAAGGAATGAAAATGGTGCAACTCAAATCCAGCCCCACTCAAAACAGCGCTAATGGTGGATGAGTGTGATGTCAACTTCACCAATTATACACTCTCTTCTTTAACTGAAAAGGTAATAGGCTGGGAAGAGACTTTTGGTGAAGGTTTAGAAAGCTGTAGATTCTTATTTGTCCCCTCTAATTTAATACAGGGCATCTAAAAATGTATGTACTCACTTGACCTCACAGTAAGGAGAGTGAGAGAATGTAAAGATGAGAACTGTCAGTGGGTCTATCCTAACAAAGAAAAATGACAGTCTGTTTTCATGAGGCGTGTGCTTCTTTGGCTCCTTGGTCCAAAAGACCTGCATGTATTTGGTCATATCTAAGCTTCTATTCCATCCCCGAGGGGTTGAAATCCAGCTTAAAGCAAAACAAAAGGAAGAATCTGGCTCCACTTACTTTAAGTGGGTGGAATCTCCTATCTCTGGGGACCAACAGAAACTATGTAAATAAGATAAAAGAGACTAAATGTTATTTGGTCACTACTTAAATCCAAGGTTCTTCTTTCTTGAATAGCACCAGAGCTTTGTTAATTACAACCTAGACTATGAGTCTGTTAAAGTTAGAAGAGGTCATTTATTTTAATAAAATTCCCTTGTTTTACGGACAAGGACGTTTAGACCCAGGAAGTTTAAATGCCTGCCAAACTCCTACAACTAATGAATGACAGGTCTGGGAGTAGTTTTCTGGGCAGTATATATCAAAGGAAAGAAGCTTGACTTAATAATAATAACCTAGATCTAAGAAGGTTGTTGCAATCAGTAACAATGAAAGTTCATTGTAAAGTTTCACTTAAAGCCCTTACAAAACAGTCTAACACATGAAGAATGCCATTCGTTTATTCAGACCTGTTCTTAATAACTATACATTGGAAGTATGTTTTACAAAGCCTATAAATCCTGAAGAGCTGAAAGAATATCCAACTTTCTTTTCTAATTGATTTACTTCTCCATTTCCCCAGACCGCCAAGGTAAAGCATATACAGTTTATTTAAGGGACTGTTTATAGACTCTTAAAACTAAAAAAGACCCCAGAAACTCTCTTTCTTTCAGTCGCTCTTAATTGAAACCATCCAAGATGGTTGGTTGTCTGTCAATTTTTTAAGAATCTCCAAGGAGAGAAATTCCACAGGCCCATAGCAGCATGTTAAAATGGTTAATCACCATGGCTGTCAAAAATTATATCTATGGTAAGCTTCACTTCTCCTATTTCATTTGAAGCTGTTTTTCTCTTGGTGTTTTTCATGCAAAGTGAGGTTGTAACGAGCCACCCTTTATAAGGGCTCCATCAATCCAGTAAGAAAATCTCTAGCTCCTTCCCAATGTGCTTTCATCTCCATTATGCCACCATTTTTCTCACAGGACTACAAGAACACAAGGCTGGCTGATAGGCTCTCCTATCTTCCCTATGATGCATAGGAAAGAATGAGTAATTAGCTCTTCATTGGGTCTTTCATTTCATAAAATGTCTAGGGAAGCTGCATTAATTATACATGAACTGTTCCATTTATGATGGGATAATGTTCACAAACAGATATCTAGAAGGTTGCTTTCACTGTGCTGTAGTGGAACTTGGGCTTGAAGGGAAATATGAGCTCAATTCACATCATTGGGTCAATCTACACACAATAAGCATTACAAAATATTTTATTCAGAACAGTTCTAATAGAGTTAAAAAAAACTCTCCTTGTTAAATATTGCAGATTGACAAAAATGATAGATATGGAGGCAATTTTCTTTTAGATGTTTGAATTTCAAACTAAAATCAGAAACTGCCTTCTACTACTAAAAAAATTGTACTTCCAAAATGGATTTGAAGCAGTTTAAAATAAAAGTCACAGCCACAATAAAACTTTGAAAATAAGCGTAAAGAGAATAATAAGAGTCAACTGACAGTGTATAGAGGTGGGGAAGAATGCTTCCCTCTAAAAAGTATTTCAAAGACTGTATGTGCTTAGAGCTGACTTCTCCACACACAGTAAATCTCAGCGGATGAAAAGGAAACTGAATGAAATTTGTTGACAACAGTTAATGCCTGTAGGAATAATTGGCTCAGACACAAAACAGACATCAGTGTAGCTTGGGGATGACCAAAATGCAGCAGCCTCTAAGTCATTGTTAGTATATATTTTTTCAGTTCAAAAAAATAAAAGCAGTTTTATTAAATAACTAGATAACCATGAGGTGAGAAGTATTGTCCACAGTACTTGACAACCTTAATTCTTGATGGTTCTTAAGACCAAGATCCCAAACAAGTAATTCCATTCTATTCAATTGGATTCAACGGGACTCAATTAAATTCAACTCAATCCTGTCAGTTCAACAATCAAATATGGGCAGCTACTATAGCATCCAGGCTATGAGCTAGACACTTGGATTCAAAGGTAAATAAATATGTCCTTTGGCATCAAGAAGCCCATTGACAGGGTATTATTCTTGGCAGGGTAGACCAAAATATTCAGGAAAAACATAAAGGATATAATTTATTCTCCATGGTTATTTTTCTCTTATGACAATAATACTTCGTTGCATTTTTCTTTTACCACTCAACTGTAAGCCTCTTGAAGACAAGGTCAATCTCTCATTCATTTCTAGGCATCTCATTCATATCTCATTCAATGCTTACACATAACAGATGCTCCAACAATGTTTTGAATTACATTAAAATAATCTAAATGGACTAATTTCTTTTGGGCAAATAAGATTGTCCAGTTGACTAGAAAGTTAGAAAGAATACTTTTGGGCATGAGGGTATGTTGGACACTTCTGTGCATGAGGGTATGTCGGATTAACATAAGTCATGGAATTCTATAAGGCAAAACTCATGACACACATACTTTCAATGACAATACTGACAAAAACATATGATTTACAAAACCACTTTCTGGCTATAGTCATACAGTAAACATCAAGATTTGCTATATATAACATTTCCTTTTCAAGTTATTGAGATACAATTTTTAAAAATTTGCTGAAATTTGATTGTTGCAGTAACAGAATAAGAGAACCTGGAAATTGGTTTCCATTTTAGTTGTCCAATATCCTTAAGTGTCTGTGCAAACACATAAGTATCAGGCAGTTACTTAGGAATAATCATTTTTTCCATTCTCATTTTTCATCATTTAGTGCAAACATCATAGGCATAGAAAGATCCAGTTTTCATGCACTGCGCTTGGAAATTCTGGAGCAATGTCATGTTGAACATCACAATTCAACCTGGCACGTAACAGAGGACACTTCTAGGCTTGGCAATTACCTAGTGAACTGGATCAAAGGAAACTGCACAAATGGATTATCAAGGAAAAAAAAAAGTCCTCTTGGGCATAATAAGTGAGAACCACTTTTTCATTTTTTTAAAAAATGAGGACCAGTAGCTGCAAATTATAGAAAAATTATGACCCACTGTTGGATCATGTGATGTCCCACAGTTATCTTCCACAGGATATTTTAAAGGTAAAACAAGTCTGCTATTGGAAAATCACTCACCCAATGCACTCATTCATCTGCTCTGCAACAGAGAACTGGATAGAATTGCTTTATTGCCAGAAAAATAAATTAGTTCATTCGATTAAAGGACTGGCTGGAAGCAAATAGTGGGAATTTGCCTATTCAAATAGTAGAAGGCACTTCTGATTCTTTGTCACTAGTGATTTAAAAACTATTTGTTACCAAATCCACTGTAAGTACTGATCACCAATCCCCTCACAAGCCTCTTTCTTCCCATCTCCCTTACTGATCTCCAGACTGGTATACACAGGCCACCCTCTACCCTGCCAGTCATACACACACATACCCCACCTGCCTAGAGAGAGGCTGACATTTGGGAAGGATGAGAGAGACTTCAAGTGTGTGAGTCATCACAGGAGCTATTCAAAGCATAGTGGGTAACTGAGGTAAGCTGTCTACACTGGAGTGATATGAACCTTTAAGAATGACTCATGCTCAGTTTCCTGGAACTCTCTAAAACTCCAAAGAATTATAAGGAATGAGCATCTGGCTTTAAATCTTTCGCTGTCCTATAATATACAGTGAGATAGATGCATGGGAGCTAGATTCTTTAAGTGATCAGTTCCCACAGGAATCATTGACTCTTGCTTGTGTGTATTATTTATACGCCTTGACTTGGCTGTCTACTTTTTACTGGCTGTTGACTTTCTAATCACCTAAGAGCTACTTAAGAGATAAGTGATTCTGTACTTGTCAGAGACCCTTTTCCAGATGGTGATATCATTGATGGGTCCCAGAGAAGAACTATGCCAAAAGAGAGCAACAACAAAAAATCAAGGTCAAGTGGCATAGAGGGCAAATCAGTATGGCATTTCAGTTTGCATTTAGAGACAGTCTATGTATTTGCAAACAGGCCTGCCTTTAAGTGGAGTTAAGCTTCTGTCTGTTCATGGTGATTTCATATTGAATGGAGACATCTAGGATATGCCCTTTAATTTTTTTTTTCCCAGATCCACATGACTGGAGAGTCCTTACTATTTTACTCCAAATCACGTAGCACTTAAAGCAGCCCTGCATGTGTTCCATATGTTTACATGTGCACCCATAGGTTTTGAAAACAAAAACATCAATACCTCAGGCTTATTTTGTCCTGTCCTTTCATTGAAAGGAATGGAATAGTGAGGGTGGATCATAATAGTTGAAAGAAGGCTTAGCAGGAAGTAGTTAAAGATGAATTGTTAAGGAGGAAAATTCCATCCTAGATCTGCAAAACCTGTCAAAGTCCCGCCAAAACACTATGCTTACTTTAAGGTGAGGAATCTCAGAGGCCTAGGATGGCTGCCAGACACGGGCAGTCATTCAGTTATTCACACACTCCCTGCGGTTGTAAATCCACAGAGCTGTACACTTTAGACTTGAGCAGCACATTGAGAGGGAGGGCTACTTACTGAAATAAAAGCCCCTGTCTCCACACACGAACTGAAGAGCATCCACCAGCTCAGCCCCGCAGAGCGTCTCCGGTCCAGCCGTGGCAGAGCTGGTGAAGGTGAGCAGGCACAGCGCCAGGTAGAAGAGATGCGAGGAGGACATGGTGTGCATCTTCACCTGCCCAAGAAACAGAGGGAGGGTCAGGTTTCCTCCTTGATCCTTGCAAGGGGAGTGGGGTGGGACAGAAGTGCATTGACTCCCACGATTCCACGACTGTCATTAATCAGGACTACCCAGCACAGAAGTCAATAGAGTACATGAGAACCCAGTGGGAGTTGTGGATGGAGCCTGTCTTGGCATCCAACAACCTGTGTTTATTTCCCTGGCTACTGTGGATCTCTGGAGGAGTTCTCCCTGAACCCTTTCTTTATGGGTTCCTATTTCAATGAATTGAGATAAAATATCTAGAAACGTTTACTACGGAAATGAAAGATGCTATTATTACAGTGGCATCCCATATCACTCTGAGACCCTGGTAGAACTTTTGAATTATCAAAGGTTGAATTGTGCTCAGTACATATTTGGGGCCAAATAAGATTTGTTAATTTAAATTCTCTCAATATTGGCCATCCATAGATGGTATATGCATTCATTATTGAGCAGAATATTCTTAACCAAAACATCATTACCTATTTTTGACTAAAAATAATTTACTATGGCCAAAAAATGGCTTTTGACAATACTATATATCATCATAGGGTTTTTTTTTTGTTTTGTTTCCTCAATATGAGAGAGAGAGAGAGAGAGACTGATTCCTTACCTGGGGCATATCAGCAGTTGACACAACCACAAATAGAAGAAAATAACAGAAACAGAAAAAAATATGAGAATCGAGGAATGAAATTGGCTCAAATAGAAACCACTCCTGTATTCTAAAGTCCCTGGCCTCAAGTCCAATATCAAATCAACGCGTGTTGAGAATCCCTTCTGTGTATAGGGCACTGGGCTCAAACCGGCAAAAATATTTTATTTTATTTTTAGTCGCAGGAATTCTGGCTTCATCTCTTGGAGGGACTTATGTGTCACTGTATCTATTTTATAGCAAAATATACCAAGGGACCCCTGGTTGGCATGACTTAGTCAATGATAGACCGCCAAAGGGCAGCCTTGCCAAAAGCAGCAGTCCTGTGGCTCAAGTCTCCATCCTCACTCTAAGCAGTAGAAACCATGCTAAGATGATCATTAAGTTTTTCCATATTGTTACTTGTGGCACAAAGATGTGGCTTTTTCCAAGAAGCCTCTCAAGGTGAGTGGCTTCACTTCTCTCAGATGCATCTACTTTCAGCATCATGGGAAGAGGCCCTGGCAGGGTGTTAGGTGAGGGGCCCTATTAAAAGGGTGTGGAGTCATGCTGGAAGCTATAATTATAAAAAGAGCCTTTTTTGAACCTCAGAGTAGTGGCAGGTCCATTCAACCCCATCACTTTTGGAGAAACAGTCATTTATTTTCTGACTACCCTCCTTGCCCTCCATGGACTCTCAATTTAGTGGCTCTATATCAGTGGCAAAATTTCCCCCATCATTCTAATGATGATTTCCATTTTTGTAGTCAGACCTTCACCTCAGCAACTGAGGAAAAAAAAAAAACAAACCCAAACCCCTGTCTCTCGTTAACAAAATGTAAATATTTAGTTAATGGTTATAAAGCAGTTGAAGATGAAAAGCACCCTCTATTTGCAAATCATCATAAATAATGGACATAAAATAGAAGAGGAGGTAAAAGCTCAACTGAACATTTACTGCATTTTTTTCAACATGATCTCTGCATGGAAATCTTCCACCCCCTACACAGCCCAAAAGACTGGGACTGGAAGAAGCATGTTATCATCCAGTTCTCATTTTTTTTTTTTGGTTGTAAAATTAGTGGGGTTTTCCTGTTCAATATTTCCATTGGAAACCTCAACAAATCCAACCCACCTGGACCTCATGGCATTTTTCAAAAGAACAAACCTGTGATTGATCTTGCAGAGCATACCCCCACACTATGGGAACGGGCCAGTTCTAGAAAGTATGTTATTCTACCAAATCCTATTTCTCCACCCCTCCCTTCTTTGTTGAGTTTATAGCAATGCTGAAGGCTAAGCACCTGCAACTGTAGATGGCTTCAAGTTCTTCAGTTTTTGTGAAATCCAGGGAAAAAAATTACTCAAGTTATAGCCTTAGTGAATTTCAAACTTCATTAAATGTCAAAACTATATTTTTAATAGTTAGTTCTAGTATAACACATTTAAGTGCAGCAATACATATAAGTCTCTGGAACTTAAGAATTTAAGATTTTTTAAAAATAGATTTTTCTTTTTCTTTCTTTTTTTTTTGCTGAGTTATATTGTCAGATAAATCTCAGTACTTATAGTTCTAGGACAAGATAGAACCTCTAGTGCATTTTCCTTTAGTTTAGGGAACAGTCCAGTACACCCACAGAGAACCAGAGAATTTATCACATTATGTTCCCACAAATGAAAACAATACCGAACTTGCTTAGGAGTTTAAAGTGTGAAACAAGTGGTCCCATATGTTCATTATTTCCTTGGCCTTTTATTTTGCCAAACACAAAAGAAATGAATAGAGAGAAAGGAAAGATATGATAGAAAAAAAGGGAAGAATCAGAAAGACATGAGAAAAAAAGAAAAAAAAATCAGAAAACACTTTCTCAAAAATCATTCACAAGCCCAAATTTTAAAAGTTCTTTTTTTTTTAATCTTAAATAAATGGAATATTAATTGATTCCAGATGTCTGGGCCACAATGAAAATGCCCTGTAAAATTTGAGGGCAACAGTCATAAGAAAATACTCACTGTAGGTGTAATCATTTTTGTTTGTTCCAGGTCTTTTACAGCAGGTCAGGGTGGGTATTATGAGGCCGATGTGAATAGAAAACTGAGGTCTTAAAAACATGTGCTGCTTTGTGGGTGGGGTTTGTGAAAGCATCTAGTTACATTTGGACACCCAGGCAGGTATGCTATGAGCCTGGGTAAACTGCCTTTTGTCCATTGAAACAATGAACAAATTGCACAGTTGGGATTTAAGTCAATCTTTTTCCCCCAATCAAGCCATCTATTTCCATTGTATGCCTATTGTAGCCGCCCAGATAGTGACCCAAGCTCCAGTCCACTCCCTTACTCCCTTCCCCCGACTCACTCACTTGGAAATACCTTGAGACTCAGAGTACAATCAGCCTGTGAGCTCTGCCTCTGGGCAGGACACCTTTACTCACTGAATTACATGTGAAAGACCACGCAGCTCCCTCAAACCACTTCCTGCTTCAAGTATAGAAAAAAGTAACAACTTATTAAGAGCTCCACTTCTGAAGTGTTCAGCATACACAGCATGAAAAGTGCATTTGGAAACAATTTTCTTAACTTGTAATTAATGCAGAGATAACGTTCCACAGCCTCTTTTATGATCCCCTAAGTAGGGAGACAAAAACTCCAGCTGCTAGATCACATAGTATGTATGCACAGTGACGTCATTTCTTTGAAAGCAAGGTGGCCTGCATGTGTTGGCATCTCAGGAACAGCAGAATCAGGTGCCTGACAAGGGTGTATCTTTTAACTCCTGGAGCCACTTACTTGACTAGGGAAAGTCGTAGTGGGGAAGTGTTTGAAAGCAGCAACTGAATGCTGCACTAAGTGGCAGAGATGTCTTATGAATTGGGCCCTCAGGCAAATGAATCGGTGGATCAAGTGACAGCAGCTTAAAAGCGCTTGCAAATTGAAAAAAAAACACAAGTCTTGAAGGATATAATTTTGCTGAGAATGGAAACTAGAACTACGGCCAGCAATCTGAAACAAGAAGTCGGTGCACTGACAGCAGCAGCCAGATTTACCTAAAGGGACTTCACGACACCGAATATAAAATCAGAGTTTTATAACACAAAACCCCAAGTCCAAACTTTGCCCATGAAAGTCCTCTTCTAAACAGAAAAGTTGGGCAACCAGCTCTTAGAAAGTTTCTGCTTTCCATATACAGTATGTATTTGTTTAAATTATACAAATATGCAAGGTCAGCGAGAGTTGTCAAGGAGTTCTTTTTTGGAAGAACAAATTACACTTTACTCTAACTTTAACTCTCTCTCTGGGCATAAGTGCAGAGTTCTGGGACCTTAGCTCCAAAGATCATATTTAAAAGCTTTAATATCATCTAAAATATAACCCTTCATATATAGCATGCCTTGTAAATAAAGTCCTGATAAGTTACACACACGGAGACACACACACAGAGACACATACACACATGCACAAGAACATGGTCTTAAAAATAAAACATCTGCACCTGCAAAAGAAAAAAAAAAAAATCCCCAAGTTCATATCCATGCTCTATAGCCCTTAGCCATAGACAGGATTTAAAGGAATCTTCTGTAATGACACCACGGAAGCCCTGCAGAAGTGGAGGATTTAGCATAAGTACCTTGCAATAGTTTCTACTCACATAGATATCTGTGCAAATGCATCCATCTCCCCGAGCTATTTTTCAGATTCTACAGAATTGCATATTCAGCAATTTATAAATAACTCTCAGTTCCGAAACAATGAAAATTTTAAAGTGAATAACAGTTCTAGGCAGAAGCAAACAGTACACAATTTAAATAAAATTCCCCAATGACTTCAAAGAGTGAGAAATATTTACCTTCAAGAAATCACAAAAGCAGCACTTAAATAATTGGGTTGGAAGACTGCTGATTTTTCCCATTGCTTCTGAAGTACAAAGTCTGAAAATGAATTGGTTAGCAGGAATAATGAAGCAAAAAGAAATCCAGAGAGATTGGAGATGTTGAGAGCAATGTCACATTTCAATTTTGAGGACTTTATTCCATTGCGCAGGCTCTATCTGCTCTGAATTTAGCAGTGACAGTGAGATTTAGCAAACAGAAGAGGGATTTAGAGAAAATCCTCACATTTATCTACAAAACACAGACACTGTAGACAGGAAACAGCTGGGGGAACATTTGCCTTCTCTCTCTCTCCCTCTTCTGGCAAAGTTATCGAGTAAGGACTTTTTTGGGCATGGTGACAAATAACATCATACCTTTGCATTTTAAAACTAGAGCACAGAAGCATTTTTTTCCCTTAAAAGAATGTGTGTTAGTGACAGGGTTAGCAGACATTAAAGTACTTATGCTGCCATAGAAAATAAGGATCTGTTTTCTGATTAACTTTCTGCTGGGCACGAAGACAGACACGTCTGCTAATACACCTTACTAGTATTAAAGGACTATACAAGGGGGATGGGAGAGCAATTTTACATTCTAGAGTAAATGCATAATTTAAAACAAAAAAAGAAAGAAAGGACGATAAGACCCTCTCCAGCAAACTCTACAATTTTAACCCTGAAGTGACTGGGGTAAAGTAGATTGGAAGACAGCACTCGGGTGACCCCTTGTCCTAGTTGCCAAGTGAGGGGTGTGATCTCATTTCCTAGAACCTATGGAGGGGCAGGCAGCATTGGATTGGTCCCTTTAGGACACTGTCTCACACTTTTTCTCCTGCGATGAGGCAAAGACTATGCCGAGCTGTAAAAACCAACTGAAATAGAACATTTTTCTTTATTCTTCTACTAGGCTGCCTGTCACTGTCCCCTCCCCACCCCACCACTCTGGGAGAAGGGTACCTGGGGGGCAAACAATTTTCCTGTTGTTTGAATTTTCCACATAACTCAAACCTGTGTGTGTGTGTGTGTGTGTGTGTGTGTGTGTGTGTGTGAGACAGAGGGAGTCTGTGTGCCAGAGTGTGTTTTCTTTCTCTGATTTTTGTGTATTCTAAATAACACCAGCTGGCTAGCAATACCCTCTCGAGGGTTATGATGTCATTCAAATCCCTCAACTGGGTGACTGGCCGGCAACATGGTCCAAGCCAGCTGTTTTGCTATTTATAATGTACACTTGCCTTTGCCATTGAGAATTCAGTTCTGATCTTTTGTCAATACAGTTTGCACCTATTTCCCTTTGGTTCTGTGAAGCAGTAGATAAGAAAGTGAATTATAAAATAAGGTTGCAAAAGTCCAGAGCAGACGTACCTCTTTCCCTAGAGAGCTCTCCAGGCCTGGTTTCCCAGGAGTGGTGGAAATAACCTGGACCTTGAATTTTTTCTTTTTTTTTTTTTTTCCACATGACTCTCAGGGGACTGACACATCAACTGAAAACACAGGTCTGCTTGAAATCCTACTCTGGCTCTTTATGTTATCCTGGGGCCAGAAATTTGTTTGTAGAAGTGGGTGCCCTAACAAAAAACAAACAAACCTGCTTTGTTTGGAAGGGGGTTGGGTTTGTTTGAGTCTCCTGTGTGGTTAATACCTTGTAGCAATGTTTACCTTTCAGAAATCAAAGTTAGAAATCTGGAATTATGTTGTGTCAATGGTGCACTATGTTCAGCAACATTTTGTGAGCTCTACTATGTGCCCAACTGCACACATCCCTAGGAAAACAAAGAGGAATAAGATATGGTCAAGTCCCTTCAGGGGCTTTCAGCTGAATGTTAGAGACAAAGAGGAAAACTTCATAGTCATGTGATGGGCATGTGCTCTTTTAAAAATATGAACAGTACACAATGAGAGGGAGTGACACATTCTCTGGGAAGACAGGGAGTAAAATCTTTTGGAAAATCCAAAATGAGGGAGGCAGATTGTGTCATGAGAGGCTTTGGGGTACCATGTTGGGAAATTTCAGTGGATGGGATTTGACCCAAAGAGCACACTAAGAGGTATCATCAAGAGGTGGCCCGGTAGGTGGCCCTGGATTATTCTTAACACAGGGATTATCCACATGTGCAGATGTGTGAGTAATCCTTGCATTTAATAATAATCCGTGGCTTCCTTTAATAAGCTCTCTTTGTACACTTGATTTACGACAAATCTTTTTCTTTTCTGCAGTTTTTGTGGGTCACGCCCTTTCTGAAAAATGTCTGTTCTCTTACAGACTTTGAGGCTGTAGATTGTATAAAACAAAAGAGCTGATCTCACCTGTCTTCCAGATGAGAAAAAACCTCTTTAACCAAGTTTGGAGACTCAGATACTGGCTGGAGTCTTGGTGCTAAGTTCCTTGTTCCAACATTGGACACCATTACAGGTGAAGGCCAGGACTTTGTTTAACCCCTTCCCACTGCAGTTTTAGTGTACTTTAATTGTTCCAAGATGTCCTAGAAGCTAACTATATGTCTCCAAGTCTATCACCCATTTTGATATTCTCTCTTGGCATGCTCGGTGCACAGATAACCTTATCCACAAGCATTTCATATGAAAGGCTCTTTTGGGGACAGATGCTGTACTCCAGCGATATTGACACACTGACTCACAGTCTCTCAGTTTTATAACCCCAATTACCCTTAAAGGATAATTGGGTTTTAATTTATGTCCCAGTTTTTATGTCACAATCAAAGAAAACTGAAATTTCAGTGAGTCGTAATTGTCATCAGCTGTGCTTTGGAAACATTCCGATGAGAGCTATCAGTTTCCAATGGGGGAAGCAATTTCCTGAAGTGATTAATGTATATTTCAATTTGGAGAATGGTCTATATTTTTGGACAGGGTGAGCCAGCAATGGAGCAGGGCAATAATTCGTAGAGAAAAGGTCATTTTCTTGGCTAATTCCAGGAGTCAATATGAAAATGAAAGAGCAATAAACGTGCCACCAGATTACTTTTTAATGGCTAAGTGATGTACCTGTTTAGGAGTAAAAGAAATGAATGCACCTATTACTACAAATCCAAGGTAGTAGTAAATCTAAAGCCCAAGAGGAGTTCAGGTTATGAAGTCCCATTGGAGAGAAACATCTAGGGTCATTATAAAATTATGGAATGATTATGTAGTCTCCTGCCTGCAAAAATCGGACAGTGAGATATGACCACCAAAATAGCTAACTGCAAGGATGTGCTCATCATAAGAACATCCACTCCTGGAAATTCAGAGATTCACAGTTTCACCTTTTGCATGTGTAATGCCTGTGGGATATAAATAACTCTCCCCTAAAGCCTTCTTCTTGAGTAGCATATTTGCATAAAGCTACAGCCTCAGAAACCTTCTGACACCTTTCGCACACACACAGAAAAAATTGTTCATTTCCTTAAAGGGCAAGCTGGCTAAGGTTCACAGAAAGCAGGGGTGGGGTGGGCAAGGAGGCCCTGTCTTCCCCCCAGCTTTTTTTTTCTTCTCAAGCCATGTTCCCAGTCTTTCCTGTGTTAACTGGAGAGGCGTTCATCCAAAAGGTAATTTCATATCCATGTACAATAGGGCATATTTACAATTTATTTCATGAATGTCTTTGCTGACTCCCAAGGAAAGCTCAGAATGGACATTTGGAGGTAAGGGAATTTTGGAATCAAATAAAGGGTGAGGCTTAAGGTTCTAGGGCAACCACCAGGCAAAAAACTTGGGGGAAACTGTTGGATGTTTCTCTTGGATCATGGTTTGTGAGGAGGGTTGGTCATGGGTTGCTCAAACTAATGTTTGAGGTCAAGAACTTGTCAATTCAGAATATAAAACTCAGAGGAAAGACAGGGCCTCAAAAATTCAACATGCTGCCGAGCAAGGGGCCTAATGTCAGCTCCAAAACATCTGCTCAGAAAGATTCCTGTGATTCCCCAGGAAGATTTGCTCAAAGGAGCTGCTCTAACTCCTTAAAGAAGTGTTTCGCCCACGACTAGGGAAAACAGAAATAGGGAGGAGAAATCCTCTCACTAAAGAAATCAATGCTTTCTTTTCAACATCAAACTTGGATCTTATTTCTTCTAAAATGTCAAAAGGACAAATGCTGGAAACAGAAACGAAACTGTTGTGGTTGTGTGAGCAAAGTTATGCTTCGTTATGGCAGAGGAGAAGTCACGGCATGGGGTAAGGATGGGTTGGTGGAGTGAGAGAACTTGAGGACTCGTCACACATGCCCCACGTTGCATAAAATGTGGGGAAAAGAGACACCAACGCCAAACTTCAGGGGCAGGACCCACATAAATGCTTTCTTGGGGAATCAGAAAATGTGCGCGCCCTCTAGTGGACTTCTGAGAAACTGCCACTGCCCTCTTGACCGTGGCTATGCGTTCTGGCAGGAGTGGGGTTTTTTTTGAAAGCTCTGGATTTAAATACATTTTCAGCTACTCTTATCTTTAGTTTTATTAAGCCTTTTGAAATAAGTAAGATAGATATTCAACTCACTGTAGTTTAAAAAGGGGAAGATTGATAAGGGGGAAAGAAAGATCATAAACTTCATCAGGGCATGGATGGATTCCTCATGGCCATATTCCCAGCACTTAACTCCGGGTGCATGAGCTCAAAACATTTTGTTGAATGAATGCAAGTCTGGAAAACAAATGATGATAAAGGTAAAATATAAAAATTGCATAAACTCTTTGAGAGTAAAATAACCAACCTCCTCATTTTATAAGAAAAATAAGACCAGGAAGAGGGGCGGTTGGAGGATAGAAAAATGACTTCTCAAGCGAGACAAATTTAGGTGCTCACAAAATAGAATTCAAACCCAGTCTCCTTGTCTGTTCTGCAGTATTTCTATCATGTTAGTTTTCAAAATGTGGGTTATAACACCCCTGGTCAAAGACGTGGCATTAAAGAATCACTTAAGTATAGAGATGGTTCCATTTACAATTCCCTTTCTGATCCTGAATCTCCAAAGGAAAAAGTCTCAGTTTGGCGCTAGTCTGTCTTCAGTGCTTCCCTAGCACTCATTAGTCTCTCTTTATTTTATTTTTTAATTTAATTTTTAATTTTTGTGGGTATGTAGTAGGTATATGTATTTATAGGACACGTGAGATATTTTGATACAGGCATGAAATGTGAAATAAACACATCATGGAGAATTGTGTATCCATCCCCTCAAACATTTATCCTTTGTGTTACAAAAACCTCTCGTTTTAACAACCAAAAAGTGAATCTCAAGTCCAAAGTGTTTCCAGACAGAAGTTCCTATTTTGTTTTTACGGAATTTTCTTTTAAGCAACCTTCTATTTAAGGCAAATGATGCTATATTTAAAATAGATGTTTTAAAGTTTAGTTTTAAAATGTATGTATATAAGTCTTAAGAACATCAAGTCAAGAAAAACATATATATTTAAAGTAAATAAATAATTTGACAGGTGGCTGACGTTATGACACACAATTGTAGGTGGTGTTTGAAAGCCTGATGTTTGGAAATCACTACAATAACATGTCATTGTGTTAGAAAAACAAATACACAGCCACAACATAAAGGCAGGGAACAAAGACCCTCTACATAAAAAGATGCCACCATATAAATGCATTAATTACATTTCTAGATAATTTTGATCTCCATTAAGCTCACTCATTTTTCACTTCAGTCTTTCATAGAGACTGGAAATGTTGAAGAGGGGTTGGCAGACAGAAAAGCATCTGAGTTAGGCCTTGAAGCATGGGTTCACCTCCAAGATGGAAAAACAATGATAAAGGCTATTCCAGGCAGAGGGAACAGCATGAGCAAACTTATGTAGGCATGAGAAAGTTCACAGTGATGGGGGGATGTGGGAGATGAGGCTGTGGCTGTGAGCTCAGAGTCCTACCCTGTTGGACCCTTTTACCTCCCACTCCCCGTCAGTAGCCTCCTTCACACACAGTTGGATGACTTGAAAACAGTCTTAATTTCCTCATGTTCCCTTGTACACAAAGATTTGTGTGTAACTAAGTCTGTGATTAACCCTGGGAATGGCAGAGTGCCTCAAGGTAAATATGTAATAGCAGACATGGGTTACATCAGCGCCTAGGCCCACGAGAGGCAGGCCTGGGTAAGAACTGAGGTACATATTGATCATCTATTCACCTTTCCAGATATTCCATTTGTAAAGCTTAATTGCAGTGTTTATACTTTGGGAGGTAGATTTTAATGATTACACTTGATAAAGATTTTCCACTGTAAGAGTTGAGGCAAGATCTTGTTTCTGGAGAGCAGTGAACTCTCTAGGAATGCAGGTTCATCAGAACATCACATACTTCATGTGGGCTGATTAAGGAAGTTTTATTATGCTCCGTGAAAGCAGGGCATGGAGCCCCAGTCTCAATCTTTTACCTCAAGGTGGCTAACTGGGGAAACTTCTCAGGGTGCTTCCTGTTGGGGTCCCCTGCATAAACAGAAGTTAGGGCACTCAATTGCAGCGGGGATGCTGCATCCAGAAGGGCCTTTTGTGATGCTCTACCTGGGAAGCACATACCCTTCAAAATAGTATCTTGTCCTGTCTGGGTGCGGTGGCTCAAGTCTGTAATCCCAGCGCTTTGGGAGGCTGAGGCAGCCGGATCACCTGAGGTCGGGAGTTCAAGACCAGCCTGACCAACATGGAGAAACCCCATCTCTACTAAAAATACAAAAAGAATTAGCAGGTTGTGGTGGCGGGTGCCTGTAATCCCAGCTACTTGGGAGGCTGAGGCAAGAGAATCGCTTGAACCCAGGAGGCTGAGGTTGTGGTGAGCCAAGATCGTGCCATTGCACTCCAGCCTGGGCAACAAGAGCAAAACTCCGTCTCAAAAAAAAAAAAAAAAAAAAAAGTACCTTGTCCTCTGCCCAGCACAAACCCTTTAACACGAGTTAAACACCTTGCAGACACTCAGGTATTCCTAGGGCACCCTTTGCTCCTTTTCATAATACCTTGGTGAAGACCTCAGCTTCTTTCGGAGCTCCAGATAAAATGTTAAGCCCAGTTGTATTAGTCATGGTTCTCCAGAGAACCAAAATCAACAGGATGTATACAAGTATATATAGAGAGGTTTATTTTAGGGAATTGGCTCACATGATTGTGGCAGCTTGGAAAGTCAAAGTCTGCGGGGTAGACCAGCAGGCTGGAGAACCAGGGAGGGGAGCAAAGGCAGTCTGCTAGCAGAATTTCTTCTTCTGAGGAAGAGGTCAGTCTCTTTTTATTAAGGCCTTCAACTGATTAGATGAGACCACTCGCATTATGGAGGTAATCTCCTTTACTCAAAGTCTACTGACTTAAATGTTAATCTCACCTTAAAAAGTCACAGAGACATCTACAATGATGCTTGACAAAGTATTTGGGTACTGCAGCCTAGCTAAGTGGGCACATAAAATTAACCATCATATCAGTGCCTCTCAAAAGGTGCGCTCACTGGTCCTCCCTCACTAAAACTGAATAGTAATAATAATATTTTCCAAGTGGCAAAAAAGAAAACCCAAGTTAATAAATGATATTTTCCAATTCTAAGTTTTCTTCTCATTCATTTTTCTTACACCTGTGGCTCCTGCACTTACCGTTTCTTGATCATTGCCAAAAAGAAGTTGTGGCCACTTGGCTTGGCTATGTCATTAATATTTTATGAAGATTACACTCATTGGCAATAAGAAAATAAACAGTGTTTTTTTGTCTTATTCTAGAACACACACAGCACTCAAACACATGCAAACAAATACAAAAATAGGCACCTGTGCTTAGTTTCTCTAGATAATAAGAAGTACACTCATTCCCTTTTAAGAAAGTTAGCTGTTTAGACCAATGGAGAGAAGTTTCAAGCCTAAGGTGATATTTAAGTTGGGATGATTTCCTGCCCTTTAGCAACATTGGGAGAGAGCTTTTACAACATGTTTATGCCTCTAGAGACTGACTCTGTGCCTGACCCTATGTGGGACTATGAACCTTTGTATAACATGAGGCAAGTGATTTTTAGCACCTCTAATACTTTTTTGCATTTTTTTTTTTACATTAAGCAGGTATTTTACAGTCAGGAAAAGTCTCCCAAAACAATTATTGGAAACATGATTGATAGGTGCTATTTGTACCATCTGTTCTTAGTGTTGACTGAAAAGGTAGCATATACGTGTGTGTTTATGTGGATGTGTATTTTTTAAATTATACTTTAAGTTCTGGAATACATGTGTGGAAGGTGCAGGTTTGTTACATAGGTATACATGTGCCATGGTGGTTTGCTGCACTCATCAACCTGTCATCTATATTAAGTATTTCTCCTAATGCTATCCCTCCCCTAGCCTCCCACCCCCAGACAGGCCCTGGTGTGTGATGTTCCCATCCCTGTGCCCAAATGTTCTCATTGTTCAACTCCCACATATGAGTGAAAACATGCGATGTTTGGTTTTCTGTTCCTGTGTTAGTTTGCTGAGAATGATGTCCCTGCAAATAACATGAACTCATTCTTTTTTATGGCTGCGTAGTATTCTATGGTATATATGTGCCACATTTTCTTTACCCAGTCTATCATTGATGGGCATTTGGATTGGTTCCAAGTCTTTGCTATTGTGAATAGTGCTGCAATAAACATACGTGTGCATGTGCCTTTATAGTAGAATGATTTATATTCCTTTGGGTGTATACCCAATAATGGGATTACTGGGTCAAATGGTATTTCTGGGTCTAGATCCTTGAAGAGTTGCCACACTGTCTTCCACAATGGTTGAACTAATTTACACTCCCATCAACAGTGTAAAAGTATTTCCTCTATTTCTCCAAATCCTCTTCAGCATCTGTTGTTTCCTGACCTTTTAATAATCGCCATTCTAACTGGCATGAGATGGTATCTCATTGTGGTTTTGATTTGCATTTCTCTAATGACCAGTGATGAAGAGCTTTTTTCATATATTTTTTGGCCACATAAATGACTTCTTTTGAAAAGTGTCTGTTCATATCCTTTGCCCACTTTTTGATGGGTTGTTTGTTTTTTTCTTGTAAATTTGTTTAAGTTCTTTGTAGATTCTGGTTATTAGCCCTTTGTCAGATGGATACATTGCAAAAATCTTCTCCCATTCTGTAGGTTGTCTGTTCATCCTGACGATAGTTTCTTTTGCTGTGCAGAAGCTCTTTAGTTTAATTAGATCCCACTTGTCAATCTTGGCTTTTGCTGCAATTGCTTTTGGTGTTTTAGTCATGGAGTGTTTGCCTATGCCTATGTTCTGAATAGTATTGCCTAGGTTTTCTTCTAGGATTTTTATGGTTTTAAGTCTTCCATTTAAGTTGTTAATTCATCTTGAGTTAATTTTTGTATAAGGTATAAGGAAGGGGTCCAGTTTCAGTTTTCTGCATATGGCTAGCCAGTTTTCCCAACACCATTTATTAAATAGGGAATCCTTTCCCCATTGCTTGTTTTTATCAGGTTTGTCAAAGATCAGATGGTTGTAGATGTGTGGCACTATTTCTGAGGCCTCTGTTCTGTTCCATTGGACTATTTATCTGTTTTGGTACCAGTACCATGCTGTTTTGGTTACTGTAGCCTTGTAGTATAGTTTAAAGTCAGGTAGCATGATGCCTCCTGCTTTGTTCCTTTTGCTTAGGATTTTCTTGGCTACACAGGCTTTTTTTTTTGTTCCACATGAAATTTAAAGTAGTTTTTTTTTTTTTTCTAATTCTGTGAAGAAAGTCAATGGTACCTTGATGGGAATAGCATTGAATCTATAAATTACTTTGGGCAGTATGGCCATTTTCACAATATTGATTCTTCCTATCCATGAGCATAGAATATTTTTTCATTTGTTTGTGTCCTCTCTGATTTCCTTGAGCAGTGGTTTGTAGTTCTCCTTGAAGAGGTCCTTCACATCCCTTGCTAGTTGTATTTCTAGGTATTTTATTTCTTTGTAGCAATTGTGAATGGGAGTTCACTCATGATTTGGCTCTCTGTTTGTCTGTTATTGGTGTATAGGAATGCTTGTGATTTTTGCACATTGACTTTGTATCCTGAGACTTTGCTGAAGTTGCTTATCAGCTTAAGGAGATTTGGGGCTGAGATGATGGGGTTTTCTAAATATAAAATCATGTCATCTACAAACAGACAATTTGACTTCCTCTCTTCCCATTTGAATACGCTTTGTTTCTTTCTCTTGCCTGATTGCCCTGGCCAGAATGTCCAATACTATGTTGGATAGGAGTGCTGAGAGAGGGCGTATTTGTCTTGTGCTGGTTTTCAGAGGGAATGCTTCCAGCTTTTGCCCATTCAGTATGATATTGGCTGTGGGTTTGTCATAATTAGCATTTACTATTTTGAGATATGTTCCACTGATACCTAGTTTATTGAGAGTTTTTAGCATGAAGGGCTGTTGAATTTTATTGAAGGCCTTTTCTGCATCTCTTGAGATAATCATGTAGTTTTTGTCATTGGTTCTGTTTATGTGATGGATTATGTTTATTGGTTTGCATATGCTGAACCAGCCTTGCATCCCAGAGATGAAGCTGACTTGATCATCGTGGATAAGCTTTTTGATGTGCTGCTGGATTCGGTTTGCTAGTATTTTATTGAGGATTTTTGCATTGACTTTCATCAGGGATATTGGCCTGAAATTTTCTTTTTTTGTTGTGTCTCTACCAGGTTTTGGTATCAGAATGATGCTGGCTTCATAGAATGAGTTAGGGAGGAGTCCCTCTTTTTCTCTTGTTTGGAATAGTTTCAGAAGGAATTGTACCAGCTCCTCTTTGTACCTCTGGAAGAATTTGGCTGTGAATCCATCTGGTCCTGGGATTTTTTTAGTTGGTAGGCTATTAATTACTGCCTCAATTTCAGTACTTGTTATTGGTTTATTCAGGGATTCGACTTCTTCCTGGTTTAGTCTTGGCAGGGTGTATGTGTCCAGCAATTTATCCATTTCTTCTAGATTTTCTAGTTTGTTTGCATAGAGAAGTTTATAGCGTTATCTGTTGGTAGTTTGTATTTCTGTAGGATCAGTGGTGATATCCCCTTTATTATTTTTTATTGTGTCTATGTGATTCTTCTCTCTTTTCTTCCTTATTAGTCTGGCTAACAGTCTATCTATTTTGTTAATCTTTTCAAAAAACTACCTCCTGGATTCATTGATTTTTTTGGTGGGTTTTTCGTGTCTCTATGTCTTTCATTTCTGCTCTGATCTTAGTTATTTCATGTCTTCTGCTAGCTTTTGAATGTGTTTGCTCTTGCTTCTCTAGTTCTTTTAATTGTGATATTAGGGTGTCAATTTTTGATCTTTCCCACTCTTTCCTATGGGCATTTAGTGCTATAAATTTCCCTTGAAACATTGCTTTAGCTGTGTCCCAGAGATTCTGGTACATTGTGTCTTTGCTCTCATTGGTTTCAAAGAACTTATTTATTTCTGCCTTCATTTTGTTATTTACCCAGTATTCATTCAGGAGCAGGTTGTTCAATTTTTATGTAGTTGTGAAGTTTTGAGTGAGTTTCTTGATCCTGAGTTCTAATTTGATTGCACTGTGGTCTGAGGGACTGTTTGTTATGATTTCTATTCTTTTTCATTTCCTGAGGAGTGTTTTACTCCCAATTATGTGATCAATTTTACAATAAGTGTGATGTGGTGCTGAGAAGAATGTATATTCTGTTGGTTTGGGGTGGAGAGTTCCGTAGATGCCTATTAGGTCCACTTGGTCTAGAGCTGAGTTCAAGTCCTGAATATCCTTGTTGATTTTCTGTCTCATTGATTTGTCTAATGTTCACAGTGGGGAGTTAAAGTCTCCCACTATTATTGTGTGGGAGTCTAAGTCTCTTTGTAGGTCTCTAAGAACTTGCTTTATGAATCTGGGTGCCCCAGTATTGGGTGCATATGTATTTAGGATAGTTAGTTCTTCTTATTGCATTGATCCCTTTACCATTATGTAATACCCTTTGTCTTTTTTGATCTGTGTTGGTTTAAAGTCTGTTTTATCAGAGACTAGGATTGCAACCTCTGCTTTTTTTTTGCTTTCCATTTGCTTGGTAAATCTTCCTCCATCCCTTCATTTTGAGCCTGTGTGTGTTTGCATGTGAGATTGGTCTCCTGAATACAGCACACTGGTGGGTCTTGACTCTTTATCCAATTTGCCAGTCTGTGCCTTTTAATTGGGGCATTTAGCCCATTTACATTTAAGGTTATATTGTTATGTGTGAATTTGAACCCATCATTATGATGCTAGCTGCTTATTTTGCCCATTAGCTGATGCAGTTTCTTCATAGTGTTGATGATCTTTAAGGTACCAGTTTTTCCTTTACGCATTTAGTGCTTCCTTCAGGAGTTCTTGTAAGGCAGGCCTGGTGGTGACAAAATCCCTCAGCATTTGCTTGTCTGTAAAGGATTTTATTTCTCCTTCACTTATGAAGCTTAGTTTGGCTGAATATGAAATTCTAGGTTGAAAATTCTTATTTTTCAGAATGTTGAATATTGGCCCCCATTTTCTTCGGACTTGTAGGTTTTCTGCAAAGAGATCTGCTCTTAGTCTGATGGGCTCTCCTTTGTGGGTAACCCAACCTTTCTTTCTCTGTCCTTAACATTTTTTCCTTCGTTTCAACCTTGGTGAATCTGACAATTACGTGTCTTGGGGTTGCTCTTCTTGAGAAGTATCTTTGTGGTGTTCTCGGTATTTCCTGAATTTGAGTGTTTGCCTGTCTTGCTAGGTTGGGGAAGTTCTCCTGGATAATATCCTCAAGTGTGTTTTCCAACTTGCTCCCATTCTCCCTGTCACTTTCAGGTACACCACTCAAATGTAGGTTTGGTCTTTTCACATAGTCCCATATTTCTTGGAGGCTTTGTTCATTCCTTTTTATTCTTTTTTCTCTAATCTTGTCTTCAGGCTTTATTTCATTAAGTTGATCTTCAATCTCTGATATCCATTCTTCCGCTTGATCGATTTGACTATTGATACTTGTGTATGCTTCACAAAGTTCTCAAGCTGTTTTTTTCAGCTCCATCAGGTCATTTATGTTAGTCTGTTAAGTGGTTATTGTAGTTAGCAATTCCTCTAACCTTTTATGAAGGTTCTTAGCTTCCTTGCATTGGGTTAGAACATGCTCCTTTAGCTTGGAGGTGTTTGTTATTACCCACCTTCTGAAGCCTACTCTGTCGATTTGTCAAACTCATTCTATGTCCAGTTTTGTTCCCTTGCTGGTGAGGAGTTGTGATCCTTTGGAGGAGAAGAGGCATTCTGGTTTTTGGAATTTTCAGCCTTTTTGCACTGTTTTTTCCTCATCTTCATGGATTTATCTACCTTTGGTCTTTGCTGTTGGTGACCTTCGGATGGAGTTTTTTGTTGATGTTGATGCTATTGCTTTCTATTTGTTAGTTTTCCTTCTAACAGTCAGGCCCCTCTTCTGCAGGTCTGCTGGAGTTTGCAGGGGGTTCACTCCAGATCCTGTTTGCCTGGGTATCACCAGCAGAGGCTGCAGAACAGCAAAGATTGCTGCCTACTCCTTTCTCTGGAAGCTTTGTCCCAGAGGGGCACCTGCTAGATGCCAGCCAGAGCTCTCTTGTATGAGATGTCTGTCGACCCTTGCTGTGAGGTGTCTCCCTGTCAGGAGGCACAGAAGTCAGGGACCCACTTGAGGAGGCAATCTGTCCCTTAGCAGGGCTCAAGTGCAGTGCTGGGAGATCCGCTGTTCTCTTCAGAGATGGCAGGTAGAAGTGTTTAAGTCTGCTGAAGCTGTGCCCACAGCTGCCCCTTCCCCCAGGTGCTCTGTCTCTGGAAGATGGGAGTTTTATCTATAAGCCCCTGACTGGGGCTTCTGCCTTTCTTTCAGAGATGCCCTGCCCAGAGATGTGGATGTGTATTTAGTTACTCAGTTTTGTGCTTTACTCTTCAAAGCTTTTAAACCTCTGTAAGTATTATCTTGGTCTTGGCTTGCTTATTTGACACCTGTATTCACTTGCTCATCAAACCTCACCCTCATTCTTCCACTTTATTTTATAATGTCTTTCAGGTCCATCTTCTTCCTTTCCATTTGCCTGGCATTGTTCCATAATGGATTGATGAAATCCTGATTATTGCATGAGCTTCTAACTAGTCTTCCCTCATGGCAATCTAGCCATTGTCTGGTTGCTGAAATCATCTTCCACACATAACATGTTCAGCAACATGCAATGGCTCCTCAGAGTCCTTTGATCACATCTAAGCCCCCCTCCTGCCAGTCAAAACACTCTCTTCCTCAGCAACCTCATCGCTTGCTAATGTTCAGCATGGCTTCTTCATAACTAACCTGTTATTGTATACCAGTATGTCCTTAGCTCCCAGCTTAGTGCTTGGTTTTTAATAGGTGCTCAATAAATATTTATATATTAATAATGATATTAATAAATGCTACCATTACTGAGTTTGTATTATGTTCAATACTTTATTTCATATTAGTTTCAATAATCTCATTTAGTTATCACTCTATTTCCATTTTTAGTTCAAAGTGCCTGGGGGCAGTTCTTGGAACATACCAGATACCCAAAAATGTTAGGTGGATAAATGAAGAGAAAATTGGGCTAGAAGTTAAATGATTTGGTTGATGTCCTATGGCTAGTAAATTACAGATTCCAGATTCAAAATCAGGTTGTTCTAATACACAACACTATGTGCTCTTCCAACCCAGCACTACAATTTCATGCAGAGTTTTCACTATACTATATTACCTATAACAAAATAAAACAAGCAGCCAGAGAAGCATAAATAGACAATTAGTCTCTGTAAGCAAGAGTTGGAAGAGTCCAAGCCAGAATCTCAGGCAAAGTCCAACTCTGTCAGGAAGCCACTTATACTCTTCCAGTTATAGTAAGAACAAAGGATAGGTTTTCTGGGGCATGTCTTACTGGAGCCTTATATGTGGGAAACTGAAGTAAAGCAAATCATAATGCCAAACTTTTGTCTACTGTGTCACACTCTGATTTGGATAGGCTTTGTTCTGATGAGACGTAAAAGCCTTAACATTCCCACTTAATAGCCTTGAATGCTCTATTTCTTACAATCCTAGAGTCTAGGGTAAACTCAGTCTGTACTTCCTAAGGTTAAAGAAGCATCTACATGTTGTCCTAGGGTAAATAACATAGCAAATTCCTTTCAACCTGCCCCAGAATCAGCACAGTTTGGGGGTTTTCAGAGGCTATTACTTTCCCTGTTTGGCAGTTCTCAAATGGGCTCATGGTAGATTAGAGACAGTTTCTGAAGTCATGCTGACTTTCTTGAAATTCAAGATAGTATGGTTTAACCAGGTTGTATGCTTTCTGACTAGCATTTTGGCTTTTTGCTCCCAGTTCTTCTTTGTGGGTTTTTTCCCTCTTTTCTTTTCCCACTTTCCCTGGCTAATGAATACTAGCTGAACTAGTTCCCTTTAATCAACTGCTCTCTGGCTTCACATCCCTGACTCTTCACAAGGAAAATGGTGACTTCAGATTTGGATCTTGCAGGGGTTAGAGCACTGCCAACCCACTGGCAGGCTCTTTCCCAGCTTGGGTTCCCATCGAGGTAGCAATACCACATCCTGGACTGGTGAGCTTCTCTGCGAGGTGCCAAGTTGTTAAATTCACTCCACTGCTTTGGAAAGCGAAGACATCCAGAGGCAATTGTAGCATTTTCAAAGTTTGGAGAGAAGTTAGGGCTTCTCAGTGAGGGCATCTATTTTTCCCAAGAGGGCCTCTATTTTTCCCAAGATGTTTTCCCAACATCTGACCTTTTCCAACCTCCTCACTTTTGTGGATTTTGCAGATAAAGCAAATGTTTCCAAACCAGTGACTATTCAGCAAGTGCTGTCCCCAAGGACAGGCTCAGTGGGGCAAGAAACTCCTGTGATCCAAATTTGAACAACTCTTAGGACCCAAACACAAAACGTAAAACCCAAAGCTGCTGGAGATTGAAGGGAACCTTTCCAGCGGGAGGGAAGAACTGATAACCTATGCTAAGTGAAATCAGGAATAACTGGACAATAACAGTTGTTACCATTCAACACCAGTGGTGGCAAATTTGCATTTTTGCTGTTTATAAGTACCAGTTCCACAGGATCTTCATTGAGCCCTTTTGAGAACTTTCGGTGGCACTCATGTCCCAAGCATGCCAAACCCAGTATTGTGTTTACCCTACAATACCAGAGAGCATTTCTTTGTGAAGGGAAAACCATTACTGAAATACATGACTGCAAGATGCAACTCTTTAGTGGGGGCAATCCAACTACTCACATGGAAGCCATGTCACCCCAGACTGGAGAAAACTTCATTCTCTTGGAACTACTAAACTACGTTGCCTGGAAAATACGTTAATACAGTTCGTTGTCAAACAAGTTGGTTAAGTCCAGAAAATGGGCAGGAAATACCAGGCTGGGTTCACATAGGTGCCCTGAACTACAGCATCTCTTTGAATGAGACTATGATTTACTTTCTTAAATAGATGTCATGGGTTAAAATCATGCCTTATACAAACCAGCTGAAATGTGTGATGTAACTATGTTAACACGTTTTTATAGCCCTGGAAGAATGCAGTGGGGTGGGGTCTATCAGTAATCATCTAAAGACGCCGAGTATACATTCCAGATGTTCATTATGTCCCAACCATTTGTTGGGAGTAAAGTGGAGGCTTTCTCCTTGTCCAGGAAGTCTGATTTTAGTAATTGAAACAGAGACTAACTTGAAATATCGTATGTTTGGAATTATAATACTAAATCGCATAGTTCCAGTTAAGTAAGTGTATATGTGCAAAATAAAACAAACATAGAAAAAGCAGCGGGGGGAGAGAGAGAAAAGGAAGAAAGAAAGAGCAAGAAAAGGCAATACTATAGGACCTTTGCACCTAGCTCTTTCTTTCCCATTTCAGCCTCACAACACCTTGTTCGTTTCTACTGTCAAGCTGAGCCTTTACCGATAAGGTCCAGGGACATGGGAAATAAATGCACATGCATATCAGATTGACTGGATCACTGAGTAATGGACCTGTGCAAAATCAGACTGTTCAATGGCCTGCACTATCGGAAAAAGACACTCACTTGTTGTGCTGCTTAAATTGCAAAATCTCCTCCAAAAGGAATTAATTCTGAGCAGTCTTTAATGAGTTCCCTTAAAAAGTATTTAGACTTTTAGACTGTAGAAATCTGCTTCAAACTTTCTTTATCCTGGAGGGTGATGTGTTGAATCACATCAACTTTTTTTGTTGGAGATATTATGAAATCAATATAACAACCCACACCCTTTACAATTCAACCTGGCTGACCTTTGCAAATGAATATACATACATACTTTGCATTACATAATTTCACCCATCCTTCTGGTCAAACTGGACTACGTTTTACACTCTAGACATGCTTCATTCCATGTGTAACCTCAGGTCCTGCTAAAGAATCCTCATCCCTACCTCAATCCCAATGCTTTGGGCTGAAAAGTTGAGCACATTTACCACCTGTCCTTCATTAATCCTCCTGCCATCTCTTCTGTGCCCCCAACCCCTGCACCAGCTAGAAGTGATGATTCACCTCTGTGAACTCCCATATCATTTGAGTCATGCCTTCTTCTTTCTATGCATTTATGTAAATATGTACACACTTATCCATATATTTATTGATTCCTTCATTCATAAAATATTTATTGAGCATAATAGCCAACATGCCATGAAATAGAAAGTTGATGAGTAAAACCACACCCCATCTCTCCTTTTATGGAGTTTACCATCTACTGCAGGGAGACCGCTATTCATTAAATAATTATACTAATTAATGTATACTTACAAGCTGAGCTATGAATCATACAAGAAATGTATGTTCCTTTTTTCTGTTTGTTGTTTTAAAGAGTGTAACAAAGGTACTTGATCCAGCTATGGACTGAAAAGGAAGGAGGCAAGGAAATCTTCCTTAAGGAATAGATATAGAGGCAGAGGGTTAAGTGATCTCAATTTCTTAAGGGAAGAGTTTACTCAGTACTCATCTATGTCCTAGAGCTTCAAGCAGAGCTGGAGGGACTCAATTCTTCTTTTTTTTCTTTTTTTTGAATGAAACAGCATTTATAAATGCAGGTCAGAAGAAGTGAGATGCAGAGGCTCAAAATACCTTCCTCCCTGTCTACTTAAGGAAAACAGCCTCTCTTAAAAATACAAACAATTCCTGGAAAGGTTACGTTCACTGGGAGCTTAATAGGAATTGCTTTGGGATTTTACATAAGACTAACAAAGCTTATGCTTTTCATCAACACTATATGCCTTCCAACATGTCCCACCTCCTCACTGAAAACTGCTTCCAAGACTAGTCTCAAAAAGGAGGTTACAGTCAGAACTGGTTACTCACTTCCTTCTTAAAGACCACATGGTCACCCTACAAGCTTTTGATCCTTCTTGACATCCCATCATGGGGACTCTCTAGACTGCTCTGTCCGTCTCTCAAACTGACTTTATCTTCTATACCCCTCCCCCAGATCTTTCTATTGTGCCCTCTGGAACTCACAGCAGGTCGTCAGCAAAATTCCCCATTTCCTCATCTTCTTTTGCTTCCCCTTTTTTCTTTAACTGAAACCCATGTGCCTCTGGAGGACAGTGATTTTGTCTAGTCCTCTCTGTAGAGACTGTTTCTTTTTCTCTTGTATTTCATGTACACCAGGGTCTGGAGATGATGGATAGATGTCCTCCTCATTCCCTGTGACTATTTTCAGATGATTTCTCTCCCTCTTTCCCAAACTCCTCCATCTCCAGCTCCTCTGGAGCACAAGTTATCAGAATATACCTCCTTCTCTCCCACCTTGTTGCCATTATCCATTGTCGTTATTGTCAGTCCCCTTCATTCATTAAAGATTTCTTGTCTGGATCACTGCCTTCTTTCCACCACTGAGTTTGTTAGCATTCTTAAGTACTTTGGCATCTATGTAGACAGTCTCTTTGACAACCTGGCTTCTCAGCTTTTTTGCCTCCTTGAATTCAGTCATCTGTTCTTCCACCGTACCTCATATATCAACCCTAAAATACCCTAGACTTTGGGTAACTTGCATTATCTCCAAGGTCTCCATTCTAAATATTCCACTCCCTGTATGCCATTTTCTATTTTTCCAGCTCACCTCTTCTAGTACTCCATCTCTAACCATTCCTTGCCACTACTGGGATCTCAAATCCTTTGATTCTTCTATGTTTCCTTATTCTTTATCCCATTATGCCCTCAATTTCCATTTTACCAAACCCATCATTCCGTGACCCATTCCATGACCCATCGCTTTACTCCATCTCCTGTGTGTATGTACCTTATCCACATCTTTTCCCATCACATTTGTAAGGAAAAACCACAGTTTTGAATCTCCATCAACTCCATGCCTACACCTGTACAGCTGAATGTGGTTGGAGAAAATGCATAACCAAGCTGAATGGCCTCACTTTAGATTTTTGACCACGAACATCAAATCAGTCCTCAGCACTGTCTGGAAATGCAAGACCTTTCCAGAAACAATGTGAAGAACACTGGGGGAAAGGACAAGACTAGGAGCAACAAGACTGGGTAGACTTCATATGAAAGATTCAGATAAGAGATGATGGGTCCATGCATTAGATAAGTGGTCATAGGAATGTTGGTCACACTTGTTATCAAAAAGACAAACGATAACAAGGGTTGACAAGGCAGCGAAGAAAAGGGAACCCTTGTATACTGTTGATGAGAATGTAAATTAGTGCCAGCCATTATGGAAAACTGTAAGGAGGTTGCTCAAAAAACTAAACATAGAATTACCATATGACCCAGAAATTCTACTTAAAATATTTGAAATCAGTTTGTTGAAGAGATTCTGCACTCCCATGTTCATGGAAGCACTATGAAATCAATGTGTCTACAATAGATGAATGGATAAAAATGTGGTATATATACCACAGAATATTAATAGCCTTTAAAAAGAAGGAAATTCTGCCATTTGTGACAATATGGATGGAACTGGAGAACATTATGCTAAGTGAAATAAGCCAGGCACAGAAAGACAAATACCGCATATTCTCACTTACATGTGGAATTTATACAATCAGACTCATAGAAGCAGAGAGTAGAATGGTGGTTACAGAGGTTACAGGGAAGGGTAAATGAAGAGATAATGGTCAGAGGGTACAAAATCTCAGTTTGACAAGAGGAATACATTTTTGTAGTGCTATTACCCAGTGTGGTGAATATAGTTCATAATAGGGTATTGTATACCTTGCAATTGCTAAGAGTAAATTTCAAATGTTCTCACCACAAAAAATGTTAAGTATCTGAGGTAATGGATATGTTAACTATCTTGATTCAACTATTCCACACTGTATTCATAAATCATAATATCATTTTGTACCCCACAAATTTATACAATTATAAATGATTGATTTACAATAAAAATTTTTAAAAAAGAAAAGTTAGAATACTAGTTTACAGAAACCAAGTGGAGAAAGTGTTTTAAAAAGAAGCAGGAGAGGTTGACAATATTAAACTCAAACTCAAAGTATAAATCAGAGTCACCTAGAGGACTTGCTAAAACATAGATTACTGGGTCACATCCCAGAGTTTCTAATTCAGCAGCTCTCGGGTGGGCCCCAAGGATTTAGTCTCTAATATGTTCCCAGGTGATATTTGTTTTATGATGGCAAACAACTGCTGTAAGGATTTTGAGTGAGCTGAGATTTGAAAAGAGTTTATTGTTTTGAAAATGAGGAAAAGAAAAACGGATCTATGTTGTGTTGGGTGGAAAAAGATGCAGGGAGTTAGGAACAATCGGGAGGAGAAGATGTGAAGAAAGTGAGGATGGACAACTCTTTCAAGGCATTAAATTATCAAAGAAATGAGGCCAGGTGTGGTGGTTCACAGCTGTAATCCCAGCACTTTGGGAGGCCCAGGCGGGCAAATTGCTTGAGTTCAAGACCAGCCTGGGTAACATGTTGAAACCCCGTCTCTACAAAAATTATGCCTGTGGTCACAGTTACTCCAGAGGCTGAGGCGGGAGGATGGGTTGAGCCCAGGAGGTAGAGCCTGCAGTGGGCTGAGATTGAGCCACTGCACTCTAACCTGGTGACAGAGCAGGATTCTGTCTCAATCAATCAATCAATAAAATATGAAAGAGGAGTCAGATAGGGGGACTTACAGGGAAAGCCTTTTCATTTAAAGTTGAAAGAGATTTGGGCATGTTTATTTGATGATGCCAAAGAGCTGTAGTGAAGCTCTGAGAAACAGAAGGGAATGGGAGGGACAGGAGGCAAATGCTACCTTAATGAGCTGGAGGGGACCAGAGAAAATAGGCGAGATCCGCAGATGGAGGGGCAGGTAATTTAGAGCCATGGATGGCAGCAGAAGTGGAGAGGTTTGTGAATGGAGGAGCTCATCCTTTTTTTGTTTTGTTTTGTTTTTTTGAGACAGAGTCTCCCTCTGTTGCCCAGGCTGGAGTGCAGTGATGCAATCTCGGCTCACTGCAACCCACGCCTACCAAGTTCAAGCAATTCTCCTGCCTCACCATCTTTGAATTGTCCAGCTTTTCCCTTAGGATAGAAAACAAGCTCATCTGCTTAGAGCAAAAGAGAAAGTAGCAGAGCAGGAGGTTTAAAGAGAGAGGAGAAAGCCTGAAGTAGCTGCTGAGAAGAAAGGGAGAGTTGACCATGGACAAACACATGCTGTATTAGAGCAGCAAGGGCTCAGCTGTGGTTGGACTCCATGATTGCAGAATAGACAGACTTCTCCCAACACTTGGCAGCCGTGGTTTAGAGGCAGAGAAGGCAGACTGGAATTTACCCAAGGTAGCGGTGACTTTCTCTCTTGCTCTTTTGAGAACAATAATAACTCCATTAACGAGCGCTCTGGGAATAAAGCTCTTTACTATGAAAACAGGCAGTCTGAAAAACAAAAACATGTCCATAAATCATGAAAGCAGAACATTTGTAACCTTGTGACAAAATTGCTCAGCATGCAGTTTCTTTTTGTCCTGGATCAGACCCTAGTCTAGATCAACATGTAAAATCTTTGAAGATTGTCTTCTGTCCCAGGTCCCCTTGACCTGCTTCAGGGGTCTGACATCTCCTGTTCTCTTCAACCCCACCCTTTAGCAAACCTGGGAAGGATTTGATAATCAATCTTGTTACTGCTGATTACAGATTGTTGGAATCCCTCACTCATGTGTCGCTTTAGTTGAGAATATGTATTTCAAATGTCTTTTCTCCAGCTGTGGAATGATATTGGATTTTCCTTCTTTAAAAAACATTTAGCAATGGAAGGAGTACAGGAAAAGGAGATAGTATATCTGATTTCCAGTTCCCTGTATTGTATGCAACAGCCAGAAAGGTATCTGATACAGAATATGCTTAGCAGGCATCTAGTGAATGGATGAAATGAACAAATGAATAAATGAATGAATAAATGATGATGATAAGTTGGGGTAGGGATAAAACTGATGTGGAAAGAGAAAACACACATTGTTGGTGGAAGTACAAATTATTACAACCTTTGTTGGAGGGCACTTCTTAGTTGGGTTTCCTTAGAAGTCAACGAAGACAGAAATTTTGAAGGTAAGTACTTGCTTTAGTCCATTTTGTGCTGAGTCTGGGTAATTTTTAAAGAACAGAGATTTATTTCTTGCAGTTCCAAAATCAAGGTGCTGGCATCTAGTGAGGCCTTCTTGCTGTGCCCTCATAGTGTGGAAGGTGAAGGGCAAAAGAAAGTGCACCTACTCCTGCAGCACTTTTTATGTGTGTATGGATTGTAGTTAATAAAACAAAATGCAAACTTCTTCCCCTGCTTCTATTCCCCACCTTCTAATCTCAAGGGAATTGAATCTTAAAGAATTCCAGCAATTATCTGGGGGCTCTTAGAAGCCCTGATGTTGGGATTATTCCATCCCAAGCCAATCACAAAAGTGAGTCCTCGAGGCTTCTTTCCCTGTTGCATTTTTTACAGGTCTCTGCTTTTCTGCAACCAAAAGACATGATGGCTGATGAGTGTCTTTTTAAGACAAACACAAAAAACAAATACGTTCTGCTTCAAGCTGTACTAGATGTCCTTGATAATTGGTTGCCAGTTGAAATGTTCTCATCCTTAAAGAAAGTCCCCTAAGTGGTTATGACACTCTTTTAGGCAGGGAAGGCACTCCTTGGGGGTACCTTGAGAGTACTCAAAGCTTTTCAACATTTGGCTGAGGAGTGGTGTGTCACAGAAGTGTCTGATTAATGTAGATCTTCATTTTGAGGAACTGCTGCTTTTTCTGGTGTGCTGGGGGACAGAGGAACTAATTTGCCCTCATGAAACTCGTGAACTGCTGCTGTTTCTTCTGCTTTCACAGCCTCTCCATGGAGGAGAGGATTAATCAGCTAATTGCTCCATGTAATCAGTATAGGAAGCCACATTTAGAATAGAATGCCCAGCTTAGATGGTTTAATTTTGGGCAGGGAGTAGGGGGAGAGGTACAGAATCCCCATTTCTCTTTGTCGGCACTAGTGAATACTAATAATGACAAAGATCATAATTTCTCATCTGAATGATCACAACAGCAACCCTGAATGCTCTTCCTGTCTCTAGTCTTGCCACTTTTAAAATAATCTTCCAAGATGTGGCTGTAGTGATCTTTTTAGAATGTGTACTTAACTCTGATGATCCATTTCCTGAAGACTTTCAGTGGAACTCTATTTTCTTATAAAGCAAAATACATACCATTAACCAGGGTACTGAAAGCCTTTCATGGTCCAATCCTTGTCAAATTATCTAGCCACATCACTTTCCACTTTCCATATGTTTATGCTTTCTGCGGTGTTTACTGATATTTACATGAAGCTTATGTTCTCCTGTATTTGCAAGGTCAGAGATGCTGGCCCTCTGGGTTTCCATGGCCCTGTTAGAGTCTTTCCCTGTCATAGTATTTACTACCGTGTATTGTAATTTTATGTTTTATTGACCACATCCTTTATTAGATGGCAAACTTTTCTAGATAAATATAGTCTCTTATCTTTATAATCACAACATGCAGTAGGCATTCAATAAAAGTTGTTTACATAGATTAGCTCCCCTCTACTCTTTTCCCATCAAATACCTTTGCTTGAATGCCTCTAGTTCACCCACCTTTGTAAACACCTCATTCCACTCTTACTATTTTAAGTGTAGTTAAGACTAGCATTGCAGATTGGGTTCCCCAAGCAGAAGACACTGCAATGGAGATTCATGTGCTGAAATTTTGGGGGAGGTTTCTCAGGATCAGCACCTGGGGAGGAAGTGAAAGAAGCAGATTGGGAAAAGAGAGAAGTTGGGCTGTGGTATGGAGGCAACAAAGCCTTAGCTGACCCCATGGAAAGCTCTAAAGTTGGGGTAGTCCTTGAGGGTTGCCCAAGTTGGAGCAGAGAGGCTGAGTTTTTATATCCCTACATCAACCAAATGTTGGGTGCAGACTGCCCCTGGAAAGGGTTATAACCTTGGGTAAGGTTATAAGTTCTCTCTTTACCCAAGAGCAATTGGTGTAGAGGCCTGAGGACTGAGAGCTGTTGAATGGCAACACTTGCAGCATTCGAGGTAATAATCAGGAATTTCAGTCTCAAATAGGGATCTGGACAGTGAAGCATTCTGTATCAATTGTAAATATGAACTCTGGAGTCAGAATGCCTGTGTTTAAATGTGAGTGCTACCATTTGCTAAGTGTTCCAGTTATCTATTGCTATGTTACAAGCCACCCTGACACTTAATGGCTTAAGAAACAAGTCATTTATTTTGATCACAGATCTGCAATTTGGGTAAGGTTCAGTGGGGATAGCTTATTTTTCTGCACTTTGGGTTAGCTGGGATGGCTCATCAAATGTTGAAAGAACCACCTCCAAGATGACTCACTCATATGGCTGTCAGTTTCAACATGGACAACATGGCTTGAGTTTCCTTATGGCACGGTGGCTGGATTCCAAGGATGTACACTCAAGACAGCTAGGCAGAAGTTGTATCACCTTTTATGGTCTGGCCTCAGAAATCACAGAGCATCACATTTTGATAGAGGGGTGTTGCTATGGTTTGAATATTTCCCACCCCCCAACTCATGTTGAAATTTAATTGCCATTGTGACAGTATTAAAAGATGGGAGCTTTAATAGTAGCAATTAGGCCATGAGGGCTCTGCCCTCATGAATGGATTAATGCTGTTATCTTGGGAGTGGGTTCATTATTGTAGAGTGGGTTCCTTATAAGTTTCTGTTCATTATAAATTACCCAGTCTCAAGTATTTGATTATAGCAGCACAAAATGGACTAAGACAAGGTTCGATACTACTTTGTAAGAAGAGTATGTGAGATTGAAGTTATTGTTATGGCTATGTTTGAAAAATACAGTCTTCCACAATTTGCCCTCTGGCCACTATAATTCATACCAATTTTTATGCAAAATATGCTCGTACCCTTCACCCAAGACCCCCAAGTCTCATCCTATTATAACATTGGGTACAACCACTTGAGTATCATTCTGAAGACCTATGACTAAAGAGTCAAGTTATCTGCTCCTCTCATACCCAGTGTATAATTGGGGACTTCATACAATAATCCCCATAGATATTTTCATTCAAAGAGGGAGAAAATAAGAAACACACAACTGTTATGGCACTACAACAGTTTTGAAATACAGGCAGATGCTTGTTGCTAGTTTTTTGATTAAGCCTCATTCTACTGCCTGGGAATGGTTCTACACAGCTCTTGTCTCCCCCGTGACTTTTGGCTCCATATTCTAAATTATCCTTTATCTTCCATAAACTGTAGCCCATATTTGCAGCTGAATAATTTTCTCAGTCTACATCTTAGTCCAAAGCACTTTTAATTGTATGCAGTTTCTATCCCTTTTAGTCTGAATTGGCATTGCTTCTACCAGAATAATTCTTTCTCTCTCTTTTTTTTTTTTTTTTTTTGAGATAGAGTTTTGCTCTTGTCACCCAGGCTGGAGTGCAGTGGCACAATCTTGGGCTCACTTCAACCTCCACCTCCTGGGTTCAAGCAATTCTCCTGTCTCAGTCTCCCGTGTAGCTGGGATTACAGGTGCCTGCCAACACACTGGCTAATTTTTGTATTTGTAGTAGAGATGGGGTTTTGCCATGTTGTCCAGGCTGGTCTTGAACTTCTGACCTCAGGTGATCCTCCCTCCTCAGCCTCCCAAAGTGCTAGATTATAGGCATGTGCCGTCATGCCCAGCTCAGAACAATTCTCTTAAAAACTCTTTGGATTTTCTATGAATCATATTGACACATACCCACTAGACAAAAGTCATCCACAGACCTATTTGAGGAAGGCATTTCTTTCCATTGGACCTCTGTGAGTGCCCTGAGGAACATCACCCTTATGATTCTTGGAAGCCTTATTGTTTAATGGAAAAGATCTGTGAGAAATGACACTCATACCCTCAGAAGTTCTTTGATCTGAATACATCTCTGAGGTACCACCTTAAATATTTCTTAGGTCTTAACAAGGGATTTAAAGCCATACCCCGTATTCAGTCCTCTTTGCCTTGAAGCCATTTATAGATCTGAAAATCTTGGAGAGGCTGGGGATGAGACACAGTTTTACTTCCAAACCCTGAAAATTCTGGCTCTTTTGTATGTAATTGCTTGTCCTTTAGCTCATCTCTCTCCTCTCACATTTTATCATAGGCAGCTAGAAGAAGCAAGATGACTCTCCCAATATTCTTCTTGAAAGTCCCCTTAGTTAAATCATCAAATCTACTAGGTACATTTTATTTTGACCATGGTACCCAGGTGACTGAATTACCAAATTTTCTGCCACTATGTAATATAACATGGAGATCTTTTCCTGTAGCTTTGAACAACATTTTATTCACTTTTCTTTCTGATAGAGTAGCTCATTGAAGCTTTTTAGGCTTTTACTAAAATTCTCTTCAAGATCTTTTAGGTTTCTGCCTACTGTACCAAAGCCAATGCCACATATTTTACATTTTTTCAAAGTGGCAACATCCAATTCTCGTACAAAAAAAAAATTAATTTATTTATTACTCCGTAACAGACCACCCCAAAACTTATGGCTTGAGGTAAAACCAGCGATTTATTTGGTTCATGAATCTTCAACCTGGGCAAGGCTCAGCAGGGATGTTTCATCTCTGCTCCGCTCAGTTGGGGTGGTTTATCTGGTGGCTGGAGGATTCACTTACAAACTGGCTTATTCACAGAACTGGCAATTTGGGGTTGATTACCAGTTCCTTTCCATGTGAACTTCCTCATAGGGTGATATGGTTTGGCTGTGTCCCGACCAAAATCTCATCTTGAATTGTAGTTCCCATAATTCCCACATGTTGTGGGAGGGACCCAGGGGGAGATAATTGAATCATGGGGTGATTTCCCCCACACTGTTCTCATGGAGTGCATAAGTCTCATAAGATCTGATGGTTTTATAAGAGGAAACCCCTTTCACTTGGCTCTCATTGTCTCTTGCCTGCCTCCATATGAAACGTGCCTTTTGCCTTCCACCATGATTGTGAGGCCTACCCCGCTATGTGGACCTGTGAATCCATTAAACCTCTTTTTCTTTATAAATTAACCAGTCTCAGGCATGTCTTTATCAGCAGCGTGAAAACAGACTAATACATAGGGTGAGAGGATTTCTCACAGCATGATGTCTAGGTTACAAAGGTGAGAGACCTAAGAGAACCAGATATAAGCTGTATCACCTTTTATGACCTAGGCTCAGAAGTCATGTAGTACCACCTGTGCCATAGACATAAGTTTGCCCAGAGTCAAAAGGAGGAGACATAGACCCCAGCTCTTGGTGAGAAGAATGTCAAAGTCTTACTGTAAGAAGAGAATGGCCATATTTGAAACATGTAAGTTAAATCAGGCATATTACTTAAACTCTGTGTGCCTCAGTGTATTCTAAAAGTGTAGTATCTTGGAGAAGACACACTACTGCAGTTGTTTTGACTAGCACAGAGTGGAGGGAGCCTCCCTTCTCCTTTTATCTTTTACATCAGAGTTCTGGTAGACTACAGCCCAGGGCCAAATCTGGCCCATTGCCTGTTTGTGCCAGTAAAGTTTTATTAGAACACAGTCACACTCATTAATTTACATGTTGTCTATGGCTGCTTTCACATTATAACAGCAGAGTTGAGTAGTTGTGACGGAGACCACATGGCCTGCAAAGACTAAAATATTTACTATCTGTTCCTCTACAGAAAAAGTTTGCCAATTCCTGCTTTACATCCTTGTCAATCATAGAAAGTTAGAACTGGGAGGGGCCTTATAGATGACCTCTTTGAGTACACTCTATTCCATACTACGGATGACGATGCTCAGGCCCAAAGAGGAATAAGTGACTAGTTAGAAGTAATGACTTTTAGGCCAAGGCAGGAGGATTACCTGAGGTCAGGAGTTCGAGACCACCCTGGCCAACATGGTGAAACCCCGTCTTTACTAAAAATACAAAAATTAGCAGGATGTGTTTCTCAAAGTGTGCCCTCCAGTCCACCTGTCTCAGAACCACTCACATGAGACCCACTGCACCACACATATGCTATACTCAGGGCTCTCAACCCAGGTAGTATATTGGAATCACCTGAGGAGGTAGTTTAAATATACAGGTACTTGTTAGAAATATAGTCCTACAGACTGAGAAAGTCTGTGATGGGTCCCTATGCATCCCTGTTTTTGGCAAATTCTCTTGGTGATTCTTTTCTCATTCAGGATTGAGAATCATTTTTTTCTATCCACTAGAATCGGGTTTTCTAATTGCTACTTAGGAGTTTAGTGGATAGTATTGTTGTTCAACTGACATCTTTACATCAATTTCCACTTACTCCATCTTACTATTGTATCTACAAAGATACCGTGAGAAAGGCTATTATGAAAGTTAAGCCAAACCTTAAGGTGGCTTTAATGGAATGATCAGGAGGAAGGCACATCTGTTCCCTCCTGGCCTGACTCTTTCTCTTGAGTACACATTCTCCTCTGAAGTAAAAGGAGCACAGAAAGTGGCAACCCAAATCCTAATTCTGAGAACAGGAGGGACTAGGAAAGAAAAAGAGAGAAAACCTGGGAGAGAGAAAAGTTGGCAGCTTCTGGGGACTAGGGAGCAGCTTCTGGCCCAGCAGAATGATTGTTGAGTTTTTCCCTTCACTTTTCTTTTGCTTTCAATATTTGCAGGAGATTTGAAAATGGAAAATAAATGCAAACAGCAGCCCCTTGGGCTCTAACCATCCAAAGCCAGAGAAACTAACAATATTTAAGTAATCATTACTCATATGAACTCATCTAAACCTCAGTACTTTGAAGGAGTGCAATAATTATATCTCCATTTTACATATGGTTGTTTGGTTTTATTTACAGAAGTTGTGATTTCTACATACATCACAGATGTTTGGTGAGTTGCCCAATAAGCAAGGCAAGAATTTAATTCTTAGTCTTTGAGCACAGGAATGGCAAGAGAAAAGCTTCTAATCAAGGCTCTCACATTTATCAATAATGTTAAAGCATTGTTATGACTTAGGCAGTGGCTTTTGAAAAATTATAGATTCTTTGTATGTGAGAAGAGATATTCTCATTCTCATTTTGCTCATTTAACCTGTTGGCAAAATTTGACAATGTTTTGCAAAACTTGACAGTCTCTTGGATTTGTAAAAATTTACTTTGTAATGCAGATGCTGGAAGAGGCCTCTAACTCCCGTAAGTGCACATGTTGCCCTTGGTGGATTAACCACCCTGGTTTGCTCAGGACTGAGGGGCTCCTGGGACACAGGACTATCACTGCTAAAAGTGGGAAGGTTGTTGGTAAAATGGGGTGAGCTTGTAAGCCTATTGGTTGCCCCGACTTGTATACAGAACTCAGCTATTTCATGAGTTCACAGAAAAAAAGATCTACTCACCAACATTTTGTAATTGACATTTCTCACCTCTTTCCTCTTTCCCCTCCCTCCCTCTTTAAGGAACAAATACAATTCTTGTACAGAGGAGTTTGCCCCTCTTCCTGAAGCCATGGTACCAGCCATTCATTGCCCCAGGGCCTCAGCGTCGACTCCGAGTAAGCTTATCACCACATTCCTTGAAACAGACACTGTACTCTCCTGAAGAGAAATGCTGGCAAATAGTTTTATCGTGGCTTGTTGCTGTTTTTGTTCATACGTCACCTTGTTCCAAATTGATATGTTTTGTGACAAGTCCACCTAATCTGTGATAATCCTTCCCTATTCATCATATGAACCCCAATGTACTTAGTACAGAATGCCATACAGAATGTCATACACATGACCATCTCGGTGGCCTAAGACAATTCACTTGGTTTCTCTGAGCTTGGATGCCTCATTTAAGAAAGGGAAGAGCAAAACAAAATGGTTTTGAAGATTCCTTCCTACCCAGACATTCTTTTGTATTATGCACTGAGTTGAATGCAACTGGGTCATGGGAATCTTTTCTATGTAGCTTGGAAAGCTCACAACAACATCGTTTAAATATGCACTGATGCAGAACATGGAAATTGCAACAACGTTGATCTTCAGACCTTTGCTGACAACGATGTAACAATGGCCATTAGTGTCTCCCTCATTTTCAGAAGTCCCTGCTCTCTGCTCTGTTCCCCTGTGGCAGGGTGCTATTTAGATAGTTACTTATGTGTTAACTACTTAGAAACAAAGAGATGCATTCTTTCTACCCCTAATTTTGAAAGTACTTTATAAATATTGCAAAAATTTTGGAAAATGTAGAAAAGCACAGAGGATGACAAAAATCATCAATAATCTCTCCATGCAGATATTACCAAGGTTAAACTTTTGGTGCATTTCGTAACAAAAAAATTGTTCTGTGCTCTTTTATAATTAGCTCTATTCACTTAGCAATAGATTATCCTTTCTTATTTTATGTGAGATTTCTAGTAGCTCAATTGGATTCCATTTTATGAGTAGCCATAATTTATTTAATCAAGGCTCTCTGGTTGAATATCGGGGGTGCCCCATCCTTCAGAATTTTTATAAACAAACATCTAAGACTGAATGTGGTGGCTGACACCTATAATCCCAGCACTTTCGGAGGTTGAAGTGGGAGAATTGCTTGAGGCTGAGAGTTTGAGACTAGCCTGGGAAACATGGCGAGGTCCTCATCTTTACAAAAAAAATTTAAAAAAACTTAGCTGAGCCTAGTGTTACTCGTCTATAGTCCCAGCTACTTGGGAGACTGAGGTGGGATGATAGCTTGAGCTCAGGAGTTCAAGGCTGCAGTGAGTTATGATTGTACCTACACTCTGGCTTGGATGACAGAGCAAGACACAGCCTAAAAAACAAACTAACTCCAAACATATAATGAATTACTTTTTTATCAGATATTCTTATGTCTGACTACTTTCTTAACAGATATTCCTAGTGGTGAATTCTTAGGGTAGACATTATATACATTTTTGGGTTTTAATAAAAACTGTCCAAAAGTGTTGTCTTCCAAAAGTGTTCTCAATTTACAATTCCCCTAACAGGATAGAATTGGGGCTACTCCTTGTAGCTTTGCCAACAATTAGTTGTGACCAAGGATTATGTTGGCCAAGTGCTTTGGGCAGGGGCAAAGTCTAAAGTGGCAGCCAAACTGCTATTGCTCTTTGATCTTGCCGTGTTTATATATCTAGAAATAGAGCAGGAAAGCAAACAGTGACATGGATCATTTGGGGTTAGAGTTATCCAGTAAGTATTGAAACACCTAAATATATATCAGGGATTCTTAACCTAGTATCTATGAACCTTACTCCAGACTTTTATCCCACTTAATATAAGAGTCTGCTCCAAGCTGAACAGGCCTATTTAAACCAGAGGCCATGACTAGGCCACAAGGAAACTTGAGAATAAATGAAAGGTTTATGGGAAAAGGAGGAGTGAAGGAAAACTGCCCATAGCGAGAGCACTTGTCATATGGATCAACTTATTTCATCCTTAACATATGGTGCAGACATGTTTATACCCATTTTATCAATGGAGAAACTGATAACTTTGAGAGTCTGGGACTTCCCTTATGGTCATGCAGCTAATTAAAAACAGACCTGGGAGCCGAACCGTGATTGTTCTGACCCTAAACCAGTGCTGTTTCCATTATAACACCAGCACGTGTTTGCCTTCCTGGAAAGGAAATGTAAGGCTGGGAGTAAACATAGTATAAAAATAATATTAGATTAACAGCACAATACCTAGCATACAATAGAACTTGAATGTATTTTTATGGACAGAGTAAATGAATGACCAGTATTTCCTTCTAATCCTTTGCTTAAAGTGTCCTAAGCAATGGGAAAAGAGTTGGTAAGGCTTTCTCCTCCATAGAGTTGTTTGGTCCAAGCCTTCACTCCAAATTAGTCCAAAACAGCCTACAATAGCTTTGTGTGCCTGGGCGGGAGAGGCAGTCTAGGAGATGTGTTAGGGTGATACGAACTTTCTGATTTTAGTAGGTAGCATACTGGTGATTTCATGTGGTTCAGCTTAATAGTTCAAATCTGAAATGCTGGTGTTTCTTTCCATTTTTAGTACTTACGAGGGAAAGAGAACCACTTCCTCTTCCCTCTCAAGATCTTGTGGACACCCTTTTCTCCTTCTAAACAGAAGGGGCAAGGCCAAGTTGCTTGCTCTTGATGTAACAGCACTTAACATAGCTCACCATCTGGGTGTTGGCTGCTGTGGGCAAAGGTGGTGGAACTGGCAATGGAAAAAGCTTTGGTGGGAAGGTGTGGAGGTAGATCCAGAGAAGGACTGCCTGTTCAGCAGGGAGCATGGCCCCCAGCACAGAGACTGAGATAAGGACCAGGACCCTGATTCCGAGAGTGGGAGGAAAAGGGCAGAGGGAGAAGCAGAGGAGAATAAGACAGAGTCTACATAGGACCTGAGAAATCACATGAATGTTTAGAACCAGGAATAAGTTACAGCCTCAGAAGTTAGGCCTCAGTTTCAAGGTAGAAGGAGGTGCAATCTTTATTTTGTTCTTTAAGTGTGAACAGGAGAACACATTTTTCCACATTGTACTGAGTCCAGCAGACTCCAGGTATTGGGGCTGTTGCTCTTAATCCTCAGTGGAAGCTTCAGGTTTTGCCACTCAGTATATTCTCCAGGGATCTAGTTGCCCGATCAGGACTGAAGCTGTGCAAAGACATGTTCTTCTCTTTGCCATATGTGTGGTGGTTCCAGAGCTCAGGCTGCACGATGGGGCATTCACAGGTTAGGATGGGCAGGTCGGGGTTTGTCTTTTTAGCTTCACATCCTGTTTCTCTATGAAGTCCCCGTGAGCTGGAGTGACGCCGAGAGTGTGCCGTGGGTGAGTGAGGGTTTCCCCAGACACCTGGGAGGTTGAGGCCGTGACCCCAGTGTCCCTAAGCCTGCCAGCCTCAGCTGACACCAGTGCCAGGTGAGCACTGGCATAAGTGGATGTGAATCTCAGGCATGCCTAGCTTTGCCCCATCACTTGACTCCAATACTGAAGCCCCCAGTTGCCTTAGAGGAATTAAATATGGAGCTGGAGACCTGAGCAAATCAGGGTTCTTTTAACCTTTTTTAGAGTCTGGGGCCATGCCAAACTATAATGTCTGCTGTGGTCTGAATATGTGCGTCCCCCACAAGTTTCAGACGTTGAAATCTAACCCCCAAGGTCATAGTAAAAGGGGATGGGGCCCTTTATGGGGTGATTGGACATAAGGGTAGAGCCCCCATGAATGGCATTAGTGCCCTTATAAAATAGGCTCAAGGGAGCTTGTTTCTCCCTTCCACCATGTGGGGGCATAGCTAGAAGGCAGCATCCATGAATCAGAAAACAAGATCTCATCAGATGCTAAATCTGCCAGGGTCTTGATGCTGGGCTTCTCAGTCTCCAGAACTCTGAGAAGTATATTTCTGTTGTTTATAAGCCACCGTGTTTATAGTGTTTTGTTATAGCAACCCAAATGGACTAAGGCAGTGTGTCAGGAGGCTTAGCAGTGTACTGGGGTGAGGAGCAGGGTAGGGGCAGACAGACTGATGTGAGGCAATTCAGGCATTCTGCATTCACAGCTTTTAAATATTTACCTTAATCTATTCACCCAGTAGTTACTGAGCCTGTTTTCTCTACCAGGCATTGTGCTAATTTTAGAGAACAGAGCAGTGAATAAGGTAAATAAGTTGTCTGCCATCATGGAGCTTCTATTCTAATGGAGAAGAGTTAAGCAAGGGAACAAATAAGTAAGTAAGCTCATTCTGTATGGTGATAATGTTATGAAGTAAATACCCAGGGTGATGGACTGGAGAGTAATGAGAAGAGGCCAACTTTACATAGGGTTGTCCCAGGGCAGCTGATAGAAGGTCCAACAGGTGAGGTTAAACCAGCTTTGGGAGGATCTGGGGAAAAGCAGGCCAGGAAGAGAAAAGGGCAGCTACCAGGGCCTGAGGTGGGAAGGGGCCGGTATGTTCTGGGGCCAGTGAAATGAAACAAGGCCAGAGTGGGAGGAGAGATGCTAAGAAATAAGCCTAGAAAGAAGAACACAAGGGAGGATGAGCAGGGACTTGGGGGCCCCATCTGGGAGTTTGAGTTTTATTTGTAGCACAATGGAAGGACATTGGAGGGTTTTCAGTGGTAGACTGACATGATGGGAATCACCTTCCAAAAATTTCACTCTGGCTGCTTTCTGGGAATTACAGATGGGCAATGGAGCATCCAGATAAGAGATTTCGAAGCCCTTTGGCAAACTCAGTGCCAGTCCTTGAATTCTTGTGAGATATCCTCAAAAAAGCATTTGGCAAAGGGTCACTGCTTTTTACAAGTGTCTAAAATTCATATTGAAATGAAATCATGGGCAGAATCTAATATGAACTTTTTGGGCACTCTTTTATGAAGATCATAAAGGAGATTAGAAAAAAAAACATACATTTGGAGAAGTACCCCAAAAGTTTATGCATCTTTTAATTAAATTAATTAATGAATCTTTCATTTATTCATTTTTCCTTTCTTTTATACAACAAATATTTATCATCCTTCTACTCTGTGCCAGGAACTGTGCTCTGCCCAGGGATTTCAATGGGGGAATAAACGGATAGTATCTTCTGCCTTCTTGGCGCTTGTGGTCTACTCTAGGTAGTTTTCATAGCCTTTAAGAACTCAGCCATGTTGCAAGACAAGTAAGTTCCACAGATCTTCTGTACATCGTATTTCCTATAGTTGATAATACAGTATTGTTACTTTACACTAAGAGGATAGAGCTCATGTTAAATGTTTTTACAACAAACAAAGAAACCAACTCAGAAAATAACACAAGGTAATTTTTGGAGGTGATGGATATGTTTAGTACCTTGATTGTGGTGACAGGTACCGTGGTTGTACACATATGTCCACATTCATCAAAATGTACACAATAAATATGTGCAATTATTTGTATATCAATTATACCTCAATGAAGCATAAAAAGGAAAAATGAAAACAAAAAAGAACTGAGCCAAATGGAAGCACGAGGAAGAGTGGAGGGATGTCACATGGGAAGAGCCTCAGGTTCTCGTAGGAGTGGGAGCTCGGTAAATATTGATTGACAAACAATTGATGTTGAACAAGTTGTTAATATCTTTGGACATGTTCCTTGCTTTCAACAGAAGAGAAACGCTGGGCAGAGGGCTGTAAACTCCGAGTAGCTGGCATGTAAGTCTTCTTTCAGTGTTAAAAGTGGGATGCAGAAGTGGGATAGAAGGATAAGGGTGATACCAGTTCAACAATCTTAGCATCACTAAACATAGGATGGATGACCTATGTGCGGACCTCCTGAATGGCACAATGTGATGGATGTAGCGCTCCCTGTGAAGTTTTCTTTCCAAAAAATAAGACAATAGTTTGCTATTGGTAAAGCTGCTAGATCTATCTACCATTTACCGGAAATAATGAGGAAAGAGAAGCATGTTGAACACATCACAGGGCACAAGATGTAACCAGCCAACTCTAAGTGTGGACAGTTCTACAGGACAAATTATCTGTTTTTTTTTTTGTTTTTTTTTTTTTAACACAGAAAAGTGCCAGGTTTTGGGTGAGTTAGATTAAAGGAAACTTCAGAGACGTTTCAACCAAAAGCAATGATAGATCTGATCCTGTCTGGGTCCTCATTCCACAACTAGATGTAAAGCGACATTTTTGAGACAACCAAAGAAAAATGAACCCAAACTGGGTATGAGTTGACATTAAGGAGCTATTATTCATTTTGTTAAGAGTAATAATGGTTCTATGGTTTGGCTAAAGGAAAAGAAGTTCTCAGGTGTTTCATACTACAACATAAGTGAGCCTTGATGACATCACGCTAAGTGAAATAAGTCAGACACAAGGGGACAAATATTGTATTATTCTACTTATAGGAAGTACCTAGAGTAGTCAAATTCATAGAGACAAGAAAGTAGGATGGTGGTTGCCAGGGGCCGGAGGCAGGGAGAAATGGGGACTTAGTGTTTAATGAATTCAGAGTTTTAGCTTGGGAAGATGAAAAAAGCTCATGGTTGGATGGTGATGGTTGTACAACAATGTGAATATACTTAATGCATGTGAACTTACACTTAAAAATGCTTACAATGGTAAATTTTATGTTTATTCTACCATGATTAAAAAAAAGAGTTCTTAGGTGTTAGAGTGAAATGCTGGAGTAGTTCCAGGAGAATGAATGATCTGATGCCTGGGATTTGCTTTAAAACAATCTAGTAAAACAAAACAAACAAAAAGTCTGGAGGATAGAGGAGAAAAAAGACTAGGCAAATGTGTATATTGTTGAGGCTGAGTGATGGATAATGAGGGCTAGTTATACTATTCCTTTACTGATGGTATGTTAAACACTTTATAATATGAAGTTTAAAATATCTCTATCATGGTTTTGTATGTTAAGTTTAATTTTCTGAAATGCTTGGAGCATTGATATACTCTTTTTAGAGGACTCAATTAAAAAAACAAAACCAAGTCCTGCAAAGCCCTAGTAACATGAGCTGTCATGGTATGAAATTGAGCGTAAAAGAAGGCCCAAGCTCCAGGAGGTGGTCATAGAGACTGCATTATAGTGAGCAACTGCTTCATATGTTATATAGGCACCCTGTGCTGCTGCCCTTGTCATATTGCTGGGCAGAATAAACAAAACTGCATACATCAGTGGCCCTTCTTGCTGCCTCCACCTTGGAACCATTGGGGAGCTTTTAAAAATACTAATGCTCAGGCCCCACCTCAAAACAATACCAATGGAGCTAGAATTTCTGAAGGAGGGCTCCAGAGAGCAGTCATTTCATAGAGCTCCTTAGGTGACTCTAATATGCAGCCAAGGCCAAGCGCTACTAGTATATGAACTGCTTGGTGCCTAGGAGGTGCTCACAAAATGCTGATTGAAAATGAACCTGGAACAAGTTGCTTGGTATGCTGTCAGATTTCAGCCATTTGACAAAGCCTTTTATGGAAAAGGATTTATATGCAACTTTTTCTCCCTTCCACCCAGGGGATCCAACTACCAGAGGCCAGAAACTTATTTCTGGAGTCTTTGCTGGAGCAGGCATACTTATGCCCAAGTGAGTATTGTGGTGGCTGTTAGCAAGAGCCTGGAAAGATAAGAACAGTTTCAAAAATGTTTTTGGGGCATCACAAAAACCCCATTGTAACCCAATGCTAGTTGGAATAACATTAAAGAAAAGTGAATTATGCCTGTTTATCAAAGGGAAAATGAAAGCCCCTTGGAAACGAGTTTTATTTTGAAGCTGAAGCCTTTAATCAAATTGACAATAAAAGATATGGTCCTTCTATGAACCGAGGAATGATAAGCAGCCATTTGCAATCTCAATACATAGCTTCTGGTATTTAACTCTATGTTTCACCCCTGGTGTATTGAGAATGAACCGATTTTCATGATGGTTAGAGAGAAATGGAGTCCTTACCCTAATTCAGTCAACTGAGTGTAAAGTGAAAATAATGCTACATATCTTCCTTTCCTCACCTCTGTGCCTTGGAATTCAGAAAGAATATTCACAGGGCAATCACTTTAAACAGACTGACAAAAGCACATGCTCGAAACTTTATAGTAATAGAATATATGACTTTAAGCCTGAAGTGAAGCATGTGTATGTTTGTGTGTGTGTGTGTGTTGTGGTGGGGGGTGTCTTTTTACTTCTCCAGAGCCAAACAGAGTGAGTAGGAGATAAATGGAATTGCCAGACTTAGCACATAAAAATGCAGAATTCCCAGTTAAATTTGGATTTTGTATAAATTTGCAAATATTGCTTGGGACATACTTATACCAAAAAATATTCAGTTTTTATCTGAAATGCAAATTAAAGTGGGCATCCTATATTTTATCTGGAAACTGTTCAGAGAAGAAAAGAGGGGTCCTTCCTCTCACATATACAGAGTCCAAATATCTTACTCCAGGATGTCCAGGATGTCTTGGAGGTGCAGATCGTCAATGAATGTCCAAAAATATGGGCCAGGAGGGTGATATTGGCAGTCAGTATCAAGAAGTCAGTGTATCAGTTGGCAGATGCTTCATAGCATCACCTCAAAACTCTATGGCTTAAGATAATAATAATTTATTACTGCTAACACTTTTGCAGATTGATTGCGGTTTGTTCATGTAGGCTTGACTGGAGTTTATAGCTGTAGGTTTATAGCTATAGGTCTGTGATGAGGTTGGGGTAGTTCAACTTAAGGCAATGGCAGCTGGAGAGACTATGCTCCCTAAATCTCTCTTCTTCCTCCTGACAACAGTGGGATCGTTGGTGCATGGTCTTCTTATAGAGATAACAAAGGCACAAGTGTACAAGTGGAAATATGCGAGGCCACTCAAGGCCAAATCTCAGAACAAGCATGCTGCCATTTCTGCCCACATGCCATTGGCCAGAGCAAGTCACATGACCAGACCTAAAGTTAAAGGGTAGGGAAGTACCTTCCACCCATGAAGAGGCCATGGCAAGGGTGTGAATCAGAGCTATCAATTCAACCTACCACAGGCAGGCACAGGGAAATTGAGGTTTAGGGAAGGGAATCAAGTCATTGGCATCTTTTGGAAGCAAAGAGGACCTAGACATGCAGGGAGGGGGAAACAGGAGGTCAGTTACTGGGGAGCTGGGTTACAAGGTCAGAGCGGCTTCGATGCAAGACTTACTTGATTCTTAATTTGACGCCAATATTTCCATGTGCCTGGAAAGGTGAGACAGAACATACAGGTAGGGATTTAATGGTCTTGGCGATGAAAGCTACAGGACAGGAGTATGGTTAGCAGTTCTCCTAAACTCTACTCCTTAACTCACATTTCACCCCTTGCCATCTCACCCTCTATTAATTACTCCTTTGGCTGAAGAGACAAGACACCAAGGCCATGGTAAAAGACAACTCGTTTGCATTCATTAGTGTTGTAGTCAAGACTTTTTCCATTCAAAGAGGAGAAATCCAACAAACTAGTCCAAGCTAAAAAGGGAAATGTTAACCTATAACTAAAAAGGCTAGGGACATCAGCTTCAGGCAAGGCTGAATCCAGGTGCTCAAATGATGTCAATGGGGACTTCTGTTTCTCTGTTCCTAGGCTCTGTGTTCCTCTGTGCTGGCATCATTCTTAGGCAAGCTTCTGCTTCATGAGGCCACAATGGCCGCTGAAAACTCCAGATGTACACTCTATCAACTTGGCAACCTAGGAAGAAAGATCACACCCCACTCACGGCCCCCCCACTTTTTTTCAGTTCAGTGAAAATCCTGGAATTGAATTTTAGGCTTAATGTGGGTCAGATGTCTACTTTAGGCTCAGTATGGATCAAATGACCAGGATACTGATTTGCCGTACCTGAGTGTGTGAACCCAAATTGTGACATTTGATCGGTCCCACCTAACCCACTCTGACTGAAAGCAGGGGAAGGGTGGGAAAATTAGGGAAGTGTAACCAAAGATGCTGGGCAGGCAAAAAAGCAACATGTATCTCTATGGCTCCTCATTTTCCTTAGAGTAAAAGCTCCTTCAGTATCTGCTTTCCCCAACTGTCACTGTCCTATTACCTCCCTCTTTCCCCAATTTTATTCCTCTTCAGCTGTACTTGCCACCTTCCTCTTGCAGGCATTCAAGGAGCACTTATATTAAGGAGCCTGTGCCACCTATTTGGGCACTTTCTCATTGATACCTCCCTAAACTATTTTAAATAGCAATCTGAGCCCTCATCCCTTCTAATCACTTTTACCCTGATTTACTCTTTTCCTCCTTTTTTTTTGTTTTTTAAATAGTATTTCTTATATCATGTGTATTGTTTACTCTTTCTCCACTTTCATTCCTATCCTCTTCTTTACTGCCTGTGAATGCCAGCTGCACAAGGGCAGAGGTTCTTTGTATCATTCATGAATATATCTCAAGTGCCAACAATCGAGTTGGCCACATAGTAGGTGCTCAGTAAATATGTATAGCATGAACCTGCTACAGTTTCTGAGAGATGCTAAACATCAGGTCAGTTTTAGAGAGAAGGGATTTGCTAGGGTTGCAATTCTACAACAATCCAAATACCCAACTCCCCTGTTAAGTACCCATGAGAGGAACATTAATTTTTCCTTCTGAACTTAGATAAGACCCACCAGGCAAGCACTATGAATCAACGAAGACTTCCTAAAATTATAAAGTTATGCTCTAGGCTTGCATACAAGATGGAACTTGGGATATCAGTCCAGGTGTGGTACAGCTAGGGAGTACCAGATGTCTTGTTCACTGGTGGTGGTGGTAGCTGATGAGTGGAGTATGACTAACGAGGTAGAAGGCATCAAAGTGGAGGTGATGGACATTGAAAGAGAAATGGAACAGTGTCTAAAACAAGATTAGGGCTGGGCATGGTGGCTCATGCCTGTCATCTCAACACTTTGAGAGGCTGAGGCGGATGGATTGCTTGAGCCCACGAGTTCAAGACCAGCCTGGGCAATATGGTGAAACCCTGTTTCTATTAAAACACAAAAAATTAGCTGGGCATGGTGTCACCTGCCTGTAGTCTCAGCTACCTGGGAGGCTGAGGTGGGAGGATCACCTGAGTTCTGGAGGTCAAGGCTGCAGTAAGCCATGATCATGCCACTGCGCTCCAGCCTGGGCGACAGAGTGAAAACCTGTCTCAAAAAAAAAAAAAAAAAAAAAAGAAATTAAAACAAGAATAGATCTTCATATTTTATACCTTATCTTGGAAGGAGAGGCCTTAGTTACCTGGTCCAAAATTGAAGAGTGCTTTGTGGACTGATGGCAAGTATGTAATCATGAGGTATCTTAGTTTATTTTTATCATGCACCAAAGGGTCGCAACTCTTCTTGCTAAACTAGGACACTTCTGAAAGTAGCATGAGCCAGTAATCGTGGAATCCTCCAGGTGTGGGCATGGAACTCCCATTTCATTTACCTGAGCCACAGCTTTCCATCTTTCTGAGATGTGAATAGCATTCATTGGACCCTCGAGAGATCCAATACCCACTGCCCAATTTCCACTGGTTTTATGAGGAATAGATGTTTGTTACTCCCTATTCTTAAGCTGCTGCTATTGAGAAATGCTATGGAGATATGGAAAGTGTGCTGAGATTAGTAGTGAGTGGGATTGTGCACCACTTCCAAATACAGCATGCATTTGGAAGAGCTCATGCATTTGGAAGGCCCTGTTTGAAAGGTTATTTCTTAGGGGCTTTCCGAGAGAGCTGCCCTTTAACTTAAAGAACAACAAAACAAATTAAACAGATTGTGGTGAAGGCAGAGCAAAGGGTGGACCCCAAATTAACAGATTGTGGTGAAGGCAGAGCAAAGGGTGGACCCCAAATTAACATGAGGGCCCATCTTCACTTGGGGGACTCCAGAACACAGATCCCTGGGAATGTCTCTCTTTGCCAGTGACCTTATGTGTTTGTTTAACTGTCCAACTGAGGGTTCACCCTGACATTTAGGCAACAAGTCAGAGCCTGTGAAATTACAGTGACAACTCAAACATGAGAAAGAAACAGCTGCCCAATAGGGCCGCAGGAAATACTGCTATTCAGGAAAACTGCTTTTCAGGTTTTTTTTTTTTTGTCTTTATTTCTTTCTCTCCTCATGAGATGGTGGTTACTGAGCTCTCCTCCCCTGATTGTACTCCAGGTGACTGTGGGGCAGGTGGCGACAGGCAGTTCCCGCCCTCTGGGAAGGGGCAAAGAGGTGGGGAAGGCAAGAAAGGTACACGATAGGTAAGAACGGTACTGGAGAAAGGTACAGGATAATTTGTGTTGAGACTAGTGCCTTAAAAGGCGGTAGGAACAGATGGTTTAAAGGGAGGAACTGCTTCTTTGCACATACAAAGAGAATTCCTGCAAAAATCTTCCAGAAACTTTTTGCAATTCTTATCCCCTTACAGCTGGACAGGGCAACTACAAAGTGACGACTAAGTGAGGGAGACTTCGCTTTTCAGTTGATCATTCTCTGCACCGTTTGGTTAACTTAGCTTCCATATCTATTGTTTTTTAATTGAAGTGTTTTGAAAAGATCGATTTAATTACAACAAAATAAGTCACAGGGACTTCATTCACACTACCTTCGTTCTCTACGAACCAGGAAAAAGAGCTTCATTTACCAGCTGTGTGGACTTGGGCAAATTATTTAACCTTCCTGTGGCCTATTACCTCATCTAAAACATAGGGTTAATAATAGCGCTTGCATTGAGGGTGGTTGGAGGACTCAGTGGGATAAGATACAAGGCTAGGTGCTGGTTATGACAAGCACTCAGTAATCCTAGCTATCACTAGTCTGTTTCAAATGCTGTCCTAACACAGAACTCAGCAGCATGGGCTAGTTTGTCCTAAAGACAGGCCCTAGCGGTCATGGCAAGTGACAGCAGCAGCTGCCTCGTGGACTGTTGTCTCTGGTCCCATGGCTGGGGCTCTGATGGACAAGGTTGCATGGTGCCTAGATGGCTCCTAAGTGTTCAGGTCATCAGAGGCGGGAAGGAACAGCTGTTTGGGATTGGAACCATGGGAACAGGCAGAAGGCAAGGTTGATGGGGTCACAGACACACCTGTCGTTATCTTAGTAAAATAAATTGTCTGCCTAACATCGTGTCCTGATAGATCTGAGAAGAATAGAAAATGTGGAGCGGCCCAACTGGTAAGCAAGAAAAGAAGTATGTATTCTTTTATTTGGTTAAAATGTCATCTTCCCTGCCTTCTCCTTACTTTTCCACTGAATATGTGTGGGGCTGGAAGGGTCTTAGCCATATCTAGAATCATAAAATCATTGAATATAAGGATGGAAAGGAACTATATAGATCAATTTGATCCAGTCCCAAATGTCAATAGTGCCGAGGTTGAAAATCCAGGTCTAAGCTAATGATATCTTCCTCCTCACTAATGGTTACTTTAAAATTCCAGGCTTAAGCCAATTAGCACAAGGTATCTCCAGTAACAAAGAACATGATTTATACTAACTTATACAACTAGGACATTTATTTATCTCATGTAGTAAGAAGTTCAGCAGTAAGGCAGACTTCAGGTCTGGATGATCCAGTAGCTCAACAATGCCATAAAGTTTAGTTTTTCTCTATTTCTCCACTCTACCATTCTTGGTGTGTGAGCTGCGTTCTTAGGCTGTTTTCTAAGATGTCTGTCAGTAGCAGGTGGAGGTGGTGTGCTTTCTTGTTTCTAACCCATGTTGGGGTCGGAAAGAGAGAGACAGAGAGGAAGGAGAGGAGAGAGAGAGAGAGAGAGAAGAGGGTGGGAGGGAGAGGGGGAGAGAGGGAGGCAGGAGGGGGAGAGAGGGAGAGAGGGAGGCGGGGGGGAGAGAGAGGGAGAGAGGGAGGCGGGGGAGGGAGGGGGGAGAGAGAGAGAGAGAGAGACAGACAGAGAGGAAAGAGAGGAGAGAGAAAGAGAGAAGAGGGTGGGGGGCGGGGAGAGGGAGAGAGAGAGGGAGAGAGAGAAAGAAAGAGAAAGCACCTGTCTTCCAGCCATGTGATGAGAAGTCCATCATTTCAATCAGATTAAGGCAATTTAGGAAATGTGTTCACTTCTAGACCAGTAATAGTGGCTGGGTGAATACCTTGATTGTCTTAAATAGTGGTCAGGTGAATACCTTGATGGTCTTAAATAGTGGTCAGGTGAATACCTTGATGGTCTTAAATAGTGGTCAGGTGAATACCTTGATTGGCTTAAGCCTGGAGTTTTAAGTCAACCATTAGTAAGGGGGAAGATATTAGCTCAAACCTGGATTTTCAACCTTGGCATTATTCACATTTGGGGCTGGATAAGTACGTGATGTGGGGGATGTCCTGTGCCTTGCAACATGTTCATCACCATTCCTCATCTCTGCCCACAGAGTACCAAGAGTAAGAGACTATGTGGATAGAGGAGCAGCTGGGAGGAGGACAGGGACCAGATGGGGCAAGATCTTGTAGACCATGTTAGGGATTTCTGTTTTTATCCTAAAAGTACTGGGAAGGGACAAACAGATTTTAAATAAAGGATAATTCTAGTTGAAGTCTGGAGAAAAAATAGGAGCAGACTACTAGGGGAGACAGAGGGCCCAGATATTGCAGTAGAGCAGGTGATAACGGAGTCAGTTTCAGCTATGGTGGTGGAAGTAGAAATGGAGAGAAATGGATATATTTGAGTGCTACTTGGAAGCTAAACTAGATAGAACCTAGTGCTGGAGTCAATATGAGAGATGAGGAAAGGAAGATATTAAAAATGAAGCATGGGTTTCTGGTTTGTTAACTTTAAGAACACTGGAGAACGATCAGATTGTAAAAGGAAGATCACGTTCTGAATATATTGAGTTTGAGGCCTGTCCGAGATATTCAAGTAGAACTGTCAAATGGGCAGATGGAGATATAAGCATGGTCTTCATGAGAGAATATTGGACTGGAGATGGTAATGAGCATGCTGAAAACTCACCTCGAGGGACTCTGACACTTAGAGGTTACAGGTTGGATAAAGAGCCATGAATCTTGGAAGAAGAGGCCAGAGGAGTAGAATTAAAAGGGGTGGGAGGGAGTTCCAGGAGAGGGTTGTATTCCTTAAGCCATGGGAAGGGAGCATTTTGAGAGGGAAGGCTTGATCAGCAGTGTTATATGCTGTGGAGAGGAGATGGAGGGTAAGGACCAAAAGATTGTCCTTTGGATTTAGTGACATGGAGGCCATTGGTGACTCCAGCAAGAACCATTTGAGTGTTGAGGTCAGAAGCCAGGTTGGAGAGGCTGGATGAATGCATGGGAAAATACAGGGGACATAGAGTTGATTTCTCTTGGAGAGGTTTGGCTGTGGAGGAAAGAAAAGGGAGGAGGATAGCTGTAGGAAAACTGAAGATCAGGGAGAGTTTTTCCTTAGGAAGAGACACATGGCTATGTTTAGATGGTTTATGAGGGCGGGAGAAGAGGTTGGAAAATACAGGAGAGAAGTGGAAATGAATAGTGTAAAGTTACTGAAAATGCAGGAGGGAATGGAATCCAGGACAAAGGACACTTCTGCTATTGTAGCCAGAGAGGAGAGAAGAAGCATGCGTGTATGTGGATTTGAAGGGTTTGTGGCTGGAAGTTTCTAGCGTTCCTGCTTGAATTCTTCTATGGCTCTTGTCAGTAGGTAACTCAGTGTCTACACAAAAGTTGTGAGGAAGCTTCTCTAGTCAAATTATATTTGGGATATGCTATGTTAAGATTAAGCAGTTATCTTCACTGCAGGACTTTCCAAAGCCTTTGATACATAAACATTCATTGTGAGAGTCTAAGAGGAGGGTAGAGGAAACAGCATTTCCAACTGGACCACAGAGCTCTCTAAGTGCACAGCCTCTCATGGAACCAGTTTCATGCCACTCTGGGAAACACTGAGCAGAATCAACACCTTTGTTTTATGGCATAAGAACTTGAAACCCTGAGACGGAAAGGATAGAAAGTTGCTTGGCTGAATTAACAGCCATGGAGGACACTTCTGTAGGGAACACAGGGGCTCCCCTAGGCCTTCACTTGGGTGAGCACAACCCTCTTACTCTTGTTTGTGCTGGGACCCCAGCCCTCTGCCTTAGCTAGAACCATATAGTTCTACTTTGAAATATGAAAATTAGATGGAGAGGCAGCCATTACATCTTTGTGTGTTACCTGAAAGGATCTATGGCGAGACATAAATCTACTGGCTCTGGCCGGGCGTGGTGGCTCACGCCTATAATCCCAGCACTTTGGGAGGCCGAGGTGGGTGGATCACGAGGTCAGGAGATCGAGACCATCCTGGCAAACACGGTGAAACCCCGTCTCTACTAAAAATACAAAAAAAAAAAAAAAAAAAAATTAGCCAGGTGTGGTGGCGGGCGCCTGTAGTCTGAGCTGCTCGGGAGGCTGAGGCAGGAGAATGGCGTGAACCCAGGGGGGCAGACCTGGCAGTGAGCCGAGATTGCGCCACTGCACTCCAGCCTGGGAGACAGCGAGACTCCATCTTAAAAAAACAAAAACAAAAACAAAAACCTTTGCAGCTGGCAGCAGATTGTGTCTGGGATTAAATTTAGTGTCCCTGGTTTCAGGAGAGGCAGACTCTTCACCTTCCAGCTGTGCAGTCAGCACCTGACTGAAGCTGTTGGAGGTGTCACAGAGATTCAAGGCATTGAAGGCTCTGAAGCTGTGTCAGCCCCCTTTCTCCCTTTAAAATGTTCAACTCAATGGTTCATCTGTGACATCATCTAGAAATTGATGCAATGGATAATGTTTGCCTGTTGCTGAGTTTGGGTTTCCCGTGAACGTCCATGGGAAAGTTCAGCTTGCTCACTTCTTCCTGCCTGGAATACCTTACCCTTCTTTTTCTCCCTGTGCGGGGGCTACTCTTGTGAAGCTCAAACTTGAGTAGGCTGCAGATCACCTGTTAAACTGTCACTTTTCTGGGCCCCACGCTGGATTCTGACTCAGTCACTCTGGGATGGGACCCAGGAGTCTGCATGTTTAACAAGCACCCCAGATGATTTTGATGTAGGTAATTCAAGGCACCACTCTTTGAAAGCACTGCACACTCTTATCCAGATCTTTTGGAAGAATTCCAGAATTGTGAAATATATGGAGTGGGATTTTTAAGAAAAATTTTGATGTTGAAAGTCAAAGTTATGTAGGGGCTATTTATTTATTTATAACCTGTGCCTCAGTTTTCTGGTGTGTTTAATTGGGCCAATAGCGGGGATGCCCCTCTCTTGAGGTTGCTGCATGGTTCAAATGAGCTAAATGCAAATGAAGACAGTCTGTAAGCGGGAAGGCCTGGGGCAATCACTATTTTGTGTTAAAATACAAGTCTCAGTGCTGGAAAGGATCTTAGTGGCTATGTAACCTAACACTTAAATTTTCAGCAAGAAAGGGCTGGAGCAGAAACCACGTCTTACTTTCCACTGTATTCCCTGATCCAGCTCAGTGCTTCCTCCGTAGCAGCAAGCTTAATTTTTGTTGATAAGGACCCAATATTTTTAAGCTTTTGAATGCAAATGAGTCATCACCCAAGATGCCGATTGGCTGACACGAGTCCTATTTGGTCGGATACTAAATAATGAAGAGGAAAAAACTGGTTATTAATGCAAAGAGGCTAGGAAAAGGCAGTGAATAGCGGCCCAAAAATAGCCTCAATAATTATAAGTCTTACAAAGCCTGTTGCGACGTACTTTATGAGTCAAAAATGAAGTGTGTGTGACATGAAATGAATCATTCTGTGAATAAGAGAAGTAATCTTGCTTATTTAAATGTGTTTTGTCAGCAGTGATGCTCTCTCCTGAATAATGAGTGCCCTTAAACAAAAATGATGGATAGCTTTGTTGGTCTAAGATGAAATGGATACAATTCTGCCGGTTTAAAAAAAAAAATCATGGTAATTTAGTATTAAATGGACTCTGGCCTCACCTTAATAAAAAAATTATAACACACTTAAGTAAGTTTTCATGTATCAACACTTTGTACTTTGGGAATACATGGCTAGCATCTTTCTTTCACTTTAGAATTGATGGGTAGGAATAAGAAGATCTTGTTTCTCCATTTGTCTCTGTCCAGAGCAATCTGTCAGTATTGTTATATGCTAGTCTCACAAGTTGCTTATCTTACATAGCAAAATGGTCATATTTTCATACTTGTATTATTTGTAATTATTTCTAGTGTTTTTATTGGGATAGGGGAGATGGCATACGTTTCCTTGATGTATTGGTACCTCGTTTCCAGAACAAAATTGAGACAGATATATTAAGATTACCGTCTCTGATGATTTGTTGTGATACATTGAAGGTTTTGGACTTCAATAAATACATTCCTTCTTCTACTTAAGAGTTTGAAACAATTGAGAGACTCACACAAGAGGGAGGCCAAACGAGAGGTCCAAATTTCTCCTTGATGACTGAGAAACTGTTGAGAATGTGGTTCTCAACCATGGCTAAGAGGATTTGTTAAGATTTCCCTCAAGAATTAGATAGTCATGACCGTTAGTTTTGCACCACCACCCACCACCCCATCCCATATCCTCTTTTTCCTTAGTAATAGAGTTCCCAGGCTTTGGTGGGGCACATGCTCCCTCAGGAAAAAACAAAAACAAAAACAAAACATATTTCCCACTCTCCTTTGCAGCTAGATGGCCATATGACTAAATCCCGGCCAATAGGATTTAAGTGGTGTGTGTAACTACTTGGAAGTGCCCTGAAAGGGAAGTCCATCTTTATCTCCTCCCTTCTTCCTGCTAACTGGAAGGTGGATGTGATGGCTGGAACTCAGGAAGCTATTTTGGAGTTCTACCCACATGCTGACAATGATGGAACAAGACAAGAAGCTCTGGGTTTTCTGATGGCCATGAAGTATCATAGTAGTCTGGAATGGCTTTACCTCTGTATATCACTTACGTTAAAAAAGTATAATTTTCTATCTGACTTAAACCCTAGTTATTTGGGGTATTCTGTCATTTGCAGGTAAACTTAGTCTTAATACAGGCAGTTAAATGTCTCTCCCACAGGGAGATCCAGATCTAGATCCAGATCCTGGAGATCCATATCCTGGCAGAGAGAAGGTAAAAATGTTTTTTGTCAGCAGTGATGGACAGAACACAAAAGAAAACTACTCAAAAGTGGCTGAGCCCTCAACATTATGTTCTTTCCTCCCAACACCAATCAGGTTAGTGATTGTTTACCCCAAGGAGAAAATGACTGGAGGTACCAAGAGAGGCCAGGAATATTAACTAATGGAGGAACCTCCATATGGAAACATGAGACTTGGAAAAAAGAGGTTCTCCTGAACCTGGGAAATATGAATGCACCAAAGATTGCAAAGGTTGAAAAATAGGATTGACAAAGCACGTTCCACTGACAGTAAAGTAGACCTTTGCCATTATGACCAGGGATTCGTGTTGCTAGGCAGTGGGATAGGCAGGACTCATTTATGTAGGTTTTTAAATGCCAGATGGAAGAGCTGTGAGCTTATATTTTGACGAAGAAGGAGGAGTCAGTTATTGTTATGTGACCCCTGACTAGGTACCATGCAAGGAATGTGTCATGGACTTCAGCCCCACAAGGATAGTGGGGGGTGGCTGAAGCATTTCCCCAACAATCCGCAGACGAAGTTTGAACACCTCAGCATGCTGGGGCTCTGATTTGACGACCAGCCATCCACCTATCAGACTCATATCTTGGCATTCTGCTCTTTGATTTGAGGTTCTAGCAATACCAAGGTGCTTTCAGCTTGCACATTCCCTGCCACCTCATACTTCTGGACCTTTTCCACATGTTATCCTCTGCCTGGAACAGTCTCCCTACTTGCTTTGCTTGACTCTTTCTCAACCTTTAAGATTCAGCTAAAATTTCATCTCTTCCAAGAAAACTTCAGTCAGTTTAGGCCAGGTTATGTTGCAGCAACTAACAGTTCCAGATTTAGTGGATTAAAACAACGCTTGTTTTTCATGTGTGTTTCATGTTAATTTCAAGCCAGCAAAAGAAGTGTGATCATCACAGGAGTTCAGTCCTTCAGAATGACAGAGGCTCCATCTCAAACCATGCTCCATGGTGGCAAAGGCAAGGAAAAAGGAACATGAGACGCCATGTACTGACTTCCAAAGCTTCTTCCCAGAGATAACACATGGCACTCTGGTCACATTTTGATAGACAAAGAGTCACCGAGCTAAGTCTGCTCCTAGAGGGAGGTAAGTGTGATCATCCCCAGGGAGGAGAAGCAGCTAACACGGTCTACTGCAGCCCCCTGAACCTCACCTTTCTATCTTTGGCTCCTGCAAAACATATGTTCTGTACTCTGTTAATGTCCTGAGCACACTCCTGTTCTAACTCCTCCTCCTCTCCATCATTGCTTGCTATATGCCAGGCACTGCACTAAGCCTTTTTCATCCTTTCATTCAATCCTCACAGTAACTCTGTGGAGTTATTATAATATTGTTATTAACACATTTAATTCTCACAACATTCTCCGGAGGAGAGACTGTGATTATGCCCATTTTATAGTTGATGAAACTGAGTCACAGAGAGGTTAAGTGACTTGCCTAAGATCACAAGGCTAGTAAGTAGCACAGCCAAGATTTACCCCAGGCAGTCTGTCTCCAGACAGGCCACCAAACTAGCCACCCTCTATTCTAAGTGTTTTACGTATGTATTAACTCATTTGACTCCTGCAGCAAGAATGCATACTCTTCTTGCCATTTGACACATGAGAAGCTGAGGCACAGAGAGGTTAAGTAATCTGTCCAAGCTCACTCAGAGGGAAGTGGGCTTTAATCCCAGGGAGTCAGATTCCAGGGCCAGAGCTTTCAGTTACTGTGCCGTTTTGTCACAGTGTTTGTTCATCTTTAATCTACCTGATAGGGACCTCTCTACATGGGACCAGATGGGTTTGTGTATGGATATAACAAGAACAACACACATTCAGATGAGAATAGCCACTCTATTCCATGGAATGAGCTCTTTATATTCAGTGAGTAGTTAGTGTGCATATCTGTGGTTGATATGTAGCTCTCAAATACAGTGTAGTTCCAAGGTTGTGTTGAATCCCTCCTTGCTAGGAATTTGGGATGCTATAGTTTCATATGGCCACAAAAATGGTCTCTGTTCTGGTTCTGATAACGTGCTATTCTGTGTTCCATGATGTCCCACATCCCATATTGACCTATGTAGGTTCATTCATTCAGTCACTCATTTGGTCAATAAAAATGTATCAAACCCTACTAAGTACCAGACACTAATGGAGTTACTGAAGATACAGAACTTCATCTCTCTCTCTCTCATCTGTCTGTCTGTCTGTCTATCTATCTATCTATCTATCTATCTATCTATCTACATATAGAATGAAACAGTGAAATGCCTGCCCTTCACTGTGAAATGTAGCATTTACACTCTAATGAGGAGAATCAGATAATACACAAGTGAGTGATAAGTGCTAGGAAAAAAAATTAAGGAGGGAAGGGAAATAGGGGGTGCCGAGGGGACAGGGGAGTTGCTTATTTAGACTGGGAAACTAGGGAGGTCCTTGATGAAATAGAGTCCAGGAAGAGGTGAGGGCATAAGCCATGTACATATCTGTGAAGAGTCTTCTAGATCCAAAAGAACAGCAAGTGCAAAGACCCTGAAATGGGAACATGAGTAACAGGTTTGAGGAGCAGTACAGAGGCTGGTGAGGCTGGAGCAGAGCAAGTGAAGCACAGAATACTGGGCAGAGGGGATGCTGGGGCTGTTGGAGGTACAAAGATAATCTAGGACTTTGTGGGTCTCTGTGTGGCCTTTGGATCTTATTTTGAGTGAGAAAGGGTGCTCCTGGGGGACACTGAGCCGCAGAGTCACTATCCACACACTACATCCAAGCTGCCATGTGGAGAACATGAAAGCCAAATTCCCACCAAGAAGGATGGTTTAAGAAATTATAGCACAGTCAACCATGGATGAAGCCATTACAAAGATTGACACAGAGCTTTCCAGTTGATTTGGAGGGAATTCAGTGAGGAAATGTGGAGTGGGAAAGCCAAAATACAGAAAAGTATGGATGGCATCCCATTTTTATAAGGGTTTGCATAGCTTTTAATTGTATACGTTAAAGATATGTTATATATAAAAAAGAACAAATTTTAATATAAATGTATTAATCCCATGGTACAAGCATTACTCTTTACTTTTATATGGGGAAACTGAGGCTCAGTGAGTTCAGTGGCTGCTCAGTCTACACATCCACACAGCAGCTGCACAGGAGGAGCTGAGTTCCCAGAAGTCTTGACTCTACAGCCTTCATTTCTTTAAGTTTCCCACATTATTTATTCCTGCACCTATTTTCTTCCTCCTAAAGGGGGAGTAACTTTTCTTAGCAAAAATGGTAAAGAGCAGTCACTTATAGGACTTTTTTCCATCAGGAGATAAATTTCCTAAAACTTCTGAACTCTGGAAAGCACTTCAGTTCTTAACTCAGACCCACAGGGGCTGTGGCCTTCATGAAAGGGAGTGTTTACAAGAATATTATTAGTAAGATGACCTCCCCACAACACCATGGCAGATAAAAGTAGGGTGAGCTGGAAATTCTTCACACTGGAAAAGACAAGTTGTCCATTTGGAAGGAAAATAAAAAAAAAAAAAAGAAAGCCCTGTTATGAAACAAACAAACAAACAACAGAAAATAACAAGTGTTGGCAAGGATGTGGAAGAATTAGAACATTTGTGCACTGCTGGTGAGATGTAAAAAGATGCAACCACTGTGGAAAACACTATGGCACTTCCTCAAAAAATTTAGCATACAATTACCATATGATCCCATAATTCCATTTCTTGGCATATACCCCAAAAGAATTGGCAGCCAGTGTCCTGAAGACACATTTGTATATCCATGTTCACAGCAGCATTATTCACAATAGCCAAAAGGTAGAAACAACCCTAGTGTCCATTGATGGATGAATTAATACACAAAATGTGATATATATATCACATTTATATATATATATACACATACATATATGCACATACAAGGGAATATTACCCAGCCTTAAAAAGAAAGGAAATTCTAATACATGTTACACCATGGATGAAACTTGAAGACATTAAACTGAGTAATGTAAGCCAGACACACAAAAGGATGAATATTGTATGATCCACTTGTATGTGTTACCTATAGTAGTCAAATTCAGAGACAGGAAGTAGAATGGTGGTTGTCAGGGGTTGGGGTGAGGGAGCCAATGGGAGTTAGTGTTTAATGGATATGGAGTTTCAGTTTGGGAAGATGAAAAAGTTCTGGAGATGGATGGTGGTGATGGCTGCACAACGATGTGAATGTACTTAATGCCAATGAACTGTATACTTAAAAAGTTAAAATAGTAAATTTTATATCATGACTATTTTACCACAGTTTAAAAGAAGAAAAAAAAGAAAGAAAGACACTCCCCATGTGATTAAAAATCTAGCATTCACAGTGGCCGGGTTCCCATGAAGATTTTATCAAGGAGAACTCACCAGAGCCTATGGCTGCCCACCCCTTCTTGGAATCCTTTGCAAAATAGGACCCATGCTTTGTGCTCCATGTTTCATGGCGCCAGTTAGCTCTCAGTGACCCTGGAGGTGGTGTGGCCAGCCAGCCAACTCTCCAGGATGTGTTCTTTTTCCCGTGCATGATCTCAGAACCTGATTAAGTGCGTCCAGATTGAGGCGCCTAGGGGAGGAGGGATGATGGTGACCATCAATCACAGAGACAGGCAATGGAGACAGCCTCGGTGGGCTGCCTCACCTTCAGAGAGAACCTGGAAGAGTTGTGGAAAATGCTAGAAGCGTGCTCTGGCAGGGAAAAGGGGTGTGGAACTCTGATGAGAGCAGAGGCAATAATGCTATTGGAATTTCTGAAGGTTATTCAAGACTCCATATCAGTGCCACTTATATTTAATCTTCTTTTTAACTTTCTGTCTTCCTTCCTTCAGGCTGTCTTAGAGAAACATTTCTCCCCAAGGAGGACAAAAATTCATTTCACTTGGTTGGAAGCAGCAGGATGTCACAAAAGCACCCTAGTGTGGCTGTCTACCAGCAAGATTTGAGACAGCAGTCTCCAGTTAGGAGAAAGATCTATCAGTGCCCCTCCTTGTTTCCCGTTTCAAGTGTTTTGTTAGATACAAGGACACTGTGTGTCTCATCCCCCTTGCTCCTTAACCAGCCCCTTATACCATGTACCTAGAAAGGAGAGGATGTTCTGCGTTAGTTGTGTGTAAGCCCTGGCAGACACCTGTCAGTACAGACTGTACTTTCCAAACCGGGGATCACCTGGCCAGGCATACATGCCTCCATGGAAAACCTGGCCCTGGTCAGAGCAGTCAATGGAGAAGTTTGCGCTGAAAATCTGGGATGTTTCAGCTGATGGGAGGAGGAAGGAGTAGTAGCAAATTCAGGATTTAGCTCTATGATCGCTGGGGAATGGGTGGCTGGAAAGAAGCTACTGATTAACTTGTGAGGACAGACTTACCTGTAGATGGGAAAGGAATGCTTCTCAGAGTAGTCAGGCCCTTACAGCTCCAGTTCTTCTTTTCCTTAACTGTGAACTCTGTCCCCAGCCTTACCGTCACCTGGACTATAAGTATAAAATGTAGGGCTTCTTTTTTTCCTTCTGACTTTCCTCCCCAGTATTCTTGACCTGCAAACATGAAGCTAAGGTCTGAGGCTGCTCTTCCTCAAGGTCCCCCCATTGTCTCTGTCATGTCACTATTATCTCTGTCTCCTAAAAAAATATATATAGAGAGAGATCAAATCCTTAGCTGTGAATCAGACTGCCTGGGTTCAAATCCCACATCCTAGGCCTGAGGGTGGGACAACTCTCTAGGGGATGGGGTGGGGGGGGGTCCTTGAGTGCACTTGGGAGGCCCCTTGCCCTGCTGGATAGAGGTGGGCCCACCCCACGCTCCATTGTCTGGGAACCGATTGAAGTCCAACCGCCGTTGCTTTCGTTGCTTTCCCTGGTTGGCTTAGTTAATTCATCCCACATGTTTCCTCTGCTGACTGGTGAAAGAAAACTCCAGTGTCAGGTTGCGCCTGAGATCAAGTCAGAGTGGCTTCCCCCTGACATCTCTGTGATCCTGGGCAGATGTGCTCCCAGGGCAGGGCAGCATGACCACCAGCCATGGAAAGTCTGTGTGTCAGGGTGAAGCGCGGTGTGGGGTGAGGGGCCCGGCAAGGGCAGGCAGAGGAGCAAGCACCCCTTGAAGGGCACTGCAGGCACTAAGCCTTCCAGCGTTTGAGGCTGCAGCAGCCCCATCATCAGCCACCTGTGGAGGCGCAGGCCTTCCCTCCAGGTGCTGCCTCGCCACTACAAAGGCGGGCTGTGTGATGAGACTTGTCAAACGCAGCTTTGCACGCTCTCTGCTCTGTTCACACCATCTTGCAAAGTAGGTAATATCCTCACTTTCGCTTCCCCAGTGAGGAAACTGGGATTCAGAGAAGTCAGGTAGCTTGTTTAAAGTCACCAGCAAGGAAGTGGCCAAGTCTGAACTTGAACTCCGTGATGGTGCCGCCAGTGTACTTTCCTCCTCCTGTGATGTGGGTTGATTCTGCAGCACCCACAGGTAGGATGCGGGAGGTGAGGGCAGCGTGATGCGGGGAGGGCACCTTGAACTGGTTCTAATGCCTGCTCTTAGGTAATCCCCTTCTCATCTGGAAAACAAAGGGCTTGGGGGCCCCTTTAAAAAGTCTCTGCTACTCTGATCCCTTTTATTTATTTATTTTCCTTGATTACTTTCTCTCCAGTGTGAAGCCATTTCTGTCTTGTGTTTCCTTAGCAGATTTCAATTCTCCAAGGGCATTTGGCTCCCTCCGAGCACCAGGCCTAGGCAGGGCTGCCCTTATGACAAGGTGAACAAATGTAATAGAGCTGAAGGACCCAGGATGACAGTGTAGGATCTTTTCCCAGGCTCTTGCCTTTGCCTGGCATATCAGTACTTAACTGACGATGCACCAAGCACCAAACTTCCATGTAACCTTCAAAGCCCAGTGCCGTTGTTACCATCACTAAGAAGCCTTCCTTACCATAACCCTGTGTGCTAGCCACACCTAAGTAGCATACGGCTGCTACTGTAATTCATACCTGCTTTCGTAGCTGGGATGTTTCCGGCTTAGTCCTTGTTTACACATCTGTCTTTTCTACAGGCATGTGGGTTTCCTGAATGCAGGAGATTATGTCTTTATCACTTTTGGTTTAATAGTGCCTATTACCTGTTGTACAACAGAAACTCTACCAAGATTTGTGGGTGGAAGGAAGGAAGGAAGGAAGTAAAGAACAAAGAAAGCAATCCAATCTATTTGGCTCTTTTCTGTAGTTACAAATTTATAGGAAATCTGCAAAGTGCATGAGTCAGTCCACAGAGCTTCTCCACTGTGTGACTGGGTTTTGCTTGGGTCATCAATCTGCCATTTCCTGACTCTTCCATCACACACACACACACACACACACACACACACACACACAGAGCCACAGCATCATCTTTGAACAATGCAATAAATTTTATTAGGCTTTATTTCCCTTCTCTTTAAAAGCTAGAGAAATAGAACAAAGTTCCCTTTTATTTTTCTTTCACAAAACTCATGGGTAACATATCAATTATTCAAGTCCATTTATATGTCTATAACCACCTCTTCTCTGTTTCCTCTGGAAATCTTTACTTTTCATGCACATACACACACACACACACACAGATATGTATGTGTATAACATCAAGCAGTAATACATCTTTCAAAGCTACTTTCTTTCAACTTTTGGATTCAGAGAGGACATGTGCAGGTTGGTTACATGGGTATATTGTGTGATGCTCAGGTTTGGGGTACAGATGATACCATCACCCAGATAGTAAGCATAGTACCCAACAGGTAGCTTTTCAATCCATGCTCTTCTCCCCCTCTAGTAATCTCAGTGTCCATTGTTCTCATCTTTACGTCCATGTATATTCAATGTTTAGCTCCCATTTATAAGTGAGAATGCCTGGTATTTGGTTTTCTGTTCTTCTGTTAATTCGCTTAGCATAATGGCCTCCAGCTGCATCCATGTTGCTGCAATGGATATGATTTTGTGCTTTTTAATGGCTGCATAGTATTCCATGGTGTATATGTACCACATTTTCTTTATCCAATCCACCATTGATGAGCACCTAGGTTGATCCCATGTTTTTGCTTTTGTGAATAGTGCTGTGATTAACATACAAGTGCATGTGTCTTTTTGGTAGAATGATTTATTTTCCTTTGTGTATATACCCAGTAATAGAATTGCTGGGTCGAATGCACCTTTGAAACCTATTCTCTGTTACTTGTTTTTCTAAAAATAGAAGCTGTGCCAAAATTACAAAAGAAATAAAATTCATGGAGTTAGAAAGTGTTAGCTGTAGGCATAAGTGGTCCTTCCTATAGGTCAGGTCTACAGACTTAGACTCCTCAAATGTTTATGGCAATTCTCATGTTGGCATTTGAATCTGTCTCCCCAGAACTAAGTAGAGAACATTGCTTAGTCCAAAATCACACAGATTCAACAGTTATTTGACAAATATATATTGAACATCTATTATGTTCTGGGCATTGCTTTTAAGTTCTACTGCTGTGATAAGACAGACATGATCACTGGCTGCATGAAATTTTCATTATGTAGAGGGAGAAAAGAGCAAGAAAAATAAGCAAAGAAACAAATATATATAATAATTAGAAAAGGTAGTCTGGGTGCAGTGGCTCACACCTATAATTCCAGCACTTTAGAAAGCTGAGGTGGAAGGATCACCTGAGCCCAAGAGTTCAAGACCAGCCTGGGCAACATAGTGAGACTCCATCTTAAATTTTTTTTTAAAGCTGGGCATAGTGGCGTGCTCCTGTAGTTCCAGCTACTCAGGAGGCTGAGGTGGGAGGATTGCTTGAGTTTGGGAGGTCAAAACTGCAGTGAGCTGTGGTTGAACAGACCACAGCCTGGACAACAGAGTCCATGGAGACCTTGTCTCAAAAAAAAAAAAAAAAAAAAAGAAAAGAAAATGTGGTAAGTCCTGTTAAGGAAATAACTTGGGAGGCAAGACAGAAAATCACTGATGTGGGTGATCTATCTCAGTTAAAGTAAACATGGGAGGCTGCTCTGATTTGAGACAAGAAGATGAAGAACAAAAAGAAGAGGGTTTAACATGGTAGGAACAGCAGGTGCACAGGGTCTGGGGTATAAAAGGGTTTGATGTGTTTTACAGTAAGGCTGTAACCAAATGAGCAAACCTGGGGAGGTATAAAGTGAGGTGGGAGAAGGATAGAGGGGCCAGATCATGACCTTGTGGGTCTTGTGGGCCAGGTCACAGTGTTCAGGAAACAACTGAATTTCATTCAAACTTCAGTGAAAAGCCACTGAGGATTCTAAGCCAAGGGGTGATATGGCCCACTTTCTATGTTAAGAAAGTCTATTACAAATGGCCCATAGAGGGGTGATCATTGAAGGAGAAGACTGGTTAAGGGTGGCATTTGTCTAGGTGAGAGGTGGTGGCCTGGACTAGAATAGTGGCTTGCAGAGAAGAAGAGAATCGGATGCATTTGGATATATTTGGGAGGCAAAAAGGACAGGACTTGCTTATGGTTCAGATGAAGCAAGAATAAAAAATGCTGCCTGGGTTTCTGGCTCCTGTCGACTGTGAAGACATTCACTGCAAAGGCACCATGCTGGGGGATGAATTAAGAGGTCAGGTGCAGATGCCGGGAGTCATCTCTTCTGCAGCTTTCTAAACACTTCTGCTCTGTGCAATCAGAGCTGGTACACCAAAGTCAACAGGTGTGTCCAGTGTTTGGAAAATTCCAATGTTAATGTTGATTGGGATTTCTCATTTGGTCTTTAGGCATGACACATGTGGTAGAGGCAAGAAAAAAACATAAAAATAGTCTAGCACTGAGTCCTTGAGCAACTACTATGTGCCTTGTGTGGTACTAAGTACTGAGGTGGAGAAGAAGGCTCAACAATTTTATTAATGAAGGTAATGCCAGGTGTCTATGGAGCTTTGTCTGGGGGTGGAGACTACTTTCTGCCAGCAAGTGACTGAGGACTCCATAGAGATAGTGACATCTAAATTGAGGCTTAAAATTTGGGTAGAGATTTTCCGAGTAAAAGCAGAGGGAACTCAATTTTCAGCAGCAGCAGCAGCAGGTTCAGAACATAGCAAGTTAGGGATGTGTGCAAGGATTTATCATGTTTATGGAGGGAGAGTTGTAGGTCAATATGGCTAGAGGGTAGAATGTGGTGGGGAGGGGGCATATGGGAGGATGGCACAGCCTGTGTGACCTGCTAAGGGGTCAAATCTGTACCTTTTGTGAGATGGGAATCAATAAAGGCTTTTAAGCAGGGAATATGCCACAGTCAGATTTGCATATTAGAAAGACAGCTCTGGCTGGGGATGGAGAATTGATTGGAGGTAGAAGTCAGGATAGAAGTTAGGGGGTCTAGTTAGGAGGCTAAAACAATAATTCAGAAGAAAGTTAACAAGAACCTAGAAACACTAATGATAATAATTATAGCTCACAGCTCCATGGTGCATCCTCTGTTCTGAATGTATTATATACATTGATAAATTCAGTCCTCACAGCACTCCTACAAGGTCAGTTCTATTTACTACTTATTCACAGACTAGAAAACTGTGCTGTAGAGAAGTAAAATAATTTGCCAAGGTCACATTCCACTTAGAAAGTGGTAGAACAGGGATTTGAACTCAGACAGTCTGATTCACAGCTAAGTTATGAAGAGTGGCCCAAGAGAGGAGATGATGATAAGTGGCGGGGAGAACTGACACTATTTGTTGACTCAATATAGAGGTAGGTGGGTGATGGTAAAGGAGAGAGAGGAATCTGAGAGACCCTGAAGGCTGTGATTTGGGTGCTGGGGGAGGTGGGGCTAGAGACAGCATCATTTCATCTTTTGTCTGTGCTGCATACAGGGCAGCAACTTGGAAGAGCCTGCCCTGCCACTTGTGTGGCATTAAGAGAACCCGTGTAATCCTGTTTTTTCAGTTTGATCTGTGCACATGGGGGTTTCCTAGCCAGGGTTGGCATGCATATGAGTAATGTGAAGACTTTGCTGGAATGTCACAGGGATTACCATCCTGCCCTTCTGACCTCCCAGGGATACTGTGAGCAACAAATGAGATAATGAGAGGCAGCCTGGCAGAGTGGGAAGCCAGAGGCTTGAGCTCAAGTGCCCTTCCTGTTTCTAAACCCTTGTGGGAAGTCAGCTAATGTCATGGAGCCTCAGTTTCCCCACTGGTGAAATAAAAGTCATTCCTCTCCTGATGACCACAGGGGGCTGCTGTGAAAGGAGCTCAGGATGTCATTGAGTGGATGCACTTTGGAAATGATTGGATACTTCACAAGCAAGCACGGGAGTGGTTACTGTGCTGATAACTACATGCCAGTGGAAAAATGAGCTGTACTGGGAGTGTATGACATCCAGGCAAATCATTTTCATTGATAAACATGTCCATAATTATCAAACAAAAGCAATATATTGACCCACAGTTTCAAATAATGCTCTGAAATCAGTGAACTTTAAAAAAATTTTTATTTTTTATTGATATATAATAGATATACATATTTTCAGGGTACATATGATAATTTAATATGTTCATATAATTTGTAAAGATCAAATAAGTGTAATTGGGCTATCCATCACCTTAAATATGTATCTTTTCTTTATGCTACAAACATTCAAATTATTCTCTTCTAGCTATTTTGAAATATACAATAGATTATCATAAACTATAGTCACCCTACTGACTTAGGAAACATCAGGTCTTATTTCTTCTAATTTCTTAAAACATCATTGAACTTTTAAGCCTTGAAAAGAGATAGGATGTATTAAATGTCTTTAATGTAGTAAATACATAAAGTGTCCTTAATCTATTAAATCTCTTTGTGGCATCCCCAGCTAGGAATCCATTCATTTCACAAGTATTTTTTAACCATTGGTGGGGACACAGAAATGAGTAATTCAGAAACACTCCCAATTAATGAGGTTGCATTTTAGTGAGAGAAGCGAGGCAAGAAATGACCAAATAATCAAATACATAAGGTATCTAATTTCAGATTGTGTTAAGTACTATGAAGGAAATAGGATGATGAGAAAAGAGCAGCAGCTACTTTACATGGGTGGTCAGAGCAAGAAGCTGGAAGCTAAGAAGAAAAGCTATGCTCAGGAAGAAAACATTCTGGGCATAGAGATGACTCGTGCCAAGACCCTTAGCTAGGAACCAATGTGCCCTATTCAAGAAACAAGAAGGCCAGTGTCTCTGTAGTGCTGTAAGTGAGAGGAGCAGTGACAATAAATGAGTCTGAAGGGGGCAGGGGCCAGATCATTTAGGATGTGGTAGAGTTTGATTTATTCTAGGTGCAATAGGAAGGCCATTGGAGGGTTTGAAGCAGGCCAACATCATTTGAGTGAAGCTTCTCAAAACTCCCTTCTGCTACTGGATGAAGACAGGACAGAGATGGGGCAACAGTGAGCAGGGCAGGACCACTTAAGAGATGGTCATCTGGGATAAAGGGGATAAGGGTGGAGAGAAGTTTGAAATATGTTTGGAGATAGAGCCAAAAGGACTTGCTGATGGATTAGATGTTGTTAATGAGTGGGGGGCTGAGAATGGCTCCTGGATTTTGACGACATAAAAGGAAACTCTTGGATCAACTGTGCACTCCAGATTCTCATAGGTCGGTGCTCTCTTATGAGACTGAAATCAACAGGGACCTTGTATTTGTCCACACTCAGGATAGTCCTGTCATCGAAGGAAGCAAGATCTGCTCAGACCAAGAGTTTTTTAAACATTATGAGCTAGAGATGGACCAAAGAAATAAGAAAAGTTAAGGAGTAGAAGTAGGAAGAATGTTCTTGTTTCTTTCCCACTTGTCTTTTCATTGAGACTACTTAATGCTCTAATAATTCCTCTTCCTATTAAAACCAGAAGTTTAAAGAAAGCGCTAGAACATTGATTCTTACATCCATTTAAATACTGGCTGTTACTTCTCTTCCCATGTCTTTTCTGAGGTTGTCCAGCTATGCTAGGCCATGGAGGAATCGTGAATGGAAGGAGGGTGAAGAGCCACTTATGGAGATGGGAGAGAAGCCAGGATTTACACTAAAGACAGTGGCTCACGCCTGTAATCCCAGCACTTTGGGAGGCCGAGGCAGGCAGATCACGAGGTCAGGAGATAGAGACCATCCTGGCTAACACAGTGAAACCCCGTCTCTACTAAAAATACAAAAAAATTAGCTGGTCGTGGTGGCGGGCACCTGTAGTCCCAGCTACTTGGGAGGCTGATGCAGGAGAATGGCGTGAACCTGGGAGGCAGAGCTTGCAGTGAGCCGAGATGGCGCCACTGCACTCCAGCCTGGGTGACAGAGCAAGACTCCGTCTCAAAAAAAAAGACTTGGCTTCATAGGCCCCTCTTCCAATCTCATCTCTTGGGGTTGGAGTCCCCTCTATATCCACCATGCATAACTGAATTGAAAGGAAGAAGTATGCCTAGAAGAAAAGCTTCTATAAGAAGATCCCAGCATTTCATCTCGGCAGTCTGCAGCTCTGCCTCAAGTTAACCCTGAAACAAGAAATCAGGCTTAGGGGAGCATTTATTTCAAGGTTTCATAATCTCATGTTTGACAGCAGCTGGTGGTAAAAAGTGTGGAGTCTACGGATGGATCCGATTATATACCAGATGGTTCTGTTTTCAAATTTACTCCAAATGTTCAGATGCTTTTTCACTAAATTCATATTTCCCATCTGATGTTACCTCCTGGGGCTGAACTTTAATCTGGGTTGTAGTTTGTAAGGTTTTTGTTATTCTTTTTGATCTTCCAATAGAAAGAGAATTCCTAAACACCACTATGCATCCACAGGGGCTGAACAATGACTATACATGAATGAATGCAGCAGGATTGTTCTCTGAGGCAGGTCTTGTCTCCATCATACCTCCTGCCAGAAGTGGAGTCAGATATGCCCTATTTGGAGAAGCCTCGAAACCCAGCTCCAATGACCTTGAGATCTGAACAACGTGTTCCTTTCCCCAGGCAGCATATGTTAGCACGTAAAAATTCTTAGTAGCAAATTAAAACTTCTTTAGCGGAGAATAAAGGCACTAAGTAATTGTGTTACTGGCCTATTATGTGTCTCTAATTGTGTCACCTCGCTCCTCAGTAGGGTTTTCCGTTCATTATTTCCAGGTCCTTTTCCCACTGCTGTGCACTAATGGTCTTCCTATTCTTCCTCTGCACTCCAGCTGCCTACAGCTGTCAGCCACCCACTCCAGCCTTGCCTTTCTAGTGTTTTCATCTTCCTGTCAGCATTACGAAATTTAACTTATAACAAAAAATGTTCTCTGAGTCTCCTTTTCTTTATGAATTTCTGGTTTCTTTCACCATTTAGAAACCTCTAGTTCTCCAAGCACCTGTTCTGGTTACTTCTTTTGAAAATCTGGTCTTTTCTGTCCCCAAGTGCACGATTCTAGTGGACCCAGGAAAGAAAAGAAAGGCCTGGGCAGGGAGAATGTACCCTGGAGGTTGGCTGGTGCTGGGGGAGAGGGTGCTTATTTGGCGACCCTAGTGCTGAGCCATCGTGTGGGTACCTCCAAGCCACCATTCACATAGAAAATAAGGTGGATGGTAACCTGTGAAGCTACAAGACAATGAGGCTGGTGCCCCCTGGAGTTGTACAAAGCAATGGCTCTCCCACCAATGAGCTGTGAGACTGGCATTCACTTTACATCTCTGGAATTCCATTTTCTCATCTGTTGAAGAAAATTTGTACGTAATGACTACTAAGATTATGTCTACAGCTGTTTCTAAGGCCATTATGGTGAATAGACCCACTCCCTGTTCTCTGCATGTGTTCCTGTTATGTAAATACAAGGTACATACACATACAGCTATGTAATTTGTGGGTGCCAGTGCAAAATGGAAATGTGGGGCAGGGCACCTTGCTCAGTGATGATTGAGAATTTTAAGATGTTGACTGCAGAGCATCAAACCAATTATGAGGCCCTTCTGGGCCTGGGACTTTGTGTGACTGCACAGGTTGCACATCCATGAAGCTGGCCCGATGCTGCAGCTGCTATGTAACCATATATAGCCTCCTGAGTAAGGTCATGCCCACATGGGAAGGTATGGTTTTCTCAGAAAGGAGAAGCCATTTCCTGAGTCAACCAGATGATTAATAGATAGGTCCTCAGATAGTAAAAAATAGATCTTAAGCTTCTTTGTCCCAGTTTTAGTCCCTTGGGTCTAGACATGGAGGAACCTGTGTCTCTGGATAGTTCTGGTTTCAATATGATGTCCAGCATTTGTGGGCAGGCCTGAAACTTGGATAGGTTGAGGTCTGTGACCATGGAAGGCAGGTAATATTTGTAAAGTAGGTTCTCTAACATTATATTATTTTCTGGGTTTATTTCTATGCAAAAACAGAAAAGGTATTATTCAGTAGAATTATTCATAGAAATACACTGTACCTAGGTGGAACAAATTCTTTGGCAAATTTCCAGTGGAGGAGGCTGAGATCCCAAGGGCACATTTGAGTAGCAGAAGATGATTGCTAAACTGCTATGCGTGAGGCAAGGAAAGGAGCTTGTATGGATCCAGAAGGGATAAGGGGGTGAGAGGACTGGAAGGACAGAGAGATGAGAGAGAGCTGGGGAGCCAGACATTGGCATTTCTTAGAGAGGGGCAAAAGGAAGAGATGCCCCGTGGCCCAAAATGAGAAGGGGATTTTGGGATAACAGATGTTCAAGAAGAGATTTTTCATTTGTTTGATATATGTGATATAAGTCTTCACTTCCTCTGGATTCCCATATTAAATTTTTAGTAGAGTCTAGATTGTGCGGTACTGTGTTGTGTATGTGTGTGTGTGTATGAGCCTTTTTTGGAAGTGTGAATAGACGCTGATTTCTTGTGTACTGTTACAGTCAATGCAGAAGCAAAGACTGCATCTGTGAACAGGATACCAGGCAGGAGGAACCCAAGGCTGTAGGATCCTGACAAATTTCTGGACTTTCATGGGGGGCCATGGTAATAGTAATTGGTGATGGAGGGGGCAAAGCCAGTGGCTTAAATGAATTTTTTTCTGGAACGCAGGGATAGGGAGGATTCCCACTTACATCAGCTCTTTATTTCCTTTTGTTATTACTGAGCCTTTAGAAAGGTCTTGTTTAAACATTCCAGCTTGATCTCAAGCCGTAGTACAGACTATTTAGGGAAGGTTCATGTGTCCATACTTGGACCAGAAAGTGAAAGTGGTGGGGGGAGAGGGAGGAGTGCCCTCTGCTCTTCCCTAGGCTACCACAGCAGTGGTAATTGTTCTTAGTGAGAGATGTTCACGGGATGGTGAATGTGAATTTTTGGAACAAGCACCATGGTTGTAAGATTCAATATCCCTACCCCCACTCCAATATGAAGATTCTCTCTCCATTGCTATTCTTGAAACCTCTAGGGATTTATGTTTTTTTTTTAAAAAAGACATATAATGTCTTTTGATCCATCTGTTTTGTATTCATCTATTTCACATGTTTGCAGTTTGGGAACCATAATAAGGACTGTAATTTTGGGCAGATATATTTCTGAGCACTCTGAAATTTTATAAATCTTAAATCATACTATGATACATGTCTGTGGAAGGTTCCCCCTAAAATAGAAATGCTGTTATATATCCTACAGTGTTAATATTTTAAAAAGATGATAAATGAGTAAAAATGCAATTTAGTCATTAAAATTTTAAAAGTTCTGTTCATGCTTCTTATCTCCCCAGTTACATTCCCAGAACTCATTTTCCTACTGTATTGAACATGCACTTTATTGATAGCTTCTTCAATCTGTGGAAGATGACATTTCAGGGGACCAAATGAGTGGGATCTTTGGTACACAGAAAAGTACCATCCCTAATAAGTAATTTCTTAAGAATAATGTTTCAGTCAAGGTTACATGGCTGCAGAGAACAGAAACTCACAGAAACTAGTTGAAATATAAAGAAAAACATTATGGACCTCCAAGGACAGAACATGAGTAGTCGTCTTACCTGGATATGGGAATTGGACAGTTAGAAGCTAAGACAAGACCCTCTGAGACAATGCCTTCCATCTCTCACTGGCTTGAGTGAAAAGAACTACCTTTCAAGTTCCTATCTTGATCCATTGATGTTTTTCTCTCAACCTTCTTCTCCCAGATAACATCATGTCCCCATGTGGTCTGTGGTTGACAACAGCACTGTAGGTCTGAATTATCTACTGGATGTGTACTGAGGAGGTCACTGAACTGTGTAGTAATAGCTAGAGTGCACAGATTTGCTTGTGGTGGTTTGGCATGGGGAGGGTGTTGGCAGAGCTAAAGCCTTGTACTTTAGGAGGTAGGGGAACTTTATCAGTTCCTGAGGAAGATAGGCCAGGATTTGCTGAAAGAACCCATGTGTCATCTGTCTGAGATTGAGCAGATAAAGAAATTGAAGAGAAAAGAGTTTTTTATTTTATGTGTCTAGAGTTTTGTACTTTGAGCTTTATAAGGGGACTTTGGGGTTTAACATTTGGGCTTTCATATCACTGGGCATTAATAATTAGAGGGAATTTATCTTCTATAACTTTGGGACAGTCTTCATTGTATTAGTTGGTTTCATTGTTATAACCTCTGGCAAGCTCTACTGGATCATGTGACTAGGTCTGGTTAGAGATGGGAAATAGAACTGAGAGTGATTCTTTGGCTTATGAGGAAATTGGCCCTGGAAGAAAGAAATTTCCCTTTCCAACCCAGAGAAATCTCAGGGTAACAGTTGAATGACTCACTCCAGAGATTCAGGACAGGATAGCGACAGTGGCAGGTATCCTGAAAGGAGGGTGGGCAACTGTCCCAGATTGCCCAGGACTGAGGGGTTCCAGGGATATGGGGCTTGCAATGCTAAAATTGCAAATATTCTAGGTACATCCCTGGCAAATAGGGTGACAATTGCTCACCCTACCCAAAAGTGGGGGCAGACTAGCTCTGAAACATGACTGGGCTTTTTCTCCTGAGTGATGGTGATGAGGAAGAGGAGGGAGAGATGGCTTCCTCTGGTTGTCTACAGGCCCCTGGTTGTTAAGGCTCTTACTTTCTTGTAACCTGGGTCTCAGTGTGGTTGGACTTCTTACATGGTGGCTGATTTTCTAAAGGGAGAAAACAGAAGTGGCCAGTTCTCCAAGGGTTCCAACATGTGACTTCCACCACATTCTTTTGGTCAAAGCAGACACAAGGCCAGTCTGAATTCAAGGGGGAAAGAAACAGTCTCCTATTTCTTGCTAGATGGAGCAGCATATACATATAGTGGGAGAAGGTCTTGGTGATGGCCATCTTTGGAGACTCTGCTATAAATATTGTTTTGTAAATTATGAGGCACATAAGAATGTAAAATATTAATGTCATAAGAGCCCATTATGTGGCAAGTTCTCTCTACCCTGAGCTAAGTCAGATAGTTTCTGTTTCTAAGAACTTACATTCTAGAAGAAGAGACAGATGTGCAAGTATCTGCATGCTGCAATACAGCGTGAAGTCTGTGTCTGTGTATATACACACATATGTATATATAACATGTATGTGTGAAGTATTATGTAAGTTAATAGAAAATAGTGACTTTTTTTCTATTTGGGGTTAGTAGAAAATTATCAGACTTCACAGATGATCGAAGGGATTTGAGGGATGAATATGAGTTTATGTGGCATACATAATATTACATAATATAATATAATATATATAATATAATATATATTATATATATATATCTCTCTTGTAATATATAATATTACAAGAAGGGTAATATTATACCAGGCACAGAGAAACTGTGTGTGGAGTTTCAGGAATTTACAAGTGCATGATTTGCACTATATGACTGGAGTGTAAATTTCAGTGGAGTGTGAGTGCAGTGTGAGATTGAATTGAAGGAGCAGTCTGGGAACATAACAAGGAGAGCCTTGTCTGTTGTGTTGTAGACTTGATTTATTTTAAAATGAGGGAGTGATTTATCAAATTTACTTTTTAATGTTTACTCTGGCAGCAGTAAATAATAATAACAATAAACAATACTTAATGAATATTTACTAGGCACTGTTGTACATACTGTAAAGCCATTTGATATTATAAAAACCCTATGAGGAAGATTACTATTATCATCCCCATTTTACAGCCCAGGAAACTGAGGCACAGAGAAGACAAGTCACTTGCTTAATATCACTTGATTGATAAAGACTTGTGCCTAAATTTGAACCAAGGCAGTCTGTCCCCTTAACTACTATGCCATACTGTCATCCACTTACTTTATGGCAGATTGTTTGATGTAAGAAGAGGCTGAAGATGTTCGTTCCACTTAGGAGACCACTGAAATAATTCAGATGGGTGTGGTGATATCCTGAAAACAGGCAGCAGTAGTAGAAAGAAGAGATGCTGTTGAATCCCAAAGCTGTTAAAGGAATATAGATAATAGAATTCAGTGAACAATTACATATGGAAGGTAGAGAAAGACAAATTGAGGATGACTTCAAAGTTTCTGGTTTAGGTGAGCTGGTGAATATCAGTACCCATCATCATGAATAAGAAATGGAAGAGGATAGTTTGGTTTGGATGGAAAGACAAAGTTCATTTTGACAGAGTTTGAAGTGCTCATTGGACATCTGAGGAGTGGTGTGTGGGAGACAGTTGGAAAGAAGGATAGATTTGATGGAACAGGGAGTTTCAAGGAAGCAATGGGCCCCAGTGCCAAATGGATTAGGAAGGTCAAGTAAGGTAAGGCGTATGGAGCTACCACTGGATCTGTAAATACAGAGGTCAGCGTGACCTTGACAAGAACAGAGTCATTGGAAGGGTGGCTGGCAGCCAGACTGCTGTGGGTGAGGAAAGGAGGAAGTAAAATCAGCAAGGGGTGGCCTAGATTTCCAAGAATTTGCCTGGGAAGGGAGGGAGAGAGGTAGAGCAGGAGCTGCATGGAGATGGAGGACAGAGAGGGGACATTTGTTGATGTATTTGCTTTTTTCCTTTTTTTTTTTTTAAAGAATGTGTGGTTTTTTGTTTTGTTTTGTTTTTGTTATGAGGTGAGAGAATCAGAGAAGAGAGGGAGGCTCAAGATTTAAAAAGAAGAGGAGCACTATTAATGGATCTAAGTGCCTAAGGGCAGCTAAACAAAGGACAAGTGGAAGGATTAACTTTAGAGGACATTTATTCTTTGAAAATAGCAGAGAAGAAGATAACAATGTTTAGAGAAATGGGCATATTTGCAGTCGTGTGTGGGGGGTAGGAAACTGAAAAAATTTCATAATTATCTCAAAGAAGCACTAGCAAAAATCATTTGCCCGAGGAGAAGAGGGCTAGGAAACTGGAGTGAGACGGTGGAGGTTGGAATACCACTTTGGTAAACTGGGGGTAGAAGGGAAATTACATTTATGGAGAATTCATTATGTGTTAAGCACTGTGCTAGATCCTCATGCATAATAGTACTGGTAATAATAAATAATAGCTGAGGTTAGATCCCTTTGAATTGTTTCTAAAAATTTGGTGCTCCATAAATATTTATTGAGTGATTGCAGTTTGCTTTGTGCAGCCCAGTTTGAAGGTAGGTACCTCCTCTGATTCAATCAGTGAATATTAACTGAAAGTCTACTGTGAAAAAAATCCTGATTCTAGAATCAGGGAGGAGGAAATGCGTGTCTTGGGAAGTTTAAGACAGTCCCTGCTCTCTAGGAACTTCCAGGCTAAGTGCTGAGACATCAGTTACTTTTATCCTTCCCTCCCCAGTGTCTCAAGATCCTGGGGGATATCCAGGATCTCGAGTAGAATCTCAGATGACTTTGACCCCAGTTGTACACAGTTCATATAGTGGCTCTGGGTTCTATTACTATGACACCACCTCCCAGCAGTGGCTGTGAAGTTGCCTCGAGAAACATTCCTAATCCTAGGCCACTGGTTCTCACTGTGCGGCTCCCAACCCAGAGCATCAGTATCTTGTTTGAAGTGCAAATTCTCAGGCCTCACTCAGGAACTCTGGGAGGTATAGCCTAGCAGTGCGTGTTTTCACAAGCCTTCCCAGTGACTGATGCTCACTCAAGTTTGAGAATCACTTCCATCGACCAGGGCTATCATGGTCTTGGCTGATCTCACCTCATTATAGGGACCTTTCTTGTGTGTTTGATCCCAGTGCTTAGCATAGACATATAATAAATGTTCCTTGAAATCACTGGCCTTGATCAGGGCTGTGCATATGTGTGTATGGGTGTTGAGGAAAGGGTGCAAAGGAGAAGATCAGAGAGGGGAGGGGCATGCAGTTTTTGTCTTCTCCCTTTTCTCAGTGGGAAGGACATTGTGCTGAGAGCAGGTTGGTAACTTGGAGTAGAAAGATAGACAGACTTCTAGAATTGGCATGGAGCTTGGCAAAGACTGAGACCAATGATTCATAACTTCTTTTGGAGTGGTAGGTCTTTTGGGGAATAATAGTGTTGATGATATTGTTATGATTATAGTTATTTATTAAGTGATTGCTATGTACCAGCACCATGTGTTACAAATGTTATCACATTTAATCCTCATCAATAGGCTGTAGTTTATCGTCATTTACCAATAAAAAAAAGATGAGCTTAAGTAGCTTTCCTAAAGTCACACAACTGGTAAGTGGTAGAGCTGGGATTCAGATTTGAGATTTCTTTGTCTCTAGGCACTGAAACCACCAAGTCAGAGTGCCTAATATATAAGGAAGGCTTTAGACTCTCTCTCTCTCTGTCTCATGCACACACACACGCACACTTTTTTTTCAGAAATTTAAACATTGGCTTAATCAATGTTGATAATCAATGTCTGTTACCCATTACCTGTTACCCAAGGTAATTAATGTCTGTTGGCCATCTTAACTAGAGATTCCTGTCTCTCAGTTCATCTTCCCCTTAAGAGGAAACTCTTAAGTGCAGAAAGCCTGTTTCCCAGAACCCATTCTTCCTACAGCTACTTTCCTCATTTCCAGCAAAGTCGTGGGGATCACTGGAAAGCACAAGGTGTTCTAAGGTAGCGCACAGTGTTCCATTTCGCCTCCAATAGATGTCAGTGTTTTTACCTCTCTCCCCACTTCCCTCCCTCCTTCCTTCCCTTTTTCTCTGCCTCCCTCTCCCTCTTCTTTCCCTTCTCTCTTTGTAAAAAGTTGTCTTACTCAGTTTCTTAAATGATCCCATGATGTTTTCTCCTCCATACAGTTACTTTTGCAAGAAGCAAATTACTGAGCATGTAGTGTACTGGATAAGTACTGAAGTACTTTCTTTTCTGTAAAGAAAGTGTGCATGTATCAGCTCTGTGACTATATTCCACATTGGCCCTGCTGGAGGGAAGATACTTTCTGGAAAAATAAGTCAACTTATCCCACTCTGGCAGCCTTCCTTTCTCATCAGAGCTGTGGTTGGCTCAGCAAAGCCCAAGGGCTGCTGTGAGCCCTCTCTGCATATGTGGCCATCGAGGTAACAGAGGAGGCTGAAGGCTGTGGTCAGCACCCGAGGCCCACAAACCAATGCCCTGAAGCTACTCTGAAAAGGTGGCTGCTGGGGTCACTGGCTGCCTAGAGCTTTCCAGGGCTTTCAGTTCTCTGTTGGGCTGGAAATATATTCAGGGCAAAGGGCTTGGGCATTTTTTCCCCTTGTGGTATTTGGCTATGGTGAGCTCAAATTCTAGCTCAGTCCTGGCAGGGCTGAGGACTGTATAAGTGAAAAATAGTGGAATGAAACCTCAGAACATGTATGACCTTCAAGAAGGTTTGGTTTGGATTGGGTTCTAGAAATGGTCTGAGTTTTTTGGTTGTAGGCTTTTTTTTTTTTTTTTTCCAGAATGCATTTTGAACTTCTCCAGAATGCTGTTCATGGCCTACGGGAGGCATGTGAGGCCCTAGTCGGCCTCACTTGGCCCCTCTCTATCTCCCTACCCCAAACAGTATCACTGGGGATAAAAGAAAGGTATGTTAGAAATTATCATTAGATGAGTGTCACCTACAAGGAGCTGGGCTAAAGAGCTTCACTACCATCCTTGCATGTAATTTTTACAAGATTCCTGCAAGGAAAGTATCATTACACTTATTGTAGGATGAGAAAACAGAGGTTCAGAGTGTCTACTGCTTGTCCGTGATAGCAAGATAGTAGTGTGGGATTTGAACATCAGAAACTTTGGAATATGGGCTCTGAAACACCACATTGTACTCCCTTTATTCCTCCTTTCCTTTTGTTTTTTCCTTTTCCTATTTTTTCGTACTCTTTTTCTCCTTCTACTGCATTTACAAGGACAATTTAGCTAACATTTCAAAGTGCCCGCTGTAGGCAAATTGCTGTGCTGGGCCCTCTAGGAGATGCAAAGATGAAGAAGTCATATCAGTGTCAACTGAGACCTTGAAAAATTCCTTGAGGAAGTATTGGTGGTGGATCAGTGAGTTGGTTCTTCATTACGTGGGTCCTTAAACCTAGTCTTGTTTAAGAATACTCCCTCTCTCCTTTGATTTCCAAATAAGATGCTCAAAAACTTCTGATCCTTAGTTAATCAGAGAAAGGAGTGAGGATACCTATTGCAAATTGTTTTTTTTTCTTTTTTTTTTTTTTTTTTGTGGCTTCATGTTTGTGACCGCCACTGTATGTTTGAGTTACATATGGGACTGAAATTGATCCCATAATTTATTCAGGGATAATTGTATCACCTAAGCCAGACCAATCAGAGGTCTCCCATGGACTTCTATTGGCATTATTAGTAAAGATGCTTTCTGTGTTACAGGCACTGTAAGGACACATGGTAGGCCTAGGGCTGCTTGTAACCATTTTGCCACCATATGGAAAATATCTGTCTGAAAATGAAGCTAAAGAAAAGGCACCCAGAACTGAGAGGGAGAAAGAGAAGGTTCCTGAAGAAAAACTGGAAGGCTGGATCTAGCCATGCCTGAAGCCACATATTAATTATATGAGCCAATAAATTCCCAATTTTGCTTAAGATAGTTTGAATCGGGTTTTAGTCATACACAAGTGAAAGAGTATAAACACATACATGTAGAAGAAGATGCAGAGGGTTGGCCATGCAGGTTGCTTGGCGAAAGATAACAGGAGAGAAGGGTCTGGGCAGTCCAGGAACCATTCCTGTCTTGCTGGTTGATTGATATTCAGCATCTGAAACAGTGCTTGGCACTTAATAGGCAGACAGTAATTGTTGAATGAATGAACGGTAGAATTAGGGTTGGATCAGGCAACTTGCACATCATATTTTGGTATTTTATTCTTAGAAAGCTATAGTGATATGTTTAGCCATTTGCTACACTTTTGTATATTTTCTTCTGTTTCTCCTTGGTTCATAGTAAAGTCCTTTAAAAAAAATTCAAGCTTGTTTCTTATGCCAAAGGGGCTAAGGAGGTATTTATCCAGGCCTAGGCTGGAAAGGGGAAACATAATGCCTTTGGAGGTTGAGTATGGTAGATGAGGTAAGAAAAGGATTTGCATGATGCCACAATGTGCAGATATAGGATGTAGGAAGAGAGGACCTGAGAGCAAAGGAATGGCTCTTCCTCTCTCTCTCTTCCAAGCTGTTTCTTGTCTCTTTAGTGGATTTTTTTGTGTTGTTTGCAGGGGGTAATTTTCTCCCTTAGTCACCTGTACAGTCATCTGTTTCTCTGTCCTCCTCTTTCTTATTTTCTGCTTCTCTTTTTTTTCTTTATACTGTCCGTGCTTTTAATCCAGTAGTTTTTTTTCCTTTCTCTCTGCTCTCTTTTTAATTTTCTTTCATTTTGCCCAACCATTGTTCACCAGTCATTGTTCTCAAATCCATGTGACTTTCAAAGGCCAGTCCTCCTGGCCACCCCTCCCCGAGTTCATCCCAAGCTGTACACTCCCGCTCTGCCCCACCATTATTCCACATCTGGAGCATGTTATAGAAAACATAGACATGGAGGCACGTGCCAAAGACTAAAAGGACAGAGCTCCTGGAGAGGGGACCAGCATTTGCCACCTCTCCCGTGCCACTTAGCTTAGAGCCAAAAGGACTCAATCAATCATGGCCAAAGTATTCTGTACAATTTGCCACCAGCTGCCTCAATAAAGGTCACCACTGTCCACTCATTGGGTGATTAGCTGGGATAATGTGGGAGAATACAAAAGAAGATGCAGTGGATCTCACAGTCTAGGGAAGGGTTGAGACACAGAGAAAGAATGGACTCCTTGAAGTCCCAGTTTCACACCTCAGTTCTCATCTTAAAGAAGACTGGATCTTGGCCAGGTTAACCTTTTTGAGTCTTAGTTTATTTGTAAAATATAAGTAATTGTGATATTCACTGATCAGGTGTTTTGTGAGAATGAGAAGATACACTACATTTAAAGTCCTTACTTAATCATTAATGACTGATCATTTTTGGCCTCCTTTGCTAGCTGGAGAAACAAAGCATAATTTCACAACCCAGATGTTAGCTGGGATCTCTCTGCCCCTTGTCTTCAAGAAGAAGAAATTGCTTGCAACCCCAGTTCCCACCACCAACAGATCTATGATTGTTTCTCAGCCTTATGGTAAGGGTAACAAACTTAGAAGCCTATTGCAGCCAGATAGATAATGTAAATGAGGGAAACTAGGTAAGTTCACTCACTTACATAGGGTAATATGGGGTGGTGGGGACTGGCAAATTGGACACTGTGTGCTTCATGTAACATGGCAGTCTTATCCATCTCCTGCCAATTATTTCCTTGTGGACTGTGGTCCCAGATTTCCCAGATACTTTACTCTGTTTCAAGAAAAGCTGAATTTCTGGATTTTAAAAAGTGAGATAAGCTGAATTTTACAATGTTGTCAATGTATTCAGATTAAAAACGATGACAATGACAATAGCAATACAACATTTTGATGGATCAAATCAGTACCTCTGTAGATCAAACACATTCTGCCTCTAGGCTTTCTCTTTGGCTTATTTTTCAGGACCCCTTCTGCATATAGAAACTTCTCCTTCACTAGGTTTCACAAAAAGTCCTGAGCATTTAGTCTTACCGAGCATTTAGTGTGACAAGAGTCTTTTCAGGGAAGTTGAAAGTCACAGGAAAGTCACATCACACCATAGATTTCGCTTGTCTACACTTTCTCTAAGTTTCTTCTCCCTTTCCCCCTCCATTGTCTCAGGAGCAACTAAATTCTCTTTGTCTTACATGAATTTACTAAGTTCCCTTCTTTGAAGCTTTGACACCAGTTTACATTTATGCCGCATGGGGACTCACCTATCCTAAGGTGGCTTCTCAAGACATTTTCTTATCAAGGATGATCCTTCTTCTGAAAAGAATCCTCTGACACAAGCCGTTAAGAGGGGAAAAATAAATTCTCCATCTCATTATGAATGAGCCAATTAGCAAGGGAGGCATGATTATTAAAGTGCCAAAGGTTGTGGTCTGTGCATTGAATGCTTCACACTATAGAAGAGAAGGGTGCTGAGCCTGCAGGAAAGGTTCTGTCTGCAAGAATACTTGATGCCCTGTGGCCACCCGCAGCAATCCTGAACACTGGCTGAGACAAACTATAGCATGTGGTTTGCCACGTCTCTGTGTGCAAAGGGGATTGTCTATAAAAGTTCTACAGAAATCAGAATGGCAGACCCAGGAAACAAGATTCAGGGGGATACAGCAGATATGATAGACTACAGTGGTTATGGGCAAAAACTTGGAATCCCACGTCTGTCATGTGCAAGTTTATTGAAGTTATTTACTCTCTTTAAGCCTCAGTTTCCTCATCTGCAAAAAGAGGCTCATAATACTTATTCCCCAGGGTGTTAAACGATTTCATGGGAAACCATGTGTGAAGCACCTGCACATTGTAGACATTGAAAAACGCAAGTTTCCTTCCTGCCTAGTCCCTACTCCTTCTTCAAGGTTCAGTGCTGGCAGCACCCCCTCAGGATGCTTTCCTTGCACTTCTCTTAATTCCATCTATGATGGGTTAGGTACTCCACTCTTCTCTGCATCTTAGACTTCCCAGTACACTGTTTGCATCACTCATATTGTGGAGTATTGAACGGCTTGTTTTTGTTTCTGCATCTTCTTGAAAACTAGGACCATCTCACGTGGACCTTTGTCTCTCCAACTCCTGGCATGGTGCTGCATGCGTGATAGGAACTCAGTAAATGTCAAACTAGGGGCTCTGAAGTGAAGAGAATATTTTCTTACCTATCTTCAGAAATGTACAATTTAGAACAGAAGATTATAAAATATATATTCCTGAAAAGGTTTTATACACACAAACACACACACACACACATAATTTATTATTACCCATCCTTGGTGCTTGGCCCAGCTGCAGCACTTATTGGGGTTATTAACAAAGGCAAGGCCTAGATTTTAACCTGATATCAATCTGAAAGTTGGGTCAAGATCTCAGAGAAAGAGAGAAAATTGAGCGAGAAGGAGAATGTCTCTTTTTCTTGTGGAAAGTCCTCGAGGAGTTGCAATTAAAGACCTAGTATACTTGAAATTATCTCTTCCAATCTGAAAATAAATTGAACTTCCTGAACTGCTTTTGGAAAACCAAAGCTTGGAAGATTTTTTGACTTTCATCCTTCCTGCGTCAGCATTTGGAAGAGAAACAGGGAACAATGAACAATTAAAAGAAACCCACTGCATTAACAATCAGTAGATTTGGGGGTGGGGGAGACAGAAAGGCTAATGATTCTAACTTTTTAATTGTGTGAAGCCTAAAGAATTATGGAATTACCTAGAACTTAAGCTTTTCATCTTTTTTCATTTGATCTCTAGCCAAGTAACTACTGTAGAATAATTTAATATTCTCTGAGTCGTCAATAATAAGGCTTGCAATGTGATAGTTAAATGCACTTAAAATTTTGATGAGATCATTAATAATATCTCTTGTCAGTGACTTAACTCTAGTTAATAACTTCCTTGTGACTTTCGTCAAATAGATTTTCCTGGGGATATTAATTTCCAAAGGTTTATGGATGTCCTTCAATTGTTAGCCAGTGACAGAAATAGCTTTTCTGCTGTGGCATGTTTTGAGGTTTTGCTCTTACTTCTAAGAAAAAGGCGATAATTGTGTAAACCAACTGCTCATCTGTGTTTGGCATCAAGTTTTAACCTAAAACCTGAAGTAATATTTTCTGAAAAGAATAGTTTCATGTAATTTTCACGATAACATCATGCCAACACCAACTATTCTAAAATGGCAGCCTGTTATTTTACAAGTTATATAAGTCTAATAGAGGAGAAAAAATCCTCTTACCGCCTCACTTTGGGAACAGTTTCTTAGAATTTTCCTGACTAATATGGGTTCACGTCAGTATGCTCATTCCTCATCTTCTGCAGCTCACGCCACACAACCAATCCAAACCCACTTCTAACCCAGAGCCAACCCGAGTCTTCAAAGCGGGTTGTATCTGCTCTGCGGTGGGGAGAAAAACTTGGGACAGGGTCAGCAGAGAGTTGCTCATTAAGTCCTAGAACTGCTGAGCAGTTGAGCACCCTTTGGAGTTGGAAGGAGGCATTTGAGGGCAAATAAAGATAATTGCTTTATATATTGACTAATGGTCATTCAGAATTTGTCAATCTGCATAGAAGCCTAAACTCCCAGGGCTTGGCACAAGGAGGGGGCTCCACACATATTTGCTGAATGAATAAATGCTATCAATAAGGCCAAGCAGGGTTTGGTAATCTCACAGATGTTTGATATGTAACTGACTAGGAAGGGGAATTCAATTTCCTTTCAGTTTGAGACCAACTACTTCCTCCTCCTCTTCCTCTTCCTCTTCTAATTATGTGACTTGCTGGAAAGAGAAATTCTTGCCCCTGGAATCAGGAGAATCTCTTTTACTATTATGAAAAACATGAACATATGTCTTTGAAATCTCTTTTTCTTTTTTAAAGAGAGAATTTTCTACATGATCTCTAAGGTGCCTTAACCCAAAACAAGGGCTCCTCATATATGGAGCAAAAGGCTGGGTTAAAAGATAAATCTTTTCTGGGATTTACAGTCCTGTTGAAAGACAGGACATGTTCAGATGGAGAAATAATGGTAATAAATGAGCATATGCTGAAGTCCAAACAACTAGTATGTCTGTGTGCTGCAGTCCCAGGAGACAATATATCCTTTTACCCATTCAAGGAACACCCTGGCCCTCGGATCGGGCTCTACTCTCTTCTGTGTTTCCAGGCTGTCTTCCACCAACCATCCTTTCTTTATTAACTTCCATATCTTCATCGTCTTGGACATTTCTCCTTGGCTTGCAAGAGTGCTCCAACCTTTCCTATTCTGAACAAACACAAACTGTCTCATTTGGGCCAGGTCTTACTCTAGCTATTTTTCTATTTTCCCTCGTTCCATCTCATACAAATATCTACGGTCATTACCTCAGCTTTCTCATCTCCCTTTCATTCCTCAGCTCCCTCAACTCTCAGGTTTACGACTCCCTGTCCCTAGAGATGCTCTGTAAGATCAGCTGTGGCTCTTCACTAGCTGAGATAACCAGCCCAATCTTCTAGGGACTTTCAGTCCTTGTTTTTATTAGATGGACCACTCCTCTTCATTTGACAGAACTTTGATGATCAATCATAATCTTTTTTATATACTTAGCTCTCTCGGTTCTCTGACCTCATTTTCTTCCCGCTTTTCTCTGCATTCTTATCTTCTCCTTTGAAAAATCCTCCTTTCTCCAACTTTGTCATATGTTGGAGCTCTTCCCTTCTCTATTCTTTAGTTCTTTTCTCAATTTTTGTTTTCTTGGGGTGTTTAAATTCACTCTTATGGTCTTACCCAGAACTGATCTATTATTGCTTTGTAAAAATCTACTTTTCCTGAGCATCTATTCAACTGTCTATTCACAAGGCCATTTTATGTTAGTCACAATGGGTTAGCTGCCCATATCCTTGAGCTTTTCAAGGGCCTGCCAATACCTGTGAGACCTAAATCAAAGAACAATGGACTCCAAAATCAAAAACACCCTGTGACGGCAAGCTTAATGCCTATTTAAAACACAATATTATGTCAATTTCATGACAAAAATGTATTTGTTATTTTAAAAAGTTCAATCTCCACACAATTGGAAAAACCATAACCAATCAAAAGTTAAAGGAATTGTAAAAAATTTCAAAAATCAAAACTGTAAAAATCCTCTCAAATTTTTATTGCAAAAGTTATATTTAATGGGACGTGGATAAATTTCAGTATATTTGCTATGATGTGGGATGGGGCTTCCAGAAATAAGTGCTGGGCCTTTGAAGGTCTTATAAACAACCCTGCCTCCTGTATTATCTCCATCTGGATATTCCACAGGCATTTGATTCATCTTCTTCCCTCTCTTGTATTCTCTATTTTAGTTGGCATCGCCCAATCACCCAAGCTGGAAGTCATCTTTGGCTACTTGATCTCATCCAAGACTCCTCACAGTCCCCCATTTAATCAATTGCTGCATCCTATTGATTTTTCTCCTAATTATGTATTAAATTCACTAATTTCTTCCCTTTCTCTCACACTGATGTAGCTGAAGTCTTGGTCAACCCTTACCTTGATCCTGTAATACTCGTATAAGTGGTCTCCCTGCAGCTGCTCTGTTTGCTCTCTCCTTATTGTTGACTTCAAATTCAAGTAGGACCAGTCACTCCTGCTTAAAATGCTTTGGGGGCTTGCTAGTGATCATGAAAGAAAATCTGAGTTTCTTAGCATGACACACAAAGCCCTGGCAAACCTGCTGTTACCTGTTTCTCCAGCCTCATCTCTCATCTCTCCCTGCCTGGCACTTGGCCATTCATTATGCCTGATCCTTGTACAACACACATGTGTGGGTCCACTTATACACGGATTTTTTTTCAACCAAACTCAAATTGTATTTGCAGGATGTGAAACCCATGTATTATGGAAGGCTGACTTTTCATATATGCGGGTTCTGCAGGGCCAACTGTGGAATTTAAGTATGTGCAGATTTGAGTATATGGGAGGGGTGAGGGAGGGCCCTGGAACATATCCCTGGCATATACCAAGTGATGACTGTACTTCTAGGTGGCACTGTAGCTCTCTTGGCCTCTGATTTGTGTGTAATGACCTCCTTGCCTGGAGCGCACCTTTGCCCTTTTCTCACTCACCTTCTATTTATGCTTTAAGACTCAGCTCAGGTGTTACCTATTTAAGGAAGCCTTCCAAGAACATGTCAAACTTGGACATATTCTCACCCCTGTAGGATCCAGCACCCACCTCTATCACAGATTTACCACACTGTATCATAACAATCCATTCACATGTCCTTTTCTGCCACTCATCAGCGGGTCACTGGATAGCAGGGGTGCCCATTTGTATTTTCAAGTTCCCATTTGTGATGGTTAATATTGAATGTCAACTTGATTGGAATGAAGGATGCAAAGTATTATTCCTGGGTGTGTCTTTGAAGGTGTCATCAAAGGATATTAACATTTGAGTCAGTGGACTGGGAGAGGCAGACCCACCTTCAGTCCAGGTGGGTACCATCTAATCAGCTGCCAGCCTGGCTAGGATAAAAGCAGGCAGAGCAACGTGGAAAAACTAGACTGGCTGAGTTTTCTGGCCTCCATCTTTCTCCCATGCTGGAGGCTTCCTGTTCTCAAACGTTGGACTCCCAAGTTCTTTAGCTTTTTTATTCTTGGACTTTTGACCACAGACTGAAGGCTGCACTGTCAGCTTCCCTACTTTTGAGGTTTTGGGACTCGGACTGGCTTCCTTGCTCCTCAGCTTGCAGATGGCCTATTGTGGCACTTCACCTTGTGATCATGTGAGTCAATACTCCTTAATAAATTCCCTTGCATATATACTTCCATCCTATTCTGTCCCTCTAGAGAACCCTGACTAATACACCATTTCATACTGTAAGACAGGAATCAGGTTCTTAATTAGCCATCTGTTTCCAAATATTCCAAACCTATGGGTTTCCAAATATTAACTGCTCTGAGAACCCAAGTCATGACTGCAGTATTCAGGTAGAACCCAGACACATGCAGCCCAGGAATCTATCTAAAACACTTCCTGTCAATGGTTCCAATTCTTTAATGAAGATTTAATTGAGAATGAGTGGAATGGAGATCACAACTAGTTTAAATAATGATCACACAAACACAATCATATGTGACCTGGGAAACTATATGGCACATAGTAATGTCTAATTGCTTCTCACCAAGCATTTGCTAAAACCCCTTGACCAGTTGTGGTTAGGGAATTATCTTTGTTCAGGTCTGGTTTCGATCTAAAAACAAAAACAAAAACAAAAACTATCCACTGGGATCTTATGTTCTTAAAACCTCTGATTTTTTTTTTTTTGACAGAGTCTCTCTCTGTTGCCCAGGCTGGAGTGCAATGGCATGATTTTGGCTCACTGCAACCTCCATCTCCCGGGTTCGAGTGATTCTCCTGCCTCAGTCTCCCGAGTAGCTGGGATTACAGGTACGCACCATCATGCCTGGCTAATTTTTGTAGAAACGGGGTTTCACCTTGTTGGCCAGGCTGGTCTTGAACTCCTGACCCCAGGTGTTCTGCCCACCTTGGCTTCCCAAAGTGCTGGGATTACAGGCATGAGCCACTGCACCTGGCCAAATCTCTGATATTTTCACACAAAAGTCTTCTCTCTGGGTACTAAGATCCTTATTAAAAAGAAGCTTCATTCTCTTTGTCTGTACTTGCTCAAGATCCATATTTAGATTCGAAATGCAGCCTTCGCTATCTACATTTAAAGGCTGCAATTCTGAATTCTCTAGAGCCTGTGCTTCTACCTTCCCTGCACCATAGCAGGAAATAGGCATGGCAGGTAAAGAAAATGAGCAAGGAGACAGATTTGATTTCCAACAGCCTCTCTGGTAAGATGGCTAGATTTAGGAGGGGAAAAAAGTACAAAATTTCCAGTTAAATTTAAATTTTGGAGAAACAATGATTTTTTAAACTGAAAGTATATTGCCTGTGCAATATTTGGGACATACTCCCAATAAAAAAAAATCCATTGTTTATTTGAAATTCAAATTCAACTGTATCCCGTATTTTATCTGGCCACTCTACTCTGAAGTTGTATTCTCAGACCCAGACACACTTCGCACGCATACTAAACATGTGCAAATATTTTCACTTCCACAAGGAAATGCCCTCACTCCCACTTTTCCTGAAGCAAAAATGCCCTCTTTGCTCTTGGTCTGCCTTTAACTTCTCTACATTAAACATGGGTCCATGAAATAGTTATTTTCCTCTGATCTATAGGGTTAGAAAACAGTATCCCAATTAAAATAATACCTGGCATCTGGCACCAGACCTGGATTTTAGGGAGTTAGGGGTGCTGGATTCTGTAGGAAACCAGGGTACACGCACTCCATCTGAAGGAGGACAAGGTTCACTAGTCAGCGCTCCACTGTCGCCATCTGGGAATGCAGGTTCAGTACTTTGGAAGAGTCCAAAAAAAAAAAAAGCCAAGATACCCTGATTTTATGTGAAAACCACAGAGCTTTAATCATTGACAACTAGTGCAACTGTTAATGGAAACAAATTCAAGCACACTAAAACAAGCAAACATGCACACACTATGTCTGGGGGCCTCTTCTCAGGGTATCCGACTTGCTGTTGCTGGAGTCCTGCACTTTGGGGCAGAAAGGGAAAGAGAGACCTCTGAAAGAGGCAAATTTGGAAGTTTCTGATAAGAATGGCTCCCTAGGTGGACAGAAACACAGGTGCCATTGTTGTAGCAAGATAATTATTTCCCATTTCATTCCTTCTTCCTGGGTTTCCTCCTCTGCAGTTCCCCAACTGAGCAGGCAGCAGGAGCCTGCTTCCTTGTCTCAGGCAGGTATGTGGCAGGGAATGAAGGATACAAACAATTGTCTTTCCTGGCTTTTGTTTTCAAAATTCCATGCCACTGAGGGTATTTTCTAGGTGCTCTAGTCTAGAGAGTTTGAGGAGAGAGAGGATAGCCCTGAGGAAAAGGTAAACAATGGGAGGAAGATTCTCCCAAGCTAAAAAAAGAAATCTCAGACAGTAGGAAGGGGGCAGAGGTTTGTGGTTTCTGGGAGCAGTGGACAAGGTTCCTACATCGTCACTCCCTGGCAGTGCTCCAAGGAGGTGGTCGATCTCAGAGGGGACAGTGGCAGAGGCCACAAATAAACACTGGGCTCCCCAGAGTCACTTTGCAGTCGCATGATCTGAAGGGACCACCAGAAGAGAAAACAGAACTAATGGATCTCTACAGTGCTTGGTGGATAAGGGGGACTCCCTGTTTCAGGGTCCTATAGAAGACCCCGGATCTGTCTAATGCCAGGCATGAGAGGAGGCCCCAAATGACCATTGTAGAACACATGAACTGTGCAGTGTAAGGGGGACTTAGATTTGAAAATCACTGATTTTTAAAACACAAAGGAATATGCACAGACTGTTGGTGCTCAAAATATAACACCTCAAAATGAAGGCCTCAGCAGCAGCCTCAGAAGCAAACGTTTCTCTGTCACTTTCTCCTGCCCTTCTGTCCCTCACTCTACCCTGAGGCTTGCTGTAGACATTAGAATCCTTCTTCCTCAAAGTGGGTTGTAGAAAACAGAACGCATTTGTCAGTTTTGGCTTTTGTTGCCATTGCTTTTGGAGAACACTTGAACACAGGAAGGGAAACATCACACACCGGGGCCTATTGTGGGGTGGGGAGGGGGGAGGGATAGCATTAGGAGATATGCCTAATGTAAATGACGAGTTAATGGGTGCAGCACACCAACATGGCACATGTATATATATGTAACAAACCTGCACGTTGTGCACATGTACCCTAGAACTTAAAGTATAATAATAATAAAAAAGAAAACAGACCCCCTTTTCCCCAAAGCTGGCCATAAAACCTGAAAATAGTACTCTAACCCCTTCCCGCCTTTCTGTGTAAAAACTAGACTTGAATAAATTATCTGACCTGCTTGATTGCAGGTCATAAGTTCCTCATTCCAGAGAAGGTCTGGTCTCACACCCAGAAGGAAGGAACATTGCTCAGAGAGGCCAAGAAGAATCTAGACAGACAGGCCTTGCTGGTTTTCCCCACTTAGTCAGTCTAGTAGCATTAGATCATAGCCTTTCTGTTCCATCATCTTTCTACACAGCTGTCCATACTTCCTTAACCTACACATAAAATGGATAGTTCCCCCTATATCCTTGGGTCTTCATGCTGAAGTTCCCCACATCATATAAAACTATGATTTAATAAACCTGTATGCTTTTCCCCCTATTAATCTGCCTTTGGTCAGTTGATTTTCAGCAAACCCTCAGTGAAGGGGAAGTTTTTCCTTTGAGTCTACAAAAAAAAAAAAAAAAAAAAAAAGGGAATGTCCACCTGACTATATACATTTAAGTTCTTTGTTGCTGCCCCTTGAGAATTCCTGTACAAATGTATAACGTACAAATAACATGATTTATTCCTACTCTGGTGGCAGCAGCACAAAGATGGACTAGTTAGACATTTCCCCTCGTTCCATGGATTGAGCATATTTGGTCAAGCCTGGGTTTTTTCACAGACTAAGAGATAGAAACTCTTGAATTACTTGCAATAATAAAAACCTGTGTCTTTGCCTAGAAAATCCTAAGTAACCACTACTAGACAGCTCCTCACCTAGATTACTACTTGTTAAAATTCTTACCTGAGATGGATGTTCCCCATATCCCTAGGTAGTGTTAGCTATATTTAGTACGTGCCTATAGTATAGCATTTACAATTAGTCCTCATAACAAAGGTACTGATACAATAATTATAGTTATTGCTATATTATATAATAATAATGATTATTATTCCACAAACCAGGGACTAAGACATAAAGAGGTTAAATGACTCCTCCAAGGTTTCACAGTCAGTAAGTTCTAGAGCTAAGACTCAAACCTTCTTCAGTCTTCTAGAGGAAGTCTGGCTCCAGGATCTGAGCTTCTAACCAGCTCCCCCATCATCTGTATCCAGGCCTTTTCATGGGCTCTTCCTGCTGACTGAATGTTCTGGCCTTGACCCGGTCAGTCCTCCCATTCTATGTTCTTAAGGACCATATACCTTTCCTTTAAGACATTTACTATAATTTGTAAGGATTTTATTATTTTGTCTCCCTAGATAGATTGTGGACGCATACAGAGATACTGCGAAAGCTTTGCATGCTGGGGCCAAGACAACTAGCCATCTCTGCAAGCCCATTCTCCTCTTTGTGGGGAGACACAAGGTGACAGAATTATGCCAGACACATGCTGCCTAGCTACCTTAGCCTCCCTTGCAGCTATGTGTGGCCATGTGATTAAATTTTGGCATATCAAATGTGGCACAAATGCTGGGTGCCACTTCTATTTCTCCTTTCTATTGTTGACAGCTGGAGCCAACTATGACTCAATGCCCCCCATATAGAGGCTGGATGACAAAGCCTCAGGAGATGGCAGAGGGTGAGGGATGTAGGCCCAAAGGACCAAGTGAAGTAGAGCTACCCACCAACCTGAACACTTACCTCAAATTATTATATGAAGAAGTCATTTACTTCAGTCTTTAAACCACTGGATTACTTTGGTTCTCTTTGTTACAGCAGCCTAACCTCACCCGAACTCACCACTGCATTTCTGGAACCTAACAGAGTATCTAGTACAGAGCAGGGGCTTGTCATATATTTGCTAAGTAACCAACTGAACAGTTAATTACAAAAATGTCTTCCCAACTAGTGTGTGCACAGAACTCCTTATAAGTTGGGACTGTATCTTCTACTTGTTTTCTTCTGCATTAAGCACAGCATTGAACACATAGCAGGAGACCAAAGGATGAATGAAGAAATGATAAAAAGAGAAACACTGGGCATGTACATGGCCACATTTCTACATCTTTTTACGTTTTGCCTACTACAGAAATGCTTTTCAAATAGTTATAATACATTCTTATATAAACAGCAATTCAACCGGAAGTTCAGATATGAGGTATTTTTATGTAAGTTAATTATTGTATCAAAATAATTAGAGAAAAGGTAGAGCAATGTGTGATGTTTAATAGACTTGGGGTTAGGGAACCTGGCTTCTAGTTTCAGTTCTAGTTCTAGTCATGTCTGTGATCTTGGACAAATCACCTAAATTCTCTAGATACCAGTTTACACATCTGTTAAAGGAATAAAAACATTTCCTGTAAGAAGGTTTCTTGGCCAGGCGTGGTGGCTCGCACCTGTAATCGTAGCACTTTGGGAGGCTAAGTGGGGGTGGATCACAAGGTCAAGAGATTGAGACCATCCTGGACAACATGGTGAAACCCCATCTCTACTAAAAATACAAAAATTAGCTGGGCGTGGCAGTACATGCCTGTAGTCCCAGCTACTCCGGAGGCTGAGGCAGGAGAATCCCTTGAACCTGGGAAGTGGAGGTTGCAGTGAGCTGAGATTGCACCACTGCACTCCAGCCTGGTGACAGAGTGAGACTCTATCTCAAAAAAAAAAAAAAAAAAGTTTCCTTCCAGCTCTAAAACTTCATAATTCTGCATATTATGCTTTTTTTCCTGGCAACGTATTTTTATTCCTTATAGTTCCTCACTCCTTTTCTTAAACATGACCATCCTCTTTCTGCGTCTTCACATAGCCTTTTCCCTGTGTGTGTGAGCACCTCTGGTATCTCTGTTTGTGTGTCCAAATTTTCTCTTCTTATAAGGACACCAGTTACATTAGATTAGATCCCATCCTAATGGCCTCATTTTTATTTTAATCACTTATTTAAAGGCCAAAATACAGTTACGTTTGGAGGGATTAGGGGTTAGGGCTTCAACATATAAATTTTGGGAAGACACAATTTAGCTCATAACATTCAGGTCATAACAGCAGTCTAGGAAGGTGGAGCTCTAAAGCTCAGTCATTGGCTGGAAGCTGGAGTGCTCATCTTATTAGAACTTGTAGCCCGGGAAGGTCAGGGTCAACGATTTCAAGTCTCCTTTTTGGATTGGCAGGAAGTGGGATGTGAGCACAGGATGGGGCTCTGATGTGGTTTCTGGGGGTGGGTGGTGGGGATGGGCACCAGGGCACTGTGTAAGAGAGATGGGACCCTGACCAGACTCCTTGCTGTAATTGCCTGTTTCTGTGTCTGCATCCCCTCTAGACTGTTATTTTCTGGAGGGCAGGGACCATTTCTATCTTGCTGATCTTCAAATTCCCCAGTGCCTGGTGCATAGTTGGCATATTTGTGGAATGAATGATTCACTTCTGCAGCCTCTTCCCTGTGTGAAAGTTATTTTATGTATCAGGAAAGCAAATTCTTTTTGCATCTAGAAACTTTCAGCCTCCTCCCGTCTTGATCTTAAAGAGTTTTTGTCTTATTTTTTCCCTTTGGAAATGCTTGATGCTCACAGATATAGGGACCATTTACTGAAGGTTTACCACACACCAGGCACAGTGCTCAGAGCCTCATGAGTCTCTCACTTAATCCTCATGACAGCCCTGCCAGGTGGGTGTTCCTTGATTCATTTTATAGGTGCAAAATCCACCATTCAGAGAGGTGAGCTCCCTGCCCCAGGTCACACAGCTGGTAAGGGATTACCGGATTGGGTTTGAAACACAGGTCTGTCTGGTTCTAAAACACAGGCCCTTAACTACCTACACTTACAGTTTCACAAACGGCATTTCTGCCTGAGATTTGACAATGCCTATAGTTCTTCAGAATCATTTCCAAGAACAGCCAGGTCTCCTAACTACTCAGATCAAGTGACCCTGGAAAAATTGAAGACTTGACTCTTGAATGAACCAAGAGACAATATGCATACCAGAGGCAGATAATAGTAACACTTTTTATTTTTCATAAAAGTCTTTCTGAAGAACCCATGATGCTAGGGAGGAAATCTTCAAATTGCTCCAGGCTTAGTCTTCCCTTCTATTTCTTTAAGCATTTGGTACTCTATGGGGATTGGACAGGGTGTCTAGGTCCACATATTAAGATGAAACAAAAAATCACAAAAGGAGACTGGTTTGTATTTTGTCAACTCAACTTGAACTATGATATTTTTTCTCTTGTTTTTCTTTTTTTTTTTTTTCCTTTTTAAAGCCAATTTGACTTATTGTCTTAGTATTGTGTAGACACAGCCCTGGTGATACCTTGTGATGAGTTTGAGATTCTTCAAGATCTAAACACAATGAGGGTGACTTAAGGACAGAGTTTCAGCTTTGCTTCTGACTCTTCTTGGTTTTGTGGGTTTAAGTTAATGTTATTTGAAAGTTTTTGTATGTGTGTGGTTGAATGTATACTATAACTTGTTCTTTTGCGACAACAAGATTTATACTGGCGGTGTCTCTCATACCACTGGAAACTGGAAGGGAACCTACAATGTGAACCTCCGAGAGTTTTAAAAAGACAGCAACCATTATTCAGCAGTGATGGCTTCAAGCTGCCCTTGAGCCTAGTTACAGCCTGGTGCTCCATCCCGGCCCACATATGAAGTCAGCGTGCAAATGGCCTTTCAGATATTTAATACATCACATATGCATTTAGACAAAATCTCTGCTTTCTTCTTAATTAAGATTTCTTCAGTGAGTAGGAGTTCAGGGAGAAAGAAAATGATCTGATGGAATTGTATTAAATACCAGTTTACTTCCCAAGTTTCTAACTGATTTTTTTTTTCCACTTAACATGACTTGGCCTGAAAGGCAAAGGCATTTGAACAAGGTATAGAGGCTGGCATTTCATTTTGTATATCATTTTGGCTCCAGTGAACTGTTCCCAGTAAAAATGAGCCTGTGAGATGTAGCTGTTTTATGCAAAGGCTAACAATGCTAGTCTTTTATAAATCATAAATCCTCTTAACCTCAAACAATTTGGGGCCACCAACTGCAACTGTAATCTATAAGGTCTCAACTCACAGGGATTTTGTTTCTTCTTGGTGCCTTTCAAGCCATTAGGCAATTTTTTTTTTTTTTTTTTTTTTTTTGAGATGGGAGTCTCACTCTGTCGTCCAGGCTGGAGTGCAGTGGTGCGATCTCGGCTCACTGCGACCTCCACCTGCAGGGTTCAAGCCATCCTCCTGCCTCAGCCTCCTGAGTAGCTGGGACTATAGGTGCACACCATCACACCCAGCTAATTTTTTGTATTTTTTGTTTTAGTAGAGACGGGGTTTCACCGTGTTAGCCAGGATGGTCTTGATCTCTTGACCTTGTGATCCACCCGCCTTGGCCTCCCAAAGTGCTGGGATTACAGAAGTGACCCACTGCACCCAGCTACAAATATTTATAAAAGTTCTCAGCTATTAAGAGATTCGAAATCATTTTTTTGTGGAATAGAAACTTCTAGTCTATACCTCCTCAGTTAAATTTTTGATATAGGTTTTATGAATTTCCTTTCATTGAATACTTTCTAAATTTTGACAGCCATTTGATTTAATTTATTTCAGACATAATTTTTATTAGACAACCCAAGATAGGTGATAATTTTTTTTTTGATGGAGGAATGGCGAGGTGGACAAATTATCATTGTGTAATTCTTACTTTTGGTGGTATTTTTCTGTATCATGTGTGTTTATTTTCTTGAAAATAAAAAAGAATCAATGACAATTATTACTTGGTACTCTGTGCACTTAGGATCCTATACGACAAGTAATAGTAAACAGCTCTAGAAAACTTGAGCAGAAAAGGAATTTGCTAGAAGGAGATAGGGTACTTACCATTTGTAAGAGAAAGCTAGCAAGTTGGAGACTGATAGGTAGTGGAATCTGGGCAGGTCAAGGGGGCAAGGCAGCAGGAATTATTGAACTGCCCGAACAGGTTGCTACTGTGAAATGAGAAAACCAGTGACTACCAACTGTTGATTCCCCACCTCATGCCGATTGCTGTCAGTCTGGTCAAGATCCATGGTAGTCCTAGAAGCAAAGTTTGATTGGCATAGGTTGATCACACACTCTGTCACTGACTGGTGGAAGATAAGGCTGTTTTTTTTTAGGATACCCACACACTCCCAACAATCCATTATAACAGAATCTCCCTGAACGGAAATAAGATACCACTAGGAAGGAAAATTGGATGCTGGGCAGACAAAACCAAATGTCCACGCCTTGCTTAATATCACACTTAGGGATATAAGCAAAAAATGCCCATTTTATTCTCAAATCGAATGCAGGGATTCCAAGAGCGTCAACAAGTCTCCTTGTAAATTAATTGTTACCTTGGTGAGAGGAATCTGATCATCTTAGATTCAATTCATTGAAGCTATTGTGAAATTCTCCGGCTTCAAAGTGGAGTCCTGGGAACAATACCCTTGATTCAATTCCACACTGCAAGTTGGGCAGTTTAGAAGGATGGAATGAATTTTCCTCCAAGCTTTAATGAAAGTTAATGATCCAGAGCTAGGATGCTGCATGTTTTTATATGGTTGCTTATTATGAGCTATTTAACTTTTATAGCTTTATTAAATGTTTTATGGAAATGTGTATTTCATGTTTTATTACAGCTTTGTAGGATGGCCATATTTGGCCAAAAAGCCTGACAAATGAGCACAAATGTTTGCAAATGTTGCTGGTAAGCAGTTTCTGTATAAAGTTATTTCATTTTAACAATTTGTGGGGGTGGGGTGGGAGGGGTTCTCTTTAGTGAAGTGGAGCAGAACTGAGTGCTTATGAGGGGAGGTAAGAGGAATAGAGAGAAGAGAAGAAGGGAGAGCATGTCCAACATTCTAATTTTTTAGATGTAAAAAGTAAAATTAGATATAAAATTTTATAGAGATTCCCTTTTAGTGAACCCTTGAGTTAGGAGCAAAAGTGAACATTTGAGTTAGGAACCCTCCCACCCTCGAAATACATCTGGCTGATATTAAATATATTTTACAAAAAACTAAAAATAATATTTTGCAGTTAGTTATGTCACCCTTACAATAAACCTATGAAGTGGGTAAAAATACCACTACTAAGTGTTCTAAGCATTGCTCTAAGCACTTTACATGCAGAGCTCATTTAATCTTTATAATAAGACTACTAGATGGATACTAATATTAACTTCATTCGATGGGTAGGGAAACTGAAGCTTCAATAGGATCCCAAGCATCTGACTTCAACTCCAATTTATTTCTCACTGTATCACAGAGACCTCACTGCTTGATAGTCTGATGTGGAGGTTATTCAAGTTATTAGCTGATCTTTGAGACACTTTTTTTTCTCATTTTTCTATGGGCAATTTAAAAACTATTGAGGGCAAATATTCTGAACTTATAGTCACACTAGCTAGTTGTTGGCACTCTCAAATTTGCCTTGTCAATATTCATTTCACCTGTGTCTCACTTTAGGGCACTGTCTGGTTAGAAAAGAGCTCAGATCTCCAGATTCTTGGTTCTCATATCTTTTCTGGGAAATCAGTTTTTGTTTTTGTTTTTCCTCAAAATGTATGTGGTTAAGTAAAAGCATACAAAACAGAAATCATTTCTTCTAGGTACTGAGAAATCAAAGCATCATACAAAAGATTCCTAAGTCCTTGACTAGTTTTTTTATCAACAATCCAAATTTTGTTTTTTTCTCCCAACGTTGTTAATGTTGTAATGAGGAATTCAGCTGAAATATCTATTTTATAAAAAGTATGCCTTAGACAATTTGGCTTTGTGTAACATCTCATGTTTAGAGTATAACATAACATTAGTCCTATCATTAATTGAGAGCTTGCTGTGTATCAGAAACTGTGATTGGTATATATATATATATATATATATATATATATAAAATCATTACATTTCATTTAATCCTCACTATGATACTAAGTGGTGAAGATTATCATCTCATTTTTAACACATGAGGAAACTGAGGCTCAGCAAGTTTAAGAAGCTGTTAGTTTGGAAGTGATTTTTCTCTGCCAAAACCCATGATGAAGTTTAATTGCCAATGCAGCAGTTTTGGGAGGTGGGGCCTAGTGGGAGGTGTTTGGGTCATGGGGGTGGATTCCTCGTGAATAGATTAATGCTGTCTCACAGGGATGAGTGAGCTCTTCTTCTCTTGGGAATGGATTAGTTCCCAAGAGAGTGGGTTGTTATAAAGCCTGCCCCCACAAATTGCCAAAGTGAAATATGGTTTTACCCCGAAACTGCTTACTAGTGATATTTGCAAAGCATTTGTGCTCATTTGTGAGGCTTCTTGGCCTCCTGTTTGGTCCCTTTTTGCACACACCCACTTCTCCTTCCATTTTCTGTTATGAGCAGCCTGAGGCTCTCACCAGATGGGCTGCCTGATCTTGAACTTCCCAGCCTTCAGCATTGTGAGCAAAATTAACTTTTTTTCTCTATACATTACCCAGTCTCAGATATTTCATTATAGCAACAGAAAATGGGCTATGACAGAGGGAGAACTGGGTGTCAAGCTTAGGTCTCTGTCTCCAATGTCCAGTGGTCTTTCTACTCCTCCATGAGGACTTTATCTGGGGTGAAGGATTACCTGAGAGTGTCCAAGCTCAGCTCATTGGGGAAGGTTTTTGTGAAATATTATGACATCTGAGTAGGGGAGACATTTGTGGATAGGAGCCTTCAACTGGAATGACTTTCTAGCCACTGACTTTATTAATAGAAAAGTCTCCCATCTGGCATTCCTGCTGTGCTTCCCTCTCCTCCTTACTTCAGAATCTGAAAATCCTCCCTCAGCAGTCTCAGCCCCTCATGTGAAGCTCAAATAATTCTCCAGGCACATTCGGGACCCGAAAGTTGACATAACTCTTAATCATTGTGAAACTTGACATTTTGTGTGTAAGTGTGTATGTGTATGTTTAATTAAAGGAGTGTGAGGCAGCATAGGGGCAGGAGGGGAGACATTATCCAAATGGATATGCATATGTCTTATATGTCTACATATCTTGCCATTGGAGAAGGAGAGTATAATCAAAAGATGTGTGTGTGTGTTTAAAGTATGTGTGTGTATAAGGGTGATCATGCAATGCCATGTGCATATTTGTGTGTGATCTGTGTGCATGTGCAAACACAGACGTGAACATGTATACTGGGGAAGTGCATGTGCTCAGGTGCAAGGAAAGGAATATATAAATCCCAGGCTTAATGTTCAATAGAGAGAAATGCACAAATTCAAAGAGCTTGAAATACATTTCCTAAATGATGAACGGTTTACATTTTCTCTAGACTGATAGCATATGACTTTCCATTTGAATTAGAAACACACCTCCCAGTCAACATTAAGCTATTCTGAACAAAACACAACCAGGGATATGACAGATCCATTTAGACCCTCCCTTAAGAAATCTGAACAAAAGGGATGGCATCATCAGGATGACTGCCATTGAGACAACTCTAGAGCTGTCTAGACATGAGCTAATTACTTCTATTTATCTTTCTGGCTTCCTCCAGAATTAGCTAACTCTCTAAGATTTGGTGAACCTTTTAATTATCTCCAGATTCTGGCTAACTAGGGGGAATGGATAGAGCAAAGAATCAGGAATTAGGTCTGTCACTGACTAACTTTGTTTCACCTGAAGAGAATCTCCTAGTCTCAGTGGACCTCAGACTTCTCATCTACTAAATAGGTATAAGAATATTTGTCCAATCTACTTTACAAGGCTGTTGTATGAAGCAAATGAAAGGATGTGAAACCTTCTGTATATCATATAAATTATAAACCAAAATAAATTGTTACTGATATTGTAGTCTTGGAACTAAGCTGCTGAATGTATACATTACTTGGGTTTTTCTGCTAGCTGGTTAAATGAAATGAGTACTTAAGCACTGGAGGTAGAAGATTTGAGTTTGGGGCTACTTTCTTACCTTTTGGCAGAATAATCTTTGGGCATATCATTTTACCTTTTGATCTTTAAGGTGTCCATATCTGTGAAATAGGTTTACAATACTCATTCTAATTAACTCACAGGACTGTCTTAAGGGTTACATGGGATGTGAGAGTACTTTGTAAGCTTCAAAATAGTATATGAAAGGAGAGAGCATTCATTAGTATTTCCCTTGTGAGCTACCACAATGATCCATTTTTCTCTTGGCTCATGTGACAAAAGAGAAGCTGAAGAACTTTGCCAATAAATACACATTTTATTTACCTCCCTGTTTCCGAGCACATAATTAAAAATGACTGGTGTTCATGGATGCAGATGTGTTATTATGAATAAGGACTAAGAGGCTCTATAACTACTCATAATTCTTGAAAACGAATTGAACATATAATAGTGAACAGTTGGGTAGTTAATGAATTTATGTTAAATGACTGTGGGTTGTATTACAAACCTGGGTGTTTTGTTCTTATATTTGCACTTTTAATACTGAAACATTAATTGGTTCATTTATTAAATATTTAAGGAGTTCTCACCTAGTTTCAGGTAGAAACTAGACATACAGAGATAAAAAATATGTGGTTCCTGCCTCCAAAGAGCATTCAGTGTAGTTAGGAAACAGACGAGTAAAAAAAAGTGATTCCAACCAGGTGCATCAGGTGCATTAATAGAGGCATATACACGTGTAGGTGCTGTGGGAGCAGAGAGGACTGAAAGTCTAACTCTGTCCAAGTGTCAGAGAAGGTTGCCCCAGACATTTTATTTATGATGGAGCTGAGGCTGGTAGGCTCAGTGAGAGTTTACCTTACAGAAAGAGGGATAAGGGGAGAGAGGACTGAGGCAGAGAGAATGACTTAGGCAATATAGATGTGGAAGCATGAGAGTGCATTGTAGATAGCTGAATTGCAAGCAGATGGTTAGAATGCATGTGAGGATATAGCTAGTACTTCTCTCCTCGGGTTGGAAGAAGTAGGGGCCAATTTATTAAGGGCTTGAAATTCCAGACAAAGAAACTTGAATTATCTCCTGCATTCAAGGACTCGTTAAAGGATTATAGGCAGGTAGATGACATGATCCAATTCGCATTTTAGAAAAAAACAGATTCAAACTACTACTAAATATCTGCCACATACTGTGTGTGAAACTCTGACAGATTAAAGATAAAATATCTGGCTGGGTGTGGTGGCTCATGCCTGTAATCCCAGCACTCTGGGAGGCCAAGGCAGGGGAATCGCTTGAATCCAGGAGTTTGAGACAAGCCTGGGCAACAAAACGAGACCCTATCTCTACAAAAAAATAAAAATAAAAAATGAGCCGGGAGTGGTGGCACGTGCCTGTGGTCCAGCTACTCTGGAGGCTGAGGTGGGAGAATCTTGAGAACAAGAGGTTGAGGCTGCAGTGAGCCATGATTGTGCCACTGCACTCCAGCCTGGACAACAAAGCAAGACTCTGTCAAAAAAAAACAATAAAGAAAGAAAGCTAAAATATCTTAAAGATCCAGACATTCATGCATGTTGGGAACCATAGCTTTTTGTCTTTGATTGGTTTAGAGAATAAAAGGGGAGGGAAAATTACTCTCTCACTCTATTAGAGCAGCACCAGATGCGGGCCTGGAACATGATGGTATTTGGGCAAGAACTTGTTCACATCAACTGATCCTTCCTCGTCCTAGTGTTTTAGTGGGGGTATTTTTCATAGGTTGGGACAAAGTCACACATCCTATTACCAGCGAACACTTATTACAGATATCTCCCCCTGATATGGTTTGGCTGTGTCCTCATTCAAATCTCAACTTGAATTGTATCTCCCAGAATTCCCACATGTGGGAGGGACCCGGGAGAGGTAATTGAATCATGGGAGCCAGTCTTTCTTGTGCTATTCTCGTGATAGTGAGTAAGTCTCACAAGATCTAATGGGTTTATCGGGGGTTTCCAGTTTTGCTTCCTCCTCATTCTCTCTTGCTGTGGCCATGTAAGAAGTGCCTTTTCCCCTCTGCCATGATTCTGAGGCCTCCCCAGCCATGTGGAACAGTAATTCCAATTAAATCTCTTTTTCTTCCCAGTCTCGGGTATGTCTTTATCAGCAGTGTGAATATGAACTGATACACCCCCTTTTTGAAAAATAAAAGGGAAACCTGCGAGAGGGATGAAAATACATTCTGTAAAAAGAGAAATTCTCTAGATCTGTGAAAAGTTATAGCAGAAAAGAGGAATAAATGTCTTAGGCTTAGAACATGAAGATTATTATCTCCAAAATGGTTTGTTAATGGGTGCCAGAAGAATTGTTAATAAGTTACAAGCAGACAGACTTTTTAAAGATAAGTACAGAGAATCTTGAGAAGAGGACATTCTGAAATGAAAATACACAAGATGAAATGTGAAGACAGCAAGTTGAGCAGAAAAATGAACTTGATGGGATCAAGAAGAGGCAGCAGCCAATTTAGTTAATTTCACTGCCCATGCTTCTTTGTCAGAGTCAGCTCTCAATTCCCCAACAAGGAAAGGACACGTGATTTGCTCTGCTCACAATGAGTAGGACCCAGAATGGACACATGATCCAAACTTGGTCAATCAATTCTTTCTTCTAGAATATTGGGACACAAGAATGCTATGCAGGCTTAGGTAGGGCTGAAAGAGAGAAGATAGGTAGAGATGTCTTGGGGGCTGTTTTATCTTCTGTCTATGGAGAAATAGAGATCTGGATTGCAGAGACCGGTAGATTAGAAGATGAAGAAAGAAAAACAGAGACAAGAGACCACAGGATTTGGAAAGAGACACAGAAAGAAAGTAGCTATCCTGGTCCCTGACAACTTTCCAGTTCCTCATTCCAGTCTCTGATGAGGCCTCACTAGACTTCCTGACTTTGGGTTCTATGAATTTACACTTGTATTATTTTAAAAACATTCCACTTTTGGCTTACCCTAATTTGAATGGGATACTATTATTTGCAACCAAATGGTCCTTGACCGATAAAGAAGGATTGCAAGAATACTAAAAACAAAACGAAACAACAAAAACCTCAGTAGTAGTATAGACTTCTGTTTTGCAAGTCAGCTGGAGAACAGCTTCACTGCAGCATTTCTTGATTTCCCACAAAAATACATCTAAATTAAAGGATTTAGAAACAACTCACAATAACATTGAAAATTGAGTCGGGTAGTCAACCTAATTCTACGATCAAGAAAGCTGATTTTCAGGACTTATTTGGCTGAACCTCTAAGTGGCATTTGTCCCTGTGGGATGTTCTCTTTCTTGAGGCATTTTCTTTCTTTGGCTCCCAAGACTACATTCTGATAGTTTTCATTCCTCAGTAGCTTTGTCTTTATCTGTTTTTCTTGTTCCTTCTTTCCCACTTGACCTTTTAAATAGTTCCTTAGCATTCATCTGAGCTACCTCCTCTTCCATTCTATTCAAGCAGTTCCACTCATGCCCATGGCTTCTGTTCTTACTCACATACTGATAGTTTTTAAACCTATGTACTCAGTCCATACCTCTTGACTGTATAAACATCCTTCTACTAGAAATTTCTACTGAGATATTGCAACAGTAGCTCATATGAAACCAAAATTATCCTCTTTCCAGCCAAATCTGCCCGTCTTTAAGGAAATACTATACTTTCTATCTGCTCAGTCATTCAAACTAAAAACTTCAGAATTCTCCTAGCATGCTCCCTCTCCCTCCTCTTTCATATCCAATCAGTTAGCAAGTCCTGTTGTGAAAACTACAGAACAAAAAAACCTAGGACCCCCATTGACGTTTGATTTAGTGCGAGAAATCTCTAAACTTTATCTCCCTCCTGTGTTCCTCCTCTCCTGCACAATTCTGATAGGTTCCTACTCCTTCCCAGCACACAGGTCCTGGCAAAAGGTAAAGCCCTTTGTGCATGGGTATGTGCATGTGTGTGTGTGTGTGCACGTGCTTGTGCGCCTATGGTGGGAAGAGGCAGATGCTGAAATAAAGTACTCAACAGTGGATAATAGGAAATGAGCTTTAAATAAATACCCAGAGCTCAGGATATCAGAGAACAAGGCGATGAATGTAGAAGAGGTGTGTTAAGTGAAATTGTGATACAATTTGGAGATTGGGCTGGAATGAAGTGTACTGACCCAACCTCACCCTGTACATCCCACCTCCACCAATTTTATAGCTGAAAAGGAGATTTTTCCATCACATGCCATAGAATAAGCCCAACCCACATACTTTGTCTGTGGACAAACTCTGTTTGAAAATAGTTTTTCATGCTTAAGAATGATTAAAGATGAAATAAAATCAATATGGGGGTCCTATAGAATAAAGGAAAGTATTGGAATACTCAAAGGAAGAACCTATTTCTGAAAATGACCTATTGTAGTGTATTAATTAAGGTGTAAGCAAAAATTCTTAAAAAAAAAAAAAAGATAACCGGTTGGGTGTGGTGGTTCACACCTGTAATCCCAACACTTTGGTAGGCTGAGGTGGGTGGATCACCTGAGGTCAGGAGTTTGAGAACAGCCTGGCCAATGTGGCGAAGCCCATCTCTACTAAAAATACAAAAATTAGCCAGGTGTGGTGGCATGTGCCTGTAAGCCCAGCTACTTGGGAGGTAGGAGAATCACTTGAATAGGGGAGGCGGAGGTTGCAATGAGCCAAGATCGTGCCACTGCACTCTAGCATGGACAACAAGAGTAAGACTCTGTCTCAAAAAAAAAAAAAATATATATATATATATATATATGTAACCAAAAATAAAGTGTTTCAATAGTTTATTCCTCTTTCATATAGTGGTCTAGAGAGAGGGTCATTGGGGCAAAGGGCAAAGATACAGAGGATCTGTTTCCGTTCTATCTTGTTTTTCTGTAATCACCTAGAGCAGTGCTACTCAAATGTGGTCCAGACCAGTGCTGGTCTTGGGACTTCTTGCCACTTGTCAGCATGCTCCCTCTCCCTCCTTTAAAGGTGAGACATGTACAGAAATTGAGAGTGTTTATCTGGCCCCATTGTGCACTGATATAGTTTAGAAGTAAGCATACTTATCATTGACCAGTAACAAGTAGTTTATAGATAGTACCTGTCCGTAGACCACATTTTGAGTAGCACTGCCCTGCGGGTCATCCTCATTATTCTTTAAACTAGCTAACTGGCACCATACAAAAGGAAATGACAGAAAATTCTTTAGAAATAGCAGGTAGCAATTAAAATGAACCAATATGAAATTAACAAGATAGAATGAAATAGAATATGATAAAAAAATTAAAAAAGAAAATAGAATGAGATGAAAAAGGAAATGATAGGATAAAGATGTTGAAATTCACATTGGAGGCAGTAGAGAGCATGATTAGTGCTGCACAAAACCCCAGAAGTGGAGTAAAAGATAAATCGAGCTGCTCTAGAATTCAGGGAGGAAAAAAATCAAAGAAATGTAAAACTAGAAAGAGAAGATGAAAGATATGGAGGCTAACAACAGAGAACCAAAAAAACAAATAAATCATTCTCCTTAAAAAGGGATCTAGAACTAGAAATACCATTTGACCCAGCCATCCCATTACTGGGTATATACCCAAAGGATTATAAATCATGCTGCTATAAAGACACATGCATACATATGTTTATTGCGGCACTAGTCACAATAGCAAAGACTTGGAACCAACCCAAATGTCCAACAATGATAGACTGGATTAGGAAAATGTGGCACATATACACTATGGAATACTATGCAGCCATAAAAGATGATGAGTTCACATCCTCTGTAGGGACAGGGATGAAGCTGGAAACCATCATTCTCAGCAAACTATTATTGCAAGGACAAAAAACCAAACACTGCATGTTCTCACTCATAGGTGGGAATTGAACAGTGAGAATACCTGGACACAGGAAGGGGAACATCACACACTGGGGCCTGTTGTGGGGTGGGGGGAGAGGGGAGGGTAGCATTAGGAGATATACCTCATGTAAATGACGAGTTAATGGGTGCAGTACACCAACATGGCACATGTATACATATGTAACAAACCTGCACGTTGTGCACATGTACCCTAGAACTTAAAGTATAATAAAAATTAAAAAAAAGAAAAAGGCCCGGCATGGTGGCTCACTCCTGTAATCTCAGCACTTTGGGAGGCTGAGGTGGGTGGATCACCTGAGGTCGGGAGTTCGAGACCAGCCTGATTAACATGGAGAAACTCTGTCTCTACTAAAAATACAAAATTAGCTGGGCGTGGTGGTACATGCCTGTAATCCCAGCTACTAGGGAGGCTGAGGCAGGAGAATTGCTTGAACCTGGGAGGTGGAGGTTGTGGTGAGCCGAGATTGTGCCATTGCACTCCAGCCTGGGCAACAAGAGCAAAACTCCGCTCAAAAAAAAAAGGAAAAACAGCACAAATAGAATCAAATTATTAATTAAAGATATAAGACAGAACAATCTTAGCTGAAATGAAGTGAGAGATATTTAAAGATATAAAGGGCTCACACCATTCCAGGAGAAAATCAGTGAAAAGAGAATTAAATTTACATTCATCCAGGCAAGATTTCTGGAGTAACAGGATAAAGAAAAATTTAACACAAATACACACAGAAAAAACAATAGTAAGAAAAATCTAGGCTCAGTCTTCTTCATATTGATAAATTCAATGTTTACAGAGTTTTGAGGTAGAAAAATAACTAGGAACCAAGAATTTTATGTGGGTGCAGTGGCTCACACCTATAATCCAAGCACTTTGGTAGGCCAAGGTAGGTGGATCACCTGAGGTCAGGAGTTTGAGACTGACCTCGAACTCCTGGGAAAGTACTAAAACATTCTTGAACTGAGTTTTTTTCTACAAATATAACCATACTTATTCGATGTCAGGCACTTTAGATACAATGATAAACAAAACAGACACATATAAACTGAGAAAATAGGTTAATCATGTACCCTTCTTGAAAATTTTTATTTGAAGCCATTCTTTAACCTACTGAAAAATGAGGCAAAACAAAATGATCAAGCCTAGTAAAGTAGCAGTATAAATGTTTTGGGTGTAAGAATTGAAGCCAGTGAAAGTAGAAAAGACCAAATTACCATAAGTATGGTTATAGGATTTCAATCTTTTTCTCAGTTGAAAACAAAATAAACAGTATTATTATAAATTATTTGGATTTAAAATCCAGGATTATATCAACAAAGACCATAAAATGAGGGACAGATGGGAGAAAACTAGGGAATTAAGAAGTTACTTTCTGATTCCTAATCAAGATAAAAGTCACTGAGGTTTAAAAAATAATTTTGAAAATCTTACAAGTAGCAATTTATAAAATTAATAACAGGAAAGCTCCAAAACAATATAGTAATAATATAGTACAAGATGACAGATGTTAGTTTTAACTAAAAGCATCCATGGAATCTATTTAACGTAACTTGAAAGTTTAAAAGCAAAATTATGAACAGTGGTATATGTTGTGAATTCAATGAGAAAACAGATATTTTAATAATAACATCAAAGCAATTTTTCCCTTTTAAAAAAACTTTTAAGTTTAGAGATATATGTGCAGATTTATTATATAGATAAACTTGTGTCATGAGAGTTTACATATTATTTCATCACCCAGATATTAAGCCTAGTACCCATTAATTATGTTTCCTCATCCTCTCCCTTCTCCCACTCTCTCGCCTTCACTAGGCTTCAGCGTGTGTTGTTTCCCTCTATATGTGTCCATGTGTTCTCATTGTTTTAGCTCCCATTTATAAATGAGAACATGTGGCATTTGGCTTTCTGTTCCTGTTTTAGCTTGCTAAGGATAATGGCTTCCAGCTCCATCCATGTTCCTGCAAAGGAAATGATCTTTTTCTTTTTTATGGCTACATAGTATACCATGGTGTATATGTACCACATTTTCTTTATCCAGTCCACCACTGATAGGCACCTAGGTTGATTCTATGTCTTTGCTTTTGTGAGTAGTGCTGTGATTAACTACGCATGCATGTGTATTTATAATAGAATGACATATTCCTGTGGGTATATACTCAGTAATGGGATTGGTGGGTCGAATGGTATTTCTGTCTGTAGGTCTTGGAGGAATCACCATACTGTCTTCCACAATGGTTGAACTAATTTACACTCCCACCAACAGTGTAAAGGCGTTCCTTTTTCTCCACAACCTCGACAGCATCTGTTATTTTTTGACTTAATAATAGCCAGTCTGACTGGTGTGAGATGGTATCTCATTGTAGTTTTGATTTGCATTTCTTTAATGATAGTGATGTTGAGCTTTTTTCACATGATTCTTGGCTGCATTTGTGTATTTTTTCGAAAAGTGTGTTCATGTCCTTTGTGTACTTTTGAATGAGGTTGTTTACTTTTTCTTGTAAATTTGTTGAAGTTCCATATACATGCTGAATATTAGGCCTTTGTCAGATGCATAGTTGGCAAAAATTTTCTGCCATTTTGTAGGTTGTCTGTTTACTCTGTTGATTGTTTCTTTTGCTGTGCAGAAGCTCTTTAGTTTAATTAGATCACATTTGTCAATTTTTGCTTTTGTTGCAATTGCTTTTGGCACCTTTGTCATAAAATCTTTGTCTGTGCCTATGTCCTGAATGGTATTGGCCTAGGTTGTCTCCCAGGTCGGCATCATCCTGATGCCAAAACCTGGCAGAGATGTAACAAGAAAAGAAAACTTGAGTCCAGCATCCATGATGCACGTTAATGCAAAAATCCTCAACAAAATACTGGAAAACTGAATCCAACTGCAAATCAAAAAGCTTGTCCACCATGACCAAACAGGCTTTAAAATTGTTTCAACGTATGCAAATCAATGTGTGATTTATCACATAAACATAACTAATGACAAAAAACACAGGATTATCTCAATAGATGCAGAAAGAAAAGGCTTTTGATAAAATTCAACATCCTTTCATGTTAAAAACTCTCAATAAACTAGGTATTGAAGGAACATACCTCAAATAATAAGAGCCATACATGACAAACCCACAGTTAACATCATACTGAATGGGCGAAAGCTGGAAGCATTGCCTTGAAAACCTGGAATGCCCTCTCTCACCACTCCTATTCAACATAGTATTGGAAGCCCTAGCCAGGGCACTCGGGCAAGAGAAAGAAATAAAGAGCATCCAAATAGGAAGAGAGGAAGTCAGACTCTCTCTGGCTGCAGACAACACGATCCTATGTTTAGAAAATCCCATATGGTCTCAGCCTAAAGCTTCTTAAGCTGATAAACACCTTCAGCAAAGTCTCAGATACAAAATCAATGTACAAAAGTTACTAGCATTCTTATACACTAACAACAGTCAAGCCCAGAGCTAAATCAGGAACCAACTCCTATTCACTATAGTCACAAAAAGAATACAATACCTAGGAGTACATCTAATTAGGGAGATGAAAGATCTCTACAAGGAGAACTACAAACCACTGCTCAAAGAAATCAGAGATGACACAAACAAATGGAAAACCATTCCATGCTCATGGATAGGAAGAATCAATATCATTAAAATGGCCATACTGCCCAAAGCAATTTATATATTCAATGCTATTTTTATTAAACTACCACTGAGATTCTTCACAGAACTAGAAAAAACTATTTTAAAATTCATATGGAACCAAAAAGTGCTTGAATAGCCAAGGCAATACTAAGCAAAAAGAAAAAAGCAAGTCACACTACCCAACTTCAAACTACACTACAGGGCTACAGTAACCAAACCAGCATGGTACTGTACAAAAACAGACACAGACCAATGGAACAGAAAAGAGAAATAAGACCACACACCTTCAGCCATCTGATCTTGGACAAACCTGACAAACACAAGCAATGGGGAAAGGATTCCCTATTCAATAAACGGTGCTGGGAAGCCAGTTATCTGGCTAGCCATATGCAGAAGGTTGAAACTGGACCCCTTCCTTACATCATATACAAAAGTTAACTCAAGATGGATTAAAGACTTAAATGTAAAACTCAAAGCAAACTTTAAGAAAAAACATTCCATATAACAAATTATTTTTGAAACACAATAAAGATATAGCTACTGTGAACCTTGTCTTGCTGAATACTAACATATTGAACTAGATAAGGCAATGACAATTAGAAGTACAAATAAATTTGAATGAGCACATACTGAAATCTTTCCTTCTTGCCCAGGCCCAGGAAAATAAGATAAAGGACATATTTAAATACTGAAGTAATAAAAATTACATTTTGAAACAGGAAGATAATTTTTCTTTATTCAAAGGCCAATCCATAGACAAAAATGGAGAGTAGAAATCCCAGAAATAAGTTAGGACTGCTTCACAACAAGCCACGTATAGGCAGGGACCCAAAATGGAAAGCCATAAGCCATAAGGAAGATACTATAGCTCAAGACACAGGCATCAGAATTCTGTTTCAGAAGATAAACTCACAAGCAAACATCAGTAAACCCGTGAGAAATAACTACACTGCAACAGGGTCACAGCAAGGTCAAGAAGTAGAAAACTTCTTATCATAGGAAATAGCATTGGTAAACCAATCAGACAAGGACCTTATTTGTTCAGTTACTTAACACAATCATTAATCTTCACAAAATAGTTTCTAATACTTTGTGCTTGTGCTAACAGCATCTTGCACTGTGACTTTCCTATATATAAATAGGCATTTTATCCAAGTTCAAATATTAAAAGCAGGATAACTTAAGCAATCACCTGTACAAAGGTAAATAGGTAAATAAATGGTAGGTTGTTTTTCTTCTTGAATCACTTTTGCTACCTAGCAAATTACGATTACATATCAGTTTAAAATTGCTGATCTTTAGAATACACTTTGAACTGTGAGGTATGGCAACTTCCTGTAAGAGAGAGCTAAGATATAAACCTGAATATTTTGCATGATTTTTTTAGCTTGGATAGGGAAGACAAAAAAAAATCCAGCCTTCAAAGACCCTAGAAAGTTATTTTTCTAATCAATAAAAAAATTGTTTAGTAATTCTAAGTAATTTCTTCTTGGCTTCTTGTTGGAGCATTGTTGAATGGACAGATAAAGTAAATATTGAAGTGAAGCTATATTTGTTATGGGATTATGGATTAAACCAGTTATTTTTAAAAACCTGCCAGGAAAAAATAACTACTGGGTAAGAGGCTTAGTAACAGAGTGATGAAATAATCTGTACAACAAACCCCCATGACACGAGTTTACCTATTTAACAAACCTACACATGTGCTCCTGAACCTAAAATAAAAGTAAAAAAAAAAAAATCTGCCAGGTAACCTCCTCATTTACTTTACATTAAGTTGAGATACTGATACATACATCTCAACCTTATAATTCAAGACTACTGTTAAATACTTCTAGTTCACTTGAAATAGCATGGTGATAGGACAATTAAAATCCTTATATGTTCTTAAAAAGTACATGCTTAACATTTTCTGGTATTACTTCTGAGCTCAGATGAAGCACAAAATCCCCCTAAATGAATATTCTTCTCTGTAAGTTAAGTGGTTGAGAGTTGGTAGCAAAAGCCATCATGGTATAACATTTACATCTTCTTAGAGTAGATACAAGTAAAAGAAAGTGCTGTTTAAACATCTAATAGATAAGAAATTAACATGAACCAGTAAGCTTAAATTAGAAGGTAAGAATATTGCCATTCCAGATTGAATATTTTCAACATTTAAATTTCATACTTTAAAAATGGACAGCAATGCAGTCTGTTTTTATGTAATTCCACCTTAAATTTGGTGCCCAAATTACATATTTAATGTAATAGTGACTGGGTGGTCACTCATATGTTATTCAAATACTGTAGAAAATAAATCAGAATTAGTTAAATTTATTATACTTAACCATACAAAACATCAGTGAAAATAAAGAAATCGTAAAAATGGAACCAAATTGAAGTAAGAAAGAATAGGAAGAGGTACTAGAACTAGCTGAACATGAGGTGAACAAAAAGATTCAAGAAAAAAACAAACTTGCAATGTTCTTATATGACAGAAAGAATAAACCTCTTGTTTTGTCTACATTAACACTGTACTAAGGATGAGGACATTTCCTTTTTCTTTTTTTTTATTATTATTATACTTTAAGTTTTAGGGCACATGTGAACAATGTGCAGGTTAGTTACATATGTATACATGTGCCATGCTGGTGTGCTGCACCCATTAGTGTTTGTGAGAGTCTGTCTTTAACAGACAGTACTGAGCAGGCACTTTAGTGACAACATAAAAATTACAGTGGTTATAAAAAGTGGCAAATTACCAGCTATAAATTAATACCGATAACCAAATCTGTACTTTTGGCCAGACTGCTAGACAGGATATGTGTATTTATGAAACTAATTTTTAAAAATATTAACTGCTTCATTTAAAAAAATTGAATTTACTAGTATGAAGATTCATTTAAGCAGAGTTTCTGCTGAATGAAGCAGCATAGATTACTATTAGATTGCAATAGAGATCTTTGCTGACCTATCCTATAGTAATCTATATACAGGGAAACTATGTTATTGGTACTTTACCAGCTGGAATTTTTGAACACCCAATGCGGATCTTGACTCCACTAGCCCACTGTACACCAAGTGACCTAATCACACAACAGAATACTAGACCACTATGGGATTAAAAATAGCTGTTTTCAGGGTGGTAAGACAGGAGAATGGAAGGGAAATCAGAAGAGGACACAATCTTGATCAACAGGAATTAACTCTTAATCAACAACAACTTTTCCACTCTCCCACTATGCTGGATAAAATAGCTTTTACTGTCAGGTGCGGCAGCTCATGCCTGTAATCCCAGCATTTTGGGATGCCAACGCGGGCAGATCACTTGAGCTCAGGAGTTCCAGACCAGCCTGGGCAACATGGTGAAACACTGTGTCTAGTAAAAATGCAAAAATTAGCCAAGGGTGTTGGTGCTATGCGCCTCTAGTCCTAGCTACTCAGGAAGCTGAGGCAGGAGTCTTGCTTGAGCCTCGGAGGTGGAAGTTGCAGTGATCCCAGATCGTACCACTGCACTCCAGTCTGAGTGACAGAGCCAGACTCTATCTTTAAAAAAAAAAAAAAAATTACTGTATCATTACATTATAGAGAGGAAAGCAAAGCAAGTAAGTTGGTGCAATAGGACCTCTTGGAGCCAAGAGAACATATAGAAATCATTCCCATCAGTAAAACACCTCAAGAGAGGACTGAGAAAAGTGAGATGCAAAGAAGTTTTGTTTCTATTACCCTAAAGTCATAACTATAGAAAGCTAAACACACTCCTCTCTTCCCTCATATCATTAGTAAAAATGGCAAAAATATTTTTCTTAGACCAGTTTTTATACATATAAATAATAACATGGAGAACCAATGACCCATAAAGTCACTTTGCTAAAGCAAGTTTGGGGAGAACTTTGGGTTAAGTGAATGTAAATAACCGATTTAAATACTAATTTAAAATACAATAGAATCCTACAAATGACTTTCCCCAATAAATGCATCTTCAAAGAAAAGCTTCTGTCTCAGCTGGAACAATCTCGCAGAATCATAAGGCAACATAAAATGAAAGAGTAAATATTTCAAACTTCAAATAATTTACTAAGGTATTGGGAAGCCTCATACTTTCAGTTTAAACTAAATTATGATTTAAAAAGAAAAGAGCCAGGTGCAGTGTCTCATGCTTGTAATCCCAGCACTTTGGGGGGCGGAAGCTGGAGGATCACCTGAGGTTGGGAGTTCGAGACCAGCCTGACAAACATGGAGAAACCCTGTCTCTACTAAAAATACAAAAAATTAGCTGGGTGTGGTGGTGCATGCCTGTAATCCCAGCTACTCGGCAGGCTGAGGCAGGAGAATCGCTTGAACCCAGGAGGCAGAGGTTGCAGTGAGCCAAGATCGCACCATTGAACTCCAGCCTGGACAATAAGAGTGAAACTCCATCTCAAAAAAAAAAAAAAAAAAAATAATAATAATAATAATAAAAATAAATTACAGAAAATCTTAACTTTTTACTGTTCTACATACTAATTTAGAGGTACTGAGGATTTTTTTTTTTCTTAATGGTGCAAGGCACTTTTCTTTTTTGGGTTTCATTTAGAATAAAATTGATTCTACACTGATTTATTGTATTCTATTTAGAACCATTTTGGACAAAGGAAAAAGAGCTGGGCAACTCTGAAAAGAACAAATACAACTTTGGCTTTTACAAAAGAAAAATGCAAAAATGAAAGTCACATGAAAATCTAAAGGTATCCAGGTTTTTAAGCATCTGGTACTATAAAGCAAAACATCTTCCTGTTATCATTAAACCTTTGCTGTTTTTATAGAATAAATAAATTAGAAAAGTAATAGGAAAGGAAACAGTAATTGAACCATAAGTAAAGATAGTTGGCTAGTATCACGATTTAATATTATTAAGGGATCACGAAGTTTAAAAAATAAAATAATAATAATTAAGCTATTGAATTATACTAAAAAAGAAATGTAGCAGATTCCTGCATTTTGTTAATGTTTCTATAAAAGGCTTCATCATGAAATTGAACTGTGAAAGTTTTAAAAATATATAATATAGGCTAGGAGTGATGGCTCATGCCTGTAATCCCAGCACTTTGGGAGGCTGAGGCGAGTGGATCATGAGGTCAGGAGTTCGAGACCAGCCTGGCCAACATAGTGAAACCCTGTCTCTACTAAAAATACAAAAATTAGCCAGGTGTGGTGGCATGCGCCTGTAATCCCAGCTTCTTGGGAGGCTGAGGCAGGAGAATTGCTTGAACCTGGGAGGTGGAGGTTGTGGTGAGCCGAGATCGTGCCACTGCATTCCAGCCTGAGCAACATAGTGAGATTCTGTCTCAAAAAATAAAAATAAAAATTTTATATATATATATATATATATATATATATAGAGAGAGAGAGAGAGAGAGAGAAGAGAGAAAAGGACTTTAGGAATTTAAGATCCTTAAAGGGGTAAAACAAAAATTATTGAAATAAGAACAGGAGCTCATAAAACAGGAACAGATGAATGTAAACAAACAAATAATAACTTATTAACAACCTGGGGTGAAATATGTATGTATGTACATGTATATATATATGTGTGTACATCCATGTGTGTATGTACATATGTGCTTGTGTATAAAAATTCATTAGGTATGGTAAACAACATACTGTACTGGATAGAGTTGAAGAGCAAACCACTGAGTCAAAAACCTAAACAGAGAATTTTTTTTTCAAAACACAGCATGAAATATTAATAAAAAAGGTAGAAAGGAAGAAAGAAAAGTTAAGAGACGTGGAAACTCGATCCAAAAGTTCCAGTACTCACCTAATAGAAGAATCATAAAAAGACAGAATAGTTAAAATAGAGGAGAGAGAATATTTAAAGAGTCCACCAAATAAAATCTCATATAAACAAAAAAAACAACCCTTAGACTATCATACACCTTTAGAATAGAAAAAGTAGAAAATTGATTCCTAAAAGCTACAAGGGCAAATGATGAGATTATCTCTAAAGGAATGAGTATCAGTTTAAATTTTTTTTTCACTAACAATATTAGAAACAAGAAGATGATAGAAAATATTTTCAGAATACTTGAGGAAAAACTGCCATTAAATCTGGAATTTAATAATCAGGCAAACTTTCATTCAAGTGTAAGGATAAAGTAAAGACATTTTCAAACAAACAAGATCACACAAAATTTACCAATCAAGGACCCTCTCAGGAGGAGGAGGAAAACTATTAGTACTAGACAATATAGTCTAACCAGAAGAAAAATGAATCTAAGAAAATAGTAGTATAAGAATCAATGATGAACAAAGGAAACACTATAAATACTAACTGTATTTTAAAAACCCCATTTCACAAAATTATTAAGTTGTAACTAAGGCTACATTGAGAGTTTGGGAATGTGTGGGTTAGCTAAAAGCAATAACTACATGCTAAGTTTCTTGTCATATTTGGGCTGGGGGTGAATAGAAATGCTGACTAATTCTGTATTATTTTGGAAAGAGAAACAGAATGTGTAACTTTAAAGCAGTAGAGGGAAAATGGAACAAAAAACGTGCACGGTGTATCCAAATGCTCAAGGGAAGTAAAGCAATAATATGGCAAGAGAAAAGCATAAATTAAGATTATAAGAATAAATGCAAAACTATCAACACTGAAGTATATAGGATCAAATACCAACTAAAGGACTTTAAATTCAATAAACAGGAATAATACAGCTTTTAGTCAAAGAGACAAGGAACAGGTGCAAAAGATATTTATATACCATGCCACAAAGGAAGGCCTCATCAAGACAGACATTATATAAACCATGTTCACTGTATGTAGTAACATAAAACTAAAAGTTAACCATAGAGAAACTAAATGATCAGAATATTTTAGGAAAATATGAGTTGTCAAAATGAGCCCAACACCACAGGCCAATAAACTAAAAGAAATTGAAACAGAAGACAGAAATATTTCCTAAGAAAAGGCACAAGGCCCAGATGACTTTATGGGTGAATTCAGCAAAATCTTACAGAATAGATAATTCCCATCTTATTCAAATTGTTCCAAACAATAAAAACAGATGGGAAGCCAGCCAACATATTTTGTAAGGCTATCTTAACAATGATATCAAAACCAGACTATGTTCTAAGAGGAATTTGATCTATAATTTTCTTTTAGTTTTTGTTGCTGATGTGAATGGGAATTTTCTTTATATTATTTGTACCAATTGGTTACTGCAGCTTCACATACAATTTTAATGGGGTTTGATAGAAAGGAATTTTGTCCTTGAAGAGGTTTACTTGATTTCGTGTTTAGTTTCAATAGTTCTCTCATAACTTCATGTTTATAGTAATATATATAGTGTAGACATACACTCTGATTTATGAGCACTTATTCGAACAACAACAACAACAAAAGATGAGAAACAGTCTCTAAGATCCCAACTATCATACATCAAAATTCTCTTTCATCTTTCTACATTTTACAGATACCTTCTGTATGTAAGCCATGGAGAGCTATACAGATGTTAGTCATTACAGGATGGTCACTCTGCTCTGACAGGCTTGGAAAACAGTTCTGTCTGTAATCCCTAAAAAACATGTTTTCTTTTTGTAGTTCCTTCTTCTCTGCTAATGCTTGCTGGACAGAGAAATAATACTTGAGTTGCCACATTTACTGCTTATGAGTTACTGGAAGACTGAAGTGGCTCTGGCCAGGGGCACACACATTCTCAGAGTTATCACACCTTTTCTTGCCACTTATCGGCATTTACTTTCATATAGACTTGGTGTTGTAAATGGTGAAGTACCACTGCACTTCTGTGTAGCACCAGTCATGGGTCCAAATTTTGACTCAATTGTTTTCTAGTTGTGTGATCTCAGGCAGTTTAATTGACTTCTCTGGACCTTAAGTTAAGCTCCCTATTTGTGAGATGGGGTTATTAAGACTATATCACAGGATTGTTAGGGAGAATATATTACATAATATGTGCAAAATTATTTAGCATATCTTCTATTACATGTGCCTTGTACTCTGTATATGTTGGTTCCCTTTGCCCTTAAAATATTTATAGACAAGCTTGGATACAGATCACCTAATCAGTGTTCTTTTGAAAAATTTGTTTTGCAGCAGACGAGATGCTTTCTCTCAAGACTCCCAGGTTTCAATTGGTCATATATTGAGGGCCAGTTACCTGGACAATGAGGGTAAATGGCAGTCTGTAATTATGATCTTGGTTTCTAGATTGTTAGAGGCTAATATTAATCCTCAAATTGTATGTGAAATGTGTTATTCTGGCTATAATTGTATAGTCTTCTTGAAAGCATTGATCAGCAATGCTAATTTAACACATATTTCCCCAGGGGAGTGTTTTTGAGCTAGTGGGGTTGCCAATTTATTAGTTAACTCACGCCACTTTCTTCAGAGCAGAAATAGAAACAGGAAACTCACAAAAAGTTACAGGTATATATTTTCATTTTTTATCAGGTGAACAATTCAGTATAAAGATAATCAGAGCATGCATTATTCTTTGAAGAACATAGTGCCTGTGTTGGTTGGCTGGCAAATGATGGTGAATACTACTCAGTTATGTGTAATTAAAAGCAGGGTGAGATACTAACACTAGGAGATAATAAACCTGTTTTCAGAAAACAGATTCAATTTGAATAAATACGTCAACACGTTATCAGTGAAATATCTTTGTGAAAGAATTATTTATCCTACTCTATCAACCTCGTTCAAAATCAAAGGCTAGATTACAAGTGCCTTGGTTTTTTGTTTTGTTTTGTCTTATTAGTTTGTTGTTCAGAGGAAATGAGTTTGCAAACCCCAAGAAATTCAAAAGTGGTACATCTTTAGAAACAACTTAAAAGAATCATAAGCCATGCTTAAAGCTTGCTTTGTAGAATGATTTTTATTGTTCACAATGAAGATTATTTCATTCTTCCTTGTGTTCTTCAGTTGTTTGCTATTTCGTCATAGTTGTTTAATGGACAAAGTCATATGTACAATTATTATGTAACAATAATACATAAATAACATAAAAAAGAAAATTTCTTTTGAATTTCAACCAATCAATTGACAAGTGAATTTTAGAATTATAAACAATGAGAAGTTTGTGATAAACCACCTTCTGAAGCAGAAAATTTTCTCTGACCTCTTCATGGGTGAAACTCGAGTGCCCGGGCACTAGAAATAGCCAGCAGCCACTTCAGTGCTGGTAGGGATGGACACCACTCATTTGGTCCTGCTGTGCTCCACCCCTCACAGGAAGGGGGAGAATAGGTGAACTGTAGCTGGGGCTAGCACTTTTGGGCATTGGCAGGAGCAAAACTCTGTGTGGCTCCATGGCAGTGTCTAGGGGAATTCTGGAGACCCCTGAAGCCCCAGAAAGAGTGTTACAGTCAGCGCTCTTTTAGCTTTACCATCTGTAGATGGCTTAAGTGTTCACAGTTCAGTGGAGGGTCAGTGTGACAGCCTTTTGCACCTGCACCCGAGTTCTTGTCCAACATCCAGGAGGAATGAGGTTGCATGAACAAATTGGAGATGGTAATTGTGGAGGATTTTATTGCCAATGAAAGTGGCTCTCAGTAGGAAGGGGAGCTGAAAAGGAAATGAAGTGGGAAGATAATCTTCCTCTGGAGTCTGGCCCCAAAGCAATGCCGTCAAGCTGTCTCTCTGAAGTCAAGCCACTTTTCTCTGATGTTCAACCATAGTCTCCAATGTTCAGCTGTTTCTCCTCTCTCTGGTGGCTGAGTCTGGAGTTTTTATAGGCACAGGACTGGGGGGCTAGGAGGGCCATAGGTGGTTTTGGAAAAGGCAACATTTGAGCTGGAAAACAGGAATGCATGTTCTTACTTTTGGCCACCATTCCAGGCTTGAGGGTGGGGATTTGCCCTCTTCTCCCCAGAATTTCCCTGCCTCCTGTCCCTATCTTTTCCCCCCTCTGAAGAGGCACATCTAACTGCATTTAGAATACAGGAAGTTAGTTACTTCCTGCTGCCAGAGGGCGTTGTTTTGGGGAGAATGGGAGTCAGATTTCTTCCAGAGGTCTACCTAAGAGTTCCTAGCAAAAGGGAGCCATCGTCCAAGGCTCCAGTTGCCTGTTTAGAGTTTGATGGCTTATCGGTGAGAAGAAAAAAGTTTTATAAGGTTAAGTATGCGTGGATCAAATGTGTGTTATACAAAGAGGAGCTAAAAGGAGAGAATCAAGTGCCAAAGATTACAGAAATAAGTGAAATATACTAACCATTCTGAAAACAACATTGTACCCCATGATGTAGAACAGAAAAAAAAAGTAAAAACAGCAAGCATAGGCAAGACTATAAGGAGGCTATCCATGGAAGGTTAATTATTAAAACTTACCTTTTGTGATTTTTAGCTTGATGTCCCCCATCTATTTACATTGGAACTTTGGGTGCTCTTCTGGGTTGATGGCGATAACTCTGTCAACTTCCCAGGTCTTTATTTGGGTATAATAAATTTAAGAATCTATTCCAGTGACCTACTGTAAAAGACCGTGGTGACCACTTTGGGGAGGTTCTCTAAAGTACTATCTGGTCTCAGGGCCTTTTTCTGCCGCTTCCCCCTGATATCAGGGGCTTCCTGAGTAATACATTTATCTTTTAGGATTAGATGTTCCTCAACTGAAGCAGGAGATAGAGATGTGTGCCTTATGAAGGCCTCTCTTATCCTCTCCAGGAAGGCAGTAGGATTCTCATCAAATCCCTGGACTGTCATGGATAGCTTGGTATAATTGAGAGGCTTAGTTCTAATCCTGTGTAAGCCCTCTATTATGCACACCTGAAAGTAACTCCTCTTTCATTCTCCCATCTCATCACTGGGATCCTATCCAGGGTCATCCAATGGTACTGCTTCTCTTCCAGTTGGATAAAATTCAACCCCTTCCCTGACACTATGTGTGATACAAAGCTCATCCCCAAATCCCTCTGCTGCTTGTAGAGTGGTCTGCTTCTCAGTTAGTCAAGATGTGATTCAAAAGTAACATAACATCTTTCCAGAAGAGTTCAAATATTTGGGTTTGGCCGGGAGTTCATGCTCATAATCCCAGCACTTTGGGAGGCCAAGGTGGGCAGATCACCTGAGGTCAGGAGTTAGAGACCAGCCTGGCCAACATGGTGAAAACCTGTCTCTGCTAAAAGTATAAAAAATTAGCCAGGTATGGTGGTGGGTGCCTGTAATCCCAGCTACTCAGGAGGCTGAGGCAGGAGAATTGCTTGAACCTTGGAGGTTGCAGTGAGCCAAGATCACGCCACCGCACTCCAGCCTGGGCAACAGAGTGAGGCTCCATCTCAAAACAGCAACAGCAACAACAATAACAACAACAAAAACACAAATACTTGGGTTAAATTCTGGAAAGCCTTTATATGTCTGTCAGGGTCATCTGAAAACTTGCTAAGATCTCCCTTAATTTGCCTTAAGTCCTACAGAGAGAAGGGGACCTAGACCTTACTGGAGCCAAATTCACCAGGTATTTGTTAGAGGGGCAAGAGTGAGACTGGGGCTTGTCTAGGGTAAGGATTTCTAGGAGGGAGCAAGTGAGAGAGAAGCTGGAAAGGGAGAACAGGATAGGCCCAGAGGAGCAGGGCTGGAGGGAACTGGCTCCCCTGCTGGAGGTGCCTCTGGGGTTTATTTCTTTAGTTCCCTGGGATTGCTCCTAGCAGCCTCTCCTGAGAGGGCAAGTAGGAGGGCTGGATCAATCCTACACTGTCGGCAAGGTACTTGCCCTGCAAGATATCGAAAGCCTGCACATACGGGGCCTCAGACTATTTGCCTTCACATTTACAGAAAAGGTCCAACTGCAGGATGGTATTGAAATGAATGGTTCCTTCCTGAGGCCAAGCCAGTCCTTCCTGCAGATCATAATTTGGCCAAATCTTTGTGCAGAGGGCTATGGGGCATTTTTCTTCCAGAGTCTGAGGGTCAAAGCAGTCCCAGTGATTCAGGATACACTCCAGAGAAATATAGACTGAGGATGGTGAAGATAGCTGGTTGCCCATTCTGAAAGACAGGGAAATAGGCTTCCCTCATTTTCCTTCCTTCTTTCAGTGAAAACTCAGGGTGTGAGGGAGAGAGAAAGCAGGCATCCCCCTTTTCTGTTTTGTTATCCCCAAGATCCAGCAACCTTACACAGATGCCACCCATGGGTGCCATTGTGGCCTGCACCCATGAAGCAAGGAAGGCCTAGAGACTACAAATTGTCTGCACTCACCCATGTCTCCATCCCCCCTACTGTCAGCAACGTTTGAGTTCCCTGGGCCTTATCTATGCCGTGGTGCATGGCCTCCTTCCATGAAGCAGGAGCTTAACTGGCAGGAATTGGTCTTGCCCATTTATACTGTGCCTGTTGCCTTGCTTTGTATCCCTCAGATCTGGTTTTCCTTTCTAAGGCTTCAACCCAAAGTTTGGAATTGAGTTAGGGACAAAAATGGTATCTCAGGAGTGGCATGGATTCATTTGGATTAGGCCCCAGATGGCCCTTGCCAATTTTGCAGTTGTTAGCTGGTGGAGGTTATTCCTCTGTTGCCTCCCTATTATAAGCAGAGTGCTGAGGTAGAAAAAGAACCCTCTTGCATAGAAAAGGAAAGAGGAAAAAAACAGCTTAAGGAGAAGAACCCCTTGCCCTATGCAAATTGGTTCCTTTAATCACTGTATCCCTCCCCCAGTTGAGACCAAGCTGAACTCCTTGGTCAGGGGAGGGATGGCTCTATGGGTCCTTGGCAGGAGTGGGGGGTGAGCAGGAAAATCTGGCCAGCTGGCCACATGGGGTCCCTGGCCTCCAAGACTGCTCTGGGGCCCTGGTGGCAGCCGTGGTTCTCTCCCACCACCTGTGGCCATTGGGTGTGGCATGTGCATGCTGCAGATGTGCCCAAGTGCCCCAGCTGGGAGGGGAGGGCATGAAGAGGGGAGCCACTGCATGCCATGTGTGCCTGCAGCTGTTGGGGTTGGGGAGGGGATGGCATCTCCAAGAACAAAGGGAAATCACATTGTTCTGAATTGCATATCTGATTGCTGGAGCCAATGCTCATTCTACTTAATATTTCTGCAGTTTGCAGCAAAACCCTTAACATTATGAAAGAATAGATAGGAGCCATTTCAAGCTGTGAAAGAAGAAAGGAAAGATACCATAGAAAAGTCGAGTTCTTGTCCAACGACTTGATGGGCAGTTGGGGACTGAATTCGGGGGCCTTCTGGCAACACTGAGGAGTGGCCTTGGCCAGGTGCCTTCAGTTGCCTCAGGACTTTATTCTGGTCCTATGCGACAGCAAGACTTCTGTGAGAGAAACAGAGCCAACATTCCTTTTACCCAAAAGATAGAGATGGCAGTGTTGCATCCTGTTCCCTGCAAGTGGCATAGCTCACAGGAAAGTCTGAGGGCAAGAAGAGACCTACCTTTTTGCATGTACTCACCCTTCTGATGTATTCCAGACAATCCTCCAAAATGAAGCAGGAAATTTTCCCTGACCCCTTTGCGGGCAGGAACTGGAGTGCATTAACGCTAGAACTATCTGGCTGCTTTGGTACCAGCAGGGGTAGACTCCACTCACTTGGTCCTGCTATGTTCCACCCCTCACAGGATGGGAAACACAGGTGAGAGGGTACAGGAGCCAGGATGAGCACTTTTGGGCGCCAGCAGGAGCAAAGCTCCATGCAGCCCTGCAGCAGCATCTAGGGGGGCACCTGCAACCCCTGAAGCTCCACAAAGAGTGTTACATTTAATGCTCTTTTAGCTTTGCTGTCTGTGGATGGCTTAAGTGTTAACAGCTCAGTGGAAGGTCAGCGCAACAGCATTTTGCACCCATACCCAAGTTCCTGTCCGGCATCCAGGAGGAATGAGGTTGCACAAACAAATTGGAGATAGTAAATATGGGGGATTTTATTGCTGACTAAGTGGCTGTCAGCAGGAAGGGGAGCTGAAAGGGAACAGAGCAGGAAGTTCATCTTTCTCCAGAATCTGGCCATTCCCAGCTGGACTCCTCTCTGAAGCAATGCCATCAAGATGACCCTCTGAAGTCAAGCTGCTTCTCTCCATGTCCAACCATAGTCTATGACATCATGCTGCTTCTCCTCTTTGCCTCTTCTGCTGGCTGAGCCTGGGGTTTTTACGGGCACAGGATTAGGGGCAGGGTGGGCCATGGGTGGTTTTGGAAGTGGCAGCATTCCAGCAGGAAAACAGTAATGTGTGTTCTCACTTTGGGCCGTGATTCCAGGCTTGAGGGTGGTGCCCTTGCCAGGGACCTGCCCTCTTCTTCCCAGAATTTTCCTGCCTCCTTTCCCTATCAGTACTACCATGGCACTTAAGAAACTGAAAAAAATTAACTATATTCACTAACCTACATGTTCTTTTGTGTAAGAGCTAAATTGTTACTAATGCATGCTAAACAGTAGACACTCAGATATTTGAAAAATGATTTATGTGTGTGTATTTATTAACAGAAATAAGTAACATGGTTCAACACTCCTAGTTTACAAAGCACATTCACTGTCTCAATTTTATTTGTCTTCACCTTTAATGCCCAGGGAATAAGTTCAGCAAAGTATTATCAACTCCGTTTTCCAGTTGAGGAAACTAAGAAGGAAAAATGTTCAGTGACTGTCTTAAGGTCACAGTTAGAGCTTGGACCTCAAGTTTGCTGACTCTTTTTGCAAAACTCTGTTATTTTTCTCTTGTGTTTTGGGAGTGTGTGGGCTAAATAGAATAAGGACAAGAAGGTCAGTTGAGAGTAATTTGGCAGTCTCCTGTAAGATTGGAAATATGCAAACTCCATGACCCTGGAACTCTGCTTCTAGGTATATACACTAGGGAATCTCCCTAAAAGTGCACAAGGACACAAGAACAAGAATATTTATTACACTATTATTTGGTAATAGCAAAGTTGGAAGTAACTTAATGTCCATCTGTAAGAAAATAAATAAATCAACTCTGTTGTCTTCATATGATAAAATGCCACTTAACAGTTTAATAGTTAGATTAGCTTCAGAAATGTTATATTGAATGAAAAAAGTAATTTTAGAATGATACATATAGTATGATAGTATTTATATAACATGTTTAAAAAGTGGAATGCTAGATACTGCTTACAAACATATATGTTATAAAATAGAAAAACATCACTTCTAAGAATATATACCAATTTCAGTATAGTGTTTGCAAGGGAGAGACTGAGAAGGGGAACAAAAGGGAATTCAGTTTTGTAACTTCAACTCTGGAATGTTCTCATTCCATTTTTTTTATGTAAAAAATAAGAAACAAATGACAAAATGTTGATGCTTCTTAATTTCTAGTGTTGGGCATATAGATATGTGTGTTTTACTTTCTCTTTTTATGTTTAATTTAGCTTTTTCAAAATTAAAGAGAAAAATATGCATTTAGAATAGAGGAGTACAGCCAAGTGGTTATGAAGATGAGCTTCAAAGATAGACCAGGGTTGAATTCCAATTCTGCCAACTTAAATGCTATTAAAGTGAAGTAGGTCTCCATCCTGCCGGATTTATCAGTGTCTTTAATATGCTGATCTGTGTTGTGAGCCTTTAGGATAAGAATATAACATTCAGAATTTCTCAAACTTATTTGACCAAGGAATGAGCATTCTTTGGGGCAGTATGGTAAAAGGTGCCTTTACAGATAATATGTATTTATAGGGTAATTTGAATCATCAATTGTCTTTAGGCTTGAAAAGGTCTCCCTTCATCTCCTTCCTGTTTTATCAGGCTTGTGTTTCTCTTATTCCTGCTATCTCTAAGCTTTCTTTGTTTACAAAGACAGAGAATCCATTCCCCTTTCCTCTACAACTCAACAAAGTGGCTGCTGAGAGGACAGATTCTTCTGAGTAGCATGGTCATAGGACTGAGTTAGTTTTTTTCAACATTAGCATGATTCATTTGATGTGGGCAATTTCAAGGTCTTTTGAAAAATTCTATCTATGCTTTGGTAGCATTTGTCACTTCTAGCTTTGGCCAGTATCTATAAGGTGTGTGGGCACAATATTAAATCCAATTCTCTCTCAGTTACTCAGAAATCTGTACTTATTTTATTTTTTTCAGGGTTCATGTTTATATTAACATGAAGATTTGCTGTCTTAAAGTCCCCTGAAGAGCATCTTATGCTATGGTTTACACCATACCCAAGGTGACTTGTCTATTCCTTAGGAAATTCCAACCAGAGACACCTCAAAAGGTGTCACACATTTCACCCACAGAGCACGGTCTCATTCATACCCCATCAGCTCATCAAACTCTATAAGCCAATGGAGTTGGGTTTGAACCCCAATCTGGCCACTTACTAACTAGTTCACCTTGCTCCACTGTAGACTATTTCTGCAACTGAAAGGAGACATTGCTACCTCTCAGATATATATATAAAATCCAAGGCAATATTACATTTATTATATATTATATATATAATCTAAGACAGTATTATATATATAATGTATTTATAAAATATTGTGTTGGATTACCCTAGTTCTTGGATTCTAAGACGGAAATCTTTTTCACATTCAACTTTTTCGAAATTGGGACACATCTTTAATTCTTGACATCATACAATTCACCATCAGCCATGTTTTTTTGCATTTTAACACCATTGGGAAAAAAATAGATCTTTTGATAACTTAAGAGCTTCTTAAATTTGATGAAGAACAATATTTGTTATCAGCCCTGTCTTCCCAACCAGCTCCTTGAGACCAAGAGTTCTTCCTTTATATTCCTTCCATCTTGCATGCAGAGGCCCACATCAATCAGTGAGAGCAGAGAATATACATTTACTTATTGAAACATGGTGGGTATAAAGAGCAACAGACTCAGAGTCTTGCACTACCCCTTGTTAGCCATTAGAGTTTAAAAATTCCTTAACCTCTTGTGGCCCCAGTATTCTCCATAAAAGGCAGAGATATTTTCCTGTCCTGTGTACTTTACAGAGTGACTATGAAAATCAAATGATATAGTGCATGTGAAAGCACTTTGTATATGACATAGGGGTACACAGGGCATTTGAGCATTTCTCAGTATCACTGCTCAATTGGCAAGCTATTTCCCTGTGGAACCCTCTGCACATTTCAAAGTGCCTAAATGTAGCCTAAAACCAAATTGTTTAACAATGGGATTTCTATGATTTCAAATAACTTATTTCCTTTTGCTCAAGGCTGACAGATTTCTGATATGATGCTTATTTTAGCCTTGGGTGTAATACTCAGCCTGGGTTTGGAGCAAATTGAAAATTAAGGGTTTTATTTCAGGTCCTGCCTCTGACCTTGGTCTCTATTTGACCTTGGGTAAATTCACATCTCTTGGAGGGCAAACTGTCCAGACAGAGAACGTTTAGCTATGGTTTTCCTTGGATTTGAAACATTTCCCCCTGTGATTTGTGTCTCTGACATGGTCTCATTTTATATAACCCCAAATAAAGCCTCATTTGTTTCCCTTGGCTTATTTGAAATCACCAGGGCTACGTACTCCATATATTCAAGTTTTGCAAAATTCCCTGGGATGAATCCCTTTATATGCACCAAAGCCAGTTCTGCTTTGTTGATTAGCTTGGTAATCTTCTGGGCCTCTTTGGGGATTTCAGAACTTGTGTTCTCATGGTGAAATGTGCCAAAACTGGCAGATAGAAAATACAAATTGGTCTTTATAACTGAGGTTCCTGTACTCATTTCCTAGAAGTTAAGCCCTGAGTTTTAGGTCTTTTTGTAGTGAGCTAGGAGTATAGTATGAGCTATACTGAGGGCTCAGAGCTACAGTGACACCCAGCCAAGTGTCTTCTTCATTGAGGATGTGTAATTACCCCCAAAATACCAACTCCTGAGTTACAAAGCTATCATTAAGCCTTTTATCTTTTTAAATTGACAAGTCTGATTGGATTAGCCATAAACCAGAAAACATGTGTTTTTCTTTTAAATGTACCTCTGAGTTCACATACAACTTTCATTGAGCCCATCCCATAACCAATACTTTGCTATGAAAAAGGCAAGCAATGGGAGAATCCCAATCTTTGCCTTCCAGGAAATTTAGTTTGGTTGGAGAAATTTGACCACAGGAGATAAATACATTACCAGTTAATAGCATTGAGGTTTGGTGTGAAAAGAACTGTGGAATTGTCAAGCATCTGAAGGCCGGATCTGGCTGTCTCTATAGACTGTGGATAAAAACATAGTTATACTTTGATATCATTCATAAACAAGCTTCAAAAGAATTATAACTGTATCATCTGGTGTGTATGTTTTCGTGTAGGTGAGTGAGTATATTACTGAGGCATCTTACATGTTGAAAAGGCTCAAGAAAACCAGATAATCTGGACCATCATGATACCTCTCCAGTGCCTGGAAACTGTTGATAGATGATGCATGTTGTTGATGCTTTGAAATTTTGTTTAAATATTTAGGTGGACAGATGGCCCAGGGCATTGAGGACAAGGAGGAGAATGATTAACATCCTGGCGTTCATTCTTACAATCTTTGAGATTCAGTCATTGGATTATCTTTTCTCTAAAAATTCAAATTCATTTGTACTCTGGCTTCTTCAAGAGAAATGCATCTGAGATCCGCCACACACTGTGACGAACCCGGTTATGGCCACCTTCACAGATTGCATCCTTTTCGATATTGGATGACTTTCTTGCCCTAGACCCAAGTGACCAAATTCATTATTGATGTGTTGGCAGATGTTTGCTCATATTCTTCCAGATTAAATGGGATTTAAATGTGATCATTCAGGTAGGCTGCTTTGAATTTGAAGGAGCATGTTTCTACTCCATGGTGAAGAGGGGCTCCGTGCAGGCTTGAGAGTGAGAGAAAGAGTTAAAGGCATTTTACAACACCCTTTTCTTTCTTGTTGATTTTTCTGAAGCTATTAAAAAATTTTTGGACTGCTTTAAGGAGGCCCATTCCTCCCCTCAAATGTCAACCCTTTTTCTCAATTCAGAATTTCTGGTATTTTCTTTTGGGACAAATATAATTCAGAACTGTGTCTATACAATCCAGTGAAGTGGGGAATTCCAGATAACTCAAACAATAAATGATGTTTCCCCTCAATGATCCAAATATTTTAGATGAATGTGTTAAAAAGATTTTTGTTTGAAACTATCGAGATCAAGAACCCAATTCTCCACATTACTTTGCATAAACATAGGGTGTTTATATCTTTTTAAAAGGTTCTTAACCATAAAAATCCAGCATTGGAGTTTTAATTCATTTTATTCCTGTTTCCTGTGGAAAGCATTCTGTGTCCCTTCTTTACCCCATTATATTCTCAGAAGCAGCTGCTGTTGCCTTGGCCACAATACAGCATTTATTTGCTGATTTTGGGACATTTATGTCCAAAGTTGGCTGAGCTGTGGGAATGCTGAACTTCTTGGAATACAAGCCTACAAGCAGTGGGTCATGGGCCTGTGAGGCACCTGTGAGCACACCCTTGCTAGTCTGTAAGCACAGACCCCTCAGTTTCCACTAATTATGTCCTAAACACAGAGCAGGCTCTAGTGGGCTTTAAGCACAACCGAGATGGGCAGGTTAAGGCCAGGATACACAGCTTCCATGAAGTAAGGGGTCTCCCCTGGACTTGTTCAAAGATCTAGAAACTCACTACACAAGCTCATTTGTCTGTCCAGCTTTTGGGCTTAACTTGGAAAAGAGGGAGGCAATCCAAATGGACATTTCTAAAATTCTCTATTCTTGGGAGTTTTGACCCAAACCTAATCAACTACATAAGACTTCCCACTGGGCACTCATTAGTTCAAGAGCAAACTGTTTCCTATGCTTCCTGCCTTGGGCCACTGCCATAATTCAATCTTACCCTGTCTAGAGAACCTTTCATGAACAGGGGAACTCTGATAGTGAGGCAGTGAAAAGTGCCACTTCTCTGTTTCAGGTCTGTGTTTAAAGCCTTCGGTGGTTCATGATCTAAAAGTTTGTCTGTGATCTAGCCCCTGCTGACCACTCCCATACTTTGCCACTTCTTACATTGTATTTTATATTTCAGCAATTCCAAACCATTTGAAGTCCCCATACTCCGAAGCAAACTCATGTTCTTTCTTGCCTTTCTGTCTTTGTTCAGGTGTTCATTCTATCTTGAATATCTTCTTCCCAGTGACTGCTCATCATTTTCTTCCTGCACCTTGCTCTGCTCTCTCTTTTATTGTTAAGACCCTGCATTGGTATTATTTCCTCCAGAAATCCCTCATCTTTGCCAGTGGGTATGCACATACCACATTGTTTTATACCTGTCTGGTTGTGTGTCTGTCTCCCCTATTAGACTCTGAGATCCTCTAGAGTAGATACTAGGTCTCTTTTATCTTTATTTTCTCTGATGCCTGACTCAGAGAATGGAGCACAAGTGGAGACTCAAATAAACACTCAATAAATTGAATGGATAAGTAAGCGTTCCTGGGTGGGTAGGGGATGATGCTTTTTAGTCAGGAGTTCTATTCAATGATGGGCAGAGAATAAACCACATCACAATAATAATAATGGTTATGTTCTATCTTAGCATCTATTACCTGAGAAGTATTGTCAATATGTGTAGCCCGTGCAAAAACACTATGAGGTAGACACTACGATTATCTCTATAAAACACAAGGGAAAGATTATGGTGGTAATTATGATAATTATAATAGAGATAATAAAGAACTTAAACTGTAAAGAAAAGGAAACTCCACAAGACAGAAGCTAAATGATTTTCTTAAGATCACACATATTCACAAAAGGTAGAGTCTGGGATTGCTAACCAATGCCAACATAATATGCTTGATCAATGACATATTATTTGGAGGCAGGTGTAGAAACTGGCCATGTTGGAGACCAATTGAAATCCTCCCAGATGCAATTGGACTTTGAATTACTCTACTGAGAAACCTCTAAAAACAGTAGAACCAATATATATTTCATTCAATTTGGGGCTGGCAGAGCCTGTGTACACATGGGCTCCAAAGGCAGGAACAGCTTGTTAATCTGGCATTTAACTACCAGAAATTTCTATTAACAATTATTGTTGGGAAGAGCAATTGGTGCATAATGATGGCCCTAGGGTATTGTTTGGTCATGAAGTGCCTCCTGAATCATAATAACAATGAGAATTATGTTCAGTCTAATTTTAGTATTGAGTCTGTTTTACTGTCTTCGAAGCCTTTGGATGTCAGTAGTCTCTTCATAACTTATGTATACTTAACTGTATTAAATATTTTAATAACCAGAAACCCCCCTAAAGAGAAAGTTTATTATACTTTAAACTTGACCATTATTTAAAAATAATGGATGTTGTTGTAATTTCTGAAATGCAAATTCATGAGAAAATACAAATTCATAATCACATTTGGTTATTATATACTTATCAATTAAAGGATATAATTTGCCCATGGATCTGAGGTCAGGAGTTCAAGACCAGCCTGGCCAAGATGGTGAAACCCTGTCTCTACTAAAAATACAAAAAAATTAGCCAGACATGGTGGCAGGCACCTATAATCCCAGCTACTCAGGAGGCTGAGGCAGGAGAATCTCTTGAACTCAGAGGGCGGAGGTTGCAGTGAGCCGAGATCGTGCCACTGCACTCCAGCCTGGGTGACAGAGTGAGACTCTATCCAAAAAGAGAAAAAAAAAAGCACCTACCATGTGGGTAGCTACTGTGTTCGGTACTAGAGTTACAGGAATGGCTAAGACAGACACAGTCTTTGCCTTCTGTAAGGAAGAAATTCATGAAAGTTTTTGATGCTAAAGAAAGGAATTTTGACTCTCAAAGACTGATACTATTATGGATAATACTAAGATTCCAAGTTTGAGTTAATAAATGCTACAACTGAACTAAAAGCCAACTGATATATACATTAAAAAAAACAAGTGATTAGATTTGGGGACTGAGAGGCGTGAAAGTGCAGCAATTGTTTGGGATGCATGCGATCCTGTAATGGCAGAAATGCTGTGGTCAGACTGTTGGGGCCTAAGAAGCTTGGACTTTATTCTGTAGAATGGAGGGCATTGCTTTTGGTATTTTAGTCATGAAGTCTTTGCCCATGCCTATGTCCTGAATGGTATTGCCTGGGTTTTCTTTTATGGTTTTAGGTGTTATGTTTAAGTCTTTAATCTATCTTGAGTTAATTTTTATGTAAGGTGTAAGGATGGGGTCCAATTTCAGTTTTCTGCATATGACTAGCCAGTTTTCCTAACACCATTTATTAAATAGGGAATCCTTTCCCCATTGCTTGATTTTGTCAGGTTTGTCAAAGATCAGAGGGTTGTAGATGTGTGGTGCTATTTCTGAGGCCCTTGTTCTGTTCCGATTGTCTATATATCTATTTTGGTACAAGTACCATGCTGTTTTGGTTACTGTAGCCTTGTAGTATAGTTTGAAGTCAGGTAGCATGATGCCTCCAGCTTTGTTCTTTTTGCTTAGGATTGTCTTGGCTATATGGGCTCTTTGGGGTTCCATACGAAATTTAAAGCAGTTTTTTCTAATTCTGTGAAGAAAGTCAGTGATAACTTCATGGGGATAACATTGAATCTATAAATTACTTTGGGCACTATGACCATTTTCATGATACTGATTCTTCCTATCCATGAGCATGGAATGTGTTTCCATTTGCTTGTGTCCTCTCTGATCTCTTTGAGCAGTGGTTTGTAGTTCTCCTTGAAGAGGTCCTTCATATGCCTTGTAAGTTGTATTCCCAGGTATTTTATTCTCTTAGTAGCAATTGTGAATGGGAATTCACTCATGATTTGGTTCTCTGTTTGTCTATTATTGGTGTATAGGAATGCTTGTGATTTTTGCACATTGATTTTGTATCCTGAGACTTTGCTGAAGTTGTTTATCAGCTTAGGGAGATTTTAGGCTGAGACAGTGGGGTTTTTTAAATATACAATCATGTCATCTGTGAACAGAGACAATATGGGTTCCTCTCTTTCTATTTGAATACTCTTTATTGCTTTCTCTTGCCTGATTGCCCTGGCCAGAACTTCCAATGCTATGTCGAATAGGAGTGGTGAGAGAGGTCATCCTTGTCTTGTGCCGGTTTTCAAAGGGAATGCTTCCAGCTTTTGCCCATTCAGTATGATATTGGCTGTGGGTTTGTCATAATTAGCTCTTATTATTTTGATATACGTTCCATCAATACCTAGTTTATTTTAGCATGAAGGTGTGTTGAATTTTATCAAAGGCCTTTTCTGAATCTTTTGAGATAATCATGTGGTTTTTGTCATTGGTTTTGTTTATGTGATGGATTATGTTTATTGATTTGTGTATGTTGAACAAGCCTTGCATCCCAGGGATGAAATCGACTTGATCGTGGTGGATAAGCTTTTTGATGTTCTGCTGGATTCAGGTTACCAGTATTTTATTGAGGATTTTCACATCGATTTTCATCAGGGATATTGGCCTGAAATTTTTTGTTGTTGTTGTGTCTCTGCCAGGTTTTGGTATCAGGTTGATGCTGGCCTCATACAATGAGTTAGGGAGGAATCCCTATTTTTCTGTTGTTTGGAATAGTTTCAGAAGGAATGGTACCAGCTCCTCTTTGTGCCTCTGGTAGAATTTGGCTGTGAATCCATCTGGTCCTGGACCTTTTTCTGGTTGGTAGGCTATTAATTACTGCCTCAATTTTATTACTCGTTATTGGTCTATTCATGGATTAAACTTCTTCCTGGTTTAGTCTTGGGAGGGTGTAGGTGTCCAGGAATTTATCCATTTCTTCTAGATTTTCTAATTTATTTGTGTAGCAGTTTATAGTATTCTCTGATGATACTTTGTATTTCTGTGGGATTGGTGGTGATATCCCCTTTTTCATTTGTATTGTGTCTATTTGATTCTTCTCTCTTTTTTTCTTCATTAGTCGGGCTAGCTGTCTATCTATTTTGTTAATATTTTCAAAAAAACCAGCTCCTGGATTCATTGATTTTTTGAAGGGTTTTTCGTGTCTCTATCTCTTTCAGTTCTTCTCTCCTCTTGGTTATTTTGTGTCTTCTGCTAGCTTTTGAATTTGTTTGCTCTTGCTTCTCTAGTTCTTTTAATTGCGATGTTCGGGTGTTGATTTTAGATCTTTCCTGCTTACTCCTGTGGGCATTTAGTGCTATAAATTTCCCTCTAAACACCGCTTTAGCTGTGTCCCAGAGATTCTGGTACGTTGTGTCTTTGTTCTCACTGATTTCAAAGAACTTATTTATTTCCGCCTTAATTTCGTTATTCACCCAGTAGTCATTAAGGAGCAGGTTTTTCAGTTTGCAAATAGTTGTGCAGTTTTGAGTGAGTTTTTTAATCCTGAGTTCTAATTTGATTGCACCTTGGTCTGATAGACTGTTAAGATTTCCATTCTTTTGCATTTGCAGAGGAGTGTTTTACTTCCAATTATGTGGTCGATTTTAGAATAAGTATGTGTGGTGCTGAGAAGTGTGTATATTCTGTTGATTTGTGATGGAGAGTTCTGTACATGTCCATTAAGTCTTCTTGGTCCAGAGCTGACTTCAAGTCCTGAATATCCTTCTCAGTTTTCTGTGTCCTTGATCTGTCTAATATTGACAGTGGGGTGTTAAAATCTCCCACTGTTATTGTGTGGGAATCTAAGTCTCTTTGTAGGTGTCTAAGAACTTGCTTTATGAATCCGGGTGCTCCTGTATTGGGTGCATGTATATTTAGGATGGTTAGCTCTTCTTGTTGCATTGATCCCTTTGCCATTATGTAATGCCCTTCGTTGTCTTTTTTGACCTTTGTTGGTTTAAAGTCTGTTTTATCAAAGACTAGGATTGCACCCCCTGCTTTTACTTGCTTTCCATTTGCTTGGTAAATCTTCCTCCCTCCCTTTATTTTGAGCCTATGTGTGTCTTTGCATGTGAGATGGGTCTCCTGTATACAGCACACCAATGCATCTTGACTCTTAATCCAATTTGCCAATCTGTGTCTTTTAATTGGGGTATTTAGCCCATTTACATTTAAGGTTAAAAATTTTCAGGTGTGGATTTGATCCTGTCATTATGACGCTAGCTGGTTATTTTGCCCGTTAGTTGATGCGGTTTCTTCATAGCATCAATTGTCTTTACAATTTGGTATGTTTTTGCAGTGGCTCATACCAGTTTTTGCTTTCCATATTTAGTGCTTCCTTCAGGAGTTCTTGTAAGGCAGGTAACAAAAGTCAAAGTTGACAAATGGGATCTAATTAAACTAAAGAGCTTCTGCACAGCAAAAGAAACTCTCATCAGAGTGAACAGGCAACCTACAGAATGGGAGAAAATTTTTGCAATCTATCCATCTGACAAAGAGCTAATATTCAGATTCTACAAGGTACTTAAACAAATTTACAAGAAAAAACAACCCCATCAAAAAGTGGGCAAAGGATATAAACAGACATTTCTCAAAAGAATACACTTATGCAGCCAACAAATATATGAAAAAAAGCTCATCATCACTGATCATTAGAGAAATGCAAATCAAAACCACAATGAGATACCATCTCACACCAGTTAGAATGGCGATCACTAAAAAGTCATCAAACAGATGCTGGAGAGGATGCAGAGAAATAAGAATGCTTTTACACTGTTGGTGGGAGTGTAAATTAGTTCAACCATTGTGGAAGACAGTGTGGTGATTCCTCAAGGATCTAGAGCCAGAAATACTATTCAACTCAGCAATCCCATTTCTGGGTATATACCCAAAGGATTATAAATCATTCTACTATAAAGACTCATGCACACGTATGTTTACTGCAGCACTATTCACAATAGCAAAGACTTGGAACCAACCCAAATGCCCATCAATGATAGACTGGATAAAGAAAATGTGGCACATATACACCATGGAATACTATGCAGCCATAAAAAAGGATGCATTCATGTCCTTTGCAGGGACATGGATGAAGCTGGAAACTATCATTCTCAGCAAACTAACACAGGAACAGAAAACCAAACACCACATGTTCTCACTCATAAGTGGGAGTTGAACAATGAGAACACACAGACACAGGGAGGGGAACATCACAACTGGCACCTGTCAGGGCGTTGGGGGCTAGGGGAGGGATAGTATTAGGAGAAATATCTAATGTAGATGACAGGTTAATGTGTGCAGCAAACCACCGTGGCACATGTATACCTATGTAACAAACTTGCATGTTCTACACATGTATCCCAGAACTTAAAGTATAAAAAAAAAAAAAAGAATAGATGGCAAATAGACATTCTCCTGCGTGCCAATACATTGGTAATGTCATCTTGGGGCACTATTTGGGGATCTCTTCTGCACTTCAGAAAAAGTGCTGTGACCGATTTTTGAAATCCACTGATACAGTATTAGAGGAGGAACAGCAACTTCAATGCAATGAATGCATTTGCCACTCCATCTCTGGAAAAGCATTAATGGAAAAACATTAATCAGTCAATCAATCCATATTTATTGATAATCTTCTATCACTTGTATGAAATATTGCCCACAACTGGGGTTGGCACTATGGAAATATAGAGAGGATTATTAGACATTGTCCTTGCAATATAACTAAAAATAAGTACAGTATATCCATGACATAGATTGCAGTACAGACTCAAGAAGAAATGAAATCCTCACTTTTATTTTTGAACGAGGTTTTGATGTATGAAAATGTTCGTTTCCTGCAGGACAATTAGATGGAGAGCTAGAGAGAGCTCTTGCATAATCTCTCAAATGTCCTGGTGACCAGACATGATCAGGGATTTGGGGAGGGAGGTCAACAGACTGAAACTATCAACAAAGCAGGTCCCGAGTAAAGTGCAGGCCAAACAAAGTGCACATGGAGAGGTGTGGGCTATGAATTAAGGTTTTAGGTCTCCAATTCCCTTCCCACTAAGAGCCTTCAAGTTAAGGATCCAAAGCTTGAATTGGCTCTGACTGTGGATTGGCAGTTCACTTCTACCACTGGAGAGCTGGGATTTGTTTGCTTTAAAGTTTCCTCCAAGACATATTTAATAGGCAGATGTAAACCTATATGTTCTCCTTCCAACAATTCTTGGATCTTCTTGTTCCTTGATGCCTGCACTCTTTTCCCAGGGTGTCTTTAGCAACATAATCTTTACTTTGCTAAAGGAGAAGGGCCTTTGGCTTGCATGCTTTCCCACCACCCTGTCAGTTATTACGTCTGTTTTCTTGAAATGGCTCACTCCAGCTTGTTTATTTATGATGGGTCTTGTGGTCAGCTGCAAACTTAGTTTGCAGTTTTTTGGGTAACACTTATTGTTTTCATCTGATTAACGAATAATGCATGCCAATGGTTGAAAAATTGAAAAATACAGTGAAGTATAAAAATGAAAATTCAAATCACTTGTAATTCCATCACCCAGAGCTAATCACTGCTAACGTTTTGAAATATTTCCTTTTGGCTTTTTTTCTATGCATATATATGGTGATTGATCATGTCCCCATGTCTTACTAAACAAAAACTTAAAGTCTATATAATTTCAACTGATTCTGACTTTTTAAAACAGTTTTTAACTAATGCAGGCACCTAAATATTTGTTCACATTTTTCATTATTTCTGTAGGAATAGACTCTTGTAAAAGAAATTATGGTTTCAAGTCTATGAATATTTTTAATGACAATACAAATATACCAATTTAAATCTTCATGAGCATGATAATGCTAGCATCATTTCACTATATCCTTGCTAAATTAATAATTCTGTATTATTAATTTCAATTCAATAATTTAGTAGGCTAAAAATAGTATATTATTATTTTATGTTCAACTTTTTGGACTACTTACTAGTGAGTTTTATAACCTTTGATAGAGAATTGAGTCCAGAAATCCTGGCCCTTATTTGTCTGCATTTAACCTTCATTTATTTACCACTGATATTGAGTTCCTGGCTCCACTAAGTAGGGTCTATGCACTGTTTTTGATCCATAAAACATGTTAACCTCCACACTACATGTTTTCTCTTCATTTAACAATCATACATTCATGAAATATTTATTGAAAAGCTACCATATTTTAGGCTTCTGAATCTAGAGATGGATGGATGAAAATTGAAGGTATCTAACCTACAGAAATTCATAGTATAGAGGCAACACATACAGATAACATGGGAAATAAAGTATAGTATTTTGATGTCACACAGTTAATAAATAGTTACTGATTGTCATTTATGTACCATAAATTATGCTAAGCAATAAGGATACCAAGAATGAACAAGATAGATAGTTTTTTTCTTTACAAAGCCTAGGTTATTGTTAGCTATACAGAACTGTATAACGATTATTATAATGTGGTGGGGTAACTTAGAAGCCGCTTAAAATAGCGGCTAAGGACCTGGCTCTGAATCCAGTCCGTCTGGGTCAAATCCTGGCTCAACCACTAATTAGCTGTACTCTGTGATTATGGGCAGGTAAATTAGCCATTCTGTTCTTCAGTTTCTTCACTGAGAAAATAGAAGCAATAACAGGGTTGTTTCATAGATTCATGCAAAGCAGTTAGTACAAGACCTAGTATATAGTAAGTTCTCATACATGTTTTATTTTATTTTAGAACTGTGATATGGAAAGCACAGTTTGTGTTGTTAGAGTATGTAGGAGGAGCACTTGATTTAGACTCATTGAGCAGGGGGCATCAAAGAAGTTCCTTTAGGAGGAAGAAACAGCCTGAAACCTGAAAGATGAGGAGGTAATATGGCACATTTGAAAGAGTGCCATAGATGTGTGCTATGGGTGTAAGGGTGTAGCTCACATGCAGAGAGAATAATATGTGTGAAGCCTCAGAATAAAGACAGTGAATGGCTTTCAAAAAACTAAAAGAGGTTCAGTGCGACCAGAATACAGAGTTTGAGGATCTTTCAGTTATCTATTGTTATCCAAGAACACACCTCAGAATGCAGTGGCTTTGAAATACAAGTCTGATTTGCATCAAGTAACTGATAATTTTGCATCAGAAAGCACAGAGACTAGAAGATAGTGGAATGACATCCTTAAAGCACTGAAAGAAAAAAAAAACAACTATCAACCCAGAATTTAGTATCCATCAAAAATATCCTTCAGGAATGAAAACAAAATGAAACCTTTCTCAGGTGAAAGAAAATGGAGAGAATTTGTCACCAGCAGACCTGCTCTAAAATAAATGCTAAAAGAAGTTATTCAGGATGGAAGAAAATTATACCAGATACTAAAGACTTCAGGAATGAAGAAAGAGCAACAGAAATGGCAAATAGCTGGGTAAATATAATAAACTTTTTTCTCATCTTAAAATTCTTTAAAAATTTATATAACTGTTGAAAGAAAAATTTCTAACATTGTCTGATGGGATTTTCAGTCTATGCAGATGCAATACATGTGACAACTATAACATAAATGGTGAGAGTAAAGGAAGCTATTTGGTTGCAAGGCATCTATATTTTACTTGAAGCAGTAAAATATTAACTCTAACCATATTGTGAAAGGTTAGGCATCAATATTCTCATCTCTACAGTAACCACTAAAACAATAATACAAAAAGATATATCCAGAAAGCCAACAGAGAAATTAAAATGAAATTATTGAACAGTATTCAAATAATTAAAAAGGCAGGAAAGGGGGAACAGAGGAACAGAAAAACAGAGAGGACAAATAGAAAAAAATAATAAAATGGTAGGCATAAATCTAACCATATCGACAATGTCGTTAAATGTAGATAGTTAAATACAATAATTAAAGGACAGAGATAGATTTTTTGTTGTTGTTAAAAAAGACAGAACTATATGCTATCTACAAGAAATCCACTTTAATATAATGTATATATTATGGATAGGTTAAAAGTAAAAGGATAGAAAATATATGCAAATACCAATGAAAAGAGAGCTAGAGTGAATATATTAATATCGGACAAAGTAGACTTCATAAAAAATTACCAGGGATAAAGAAGAAAATTGTGTAATGAAAAAAAAGTTAATTCACTGAGAAAACATAAGAGTTCTAAATGTATATATACCTAAAACAGCTTCAAAATACATGAAACAAAAACTAATACAACTAAAAGGAGAAATGGACAAATCCATAAGTATAGGAAGCTTCAACAGTCCTTTCTCAGTAATTGATAAAGGATTAGGAAGGAAATTGACAAAAATATAGTAGACTTGAACACAACCAATGAACTTTATCTGGTTGACATTTATAGAACACAAGAACAAAAACCACATTTTTTTCAACTCTATATAAACGTTCACCAAAATAGACCATATCCTGGACCACAGTGAAGAATAAAAAACCCAACAACTTAACAAATGTAAAAAACTTTAAATTATACAGCATATCTTATCTGATCATAAAATAGTTAAAATTAAAATCAATAATGCAAAGATATATGGAAATTTTACAAATATTTGGAAATTAAACAATATACTTCTAAATAACCTGTGAGTGAAGAGGAAGTCTGAAGAGAAATTAGAAAACATTTTTGAGTTTAATAAAAATGAAAGTACAATATATCAAAATTTGTAAGATGCAACCAAAGTAGTGCTTCAAGGGCCATTTATAGTATTAAATACTTATTTTAGCGTTTAGTATTATCATAGTATTAAATGTGCGTATTAGAAAAGAAGAACAACAAGCATTCAAAGCCTCTACCTAAAGGGACAGTAAATAGAAGATAAAATTAAACTCAAAGAAAGCAAAAAAAAAGAAATGATAGAGCATACATTGCAATGAAATGGAAAATAAAGATAACAGAAAAAAATGAAGCCATTATATATTTTAAAAGAGATTAATAAAAAGCTCTATCTAAATGACCAAGAAAACCCTTTTTAAAAAGGGTCTTTTTAAAAAGAGAGACATAGATTACCAATATCGGGAATAAAGGGGAATATCATTACAGAATCTTCATACATTAAAAGGATAATAACAACTCTATGCCTATAAATTTGACAACTTAGATGAAATAGACCAATGCCTTGAAAAACACAAACAGCCAAAACTCACACAAAAACTGCCACTTTCCTTGGCTGCTGTTATTCTTTCTGGACCAGAAATTCCTTAAGGATTTTGACTGTGTCTCATTTATTTTTCTTATACCCAATGATTATAGAACACATGACACAAAAGAGGTATCCAATAAATATGCATTGGAAGAATTGATGAATTGAACACTCCAATGAATTTTTCTTTGCCCAGGAGTTGATTTACAATCAGCTCTAACCTTGGGATTTCAGAGGAGGTAAGAAGTATCATTGTTAGTTTTTCATTACCATCTCTTTTTCAATATCATCAAAAGAGATGAAATCATTATCTCTTTTTATCATCCTCTTCATGTGTTTTTGTTGCTTCTTTGGGAGCAGCTTTGAAAGTGCAGATCAGAAATTGTATGCAAGCCTATCTATGCCTGAATGTAAAAAGCTCATTGCTGTGGTTGTGTGCTGCCAAACTAGTAGTAGACATGAAATCATTTCTTTAGCAGGAAAGAGAAGGAATATAATAGTTCTATCTGACTGCCAGCCTACCAAGATGCTAGGCACCTCATAAATGCCAAGTTAGGAAAGAAGTAGGCTGAACTGGCCAAGAGTTGGAAACATTTTTTTTTTAATTTTTTTATTTAAATTTTTTTTTATTTTTAAATTTTTTTGTAGAGGTGGGGGTCTCACTTTGTTGTCAGCGCTGGTCTCAAACTCCTGGCTTCAAGTGATTCTCCTGACTTAGCCTCCTAAAGTGTTGGAATTACAGGCATGAACCATTATGCCTGGCTGAGTTACAAATATTTGTAGTGTTTTTGTTTGTTTTTTATGTTTTTTAGGGGGAAGAAACTGGGGGATGAAGAACTTTTCTGAAGTACTTAGGCTAGGTAGGTTTCATCTTTGTGAGGGTTTTGTTTGTTCTATTTTTTTTGTTTTGAGACAGGATCTTCCTCTGTTGTCCAGACTGGAGTGAAATGGTGTAATCATTGTTCACTGTAGCCTTGACCTCCCAGACTCAAGTGATCCTCCCACCTTGGCCTCCCAAAGTGCTGGAATTATAGGCATAACCATTGCATTATCCTTGTATTTTTACCTTCAAAATCAGATATCTAAAGATACTGTCAAATGACAACACACACAGCCATACATAGATTTTAATTATTCTCTCCATTCAAAGATAACCTTGAATGAAGGTAAGATACTCTTGCCAGTTGTAAAGAAAAACATCATTTTATCCGTGACAAATCAAAGTATGTTAATGACATAAGAACATATTTTGAACATAAAATTCAGTCTGAATTTTTAAAACTCAAGTCCATAGATTCTGAGAATCCTGAAACAAGTTCATTGGTATCAAGAGAGAATTTTTTTTTCTTAAAAGATAAATCTGCCAACTATGGTCCACAGGCCAAGTCCAATTCACCACTTGCTTTTGTAAAAACATTTTTTTATTTTGAGATGGAGTTTCGCTCTTGTTTCCCAGGCTAGAGTGTAATGGCGCAATCTCAGCTCACTGAAACCTCCGCCTCCCAGGTTCAAGCGATTCTCCTGCCTCAGCCTCTTGAGTAGCTGGGATTACAGGCACCCGCCACCATGCCTGACTGATTTTTGTATTTTTAGTAGAGACGGGGTTTCGCCATGTTGGCCAGGCTGGTCTCGAATTCCTGACCTCAGGTGATCTGCCCACCTCGGCCTCCCAAAGTGCTGGGATTACAGGAGCCCCTGCGCCCAGCCAAATACAATTTCACTGGAGCTCGGCCACACCCATTTTTTTTTTTTTTATTATTATACTTTAAGTTTTAGGGTACATGTGCACAATGTGCAGGTTAGTTACATATGTATACATGTGCCATGCTGGTGTGCTGCACCCATTAACTCGTCATTTAGCATTAGGTATATCTCCTAACGCTATCCCTCCCCACTCCCCTCACCCCACAACAGTCCCCAGAGTGTGATGTTCCCCTTCCTGTGTCCATGTGTTCTCATTGTTCAATTCCCATCTATGAGTGAGAACATGCATGTTTGGTTTTTTGTCCTTGCGATAGTTTACTGAGAATGATGATTTCCAATTTCATCCATGTCCCTACAAACGACATGAACTCATCATTTTTTATGGCTGCATAGTATTCCATGGTGTATATGTGCCACATTTTCTTAATCCAGTCTATCATTGTTGGACATTTGGGTTGGTTCCAAGTCTTTGCTATTGTGAATAGTGCCGCAATAAACATACGTGTGCATGTGTCTTTAAGCAGCATGATTTATAGTCCTTTGGGTATATACCCAGTAATGGGATGGCTGGGTCAAATGGAATTTCTAGTTCTAGATCCCTGAGGAATTGCCACACTGACCTCTTCAAGCAGAACTACAAACCACTGCTCAATGAAATAAAAGAGGATACAAACAAATGGAAGAACATTCCATGCTCATGGGTAGGAAGAATCAATATCGTGAAAATGGCCATACTGCCCAAGGTAATTTATAGATTCAATGCCATCCCCATCAAGCTACCAATGACTTTCTTCACAGAATTGGAAAAAATTACTTTAGAGTTCATATGGAACCAAAAAAGAGCCCGCATCACCAAGTCAATCCTAAGCCAAAAGAACAAAGCTGGAGGCATCACACTACCTGACTTCAAACTATACTACAAGGCTACAGTAACCAAAACAGCATGGTACTGGTACCAAAACAGAGATATAGATCAATGGAACAGAACAGAGCCATCAGAAATAACGCCGCATATCTGCAACTATCTGATCTTTGACAAACCTGACAAAAACAAGCAATGGGGAAAGGATTCCCTATTTAATAAATGGTGCTGGGAAAACTGACTAGCCATATGTAGAAAGCCGAAACTGGATCCCTTCCTTACACCTTATACAAAAATTAATTCAAGATGGATTAAAGACTTAAATGTTAGACCTAAAACCATAAAAACCCTAGAAGAAAACCTAGGCATTACCATTCAGAACACAGGCATGGGCAAGGACTTCATGTCTAAAACACCAAAAGCAATGGCAACAAAAGCCAAAATTGATAAATGGGATCTAATTAAACTCAAGAGCTTCTGCACAGCAAAAGAAACTACCATCAGAATGAACAGGCAACCTACAAAATGGAAGAAAATTTTCGCAACCTACTCATCTCACAAAGGGCTAATATCCAGAATCTACAATGAACTCAAACAAATTTACAAGAAAAAAACAAACAACCCCATCAAAAAGTGGGCAAAGGATATGAACAGACACTTATTAAAAGAAGACATTTATGCAGCCAAAAGACACATGAAAAAATGGTCATCATCACTGGCCATCAGGGAAATGCAAATCAAAACTACGGTGAGATACCATCTCATACCAGTTAGAATGGCAATCATTAAAAAGTCAAGAAACAACAGGTGCTGGAGAGGATGTGGAGAAATAGGAACACTTTTACACTGTTGGTGGGACTGTAAACTAGTTCACACCCATTTGTTTATGTATTGTCTCTGGTTACTTTCAGGCTACAGAAATGAGTATGTTATACATTGTCATGGTCATCTCCCCCCAAATTAAGTGGTGATGTCTCCTAAGAAAGTAGAAAAGACTGCAGGGAAAGTTGGTGAGCCTGAAATGTTGTGTAAAGTCCTTTCATTGAAAGAAAATTTGGAAGATATAAATCATACTAAGCAAATGACTGCATACAAATGTATGTTATTATAATTTTGTTCTCATATGCCATGCATACAATTTTTTTCTACACATGAGACAATAGAAATATTATTAGAGTGTGTTGGTTTATATTATGCACGAATCCTTAATGGATTGCAATATGACTTCTTCATGACATGTCAGAACATTGAGGTTTTAGGAAGGACTGCTAATGTATTATTATTATTATTATTATTATTCTATTTTAAAATAAGGGACTCTTGTAAGCTTCAATTATCTGACATTTGCTATTTAACAGGTTTTTAGAAATAGGTTAAATTCAGGTAAAGAGGTATGCCTATACTATCTATCCTCTTGGAAATTGGATTCCTATCTTGTTCCTCTGTATCAGCCTCTCCATTGCTCAACTGCCCACTGCTGCAGAACTTGCATTGTTTTGCCAGCTCCCTCACAAGAACTACAGTCCTCATCTCTGGTGGGTGGGCCTCTGCTCCCCAGGTACCAGCTGCCTCTGCCTTTTTGTGTGGATTCCCTGGCATAGCCTACTCTTTTATTCTGCTAATTCTTCTCTCTTCCTGCTCCAAATGTGTATTCTTTGAAGCAGTGCATGCCTAGGCAGAAGTCCCATTCTTTAGACAAGCTCAGGTATGCATGCTGCCTGTTCTCAACATTTCCTTTCAATATAGTTCTTGCATGGGCCAGGACATGCTGTTTTGCCTTGGATATTTCTGATGCCCACTGCTTTACTGAACCCCACCACCTGTTTTTTGTTGCCATTCCCTCATGGTGCTATCCTGAACATGAGACTGAACTCCTTGCAGGTCCTACAGCTGTCCTCCTACCTTCATTCTTCCCAGGTGACAGCTCTGATTTTGGATCCCTCCATTTCCACCCAATCTGTGCCACCAGTTGGAATGAATAGAGCATTGCCTAATCAGGTTCAGATACATACCAGGCTGCCCTTTGGGACTTGTTTACTTCTGCTGTTCTTTGTTGGTTCCTTTTAACCTGATCTGTCCAGTATAAAATTTTGGGTCCAGAAACAAGGATAACATGTGAGTAATATGATGAGATGTGACTTGAGACTACAGTTCTATAGTAACAGGTGATATGCATTGAACTTCAGTAAAGCTGACCCCAGTTATAGAGCCCAATCATACAAAATATCTATGGCAGAGGAGGCTGGAGATCTCTTCTATCTTTCTCTTCCTGCTCACTAGATGTGTGACCTCTCTGAGCCTCAGTTTCTTCCATAAAGTGTGGGAGGTAACACCCACCTGAAAGGTTGTTAGGAAGATGTAAAGAAACCAACGGAGTGCCTGGACTTAAATGATTGTACAATGCAAAGTAACCATGTCTATGCCTTTTCCTGGCTCTAGAATTTTCTTTTGCAGCCATTACTTCTCACAACTGCATCGAGACCCACGTGTCTAAAGGCCCCCCATTGTTCCAACTTGGAGTTCCAGAAATGAGACTTTGTAGTACAAAAATGTGCATGAATTAAAGCTTTTTCATATGTAGGGAAAGACTAGCCATGTCCAACTTCATTTTGATTCCTTCATCCAAGGAGAATATTTTCTCTCTTCTCTTCTCCCTTCTGGCCCCTCACTTTTCTCAATGTTGAATGGTCACATGGTTTGAAGCAAACACTTTATTCTAGACTTAGCTTTGCAATGTCTCCCTAACTGTCCTCTGCTTGGCCATCTTACCTTCCCAGCAGGAATGAATTTATTGATTGTCCTTCTACATAGGAAAAAAAAAATCATGGGCTTATGAAAAAAAAAATCAGAATCAAAGTCAGAAAATCTAGTCCAGCCCAGTATCTCTTCCTTATCAGTCACATGGTCCTTTAAAGGAAATATGCTTCTCTGTATGTCATTTTCCTCAATTTCCTGACCTTGGAGGATTGAAAAACTCTATACAACTCCCAATGACTAAGAGACAGTCCTCTAAATTTGCTTAGAGTATTGCATGGTCCTAGGAAAAGGATAAAAACTCAAATAATATTTTTAGATGAACTGAAGAAAGCCTATGATATTCTAATCTACCTGCAGTAAGTCAAGTTGAATTTCCCAGATTAATAGATTGACTGGAGATTAAAGATAAGACCCGAGAAACATGTCGAATTCAAGGAGCCCTTCTGTTCATCTCAAAAATAATCCTGGCTCCCTTCCTTCCTGTCCACACATACCTTCTTAAACATGAGGGAAGCCTTTGGAAGTTTTATTCTTCTCTTCTTATGGTAGCTGCTCACCACTTGGTGTTTTTGCACTCTGCAGATTGACAGTCTAGGGATGGCATGAACCACGTAAGCCTTTTCAGTGAACTCAATGGGTGAAAATCCCATCTGCCTTTTATCCTTGCCTGAAAGAGTCCCCAAGTGACTGACCTTTCCAGAGGGGCCACATCACTCTCCCAAAACCCACGTCATTGTTCTCTAGCTTACAGCACATTCTGTGTCCATTCTGCCTCCTTCCTCATCAATTCCTCCAATCTTTCTCCACTTACTGCACCACTGGTGGTCTGGGGTGTGCAGCCCAGATGTTTTCCCCAAGTGACCAGAAGATTACTTTTCAAGTGGCTTCACAGAGCAGGTGTTCCCTTTCACCTCCCCACTCAACCCTAGTCCCCAGTTGCTGAAACCTTTCCCTTCTTGGGAGAGCACATCGTGTTGCTGCTGTGTGTTTGATCAGGAGAGTACAAGCAGGAACAAGAGAATCCCACACTGACAACTGTTTGGCAGGCGAACTCCTGGGCTTAAGTGTGTTCCTCCTCCCTTTGCTCCCATTACAGTTGTGAGCAGATGTTCTTGACTGTCCAACTGGCTGCTCTTTCTCTGGCCCCCTCACACCAAGGCTTCTTCCCACTCCCCTGCTTCATGCTAACCACAACTTACCCAAGACTCTAGTATTTCTCTTTGCCTAGATACAACCATCACCTTTACTTCATCCAGAGCTTTGCTTGCTAAGCCTGGAAAAATCTGTTAGATAAAAGACTATGCCCTTAAACCTAGCCTTTAGTTACAGGTTGCTCCCTACTATTCACTTCATTTGTCTATTATTTTTTCTACCCCTTGCTTCACTCCCTATCCCACTTCTCACCTCAGCTCCAACCCCTCTGCACTATTGCAGTTCCAGCCATGTTCTCTCTCACCTCTAAGACTTCTTGAGTGACTTTTCTTCTTTCTAGAGCATTCTCCTTTCTCCCTTTCCCCCTTTCCTTGTTAATTCCTGCTGATCCTTGAAATTTCTACCTACGTATGACATCCTCTCTGACCTCTATGTGCCAATCATTGGTTCCCATAGAGCTTGACCCCAATTCAGCCCTTACTTCTCTGTATTGTAATCATCTTTATACTTGTCTCTCCATTTATTCATTAACTTAATTTTAAAATCTGAGCAAAAGATTTTATGGCCAAGATATCCATATCTTGATTTTACCAGTATTAAACAAGGATATTAGAATAGATTCCAGCGTCCTAGCTCTCTACCTTCTTCTGACAGTGCTCATTGAGCATCTACTTTGTGTTAAATACTCAATTAGATCTTGGAGTCATAAAGATGAGGAAAGGATTTCTCCTGTCTTCAACTAGACGAAGTTTCATACACAGACTTCCAAAGTAGTATGATGCTATTACAGTGGTGCAGTATCCAAAACATTAGGGAAAACTGACACTTAGATAATTAAAGTAACCAACCTTGAAGTGATGGAATATGACAAAGGAATATGGGAAAGTCAGGTTAGTATTGAAAATAAATTGGAAGTAAGAAATGGTTTGATGTAGGGACTGACAAACTGCCTACTTGCCAAATCTAACCAGTTGCCTATTCTGTAAATAAAGCTTTATTGGAACACAGCCATACCTATTCATTTACATACTGTGTGTGACTTCTTTCATGCTGTAATGGCAGAGTTGAGTAGTTGTGATGAACTGTGTGCCATAGAACTATGAAATATTTACTATTTGGCTTTCTACAGAGAAGGTATTCTGACCTCAGGTTTGGTGCATGAAAAATAAAAGTGGCCAAGAAAATTTTGGAAAATAATTAGAAAAGGGTGACAAACTTCAAGCAGATTTTAAAATATATTATGGAGTTAGATAATCAAAATAGTATGATATTGATTTGGCAAAAGGCAAATAGCTCACTAGGAAGATAATAGGAAGTCCAAAATAAATTGTCTATATAGGAATTTAACATAAGATGAAGATGACATAATTTATTTAATAAAGAGTGCTATAAAAGCTATTCACCTAGAAGACTGTATTTCCATTAGATTTTTAACATTCTTCATCCACCCTTATGCTCTCTGAAATTAACAACATATCCCCTTTTTTGCAGTCAATATTTCTTTCTTTGCCATTGTTTATTTGTCATTCTTTCTGGGTTAAATTTCTTGTTTCTTTATAGCCTTTACTAAATCTTTCTGTTAAGGTACGTGAATAGTAAATTTTCTGTTTTTGCATATGCAAATGATTTCATTTTACCTATACTCTTGAATAATAGTTTAGCTAAATATAGAGCTCTACCCTCACATATCCCTTCCCCCCTCACTTCAAAGACATTATTTCATTGTCTTCTGACAAATTTTAGTGCTGGTAAGATGTTTATATAGACGTAATTATAGAACTCATTCATCTGTAGATAATTAATTTTTTTGGTTTTTGTAATTTTAAATTTAGTTTCTTTGTCTGACACTCCCATAGTGTATTAAGATGGATTTTTAAAATTTTTTTTCCAATTGTAGAAAATTCTTAGCCATTATTACATTATTACTTTGATGTTTACCTCTTGCCTATTTCCCACCTTCTCTTTTTCCTGAGCTCTTGTTAGATATTTGTTTGAACTTCTCACCCTTTGTTTCATGTACTTTAATAGCATTTACATGTTTTCCATCTCTGGGTGATTTTCTCAGACCTGTCTTCTAATTTTCTAGTACTGTTTTCAGCTATGTCTACTATGACTTTATTGTTTTACCATCCATAGGTCTGTGTGTGTTTTTCAAATTTCAATGACATTTTCTATTTTAAAAATTTATATCTTTCAAGAGAATGAGAAGACAAGCCACAGATTTGGAGAAAATATTCTCAAAAGACATATCAGATAAAAGACTATTATCCAAAATATATAAAGAATTTTTAAAACTCAACAATAAGAAAACTAATAACCTGATTTTCAAATAGGCAAAATACCTGCACAGGTATCTCACCAAAGAAGATATATAATAAGTATATGATAGTAAACAAGCATATGAAAAGATGCACAACATCATATGTCACTGGGAAATGTAAATTAAAACAAAAATGAGACACCATTACACAATTATGAGAATGGCTAAAATCCAGAACACTGACAACACCAAATGTTTAGGAGGTTGTATGGAGCAACAGGAACTCCCATTGGCTGCTGGTGAGAATGCAAATGATACAGCCACTTTGGAAGATGCTTGACAAGTTTTTATAAAAGTAAATATACTCCTACTGTATGATCTACCAATTACATTTTTTTGTATTTACACAAATGAGTTGAAAACTTATGTCCACACGAAAACCTGCACATAGATGTTTATAGAAGCTTTATTCATATGCAAAACTTGAAAGCAACCCTGAAAAGGTTTAATAGGTAAATAGATGAATAAATTGTAGTACATCCCAACAATGGAATATTATTCAGTACTAAAAAGAAATGAAAGATTAAGTCATGAAAAGACATAGAGAAGTCTTTAATGCATATTACAAAGTGGAGGAAGCCAATCTGAAAATACTAATACTATATGATTTCAACTATATGACATTCTGGAAAAGGCAAAATTATGGAGACAGTAAAAGGATTAGTTGTTGCCAGGGACTAAGTAGGGAAGTGGAAATTAATAGGCAAAGTATAAAGGATTTTTCAGGCAGTAAACCTACTGTGTATGATATTATAATGGTGGATACATGTCATTTTACATTTGCCAAAACCCATAGAATATACAACATTAGGAGTGAGTCCTAATGTAATTTACACATTTTGGGTGATAACGATGTGTCAATGTAAGTTCATTGATTGTAACAAAGGTACCACTCTGATGTGAGATATTGATAGTGAAGGAGGTTGTTCATTTGTGTGAGCAGGGGATACATAGAATTTCTACCTCTGCTGAATGTTGCTGTGAACCTAAAAGTGCTCTAAAATATAAGGTCTATTCAGAAGGGGAAAATGTTCTATATGGTTTCTTTTCAAACTTGATTCTTCTTTAAAAAACAGTTTTATTTTGCCTTTTAGTTTCCATTCTTTTTTTTCTCTTTGAACATTTAAATTATGCATATGTTAATAGATCTTTCATATACATTTTTGAGTGGGGGATTCCATTCTTTTTTCAATTCTGGAAAATATTGTTTTTCTGCTATTATTCTTTGCTTATTCCAGAATTCCCTGTAAAAGTGTGTTGGACATCTCCATCTCTGCCTTCTGCCTCCTAATTACTCTTTTATTAACATTTATCTTCTTATACTTTTTAAAAGTAATTCTTTCAAAGCCTTTGTCAGAATTTATATACAAACATTATTTCCTCTTTAGTCAATTTATGTTTATATAGTTAATTTTGTTAGTTTTTTTATTGGTTAGGGATAATACAAATATACCTCAGATAAACAGAAAAACCTCATTAAGTCTAGCTTTCACCAATAGGAATTTTTGTTTTACATAAGAGATTTCAAAGTAGACAGTATAGGACTGTGCAACTATTCAAGAATGTCACCAATGATCCAGCTCCTTTATGCCTTTATGCTCCATAATCTTTTATTCTCAGTTTCACAAGATGGGTGTGGGCCTCTAGGCATAATGTGTATATTCTAGATATGAAAAAGGGTGAAGGTCAAAAGGACTTTATCCCAGTGAGGCTTTGTCTGTTTTTTTTTTTCCAGGAAAATAATATGTCTTCCTAGGCACTTCTGCTTTATTTCACCATCCATGACTATGTCACATGGCCTTCCATAGCTGCAACAGAAGCTGGAATAATGAGTATTTCTTTTTCTAGCTTCTATAGTACAGAAAGATAAGTAAAAGGGAGATTGGGAATAGACATTAAGCCAATCTACAATATTTTCCACAGCACTCTTGCCCTTCACAAGATTTATTTGAGTGTCTTGTCTTTCTCTGTATTCATCCTTCCATATCAATGGGCTCAATCTGTCTCTTAAATCCCAATTAAAAGAAGCAGGTCTGCTAGTGACTGTGCAGAGTTTTTGTGCTGTGGTGCTCTTGGAGTCTTCAACTACCCAGACACCAAGTTTGAATGGCTGTTAAAATTTCTGGTAGTAAAGCTACATCTATGTCCTTCTTCTTCCATTGGACCTCAATGTCTTACAAACTCAGAGCAGTAGGCACTAGTTGCTAGCAGGGTTTTTTCATCCCAGACAATTCTTACTAGTGGAAGGCTAATTGCAGCTGCTCATCTCACATGCAGCCTTTTTGTCATTAGCCCACAGGAGCCAAACTTCTGGCCCCTGTTACCAGTTTCTAGACCCATAGCCCAGTATACTTGTTTATTACTTAGCATTTCTGTTCCACTTCAAGTGCACTGAAATGTTTGTATTTTATTAAAAAAAATAGTTCAGCTATGTCTTTTTGGTTTTCTCCTCTTATATTTTGACTAGCATGCCTATGAACCAGTTCAGTGTGTCAATGTGTGAACTAACCAAGCTATCTATGACTTTTAGTTCTTGAACACATGACTCTTTTGTGTTGTTCTCCATTTGTTTTCTTGTACCATTACTCATAATACATTTGTGAGGTTCTTAAAGGCAGAGATAATGTACTTTTATATTCCCCAAATGGCTTGATAGATGCTCAATACTGAACTGCAAAGATCCTCTATAGATGCATGGAGGTACCAATCGCTGGAGTTCTGGCTTACAGATCAGGCACATGAGTTGTTCTTGTATATATTGAATGGGAAATTAAAGGACAGGTTTTAAGAGTCCAAACATTCATTGTAACTCGGTTGGGTATTTTAGAGAATTTCTAAGATATCCCAGTAGTCACCTGGCCTAGTGATTTAAAGAAGCAGCTCTGGAATCAGACCTGAATTTAAAGTCTAGTTTTGTTATTGTTAGCCAGTTTAAACTTGTTAAAGTCACTTAAATTCTGTAAATCTCTGATCCCTTACCTAAAAAAAAATGGATAGAATAATAGTACTGACCTCACACAGTTGTGGCAAAAATAAATGAGACAATGCACGTAAAGCTCTTTGCACAGTGTCTGGCATGCAGCAAACCTCATGGAGAGGGTATCCATTGTCATCTGTTAATTTTCTGGACATCCATGATGAAGGCTCATTTTCTTCTTTTTTTCCCACAAAGCACTGAAATCCAGCATAACTAAGGTAAACATGGCTAACTCAAGGTAACTAATGATCCCATTTTTAATTGTTGCTTTGTAATTTCAGCCTACAGCATGTGTCTTCTCTGTACCTTCCACTGTTTACACTGTGCTAGGATTTTCTGAGAACTGCTGTCCAGTTAAGGTCAAATTCTAACCAGTGTTGTGCAACTAAGAAGTCCTACTTACCCATGCTCACCAAATTAGGAAGGTCAGATTTAATTTCTTTTATTCTGTCAATCATTATAGACTCTCCTCCCCTACCCCCATCTTTGCCAGTTCTCTGATTTCTATCACTTCCTATTCTGTGTCATACACTGAAAACTACTCTCTGCCTAATAGGGCAAAACAAGTCTTTACTGAGTAGAAAATGGAAATTGCAATGAAGCTGAAGACTAAAGTATTGCTTCTACACTTTGCTTCTCTTCCAAAGAGTTCAAAACCCTAAATAATAGCTTCATACACACTTCACACACTTTGACCAAAAGATATACAGTAGGCAGCAGGACTTTATTCAGGCCTGAAATCAGCACTATGTAACTTAAAGGAGTATTATCATGTAATTTTCTTCCTAGATATTTCAGTAACAATTTACTCAGAAATAACCATTTGATTTTTTTTTTCTTTTCATCTTAGTAACTGCCTTCAAAGAATGATGTTAGTTATGGAATAATGGAAAAGTTATTTCTGCCATGCATGAAGACTGAGTAGGCAAAGAAAAATGAATTATTCGAGGGAACTGTTTGAGTTTGTTTGTGCCACTATAATGCAATACCTGAGGCTGGTTTATTTATAAAAAATAGAAATTTATTTCTCAGAGTTCTGAAAGCTGGAAAGACCAAGATGGAGGGGATAGTGTCACATGGCAGAAGGCAGAAGGGAAAAAGAGAGGAACTCTGTCCTCACATGGTAGTAGAGCAGAAGACGGTGAACACACTCCTGCAAGCCCATTTTATACTGGCATTAATTCATTCATGAAGATGGATGAATTACCTAAACACCTCCCATTAGGCCCCACTTCCCAACACTATTACATTAGGGATTGAATTTCCAACACATGAATTTTGGGGGGACATATTTATACTATAGCAGGGGCTTTTAAATGTTTTGCAGCTAAGATATATGAAATTGATTTTAACCATAAAAAATTCTAGCTAGGCATACAGGAAGGAATAAAATTATTTTACTTTTTTGGATACTAGTTTCTACACACTGACTTGATTTGATACTTTTTATTACATTATTCAGTTAGATCAGAAAATCTCATAATTCCCATTCTACCCACATTCATTTTTGCCCCTACCAAACTATGTGGTGATTGTCCACATACAGACTACACTTTTTGAAATGATGCTATAGCCTGCCATAGTCTCTGTTTCATGGAATCAGATGTAAATTTAACTTTCAACCTGTATTACATGTTCAAATGAATTTGGATTTGGAGGTTTTATTTAACAGAATGTTGCAATTATTGTTTGATAATTATTTGTTTGTTTTATTAGTCTACAAATAAATCACAAAAATTTTAATGCATCTCAAAATCTCCCAAGACACTTGTTAAAAATGAATATTCCCGTATCCAGCCCTGGAAGTTCTAATTCAGCAAACCTGAAGCACCCGTGAGTGAAACTAATGCCTATCATCTTCAGGCAACACTTTGAGAAACACTGTCTTACTTTTCTCACTGTTAAAATTTTTGCAAAGGTGCTTTCAATCATATAGATATTGTCAATGGCTGCTTCCTTTACTTTTTAAATTTTTAATTAATACATAATAATTGTATCTATGGGATACATGTGATATTTTGATACATGTATGCACTGTTTTTCATGATGTCTACCAAGAGATTAGATTATAGTTTTTCTTTTCTGTTTTCTAACTTTTTTTTTCAGTAATGAATAAGAAAAGAGTGCATATGAATTTGACTCCCCTCCCTTCCCTTTTTTGAGGCTTCTTTCTGAGCAAAAGCACACAAGGAAGTTGTACTTGATTTGGGTCCATTATCACCAGTGTCCCACATCTTCCTGATTATGAGGCCTCCACCATTATTATCTAGTGGGAGACTCAGGACTGCCCTGCAGCCCTCATGGGAGCCCGCTTCCTTACCAGTCTTTGTAAGATTCTCAGCGGACTCAGCAGCTACAGCCTAATTGGAGCACTTATGCTGCCATTCCACATGTGCTGTTTATACTGTCAACATGCCTGTGACCACACCCTTGATGACTGGGAAATTTTTTCTATAAAGGACTGAGTGGTAAATCTTTTATGCTTTGTAGGGCATTAAACCCAATTCTGCTGCTGTATTAAGAAAACAGCCATTGACATGGAACATTATTCAACCATTAAAAAAAGAAGAAAATCCTGTCATTTGCAGCAAGTTGGGTGGAACTGGAGATCATTACATTAGATGAAATAATCCAGGCACAGAAAGACAATTATCACATGTTCTTTCTCACATGTGGGAGATAAAAAATTTGATTCCTTGGAGGTAGAGAGTAGAATGATGGTTATCAAAGGCTGGGAAGGTGGGAAGGGTAAAGGGGGAGAGAAGAGAGGCTGGTTAGTGGGTACAAAAATATAGTTAAATAGAAAGAATAAGTTCTAGTGTCTGATAGCACAGTAGGGTGTCTGTAGTTAACAATAGGTTATTGTATATTTCAAAATAGAAAATATTTGGAATTTTCCCAATACAAAGAAATGATAACTGTTTGATGTGATAGATATCCTAATTACCCTGATTAGATCATTACACATTGTATACTTTATCAAAATATCACATGTATCCTATAAATAGATATAATTATTATGTATCAATTAAAAATTGAAAAAACAAAGGAGCCATTGACAATATGTAAATAATTGAAATCACCTTTGCAAAAATTATAACATGAGGAAAGTAGAACAGTGAAAGATCTGACCTAATCAACTTCATCTTACCTTTAACCTCCAAACTGCCCTTGATCATTTCTGGTCATGAGTTAAGCTAATTTGGGGATAAATTTAGTTTATAGTTGAAATGATAATAGCCTTTTCCAAAACTGAACTGCCTTTGTAAAATTAATGAAAAGTCACCAAGTTAGGAGGATGAGAGGGGTCTGAATTCTGCTAAAATGTGGGCATAGTTCAGTGATTACCAACCATTATTCTGGAGGTCACAAGATTTACAACTTCCCCAATTACTCCTGTAATTAACAACACTATTGTAGAACCTAAGATGTCTTTTCAGGCTTTTGCATTTCTGACGACTGAATAGCCCCACCTGGACCCACAACTCTCAGCTCAACTAGTCTTGTGGCCCCCACCTAGAAGAGGGCTAGGCACATGACAACCATTTTCTACACCACTATGATTGCATTACCAACCAATCAATAGTACCCCTGCCCACCAAACTATCTTTGAAAAACTCTAGCCTCCAAATTTTCAGGGAGGCTGACTTGAGTAATAATAAAACTCTGATCTTCTGTTTAGCTGGCTCTACATGTTAAAATATTTCTCTATTACAATTCCCCTGTCTTGATAAATTGGCAGTTTCTGGGCAGTGGCCAATATGAATCTATAGGTCAAGAGAACCCTGACTAATACAGTAGTTACATGAATTGGCATGGCTGTGTGCTGATAAAACTTAATACATACTGAAATCTGAAATTCATATAACTTTCATGTTCCTGAAAAATTTTTTTTACTATTTTTCAACTATTTAAAAATGCAGTGACTATTTTTAGCTCTAGAATCTGTACAATTGTTAGAATATGTAGTTAGGCAGACATGAGCAGGGCAGGAAAGGGCCCCCTCTCCACCAAGAATGTCAGGGGACCATCAGGTGATTGTCAGGCAGTTGTTAAACTGTCTCTCTAAAATAATAATTGGTCACAGCTGGTGCCAGGGATCGGCAGTCTCCCAACATGTAGAAAACACCTGAAACTGATGATCAGCAGTTTCACAATAAGATCTCAGGAGTTGGGCAAGTGGGCCCAAACATGCACACTTAGAGACAAAATGGCAGAGTTTAATTGGTATATGACTTTCTTCTAGGAATGCTCAATTGCTAAGGGAAAAATGTCTCAAATGAGCATGAGCACAACGTCAGTAAACCTACTGTGCATGCAGCCTTTCCCAGGTGCTGGCAGGCCACTGTGCATGCAGGCAACCCACCCCAATGGAAGAATCAAGGGAGAAGAGATGCAAGACCCTGGAAGCATGCTAACATATAAAACCCCAAGTCAAAGGTCAAACAAGGCACTTGGATCTCTCAAGTTGCACTCTTGGCCCTCTTTACGTTACTTCTTTTCATTCCTGCTCTGAAGCTTTTTAACAAACTTTCACTCCTGCTCTAAAACTTACCTTGGTCTCTCCCTCTGCATTTCACTCCTCTATTAAATTCTTTCTTCTGAGGAGGCAAAGATCAAGTTGCTGCAGACCCATATAGATTCACTGCTGCTAACACAATCACAGGCAACTAACTGATTTGGCCTTTGGGGCACAGCTTGTTAGTTCCTATTCTAGGGAGTGAAGGTGTCCTCCTCCTATTCAAGGCCAGTCCTTTCACTCTATCCCATGATCCTACTTCCTGCTCCTTTGAGGCCTCACTCATTCTATGTATATCTTTTCTTTCCTTTCCTTTTTCTTCCTGTCTTCCTTACTACAGGCTTCTCAGAGTATAAACATGTTCAAACCTATCTCATTATAAATTAAAGCTTTCTTGGCCCTTGTGATATATAATTTTATGTACCAACTTGGCTGGGCTATGATGCCCAATTGTTTGGTAAAAACACTAGCCTAAATGTTGCTGGGAAGATATTTTTCAGATGGCATTAACATTTAAATCAGTAGACTTTAAGTAAAAGATATTACTCTCCATAAGATGAGTGGGCATCATTCAATTAGTTGAAGGTCTTAAAAGCAAAGACACACTTTGTGAAAAACAATGAATTCTCCTCAAGTGTGCAACATAGAAACCTTGCCTGTGTTTCCATTTTGCTGCTCTGTGGGATTCTGACTTAAGACTGAAACATCACTTCTTGCCTGAATTTTCAGCCTCCTGGCCTTCTCCATACATTTTGTACTTGTCAGCCCTCACAATCACATGAGACAATGAAATCAGTATTTCTCCCCAGTACCCCATGTAGATAGATAGATAGAGACACATAGATATATGTAAATTCTATTATTCTATTTCTCTGTGGAACCCTGACTAAAACAGCAGCATATTATTCTTTTAGCTACTTCTTACCCTCTGTCTCCCCTTTTCATCTAAATCTGGAAGAACAATGTTGAGAACCAGGACTTGCATTTGGAAACCTGCTGGCTAAGTCTAGCCTCAGATTTACTGTTTGATCAGCACAGTGTTTTGGATCAGATTATTTAAAAAACAAGATTGGAATTGAATTACATCACTTAGAAATTGGAAGATTTTATTTAAGAATCCAGATTTCTACTTTTCTTAGAATTGTGATATTGGGACTGGGTCCATATTCTTAAGTAGAGCTGACTAGCTGTTGTTGATCAGCAAGTGTCCTCTTTAAGTTAGATAAATGATTTCCACTCTGCCACAGTTCCCACCACTTCCTATTATCACCATCATGATTCATTCTTATGCTTGACCTTTGGCTTTCTCAACAGTTGGCTTCCAAGATGCACTTTATCATGGTCCTTACTATGGCCAAGTAGCCTGAGTTAAGCTGGCTTCTGTCTAGCTCCTACCCTATCTCCTGACACCCTTCTCTTTGCTAACAGTTTCCAGTCATACTGACTTCTTTACTAGGAATATATAGATGCTCATTCCTGCTTCAGAGTCTTCATATTTACTATTTTCTTTTGGCCTATAATATGCTTTCCCAGAATATTCACATGGCTGACTTCTTATTAAGGAATTCATTGGAATGTCATCTCCTCGGAGAAATCTTTCCTTACTCCCCCTCATTCACTTGGAATTTGCTCTTTGCTTCATTTCCCTCTTATTTTCTTCATTTTTAAAGAATTCTGAAACTACAGTTTTTCTTACTTGTTCTGTCTCCTCTCACATCACTACTGAAAACTCAAGTGCCTATTATAGTACCTGGCCCATGTAGGCCTGGACACATGTTATTTATTGAAGTTAATTTATCCATTTACCCCACCTATCTGGCCCCTGTGAGTATTTGAATATCTGACCCCTAGTCTTTACTCACTGCCACTACCTCCTCACCTCCCATTCGTTCCTTAACTCACCTCACTTTTGTTTCTAGCCCCACAGTTTGACTGCACAGCTCTTGCTAAGGCCATCCATAACCTCCAACTTGCCGCATCTCTCAGTCTTTTTTTTTAAATTTGGACTTTTTGGTGCAACTTGACCCTCTCTTGGTTTGTTTTACTTCCTTTTTCTCCTTTTTGTGGTTTTCCTCATATTCTATTCTCAGCATACCACTCTTGCTACTCTGCACATTCTCACTGAGTAATCTTGTCTAATTCTTGTAGTTTCAATATGCAAAAATGCAATATCTCTGCTTGAGTGTCCTGCAATCACCTCAACCTAGACTGAATTCATTATCTGTCTTAAATTGGTTTTCCTGGATAACAGACTCTTAAAAGAAGATATGCATGCTGGAAGTTTTTTGGGAAGTGCTATTAGCAGCAGAACTCATGAGAGGGAGTGAAGGAAGCAGGATAGGGCAGGAGAATTTGATGTCATGAAGATCTCACGTTGGAGATCAAATACTCTTTATGCTTCCTGATAGTGGTGCTGGCTAAGGCTCTGTGGGCAGGAAAGGTAAACCCATCACTGGAATATGTGTCCATTCTAGTGAAAATGAATTGTTTTACTAATTAGGATGAAAAGAGTTCAATTCAGTTGACTTGCCACCAAGTGACTGGTTATGGTGCTTATGGGATTGTTTCATATTGGGTTTTCATTGTTGTGTCTCTGTTGTTGGAAGAGTGGACATTTGGCAATGATGGCAGCTAGATTATCCAAAAGAATGAGGACCCACCCTGTTAGCCCATGCATAGCTTCTATACTCACCACCACGGCTACTCTATTCAAATGCCTATGGTGCCATCACCAGATTAACAAATCACTGATGTCAACTGGCTGAATTATTCTGTGTACTTGATTATTTATGATTCTTCCATTTTAGACCCTCATTTGTGGGCCTTAATATATCATTATTTACACTTTGTGCTCGCTCTCATAGACCAATCCATATGCCTCTTCTCCAGATCCTCTTGCTTATGATATTCCAGATTTTCTTCCAGGCCTTGAGCCAATCAACTGAGCCATTCACCACTGCCTGTGAATCCATAAATAATCTTTTCTCAAGCCATCTCTCTTTCCACATCAAGCAGATAAGCTTAAGCTCTACTCATTGGGGGGATTTTTTTTTCTCACCACCATCTTTTAGAGATACCTCTGAGTAGAGCTACATTGCAGCAGCAATCATTTTTGGCTTGTACCTATAGACTGAGTTAACCCATCTGTGCTCCTAATTTGGCATTTTTCTTCTTCCCTTACTTGGTCAAAAGGAACTCTCATGAAGGCATAGGTGTGAGTTGAAGGAAAGACACCAGGGCAGTTGCTGATGGCCATTCCTAGAGAGATTCTTTGTTATTAGCCATGAGCAGTCACACGCCCAGCAACTGGGGAAATAAGAGTCTAAATCTTGGGCAGTGAGTCATAGCATTCATTATACCATCATCCCACTGAATCTGCTTCTCCTGCATTGCATTTCTTTTGATAGCACCACCACCCATTATTCAATGAGGTTGTAAGTGTGTAAATTATTCCTGACTCCTTCTTCTTCATAACCTTTACTTCCTCACCCTAGATGACTAGTTATTGATTGCTACATGTCTAAACATTTTTAGACTCTGTCCCCTCCTGCTCATCTTTGGTTTAAGCAGTGGAAATAGGAATGACCAAATCTAAATTTCAGAAAAATCCCTTCAGTCTCAGCATGGAAAATGGATTGATGGAGGCAGGACTGGCAATAGGAAAAATTTAGGAGGTTAATGCAAAGAGATTCATAGTAGAAACTTGAAAGTTGTTTTAGATTGGAATGTAGAGAAGTGGCTAAATTCTAGAAATATTAATAAGGCAGACCTGACAACTTGGGAATGAATGGCAGAGAAATGCAGAATGACTTCTAGGTATTAACCTAAACAAGGTGGAGAAGAAAAATAACATTTATTGAATCCTATGCTCTGTGCTAATTATTTATATCTGTGATCATGTGGAGCCCAGAAGGCCTCTATTTTCTCTTTTACTTATATTAGGACTTAACTGATTTGCCCTTTTCTATAATTTAAATGTATCTCCCAAAAAGCGTGTGTTGGAAACTTAATTCTCAATGCAAGAGTATTGGGAAGTAGAGCCCAATGAGGATGATTAGCCCATGAGGGTGGAATTAATGGATTAATGTCATGATTGCAGAAGTGAGTTTGTTATAAAAGGGGAAATTCGGCCCCTTTTTACTTTCTGTCTTTCACCCTCCATTCTCCCTCTCCCCTTACTTTTTGAGAACTTTTGCCATGGGATGACTTGGAAAAAAGGCCCTCACCAGATGCTGACCTCTCGATCTTGGACTTCCCAGTCTCCAGAACTGAACAATAAATTTCTTTTCATTATTAGTTACCCAGTCTCACATATTCTGTTATAGCCACGCAAAACAAATAAAGACAGCCTCGTATCTCTACATCTAGTTGTCTTTATCTGGGAAAAAAATAAGTCCAACTTAGCTGTGAAGAAGTTATCAATCTGCTGGGTGCGGTGGCTCATGCCTGTAACCCCCGCGGTTTGGGAGGCTGAGGTGGGTGAATCACCTGAGATCAAGAGTTCAAGACCAGCCTGACCAACATAGTAAAACCCTATCTCTACTAAAAATACAAAAGTTAGCCAGGCGTAGTGGTATGCACCTGTAATCCCAGCTACTCAGAAGACTGAGGTAGGAGAATCGCTTGAACCCAGGAGGTGGAGGTTGTAGTGAGCCGAGATCGTGGCCACTGCACTCCAGCCTGGGCATCAGAGCGAGACTCCATCTAAATAAATAAATAAATAAATAAATAAATAAGATGTTATTAATCTTATAGATAGCATTTTGTAATCATAACAGATTTTGACTTTTATCATTTATCTCTGTATCTGTAGAGTCTAATGAGTACATGGCACACAGTAGGCATGCAACAATTATTTGCTGAATTGAATTAAACCTTTTTGAATTAAATGAGTTTTAAATTAAACCATCAAATAACGATTTTCTAACTGAAACCATGGGCCTCCATAACCCACACATAGGCTGTTAGGAAGTAGAGTGGGGCAAAGTGGCCAAGGTAGCGTTTGGTTCATAGCCATCTCCACCTCCCACCATGTTTTCTGGGTTGGAATAAACTATTAAAGTCTAAGATGAGATCTTAATAATGGCAACACCATCACTCGGATTGCTCAGAAATCAGCCTGGATAATCCATCTATGTGGAGGACACGGTCAGGACAGGCAAAGAGAAATAGGATTCGGTTCCAACATTTCCTAATAATCTTCCTTAACAGCAATGCTTTATAGAGCCATGAAATGTTAGAACTGGAAAAGGCCTCAGAGACCATAAAATCCAACCTCTTCCTTTTACAAATGAGGACAGTGAGGCCTGGTAGAGCTAAGAAAAGTTACCCAATGTTTCACAGTTAATCAGTGAAAGAGAGGGACCCAGCAGTCCTCTGTGTTCTGAACCAGGTCAAGTCAGGAAGCATAATTTGGATGATTAATATATTTCAGGCAATTTGCTAATTTCTGGTGCTGCAGAAATCAGTCCCCTGGACATTATTTCCCTATCTGATGGGAGACAGACACAAAATCATATTTTATCACCATGAATTAAATGGCATGATATAAATATAATGCAATCATAGCTAATTGCCACCATTTGTTGAGAACTCACAGAACATTTTACTGATCACTTTCTGTGACTTAGTTCATTCAATCTTTTCATGAACTGCTTTATCTATTAATTCCTTTTCAACTCCAAGCAGTGAATAAAATTGGAAATACACACTGAGAAAATTTCTTCAAACCACAATCTATGTTTAGGTTGTTCCCCTTCACCCAAAGTCTGAAGATATTCACCACCCAGATTGTGGGTGAGCACCAGACCCTACTCAGCTATGATTGGGGGCATAAAGGATTAATAAACAGCTCTGGGAATCTTACAGGAACCAGTGCTAGTGGAAAGCTCTGTGATAATCTTAGTAGATGGAAACAAAGCTTGCCATGTATATGATTTCTTTGGGGATTATATAGGAGTGTTATAAGACCCATAAGGTCATGTTTAAAGCTGGTGAAAGGCCTTTTAAGGTTTACAAGGCACACATCGGAATATTGGTTGGAGTTTCTGACAGTTAAGTTTCTGAACACTGCTTTTACTGCTTCATAGGGACTGACTGCTGAAAACCTATTACAACATCAATTTACATTTTGACAGTTCCCTAAATACATCATACCCATGTCCTAAAATGTTTTACAGAAAGGTTGGGCAATTGGCTGTTAAAATGAAAGAACTTCAATGAAAACAGAATTAAAAAGCCAAGATTTACTTTGAGATTTTTACTGATCCAGATGGGAAAAATGTAGTCCCTGCATCCTCAGTCATTCCAGTGAGCTGATGTCATCTGAACCAAGAAAAGCTCAAGAGGTTGCTACATAACAGTTTGCATATTTTTAGTGCTTCTCTCCCTAAAATTTTTGATACCAACAAAACTAGTTTATTGTGTAATTAGAGAATAACAGCAGAGTATTTAAGAACTCTTACAGTAACCTCCCTACATTGTCTTCATTTTCTCATTTGTTATTGAGCATTTATTATCTGCTAAACACTGTTCTAGGCCCTGGAAAATTAGTGAAAAAAATAGAGTCCCTGACTTCAGAGAGTTTATGTTCTAATTATGAAGATGAACGAATGTAGAAAATAAATAAATAAATAAAATGATTTTGTTACTGAGTAATGAATAAGGTAAAACAGAATCATGAAGGAGAGAGTAAGTTAGTGTGTATGTCTATGGGGCAGATGGGAGGGGTGTGGTATTTTAGCTAAGATAATTAGGGCAGACCTCTCAGTAATTGACATCCTAATGAAGACAAGGCCTCAACTCTCCAGAGATCTGGGACAGAGCAGCCTCAGCAGAAGGAACAAGTGCAAAGTGCAAAGACAAGAAGGAGGACAGCATTCTTTGACATTTAATTTCATGGTGTTGGATTCTTTTTCCACAATAAATATTTTGAAGGCCTAAAAATTTACTTTGGCATAAATGTGACATTCAGAAAGAACTCACACATAAACATAAAGAAGACCAGAGTAGCTGGGGTATAGAGATAGAGGTTGGTGGAGGTGAAACTGGAGTACAATGAGGAGAGAGGCAGTCAAGACCTAGATCATATAAGGTCTTGAAGACTATCTAAAAGTTTTGGATTTCATTTTAATTTCACTGGGAAGCCATTGGAGGGCTTGATGAAAGAAGGTGCAGTCTGAATTGTTGTGCAAAGCTCACATTGTTGCTATGTGGGTGAGTGGGCAGGAAGCATGAATAGGTCAGTGAGGCCAGGGAGAAGGTGGATGATGGTCTCCAGGTAAGAGATAATGGGTGAAATTATTCTTCCTTTTCGAGGACCAATTTAAAAGTTCCTTCCTCTGTGAACATTTCCTGACACAGTCTCCCCTTCTCTACAAGAAGATACAACTGGTCCCTTCTCAGTTTTCCTATAGCATTTTGCATATACCTCTCTTAAGAACTTATTAGTTGGGGCCTGATGAGTCCAATGTTTGCTTGCATATCTCCATGTAAATGCATGAGTTGTTACAAAATTTATGTTGTTACAAAGATTATGCCTTATCCATCTGAGTCTCTCAGCACTTAGTAGTGGGCTTGATTCATAATAAGTGTTCACTGAAGTACTTAGTAATAAATGTGTGAATGAATGAATGAAGTGGCCCTGGGCTTGGTGTTCTACAGTTGTGACCCTATACATATTTTTAATTCCCATGCTTTGTGGATTGTCCCAGATCACTTAGGGAAGTCTTTTATTAATTAATTAATTTAATTCAAGCAGAGTGAGGAAGTGGCTTATGTAGGTAAATGGGTATGCAAGTTTCCTGAAGATATTTTGACTGAGGGATCATTTGGCAAGCTGAATTTTGAATCTATTTTATGGGGCAACTATCAAGTTGTAAATAATCAAGGCAGAACATACTAATTTAACTAGGTGCTCTCCTGTTGCCATCAGTCAGTTTGGAGATGTTGCAGCGATGCTGCTGGGGACTCTTAGGTAAAGAGAGAGCCCAGTGATCAAGGTAGGTGGGACTCAAGACTGAAGCCCAGAATTTTAAAAAACTCTTTAATGTCTCTAACTGAATTATTTTTTAAAATAACGATGCTAGTCAATTTCATGGTTTAGTGGAAAGGCGTTGTGCTAGAGATTGAGGCACCTGGCTTCGTTCAGAGCTGCTAACCAGCTCTGAAACTGAGTAAATCACTACCAATTTGGGTTTATTTCCTCATTTGTAAAAAGATGTATATTGGAATGGCTGATCTCTTGGGCCTCTTTGATTTCAACAACTGTCTGCTTTTATGATCAGTGTCTCCACAGGGTCTAATAGAGCCAGCCAACTAATTGAAATTTCATCAGTAGTTATCACCATTTACTTGATGATATTCGCTACTAAAGAATTTCCTTAAGAATAAAAAAAAAAACAGAAACAACAGCAAAAACAACATATCTATTCTTTGTTTTACTGATCATTAAAGTTGTAATTACGCAAAGTGATGTTTTCTCTGGAAATTAGGCATATCTGTAGACACAAACATAGTTATACACGATTTGAGGACACACTAAGATTGGGTTAGAGCTGTTTTATGATTGTACTATGTGTCCCAATTGCTGACACTACATGAATGACACTGAGAACATCTAAGGCCTGAGTGAATCTTTGAAATCCAGCTATGGTTCATTCAGACGCCAAGCCATTGGGCTGATGGTGGTTTTAAAAATTACTAAGATTAGAATTAGTAAGTGAATTCAGCAAGGCCACTAGAAACAAGATCAGGATGTAGAATTAATTGTTATTCTATATTCTAGAAACAAACTGGAGAATAAAACAAATTAAAATGATATCATTTACAATAGCATCAAACAGCATCACATATCTAGAAATAAAATCTTACAAAAGAAATGTGAAACTTCAATAGAGAAAATTATAAAATATTTTTAAAGGAAATTAAAGAAGATCTAATTAGAGGGATGAGGTACTATGTTTATTAACAGATAACTAGAAAAGTGAAATAAATAGAGGCTCCAAAAAATGACCTGCATGTGTATGGCCACAATGTTAGACAAAGGTAATGCTGCAAGCAGAGGAAAAGATAGTCTTTTCAATAAATGTTGCTGGGTCAATTGGCTTTCTATATAGGAAAAATAAATCTTGACTCTTCCACCTCACACTGTATGTAAAAAACCAACTCCAGGTGCAATGTATATATAATTGTGAAGGATAAAATAATAAAACTTACAGAAGGCAACATACGAGTATATTTTCATGACACTGGAGTAGATGAACATTTCAGTTTTTTTCTTTCAACATTTATTTTAGATTTGGGGAGTACATGTTTGCTACATGGATAAATTGCATGTTGCTGAGGTTTGGTATATGAATGATCCCATCACGCAGGTACTGAGTGTAGTACCCAATAGGTAGTTTTCAACCCTTGCCTCCCTCCTTCCTCCCTACCTATAGTAGTCTCCAGTGTCTATTGTTCCCATCTTTATGTCCATGTATACTAAATATTAGCTCCCACTTATAAGTGAGACCATGCAGTATTTGGTTCCTGCAATAGTTTATTAGGAAAATGGCCTCCAGCTACATACATGTTGCTGCAGAGAACATGATTTTGTTCCTGTTTATGGCTGTGTAGTATACCATGGTATGTATATATCACATTTTCTTTTTTCTTTTTTTTTTTGAGACAGAGTCATAATCATGGCTAGACTTAAAAGCTGCTTATTTCTATGTTTTAAAGTATACTTTTCTCTTACTTTCTTTTTTCTTTCTTTTTTTTTTTTTTTGAGATGGAGTCTCGCTCTGTTGCCCAGGCTGGAATGCAGTGGTGCGATCTCAGCTCACTGCAAGCTCTGCCTCCCGGGTTCATGCCATTCTCCTGCCTCAGCCTCCTGAGTAGCTGGGACTACAGGCTCCTGCCACCATGGCCGGCTAATTTTTTTTTTGTATTTTTAGTAGAGATGGGGTTTCACCGTGTTAGCCAGGATGATCTCTATCTCCTGACTTCGTGATCTGCCCGCCTCGGCCTCCCAAAGTGCTGGGATTACAGGCTATATCACATTTTCTTTATCTAGTTCATTGTTGATGGGGATCTAGGTTGATTCCATGTCTTTGCTATTGTGTATAGTGCTGCAATGAACATATGAGTACATATGTCTTTTTTGTAGAATGACTTATTTTCTGTTGGGTATATGCCCAGTAGTTGCATTTCTGGGTTGAATGGAAATTTTGTTTTAAGTTATTTGAGAAATCTTCAAAGTGGCTTTCTACAGTGGCTGAACTAATTTACATTCCCGCCAACAGGGTATTACATGAATGAACATTTCTTAAACAGGACACAAAAAAGCTAACCATAAAGGAAAAGATTGATAAATTAGACTCTGTTTAAGTTAGAAATTTCTATCATAAAAAGATAACCTTAAGAGAATAAAGAGTCAAACCGAAGAGTGGGAAAAGATACATGTAATATACATGTATTAGATAAAGTGCTCATATCCAGAATACATGAAGAAACTCTATAGCAGGCACCCAATAGAAAAATGAGCAAGCAGGAATCTAAATGGCAAATAAATATATAAAAGATATTGAACCTCATTTGTCACTAGGAAAATTTGAATAAATCTACACAGACATACCCTATACTAGAATTGCTGAAATTAAAAAGGCTGACATTACCAAGTGTTGTGACAAAATAGATCTTTCATATATTGCTTGAAGTAGTATAAAGAACAACTATATCTTTTACAAATTGCTTGAGGCAGTATAGATTAGCATAATATCTTTGTAACCCTGTTTGGCAGTATCTAAAAAGCTAAAAATATGCATACTAGTATGACTCAGCAATTCTATTTCCATATATATGGTCACATATCAAAGCACTGATGTAAGGATCTTCATAGAAGCACTATCACAGTGATTGCAAACAGGAAACAATCAAAATACATGTCAATAATAGAATGGATAAATTAATTGTCATATTAATATAACAAAGTATAGAACAAAAATGAAAATAAGCCAACTACTGTTATGTGCAACATGAATGAATCTTGTAAACATATTGTTGAGGTAAATTCCAATACTAAACAGTATATAAAGTCCTAGCCAGAGCAGTTAGGCAAGAGAAAGAAATAATAGGCATCCAAATAGGAAAGACAGGAGATCAAACTATCTCTCTTCACAGACTATATGATTCTGTACCTAGAAAACCCCATAGTCTCTGCCCAAAGGCAGAGCTGATAAACAACTTAAGTAAAGTTTCAGAATACAGAATCACTGCACAAAAATTAGTAGCATTTCTATACAACAATAATGTCTAAGCTGAGAGCCAAATCAAGAATGTAATCCCATTCACAATAGCCACAAACAATAAAATACCTAGGGATATAGCCAATAAGGGAAGTGAAAGATCTCTACAGTGAGAATTACAAAACACTGCTGAAAGAAATCAGAGATGACACAAACAAATGGAAAAATATTCAATGTTCATGGATAGGAAGAATCGATATTGTTAAAATGCCCATACTGCCCAAAGAAATTTATAGATTCAATGCTGTTCCTATCAAACTACCAGTTACATTCTTCACAGAATTATAAAAAATTATTTTAAAATTCATATGGAACCAAAAAATAGCCCAAATAACTGAAGCAATCCTAAGCAAAAAGATCAAAACTGGAGACATCACACTACCCAATTTCAAACTATATTACAAGGCTACAGTTACTAAAACAGCATGGTACTGGTACAGAAACAGACACATAGACCAATGGAACAGGTTGGAGAACCCAGAAATAAAGCGCCACACCTACATACCATCTGATCTTTGACAAAGTTTCCAAAAACAAGCAACAGGGAAAGAATTCTCTATTCAATAAATCGTGCTAGGACAACTGGCTAGCCATATGCAGAAGATTGAAACTGGATCCCTTCCTTTTACCACATACCAAACTCAACTCAAGATAGATTAAAGACTTAAACATGAAACCTAAAAATATAAAAACCCTATATGAAAACCTAGGAGATACAACTCCAGACATAGACCTTGGCAAAGATTTCATGTCAAAGACTCCAAAAGCAATTGCAACAAAAAGAAAAAGTAACAAGTGGGACCTAATTAAACAAAAGAGCTTCTGCACAGCAAAAGGAACTATGAGCAGATTAAATAGCCTACAGAATGGGAGAAAATAATTGCAAACTATGCATCCAACAAAGGTCTAATATCCAGGTTCTATACAGAACTTAAAAAAATCAACAATTGGCCAGGTGCAGTGGCTCACGCCTGTAGTCCCAGCACTTTCAGAGGCTGAGGTGGCTGGATCACCTGAGGTCTGGAGTTTGAGGCCAGCCTGACCAACATGGTGAAACCCCGTCTTTACTAAACATACAAAAATTATCTGGGCATGTTGGCACGCACCTGTAATCCCAGCTACCAGGGAAGCTGAGCCAGGAAAACTACTCGAATACAGGAGGCGGAGGTTGCAGTGAGCCAAGATTGTGCCACTGCACCCCAGCCTGGATGACAGAGCAAGACTCTGTCTCAAAAAAAAAAAAGAAAGAAAAAGAAAAAAAAAAAAATCAACAAGCAAAAAACGACAACCCTGTTAAAAAGTGGGCAATGGATATGAACAGACGTTTCTCCAAAGAAGACATATATGTGGCCCATAACATATGAGAAAATGCTCAACATCACTAATCATTAGAGAAATGCAAATCAAAACCACAATGAAATACCATCTCACACCAGTCAGAATGGCTATTATTAGTAAGTCAAAAAATGACAGATGTTGGTGAGGTTACAGAGAAAAGGGAACATTTATACACTGCTGATGGGAATGCAAATTAGTTCGGCCACTGCAGAGAGCAATTTGATGAGTTCTCAAGGAACTGAGGACTACCATTCAACTCAGCAATCCCATTACTGGTTATATACCCAAAGGAATATAAATTGTTCTATCCTAAAGATACATGCATGTGTATGTTCATTGCAGCACTTTTCACAATAGTAAAGACATGCAATCAAGCTAGATGTTTATAAATGGTGGACTAGATAAAGAAAATGTGGTACATATATTCCATGGAATACTACACAGCCATGAAAAAAATCACGTCCTTTGTAACAACATTTATATAGCTGAAGGCCATTATCCTAAGTGAATTAACACAGGAGCAGAAAATTAAACACTGTATGCTCTCACTTATAAGTGGGAGCTAAATGTTGAGTATACATGGACAAAAGAGGACACAAGAGGAGGTTCTGGGGTGCTGGCAATGTTCTGTTTCCTGACCTGGGCAGTGATATTTCCATGAGTGCATTCACTTTATAGCATGTCATCAAAATGAACTCCTATCATTTGTGTACCTTTCTATATGTGTGTTATGTTTCAGTAAAAATATACTTAAACTACTGGAAAAAAAAGCTACTTTTCTCAGGGAAGCTCACATATTATCTTATCAAAACAATTTATAGTTTAAATGAATATTGGAGATTAGCTATTCCAGGGATCAGCAAACTGTAGCTCTGTTTTTGTACAGAACATGAGCTAAGAATGATTTTATATTTTAAAGGGCTGTAAAAAAAGAAAGAGGAGAAGGAGGAGGAGCATATACTGCAAAAACCATGTATCATCTTCAAAATTTAAAATATTTGCTATCTTTCCCTTTAGAGAAAAAAAATTGCTTAACTCTATGGTCCATCACCCTCTCACTGTACAGATGATTAAACTGAGGCTAGAAAGACATGATATGTCCAAAATCATCCAGCTGGTTGGGAATAGAACTAAGACAGGAAGTTAATTTTTTTTGGCTCACATGGTACTGTTCTTTCCACCAGTTAATGTGCTTAATCTGTACCATAAACACAGAGCTCTCACTAGACCTGAGTACCCATCTTCATATTGCCCACAGGCAACTCCTCATTTTTCCATTTCTACTTGCCACACAAAGCCTACTCTTAATCCTTCATACCTATCTTAGCACCCACCCTTCTGTCCAGTCAGGATCCAATGAGACAGTTTTAGCTCCTCCTTTATTCTCCATAGCTCATGTTTAATTGATCACCAAGATCTGTAGCTATGGTTTGCTGTTTGTCCCCTCCAAACCTCATGTTGAAATCTGATCCCCAGTGTTGGAGGTATTTGGGTCATAGGGCAGATCCCTTATGGATAGATTAATGTCCTCCCTTGGAGGTCAGTGAGTCCTCACTCTGTTAGTTCCCAGGAGAGCTGGTTGTTAAAAAGAACCTGGCATGCCCCAGCCCTTCTTGCTTCCTCTCTCACCATGTAATCTCTGCACATGCCAACTCACCTCAGCGTTGCATCATGAGTGGAAGCAGCTGGAGGCCTTCACCAGCTGCAGATACCCAATCTTGAACTTTCCAGTCATCAGAGTCATCTGCCAAATAAACATCTTTTTTTAATAAATTATCCAGCCTCAGATATTCCTTTACAGCAACACTAAGTGGACAAAGACACCTGTAAATTCTCTTTCCTAACATACCTCAAAACTATCCTTCTATTTCAACCATTACTACCTTAGATCAGAACTTTATCTTGTCTTTTCAGAACTATTGATTAGTCTCTAACTGGCTTTCCTGTCTTGCTTTCTTTCAGTTCATCCACAACCAGACTAATCTTGTTAAACAGAAGAGTTGATATTCCATTTGTCTATTTAAATTCTTAATTCAATTTCTATCTCCTAGATGAAAGATACTAGCCAGATGTGGCTATATAAATTTAAATTGATTAAAATTAAAGGAAATAAACAGTTCAGTGCCTAAGTTAGAGTAGCCACAATTCAAGTACTCAGTAGCTACATATAAAAAGTGGATATCACATGGGCAGCACAGCTTTAGAACATGTCTATCAGTGCAGAATGTTCTCTTGAGCAGTGCTGTCAACATCTATGGGAGAATATTTAAGCTCCTTAATATGGCACATAAAATGTATTATTGTCTGATCCCTGCCTTGTTCTTTCATCATCTCTTGCCATTCCCTTCTAGAGCTCTATATGTCTGTGATCGTGAAATGCTTAAAATTCCCCAAAACACAATGCCATTCATGCTATCAGACTGCAGAACATGCAATACCCTCTGCACAGAAAACTTGTTCCTATGGCCAACTTCTGTCTATTCAAAAACAACTAAAATGTTACCTCTTCTAGGAAACCTTCCATGATCCTTACCATTCATTCCGCTTGTAGTAATTTCTATACTGAAGACAGATTTTTGTTGGTAAATTTACATAACACTGCATTGAAATTTATTTTTATCTTACTTTTCCTGTACACTGTGACTAGAGGTTGGCAAACTTTTTCTAAAAAGGGCTACGTAATAAATATCTTTTACTTTGACAGCCTGTAGTCTCAAATACAGCTATTCCACACTGTTGATGGAATGTGAAAGCAGTCACAGACCATACATAGGTGAATGAGTGTGGATAGCACTAGCTAGTTGACATCATTTTTGACCCCAGGTTAGAAATGATCATGATGTCTTGGTCAGTATATACTTTTGAGTGGAATGAATGAATGAGTATGGAAGAACAAAACTATATATCATTAGGAGAATGAAATGATTAGACTTTCACCACAAAGAGAAAAAATGCTGGGTGTAATTATGCATATTGAGATTATTTTGTATAATCTTGAAAAACCTAGTTTAAATAAAAATGGGGGAGGAAGATTTTGTTATTTAATTCAGTATTATATAAGCCCATGACAAATTTGATTTTTCAAAGACCTGATAATTACTTTAACATAATGGACTTTCTTTGTAATCTTCTGCACTTTATTTTAAGCATTTAAACACATTGTTCTCAGAAGGGATTTAGGCTTCATCAGATGACCAAAGGGTACAAACAGGACCTCTGCTTGTGCCTGGGCTCTGTCTGTGGGTCCTGGTGTTCCTGGAGCACACCCAGGGAGGCACCGCACTCAGTTTGTCTAGACCGGAGGAGATAATGGTACAGCTGTAGCTAGGGAACCCCAGCTCAGCCAGAGGAGCTTTGCATGGTACATGAGCAATTACCAAGCTAAGAAGTTGCCTGCTGGAACCCTCCCCACCAAAGAATGCTTGGCCGCTTTCTAGGTGTCTGTCTGGATTTGGATTCCCCCAGGTTTGGAAAGCCTGCCATACCAAACACTTTCCCCTGCTTTTGCCACAGAGTGAGGTAACAGGACCAGAGCTCTACCTGAAAGCTCTTTTGAGCTCCATTGTGTGTCTGAGCCAGTGGGCGGAGTGGAGAAGAGGGAGAAGCTGTGAACCCTGGGTTTGTGTACATTGGCTAGGGCTAAATGTACATTGATTAATACCAGGGTAAAAAACTGTGGCCAGAGTTTATGGCTGAGTGGATGATAATTATATTTTTTTCTCACATCTTGCCTCAGGGAAGGGTGGAGGTGCCAAGTCTAAGTGTGAGCTGGAGGAGTTTTTCTTGTTGTTATTGTTTTCAAAAATATTTGCATGTTCAAATTCTTTATAACACAATTGAATGCACATTAGGTGAGTTATATAAACAAGGGTCCCTGTTCACAGATTAATCTCCAGAAATTCACAGTTGCCTAATCAGTTCCCTTTGGAAAAAAAAAGGTTTAAATGCCTAATCAGAGAAGACAGACCACCATGCACTCAAGTCTAGAAATGCCAACCCTTCAAGTTATCTAGACTGTGCCAATGACTCAGTAATCAGATTGTGTTAGGAGTCAGGCCAACTTGGGTTTACATCCAAGCTCTGCTAGATGTGTGACTCTGAAATAGACATTTGATCTCTGTAAGCTTCTGTTCCTTGTGTGTAAAGTAAATGCAATAATACCTACCTCATATTCCAAATGACAAGGGATAGTGTAGACTTGCAATTTCTTTGTGTTGGGATGTCTTCATTTTGCTAATTGAGGCCCACATGCTCCTGTTGGGCAGGCACAATGCAGGATTGTGCCTTCCTTCTCCTCAGAGCATCTGACTTACAGTGGGGCCACCTCACAGTAGACACACAATGTCTCCTTGATCAAGATTATTTTTCAGTCTTCCTTTGGCTATTGGATTTATCATGTTGATTTGGGCCAGGATATGAATCTTGTAGCAAAAAGTTCCTCCTTGTGTCTCTTATACTTGTACACCACACTAATTATCTACCAATTTTTTTTGCTCTGATTAATTTTATCATCTAGGGCATCCTTCCTGTCTCCTACCCTCACCTCACCTTTTCTGGAGAAATTCTGAAGATGCAGGTCTCCTTTGGGCAGAGTAGCTTTTAGTGCCTATTACTGTCTTCACAACTAGAGATGGTCCCTGACTTATGATGGCTCAACTTAATGATTTTTCCACTCTATGATGATGCAAAAGTAATATGCAATTGGTAGAAACTGTACTTTGAATTTCGAAGTTTGATCTTTTTTCCAGGATAATGTTATGTGGTGCAATATGCTTTCCTGATGCTGGGCAGTAGCGGCAAGCACAGCCACAGTCAGCCATGCGATCATGAGGGTAAACAACCCATACTGTACTTACAGTGTACTGTATTCAATAAATTATATGAGATATTCAACACTTTTTATAAAACAGGCTTTGTGTTTGATGATTTTGCTCAGCTGTAGGCTAATGTAAGTGCTTAAGTAGACTAGGCTAAGCTATGATGTTTGGTAGGTTAGGTGTGTTAAATGCATTTTTGACTTAGGATATGTTTAATTTACAATGGGCTTACTGGGACATAACCCCACTGTAAGTCAAGAAACATCTGTATTTGGTGGTGCTCTTCACTAGGGTCATCATGCCCTATCACATACAGTGACATAAATAGCTCAGCTTCTGACTGATCCGGGAGACTTCCAAGTTGAAGATGTTCTTGAGGATTCTGTGGGGTTTTTTCCTATGATTGAGGGAGACTGAAGTGCTTAGATAAATTGCTGGGATCCAACAGCCTCTCCTGATAGAAAGCTCCAAATGTGAAATCATGGACATGTTTGAGAATGGGTCTATAAGTTCATTCACTCGTTTAGCAAATAGTTCTTACAATGGCAATCCACCTGGCCTGCTACAATGTAAGCATCCTGAGGACAGGGTTAATATGGTTTGTTTATTACTCTCTGGCTCAAGAAATTTTTGTTGAATCAATAAATGACAGCCTTATAAAGCCAGACCTAGATGTACAAATAACTACGAAAGAAATGGAAGCAAGGAAGAAAGAAGGCTTTATCTGGCATGGGGGAGTCATGAAGACTTCATTAAAGAGGTGTATTTGAGCTGAGACTTGAAGGATGCTCAAGAGTCTTCAAGTGGACAAATGATAAAATTCCACACAGAGAAACTAGTGTGTACAAGGGTGACAAAGAAATAAGATAGCATGATACGTTATAGGATTTACAAAAAGTTTGGGATGGTTGTTGTGGGAAGGGAATGATGGGGCAAAATGGCAGAAAAGAGATCATGAATTACTTACTGTGATCTGATAAAGAGTATGGGCTTTATCCTACAGACAATAGGTGAGCCATCAAAGAGTTGTAACCAGAAAAGTGACAAAATGTATTTTAGAGAGACCACTCTGGAGGAGAGATTCAAGAGGGTAAGACAGGCAGAACCGCTTGAAGCCAGGAGACAGAGGTTGCAGTGAGCCGAGATCGCACCACTGCATTCCAGCCTGGACGACAGAGCGAGACTTTTGTCTCAAAGGAAAAAAAGAAAAAAGATTGAGGCAGGGAGACATAGGAGGACATTGTAGTGTCTTAGTGAATGAGAGAGGAGGGGTGCCTAAGGCAGAGAAGTGCAGCGGAATGGTGAAGGGGTGGTCTTGATATAGTCTTAAGAGGTAAAATTTATGTAACTTGGGTGCAATGGAGAAGGAAGTGTTGAGTTGGGCACTGATTTTGGCACTTGGATCAATGGGAAGAAAGTGGTTTTCTGGTAAGAAAATGAAGAAGTTAATTTTAGGTGTCTGTGGAACATCTGAGTGGAGATATCTGAGAAGCAGTTGGATACCCAAATTGGAGCTGAGGAGTGACCTTTGGAATGGAAGTGTTGACTGGGAAGTTATCAGCAGTTCTATAAACAGAACCCCAGAGAACACCAAGATTTAAGGGCCAACCAGAAAGAGAAAAAGAAAAAAAAACAGGAAAGAAAAGGGCCTAGATCAAGAGAGAAGAGAGGTTCAAGAATGAGGAGGGCCTCAACAATGCCAAGTGAAGATAAAGACCACTGGATTAGGAACTAAGAAACTGTGGAGAACAGGAAAAAACTATTTCGGTGGTAAAGTGGGGGCACAGGATAGGTTCCAGTGGGTTACAGAGGAAATGAGAGGTTAAAAAGTGAAGACGGCAAGTGTAGATACTTATTTCTAGATATTCAGTTGGCCAAGGGCAAAGCCAAAAGTAGAATGGAACTAAGAGCAATTGATAGGCTTTAAGAAGGTTTTTATTTGCTTTTTGTTGTTATGTTTTCTGTTTTGTTGTTAAAGATAGAACAGATCTGAGCATATTTATGTAGGATGGGAAAATAATTAGGAGAGACAGGGAAAGTGACCATACAGGCAAGAGGGGTTTCTTTTGACGGAATTAAGTAATGGGTTTAAAGAGAGAGAGATTAGTTGTGGATAGAAGGAGAGACCTTTCTTCTTTGTACGTGAGCTAATGATAGAACCTGACACAGATAAGCAACCTAACTAGAATTTACAATAGCCAACTGGCCTTACAGTAGATGGTCTTTCAGACACTATCCAGAAAAAAAGAGAAAGGACCCTAGGAACTACAGACTCCTAGGTGTCTCACTGTCATCTTTCTTACTCAGCCTGGGAATGATGGGTGAAAGCACAGCCTTTGGAACCAGACTCTATGAATTTACATGACAGCTATTCTACTTATTACTGCCCATGCAAACTTGGGTAACTTCATTTACATCTAGGTGCAGATTGCTTCATCTGCAAAATGGTTGTATTAACACTACATCCTATATAGAATTGGGTGGAGATTACATAATATATAGGTAAAACACTCAGAACAGTACCTGGTACCTAATAGGCACAGAATAAATGCTAGCTCCTATGATACCAGGAAAGATAGTAGGATCACCAGACACTGAAAGCAAACACAACTCATAAGGAGAAAGACAGCAAGATTTATAATGTAGAAAGGAAACTTCTCAGTTTTACCAAGAATGAGGGAAGGGTATACAATATAACCTGTTTATATTTCGAAGAAAAAATGTTTTATAGATTATAAACCAAAAGGTAAACTTTCAATCAATACTTCAACTTGTATTTATGGAAAAAAATCTAGAACACAAAAGTCACTCTGAATTGCTTGAAGATATTATCCCATTATGTTGCCATAACCCCCAACACTAAGAGAATTCTAGATGTTATCAGGAGTGAATATAGAAACTCCTGGGAAAACTTTGTGTTTCCCTTGTACAAAATGGGTATGTTCACATCTGTAATATCATGTATAGTTTGGGATGTGTGTTTTAGTCAGTTCTCACACTGCTAAAAGACATACCTGAGTCTGGGTAATTTATTAAAAACAAAGAGGCTTACAGTACTGTGGGCTATATAGGCTTCTGCTTCTAGGGATGCCTCAGGAAACTTACAATCATGGCAGAAGGTGAAGGGGAAGCAGGCACCTCTTCACATGGCCTGTGAGAGAGAGAAAGAGAGAGAGAGAGAAAAGTGAGAGGTGCTACATACTTTCAAACAACCAGATCTTGTGAGAACTCTATCATGAGACAGCACTAGGAGACAATGCTAAACCGTTAGAAACCACCCCCATGATTCAATCACCTCTCACCAGGCCCCACCTCCAACACTAGGAATTACAATTCAACATGAGATTTAAGTGGGGACACAAATCCAAGCCATATCAATGTGACACCTCAAAAAATAAAAAGAGAGAAGGAAAGATACATTCAGGTGTATCTGAGTAGTGAATGTACAAACATTTAACTCATGTAAGGCTAACAAATGAGGTGTGTAAGCACTTCAAACAGAAATCAAATTTATAAATTTATGAATATGGATATTTGTCAGTTTATGATTAAGAAAATTAAAGCTCTGAGAGTTTATATTACTTACTCAGAGTTTATGTATTCAGTGCTGCAAGTGGCAGAACTGAGATTCCTAGGACTGCAAGCGGAAGAACTGGCATTCCTAGAATCTGTAGTTCTTTCCGTATACTATGTTGCAAGCAGATGACAGAATCTTCCAGGAAATGGAGGAAAAAAAGGTGAGGAAGCTTCTGTGTGACTAGACTTTGACTAAGTGATTATATGATCAAAATTGAAGATGGTGATGGAAATTGGAAATTGAAATTGATAGACATTATTTACTTGGAAAACATTTTCAACCCCTCACATAAGTTACATTCCTGTTAAGTATTTTCTTATTCCCCCCTATGCTTTTCTGCCATAGCATTCATCACTGTTTTTGATTACATATTTACCTCTGTGATTATTTCATGAACGTTTGTTTCTTCCTCAGTTTATTTAACAAAATGAGAATGAGGATGGTATGTAATTTGTGTATGTAATTAGTGTATGCCCAAGACCTAATATAGTATATGACAAATAGTAGATGCTCAATAAATAATTGACAAATAAATAAATGGACACACCCACACCCATTAAGACTTGCAGACGTAAACAGAAGACAAATAAAAATAAGAGCCATCAGTAAATTTTCCTGTGAATAAATAAAAAAATATAGTCTGGGTGCAGTGGCTCACGCCTGTAATCCCAGCACTTTGGGAGGCTGAGGTGGACGGATCACCTAAGGTCAGGAGTTCATGACCAGCCTGGCTAACACGGTGAAGCCCTGTTTCTACTAAAAATACAAAAAATTAGCCGGGTGTGGTGGTGCACACCTGTAATCCCAGCTACTCGGGAGGCTGAGGCAAGAGAATCCCTTGAACCTGGGAAAAGGAGGTTGCCGTGAGCTGAGATCATGCCATTGTACTCTAGCTTGGGCAATGAGCAAAAACCCTCTCTCAAAAAAAAAAAAAAATCAAAGAAATATAACTACTGAGAGTGCCAAATCAGGGTAAAGGAATAGAGAGTGTCGCAAGGGAGAGATTACTTTTACATACCATTCTCACTGACTCCAAGGGACTCTATTTTAGATAAGGTGCCAAATGAAATTAAAAAGTAAGGTGTGAAAATGTCTGAGAGAAGGGAGATTCAGGTCTAAAAACAGAAAAGAGTGTGATATATTGGAGATACATCAAGCAGACCAATGTGGGCATAGAGGAACATGGAGGAAGTGAGGTTACAGTGATGACCAGGCCTGATCACACAGAGCTCATAGGTCAGTGGAAGAACCTTAGACATTATTTATGGCAGGAAGATGCTTAAGGGTTTTAAGCAAAGCCTTGACATGCCTGCTTTATATTTACCAGGATCACTCTTGGTGCTGCAGAGAGAATAGAATTTAGAGGTTCAAGAGTGAAAGCCAGGAGACCACTGAGGAGATTCGACAGCCGTCCAGGAGAGAGAAGATAGTGACTTGAACTATGTAAAGGGTGAAAGGAGTGAAAAGTGTGCAGATAAATGTTGGATGCAGGACCAACATAATGGATTTAATGTGAGGTGTGACACAAAAGGAGGAATCATAAATGATTTCCAGGTTCTTTGCTAGAGTGGATGATGATATTTACTAAAATGAGGTGGAGAGGTAGGGATGAGAGGAATAACAGGAATCTGGACTGGAGTGGGAAGATGGTGTGGAAACAACAAGATATGTTAAGTGTGAGATTCCTGTCGGATATCCACATAGATGTCAGGTAGGCAAGTATACGTGTCTGGAGTTCAAGAGAGAGGCCAGTGCTAAGGATTCAACTCAGCACCCTTCAGAGTATGGGTGATATTTAGAGCCCGGGGAAAAAAAGCTGAAGGACCAAACCCAGAGATGCTCTTAGAAGAAAGAAAAAAGAAACCTGTAAGAGAGACTGAAGATGAGCAACCAGTGAGGCAGGAGACAAACCAGAAATGTGTGGCTGCTGGAAACCAAGTAAAGGAAATGAGCTTTGTAAAGGAAGGTGAGATTACCTGCATGAAGTGCTGCTTCCAGTGTCACTCAGGGTGAAGGCAGAACTGTCTACAGAGCTAGCAAATGGAAAATGCCAGTGACCTTGGCAATAAACTTTTTGGTCCAGTGGCAGAAATAAAAACCTGGTGAAAGATAAAGAGCTGGGAATGATAAATATGGATATCTCTTTTACAGAGTTTAACTAGATAGGATGAAAGGGAGGGATTTCGTTTGTGTTTTTTGCTGTATTTTTAAATGTCAGGAGATAATACAGCATGTTTTATGTTGGTTATGACTTAGTGACCAGGAGGATAAATGCTGATTCTGGGGGGAGAGGATGTAGAGCAGCACCCTGAGAGGTGAGAGGGGTACAGATCAAGAGACTGATACAAGAAGTTGCCTTGGAGAGGACAGTCCATTTACTGGAAGGAAGGAAGTGAAGATTATTGAACACCTGCTTTCTCTACATGAATCAACTCATATAATCTTCACCCCAAGCTGCTGAGGTTGATGTATTTTCTCCATTTTACAGCTGAGCATAGAGCTTTTCAGGCACTTCTCTAAGATCTGAGAAGGGGCAGAGGCAGCATCTGAGCCTAGGCAGTGTGGCTCCAAAGCACTTGCTCTTACCCACCACACTTTGCAGAGAAAATAGTTACAGATATAGGGTGCATGTATATTTGACAATGGGAAAATCTGATATCCTCTTCTGATTGCATCAATTCTCTCCATGCAACAGGAACCAAGGCCATTAGCCGGGAGTAGGGAATAGGGAGAGTGCTGGAGGTGAAGAAGGATGCAGAAGACATAGTGTGAAATAACTGTCTTGAGAAGGAGAGAGTGAATTGTCTAGGGAAATGCAGGAGTATTGCCAGGCAACCCTGAAGACCAATGTGAACTTGGTGGCCATAAGTTTGAAGGAAAACCAGTAAGCAGAGTTTTGTGTTTTTCTCCTTCCAGTTTTGGCTGCTTGGGTACAGGTCCAGGTTAGGGAGAGAATTGGTTTTAATTCAGTTTGAGATTTTCCCAGGTAGGTAAAATGGCAGGAAATAAGGGTGAGGTGATTGAGAATATATGCAAGGAAGTTTGGGAGATTGTAATCGTGGACTATGAGACCTGAATTGTCTAGTGAAAAAGATGACACAAAACAGTGTTAGAGAAAAAAATTGCTTGAGTTGGAGAAATAAGAAAAAGTGAATGACTGTCTCCAGTGATTTTGAAGGCATCAAAAATGATGACAAGTGTAATGGCGCAGAGAAAGACTGTGAGCTAGATGCTAAAATATTCACAGAAGGTGTGGAGTGGTTGCAAAAAGGAGAGGCAGTGAGGGACGCAATTGTATGACAAATACTTAGGGGAATTTCTTCTCAAGCAAGGAAGGGATGTTGAAAAGGTAAAGATATCCACATTTCAGGAGAATCTGAGGTCTGAGGCATAAGGGATGTAGAAAGAGAAAACAATCTGGGGAGAAAGCTGTGTCTTCAGGAGAAAGTTACTTTTGAGCTAAAACAAGAAGGAAAGAAAAGGTTCTAAGAAGGAGCTGAGGATTTAGATTTAGTTGATTATAGTCCATGAGTTTTTCAAGTTGAGGAGAGGTGGGAGATTAGAATAGATTCAGGGCTTTATTGAGCCATGTCGGAATAAAATTCCAGGTGAAGAGGCTTGGACTTGGGACTGCTTGCTGATGGTGTCTCAAGTAAACAGAAGTGTGAGTCACAGTAGATTTGGTCCTGACAGTTCCATGGGAGAAGGTGTGTTATCAGTTTTATTCATGGCTTACTTCTTGGTATGTCTGATCTTTAAGGTAGATGAGCTTACTTTGTGCTGGTAGTATAATAAGATTTTTCACATTCATTGATTTTCTTGTCCAATGCTAACACCAATTCAATTAGCCCAGTTTTACAGAAAACAAAACTGAGACTTACTATGTGGCAGAAGTAGCACTGAAACTCGTGCACATCTGATAGTAGAACTTGTTTCCCTGATCATGGCATATATTGAGGTGGTTCTTGGCTTGAGTGAAAAATGCTTATTATAAGTCACAACTTCTCATTTCCCATATATTACTCAGTATATAATAACTTAATATAGGGTGGGTTATTTTGATGTGTATGATGCTTAATGTTGTACTATCTTGACTGGGCCACAGGGTACCCAGATATTTAGCCAAACATTCACTGGATTTCTGTGAGGTTGTATTTAGATGAGATTAACATTTACACTGGTAGATTAAGTAAAGCAGATTGCCCTCAATAATGTGGGTGGCCCTCACCCAATCAGTTGAAAGCCCAATAGAGCAGAAAGTCTGCCTATCTCTTAAGTGAGAGAATTATTCCTGGCTGAATGCCTTTTAACTGGGACATTGGATTTTTTCTTGCCTTTATATTCAAACTGAAATTTTGGCTCTTCCTGGGTGTGGATCCTGCCAGCCTTCAGACAAGAACTATACAATGGGCATTTTTGGTTCTCTGGCCTTTGGACTCTGACTAAAACTAAATCATCAGCTCTGGTGGGTCTCCAGCTTGTTGGCTCACCCCGCAGATCTGGGGACTGGCTTGCCTTCTCAATCGCATGAGCCAATTATAATAAATCTGTTTCTCTATATATACATTCTATTGGTTCCATTTCTCTGGAGAGCCCTGACTGATATAGATTTTGGAACTGAGACTGGTTTTAGAAGAACAGAATTTTAAGAATGGGTTTTTTCTGAATTGGTTTTATAGCTGCTGAAATTGGCTGTCCAATCTGATTAGATTTAAAATGCTGATGACTTTATTTCCGGTAGTAAAGAGAAAACTGATAATCATGGTGTGCTCTGGCAATAGATAAACAGAAAATATGACCACTGGATGCTCCTAATCGACCACTTTTGAGAAGCAAGGATTTGGGTAATTATGTACATAATACTTTTGAACATTTTAGTCAAACGAATGAGTAAAATGAAATGAACCGGTTGCTGCTAATGTTGCTGGACAAAGTGGGGAGAGAAAAGGATGAGCTCAGGATTCAAATTCCCAGCTGAAAGGCTACATAAATGACCTGAAAGTTTCTGTCTTCCTTGAAGGAAACCTTCATCTCCTGCAGCTGCAGAGCCAGGTTTGCTGAGTTATAAATCCAGAGTCTCATCCTGCAACTGGCTGGATTACAATGCAAGTTGAACTCCTGGCCTCAAAGGATGTCTACTGTTAAAGTGAGGTCATTGGTTGAAAAGAAATAGGGTCCTGAAAGTTGGAATGGGAATGTATGGGATGACCTTGATGAAAACGGGGACATTAAAGTCTTAAATTCTAAGCCTTCTTTGCCTCTCCACCCCTAGTGGAAGTGGTCTACCCTCCCCTGTCTGAAGGAATTAACCCTTTATTGCTTGAGGAAACTGAATGGCCTCCCCTGAGACAATTACCTTGCAAGAAATGATTATTCTCCTCAGAACCCACTCACACAATACCTCATTGCTTTTAGACAAATAACTAGACTCAATTTCCAGCAGGCCCCTAAAGGTGAGGTATAGAGCATGACACATGAAGAGGCATAGCACTTTCCAAAATAACTGTTTGAGTTTTTTAAATTAATACAACCAAATATCTGAGAATATGTAGGGTTATAGATATTAAAGGTGTGGGATAATGGTGGTGGAAAAATAAATTTGAATCAGACTGATTGATATGGGCTTACTAAGCAGCAATTTAGCATTTACTGTTGCAGCTCAGGGAGTTAGAAAGAGCTCTAACAGTTTGATGGGTAATCTAAAACACGGACCAAAATGTGACCCATATTGAGCAAGTTAGAAATGCCAGGCTTGTTTTAGCTTAATGTAGAGGAAGGGATTTGGGGGCTTAGGGAGATTGGGAGACTTACCCACCCTGAAAGGGTCCAGAGAACACATCTTTCATCATGTCTAAGAAATAAATTTGTCAGAGGAGTCCTACATCCAAGAGCTCTGTGATTGCCCTTTTCTGCAATCACAGAGACCTTACAGTGGGAATGGCAATGCCTGAATTGGTAAATCTAAATGCAAGGAGAGTAACTGGATCCTGAAATGGCAGGGATCAAGTGGAAGCACTCAAGTACCAAAGGCAAGGTGGACATGGTTACTGTAATGGACAGATGAGTGAAAGCAGCAATCAGAATAGTCTGACTCATGCAGTCCTGTGGCATTGGGAAGTTGATCATGGTGTCCTTGGGGGTAAAATGGATAAAAAACTTACTAAGTCTTCACCTGATTTGATAAGAAGCAAAAACATTCTAGGTCAAGTGAATCAATGTCTAACCTGAATAATAAAAACAAAGAATCACAGCCCCACAACCAATTTGATACCTTGATCCAGTTTACAGACCCAGTATCACTACAGTGTAGGGGAAGCCAGGTTTCTTGAGGAAGAACCCTGGCACACTGCTAAAAGTTTATACTATTAATATGTTCTTCCACTCTTCTCCAAAGGTACCTATAGCTTTTTACTAGGGTAACTCTGCATTGGGGAAAAGAAAACAATCAGCTCTTTCAGGAATTTCGAGACACTGGCTCTGAACTGACATGAATTCCAGAAGACCCAAAAGGTCGCTATGGTCCACCAGAGTAGGGGCTTACAGGTCAAGTGCTTTCATGGAGTTTTAGCTTAGGTCTGTCTCACAATGGGCCCAGTGGATCTGAAACAATCCTGTAGTTATTTCCCCAGTTCTGAAATGCATAATTGGAATAGACAAAATAAGCAGCTGGCAGAATCTGTACGTTGGTTCCCTGACCTGTGGAGTGAGGGATATTATGGTGGGAAACGCCAAGTGGAAGCCACTGAAACTGCCTTTACCTAGGAAAATTGTAAGCCACAGGTAACACCACATTGCTGGAGAGATTGCAGAGATTAGTGCCACCATAAAAGAACTTGAAAGATGCAGGAATCGTGACTCCCAATATATCCCCGTTTAACTCACTTATTTGGCCTGTGCAGGCAGATGAATCTTGGGAGAATGACAAATATGTTTAACCAGGTGGTGATTCCGATTGCAGCTGTTATACCAGATGTGGTTTTATTGCTTGATCAAATTAATGCATACCCTGGTACCTGGTATGCAGATATTGATCTGGCAAATGCCTTTTTCTCCATACGTGTCAATTAAGGACCACCAGAAGCAGTTTGCCTTTAGCTGGCAAGGCCAGTAATATACCTTCATTGTCCTATCTCAGGGGTATCTCTCCCAGCGTGTATCATAATAGCAACTTAATATGTTGTTATTATATATTACACAAATATCAACTCTCCAGCTTATATCATAATTTAGTTCACAGGGATATTGATCACCTTGCCATTCTTTGGGCCATTACATGCCGGACCTTCCACAAGCCATTACACTGGTCAATGACATGCTGATTGGACCTAATGAGCAAGAACTAGCAACTACTCTAGACTTATTATTAATACATTTGCATGTCAGAGGATGGAAAATAAATCAGATGAAAATTTAGGGGTCTTCTACCTCAGTGAAATTTCTAGGGTCCAGTGGTGTGGGGCCATGATGAGATATCCCTTCTAATGTGAATGATAAGTTGTTACATCTGGCTTCTACAACCAGGAAAGAGGCACAATGCCTACTGAGCATCTTTGAAGTTTAGAGGTAAATGTTCCTCATTTGAGTGAGTTACTTCAGCCTGATATGGTTTGGCTCTGTGTCCTCACCCAAATCTCACCTTGAATTGTAATAATCCCCATGTGTCAAGGGTCGGATCAAGTGGAGATAATTGAATCATGGGGGGGGGGGTTTCCCCCAAGCTGTTCTCGTGAGTGAGTTCTCATGAGATATGATGGTTTTATAAGGGGCTTCCCCCTTTGCTCGGCACTCATTCTGTCTCTTGTTGTCCTGTGAAGAGGTGCCTTCTGCCATTATTGTAAGTTTCCAGAGGCCTCCCCAGCAATGGAGAGCTGTGAGTCAATTTAATCTCTTTCCTTTCAAAATTTCCCAGTCTCAGGCAGTTTTTTATGGCAGCATGAGAATGCACTAATACAAGTCCATTTACCAAGGGACCCAAAAAGATGCTAGTCTTGAGTGGGATTCTGAAGAGAAGAAGGCTCTGCAACAGGTCAAGGCTGCTGTGTGAGCTACTCTGCCACTCAGACCATGTGACCTAGAAGATCCAATGGTCCTTGAAGTGTCTGTGGCAGATAGTGATGCTGTTTGGAGCTTTTGCCAGGCCCCTATAAGTGAATTTCAGCATAGTTCCTTAGGATTTTGGAATAAAGCCTTTCCATCCTCTGCAGATAACTGCTCTCTTTTTGAGAAACAGCTCTTGACCTCCTACTGGACTCCAGGAGAGGCTGAATGCTTAACCATGGATCACCAAGTACCATGCAAACTGAGCTTCCCATCATGAACTGGGTGTTATCTGACCCACCAAGCCATAAAATTGGGTGTGCAATGGCGATACAGGCATTGGGTAAATACAGCTGTCCTAAATGGGAGAAATTGGCCAAAACAGAGGGGCTATAGGCCCCATGCAAGTCTGAAACCCAGCAGGGTAGTCAAATCTCAAAGCTCTAAAATGATCTCCTTTGACTGCATGTCTCACATCTAGGTCACACTGATGCAAGAGGTGGGTTCCCATGGTCTTGGGAAGCTCCGCCTCTGTGGCTTTGCAGGGTACGGGCTCCTTCTTAGCTGCTTTCATGGGCTGGTGTTGAGTGTCTGTGGCTTTTCCAGGTACATGGTGCAAGCTGTTGGTGGATCTACCATTCTTGGGTCTAGAGGATGGTGGCCCTCTTCTCATAGCTCCCCTAGATGGTGCCCCAGCAGGGACTCTGTGTGTGGGCTCCAACCCCACATTTCCTTTCTGCACTGCCCTAGCAGAGGTTCTCCATGAGGGCCCCACCCCTGAAGCAAACTTCTGCCTGGACATCCAGGCATTTCTGTACATCCTCTGAAATCTAGGTGGGGGCTCCCAAACCTCAATTCTTGACTTCTGTGCACCCTCAGGCTCAACACCACATGGAAATTGCCAAGGCTTGGGTCTTGCACCCTCTGAAGCCACGGCCCGAGCTCTATGCTGGCCCCTTTCAGCCACCACTGCAGCAGCTGGTATACACAGGGCACCAAGTCCCTAGGCTGTACACATCATGGGACCCCTGGGCCTGGCCTACAAAACCATTTTCTCCTAGGCCTCCGGGCCTGTGATGGGATGGGCTGCCATGAAGTCCTCTGATATGCCTTGGAGACATTTTCCCCATTGTTTTGGGGATTAATATTAGGCTCCTTGTTACTTATGCAAATTTCTGCAGCCAGCTTCAAATTCCCCTCAGAAAATGGGTTTTTATTTTCTATCACATTGTCAGGCTGCAAATTTTCCAAACTTTTATGCTCTGCTTCCCTTATATAACTGAATGCCTTTAACCGCATCTAAGTCACCTCTTTAATGCTTTGCTACTTAGAAATTTCTTCTGCCAGATACCCTAAATTATGTCTCTCAAGTTCAAAGTTCTACAACTCTCTAGGACAGGGGAAAAATGCTGCCAGTCTCTTTGCTAAAACATAACAAGAGTCACCTTTGCTCCAGTTCCCAACAAGTTCCTCATCTCCATCTGAGACCACCTCAGCCTGGATCATATTGTTTATACCACTATCAGCATTTTTATCAAAGCCATTCAACAAGTCTCTAGGAAGTTACAAACTTTCCCACATTTTCCTGTCTTCTTCTGAGCCCTCTGAAGTGTTCCAACCTCTGCCTGTTACCCAGTTCCAAAGTTGCTTCCACATTTTTGGGTATCTTTTCAGCAGTGTCCCACTCTACTGGTACCAATCCCCTGTGTTAGTCAATTTTCACACTGCTAATAAAGACATACCCAAGACTGAGCAATTTACAAAAGAAAGAGGTTTATTGGACTTACAGCTCCACATGGCTGGGGAGGCCTCACAATCCTGGTGGAAGGTGAAAGGCACAATCTCACATGGCGACAGAAAAGAGAAGAGAGCTCGTGCAGGAAAATTCCCCTTTTTAAAACCATCAGATCTCGTAAGACTTATTCACTATCATGAAAACAGCATGGGAAATATCTGTCCCAGGATTCAATTACCTCCCACTGGGTCTGTCGCACAACACATGGGAATTTAAGATGCAATTTGGGTGGGGACACAGCCAAACCATATCAGTCAGCCAGCAGCAGAAACCAACAATAAATCTTCAATATGGTACCATTCCTAAGGGGTGATCAGCCAGCTATCCGTTGGCAAGTTGACTACTTTGGACCACTCTCATCATGAAAGGGGCAGAGTTTTGTTCATACTGGAATAGACACTAATTTTGGATACATATTTTTGCCTTCCCTACATGTGATGCCTCTGCCAATACTACCATCTGTGGAATTACAGAGTGCCTTATCCACAGTTATGGTATTTCACACAGCATTGCTTCTGATTGAGGAACTCACTTCACAGAAAAACAAATTAAACAAAAAAATGTGTGGCAATAAACCCATATGCATGGAATTCCCTAATCTTGCCATGTTTCCCACCATTCTGAAGCAGCTGTCTTGTTAGAATGGTATAGTGACCTTTTGAAGACTCAGTTACAGTGCCAGCTAGGTGGCAGTATTTTGCAGGGCTGGGGCAAGTTTTCTAGATGGTTATGTGTGCTCTGAATCAGTGTGCAATGTGTGATGTGTTTCTTCTGTAGCCAGGATTCATGAGGCCAGGAATCAAGGGGGAAATGGAAGTAGCATAACTCACTATTACCCCTATTGACATATTCACAAATTTTTTTTTTCCTGTTCCCACAACCTTATGCTTTGCTGGCCTAGCAGTCTTAGCTCCAAAAGGAGGAAGGCTTCCACCAAGATATATAGCAATAATTTCGCTGAGCTGTCATCCAGCCACTTTGTACTCCTCATGCCTCTGAATCAACAGGCAAAGAAGAGAGTTACTGTGTTGACTGGGACAATTGATCCTGACTACCAAGAGGAAATTGGATAACTACTTGTCAATGGAAGTAAGATAGAGCATGTCTGGAATACAAGAGATCCCTTAGCATGTCTCTTAGTATTACCATGGCCTGTGAATAAAGTTACCAGAAAATACAACAAGCCAGTCCAAGCAGGATTACTAATGACCCAGACCCCTCAGTAATGAGGGTTTGGATCAGTCCACCAGGTAACAAAAACCATCAGCAGCCAAGATGCCTCCTTAAAGTAAAAGGAACACAAGAATGGGTGGGTATAAACACTACCCATTTATAACTTCCAAGAAGGCAGTTATAAATATAAGTTGTAACCACATGACCAGTTACAGAAATGAGAATTGTAATTGTCATGAGTATTTCCTCCTTATTTTGCTATGAATATGTGTGTGGGTATCACAAATATCTGCAAATATCTTTGTTTTCCTCCATCTTTATCCTTTTATCATATAATACAGGATGTACTGACTTCATATCATAGTACTGAAATATTGTTAACTTTACATCATGGCACTTAAGTTATGGAATATCAAGAAGAAGGGTAAACATCATTCAAAGACTTTACTTCCTCAACTGGGGAAGGAGTTAATGCATTTTTAGTTGCATGTGGGATAGTTGTATCAAGTTAGGCAGAATTATAGCCATGTTATTTTATATTTATTGGAAGTTTAAATTTGAGTTAAGGAGTTGCATGTGGGTGCCAAGTTGACATGGAGTGAGTTTGTAATGGTCAATTTTGTGTATCAACTTGACTGGGCCATGAGGAACTCAGGTATTTGGTCAAGCATTATTCTGAGTGTTTCTTTGAGGCTGTTTTTGGACAGGATTAAATTTACATCAGTAGGCTGAGTAAAGCAGATTTCCCTCTCTAATGTGGGTGGGCTCCATCCAATCAGTTTGAATGCCTAAATAGAACAAAAAGACTGACCCTTCCCTAAGCAAGAGAAAATTCTTGGCTGACTGATTTTGACTGGGACATTGGTTTTTTTACCGCTGCCTTTGGTCTTGAACCGAAACGTTGGCTGTTCCTGGATCTCTAGCCTGCCAGAGTTTTAATGGGAACTATACCATTGGCTCTTGTGGTTCTCAGACCTTTGGAGCCAGATTGGAACTAAACCATCAGCACATGAATCAATTCCTTATTATAAGACTTTCTCTTTCTTTTATTATATACATACCAAGTATGTGTAATATAGTATATTGCTGAGACCAGCTTGGTCAGGGAGACCCTAACCCAGCAGCGCTAGAGGAATTAAAGACACACACACAGAAATATAGAGGTGTGAAGTGGGAAATCAGGGGTCTCACAGCCTTCAGAGCTGAGAGCCCTGAACAGAGATTTACCCACATGTTTATTAACAGCAAACCAGTCATTAGCATTGTTTCTATAGATATTAAATTAACTAAAAGTATCTCTTATGGGAAATGAAGGGATGGGCTGAATTAAAGGAATAGGTTGGGCTACTTAACTGCAGCAGGAGCATGTCCTTAAGGCACAGATCGCTCATGCTATTGCTTGTGCCTTAAGAATGCCTTTAAGCGGTTTTCCACCCTGGGCAGGCCAGGTGTTCCTTGCCCTCATTCCCATAAACCTACAACTTTCCAGCATGGGCATTAGGGCCATTATGAACATATCACAGTGCTGCAGAGATTTTGTTTATGGCCAGTTTTGGGGCCAGGTTATGGCCAGATTTTGGGGGGCCTGCTCCCAACGTGTCCCCCTTCTCTTATTTGCAAATCGATAAACACAAAGGCAGCTTTGTCACGGTGAGCTACTTCTCACAGGAGTCAGGATCCACATCTGCAGACTACACAAAGACAAACAACACAGATTAAAAGCACAACCATCATTGAAATCACAGAGCTTCCAAGTGTTTTTATCCACTTTCAGCTCCTTTAAGCACTCCAGTTCCTGGCATTAAGGTCAGGTGTGCCTGGGATGCTTTAAATATTTGTTCATTTAGTTTTCAATCCTTATGTTAAGCTCCTAGAGTGGGCCATATCATTTGAGGTTGAAGTGCCACTATACCGCCATGGTTCCAGATAATAGGAACTCTTGCCATACTTCTTATTGTATCTACCATCTGACCATTTTGTTCAGACCAGCTGAACATAGTGTGGCCATGGCATGAAGACTGGGAGGTGCAATTCGAGCTAAATATCCCCTTAGGGGACCAATTAATAATGATTCCATAGGAATCATTGTGCAGAACCTCTTCCTGTTCTGCAATGCAATCTTCCGAAAAAGTACATTTATTTTTTCTAACTGGGTCCAATCCTGTTTACAAATAGGTTTTTGAGGGTGGTATGCCTCAATTATAGGAGCAGATTTATTATAGTAAATGCTGAGATCAGAAAGCATGTGTAACTGTGTCATAAAGTGATTGCATCCAGGCATTATTGCCAGCCAAGATTGATAAATATACCCAGTAAGTATAATTGTTCTCTGTGTCAGCCCTTATTGAAGGAACACTCACAGCAGTGGTGATAACTGCTATCATAGCTACCATTAAATTATTCATTGTGACTGGTTGTCCTGCTTTCCTCAGGTTTTCTTCCACCAGCTATGACAGCCTCTTGATCTGTCCCCAGGTGGGTGGCTGTGTTCTATGGGTGTTGCTTATGACAATTGTGGTCCTCCTCAGTGCCAGTCTCAACATGGCTGCAACTGGGGGATCCTTGGGATCCTCCCAGAGTCTCTTCCTCGGCATCTGGCTCATGATAAGGTTTCAGGTGTCTTGATGGTATCCAAATCGGCTGTTGATTCGGTCCTGGAGAAACACAAGCATAACCTCTACTCCAAGTTATTATTTTACCTATTTCCCAAATTTTGTTATCGGATCTCTCCACCAAATAAGTTGTTCTGCTTCTGTCTTTGCAACTGGTTTCTGTAGATGCTGTTCAGCTGCTGATAACATCTGGCCTTTGGGCAGGCTTAAAAAATTTAAAGTTAATAATGCTAGATTCAGTTGTATCTGTGAGGTTCCATATTCTTTGTCTCCCCCTTTCTGCTTTTGCAACTGCTGTTTTAGGGAGAGATTCATTCTTTCCACTATGGCTTGTCCTTGAGAATTGTGTGGGATACCAGTAATGTGTTTAATATTCCATGTGGAGAAAAATGTAGCTAGAGCTTGGCTAGTATAGCCTGGGGCATTGTCTGTTTTAATAGAAGCTGGAATGCCCATCACCGCAAAACACTGCAAAAGATGACATTTAACACAGGCAGAAGACTCTCCTGCTTGGCATGTAGCCCAGACAAGGTAAGAAAAGGTGTCCACACATACATGTACATAAGCTAGTCTCCCAAACGAGGGAACATGTGTGACATCCATTTGCCAAAGAGAGTTAGGTTCCAATCCTCAAGGATTAACTTCTCCTGTAAAAGATGAGGAATGTACCAATTTGGCAAGTTAGACATCGCTGGATTATAGCTTTATCTTCTTTCCAGTTAATGTTGTATCTGTGTTTGAGACCAGAGGCATTAACATGGGTTAAATTGTGAAAATATCTAGCATTAGATATTGCATTAGCAACTAGATTATCAGCCATTTGATTCCCGTTAGTCAAAGGTCCTGGAAGAGGTGTATGAGCCCTAATGTGATGTAAAAAGGATGCATTCTACTCCTAACTGCTGTTTGTAATTGGGTAAATAAAGTCATCAGTTGTTCATCTGTATGAAATCATAACTGAGAATTTTCAATTAACTGTGTGGAATGAACCACATATGAAGAATCAGAAATCACATTAATAGGCATATCAAAAGCAGTCAATACCTCAATTACAGCTACAAGTTCCACTTTTTGAGCTGAAGTATAGGGCGTCTGGAAAACCTTACTTTTTGAGCCAGAATAAGAAGCTTTACCATTACTAGACCCATCTGTAAAAACATTCTCAGCACCTTCAATTGGTTTGAATTCAGTTATTTTAGGGAGAATCCAATTAGTTAATTTCAAAAACTGAAATAGCTTCATTTTAGGAAAATGATTATTGAGAATACCCACAAAGTCAGCTAAATGGGTTTGCCAAGTAAGATTATTTATAAAAGCTTGCTGTATTTGTGCCTTCCTGAGAGGGACAATAATTTTTCCAGGATCATATTCATGTAATTTAACAATCTGAGTTCTCCCAATTCCTATCATAGTAGCAATTTGATCTAAATAAGGAGTTAGAGTCCACGAATTAGTATGTGGAAGGAAAAAGCCACACTACTAAGTCCTATTCTTGGACAATAACACCAGTAGGTGAATGCTGAGTTGAAAAAATTAGCAAATCTAGAGTCTTCTCTGGATCTATTCTATTTATTTGAGCTTTATGGACTTGCTTTTCAATTAGTTGTAACTCTGCCTCAGCCTCCTTTGTTAATTGCTGAGGGCTAGTAAGACTAGGATTTCCTCTAAGGATAGAAAACAGATTACTCATGGCATAGGTAGGAATGTCTAGAGCAGGTCATATCCAATTAATGTACCCTAGTAACTTCTGAAAGTCATTTAATGTTTTTGGTTGATCCCTACATATGGTTACTTTCTGTGGCACAATGGTAGTGTCATTTACTAAGACTACTACTCCCAAGTAGGAGTAAGAAGTAGTAGTCTGAGTTTTGTCAGAAGCTATAATTAAACCAGCATGAGAAATTAAATTTTGCAAGTGATCATAACACTGGAGTAATATTTCTCGAGTGGGGGCAGCAAAAACTATATCATCCATATAGTGAATAATGTAACACTGTGAACATTTTTTATGAGTAGGTTCAATTGCTTGCCCCACATACGTCTGGCAAATTGTGGGACTGTTTAACATGCCCTATGGCAACACTTTCCAATGATAACACTTTGTGGGCTGCAGGTTGTTTACTGCAGGAATTGTAAATGCAAACCATTCACAGTCTTGCTCAGCTAAAGAGATAGTAAAGAAACAGTCTTTAAAATCTATGACTATTAAAGGCCAATTTTTTGGAATTATAGCAGGAGAAGGCAATCCTGGCTGTAATGCTTCCATAGGTTGTATAACTGAATTGATGGCTCTTAAGTCAGTTAACATTCTCCGTTTACCTGATTTTTTCTTAATTATGAAAACTGGAGAATTCCAAGGAGAAAATGTTGGAGCTATGTGCACATTTTCTAATTGTTCAGTAACTTATTTCTCTAAAGCCTCCAGTTTCTCTTTACTTAGTGGCCATTTTTCTATCCAAATTGGCTTATCTGTTAACCATTTTAAAGGTATAGGTTCTGGAGGATTAACAATGGCCGCCATCAAAAATTATTTCCTAATCTTTGGCGGGAACTTTGTCTTTCCACTTGAAGCGGTTTTTTCAAAACTTGCAAATTTTTTTCTAGTCCCATACCAGGGACATACCCCATTTCATGCATCATATGTTGACTTTGAGGGTTATATAATTGTTCTGGAATTAGAACTTGTGCTCCCCATTGTTGTAATAAATGTCTTCCCCATAAATTTATAGGTACAGAAATTATAATTGGTTGAATAGTCCCATGTTGTCCATTAGGCCCTTCACAATGCAAAATATAACTACTTTGATATACTTCAGGGGCTTTACCAACTCCAACTATGTTAAATGGAGTGGGTTGAATTGGCCACGTGGATGGCAAGTGCTGTAGAGAAATGATTGAAATGTCCACTCCTGTATCTATCAAATCTTTAAATTTCTTTCCCTGAATAGTTATTTCACAGGTAGGACGTTTATCAGTAATTTGATTTACCCAATAAGCTGCTTTGCCTTTTTTATTTGTGCTTTCAAATCCTCCTGTTAGTTTAATTTCACTTTTTCCCATTCCTACATATGGCACAATCAGGAGATGTGCTATGCACTCTCCTGGCTCTGCTTTCCAGGGAATAGAAGTAGATAGAACAATTTGAATTTCCCCATTGTAATCTGAATCAATGACTCCTGTAGGTATTTGTACACCTTTTAAACTTAAACTAGACCTTCCTAAAAGTAATCCTATTGTCCCTGCTGGCAAGGGTCCAAAGACTCCTGTTGGGACCTTTTGCAGGGGTTCCCCAGGCAGAAGGCTTACAGCTTTTGTGCAGCATAAATCTACTGCAGCACTACCGGCTGTGGCGGGGGACAGACATTGTACGGGGGTGAGGGAATGGCCTAGCTGGAAATGCCACAGTTTAGAACAGGGCCTGGGATGGGCCCCTCATGGCATTTCCCGAAATCAGGTTCCCTTCTTTATCAAACTTAGAGTGACACTGATTAGCCCAATGTTTTCCTTTTTCACATTTTGGACATCTTTCAGTATCAGCAGTTTTTGTTTTTTTTTTTTTTTTTTCACCCATCTGGCGGCCTGACTGGCTGATTTTTTTCTACATTCTTTTTTAGTATGACCATGCTTCCCACAGTTAAAACAAGCCCCAGGAAATGGAGTATTCCCTTTATCCACTCTCAGTCCTGCCATTGCCTGTGCTAGCAGAGTAGCTTTATGCAGATTACCTCTGATACCATCACAGGCCTTGATATAATCAAGTAAATGTGCTTTCCCTCTGATAGGTCACAGAGCAGCCTGGCAATCAGGATTAGCATTGTTGAAAGCTAATAACTGCAACACTATATCCTGAGCAGCTGAACCTGCAATCATCTTTTTAAGAGACTCCTATAACCAAGCTACAAAATCAACGTATGGTTCTCTTGGTCCCTGTTTTATAGCACTAAAGGAAGGGTGTTGTTCCCCACTTGAAGTGATTTTTTTCCCAAGCTCTAATGCACACTCCACTAAGCTGTTCTATGGCATCATCCTGCGTGACCAGGTGTGCATCTAAACCAGCCCAGCTGCCAACCCCCAAAAGTTGGTCTGCAGTTATATTAATTTGAGGTTGGGCCTGGGTATTGGGAGCAGCATGAACGGAAGCTTCATCTGCCCACCAAGTTTTAAATTGTAAGAACTGAGCAGGAGTTAGACAAGCTCGAGTAAGAGTGTCCCAGTCAGTAGGAACCACCCGACTGGGAACAGCAAAATTCTTTAACAGTCCCATTATAAAAGGAGAACCTGGTCCATACTGATTTATAGCTTATTGAAATTCTTTGAGTAATTTAAAAGGAAAAGGCTCAAATGTAGCTATAATATTTCCCTGTTGATCTGGGGGGTGTATTCTAACAGGGAACTGCCAAGCCTCTAAATCACCCTCTCATCTAACTTGCTGAATTCCTGCCTGAATAGAACTAAGAGTGGTCATTCGAGGTGCTGCTTGAACAGTCACTGGGGCAACTACTTTTCACCCAGTGTCCTCCAGTAAAGAAAAATCTGGAGGGTCTTTTTCTTCAAAATAATAAGAAGGGGGTGTAGAAGGGTAGGGATGAACCTCTCCTTCCTTTGCCACTTCAGCTTTAGCTGGTAAATAAACATGCTTTGTAACCTCTTCTGTTACTTCGCTATATTCTCGTTCCTCCTCATCATCAGTGTGAAAAGGTTCCAAGGTGAAATGAACCAGACCCCACACCTGTCCCATTGTTACCCTGATGCTTCTGAGCTCCTCTTCTTACTCACCACAGGGATTGCTTTTAAGAGTACTTGGGTGTCCTCCAGCTAGTTTTTTGTTCCAACCATCACTCTGGTGACCCTTCAACCTGGATTCGAGCCCCCATGATGGACACCACTTGCCGAGACGAGCTCGGCTGGGGAGACCCTAACCCAGCAGCACTAGAGGAATTAAAGACACACACACAGAAATATAGAGGTGTGAAGTGGGAAACCAGGGGTCTCACAGCCTTCAGAGCTGAGAGCCCTGAACAGAGATTTACCCACATATTTATTAACAGCAAACCAGTCATTAACATTGTTTCTATAAACATTAAATTAACTAAAAGTATCCCTTATGGGAAATGAAGGGATGGGCTGAATTAAAGGAATAGGTTGGGCTACTTAACTGCAGCAGGAGCATGTCCTTAAGGCACAGATCACTTATGCTATTGTTTGTGGCTTAAGAATGCCTTTAAGTGGTTTTCTGCCCTGGGCAGGCCAGATGTTCCTTGCCCTCATTCCCATAAACCTAAAACCTTCCAGCATGGATATTAGGGCCATTATGAACATGTTACAGTGCTGCAGAGATTTTGTTTATGGCCAGTTTTGGGGCCAGTTTATGGCCAGATTTTGGGGGGCCTGCTCCCAACAGTATATTTTATGCATATGCACTCCATTAGTCTGGTTCTCTGAAGAACCCTGACTAATACAATGTGTTTCCAGATTTTACAGATTTATGTTTAAAATAATGATGATAATGATAATGATTAGAATAATAAGTAATATTAATTGAGCACTTATGCATTAGGGACACTCTAAGTGGTTTATAAAGATTAATACAACAATCTTATGAGGAAACTGAGGCATAGAGATGTTAAGTGACTCACTCAAGGTTTTATATCTGAAAAAAGGCAGAGCCAGGATTTGAACTGAGACATTGTGACTTTAGAGTTCTTGGCCTCCAGAAACCTATAATCTCATTCATTTTTCTACATGCTTCATTACTAAACATAATCTCTCTCTCCCCCAACACCCCCCACCTTATATAAATCCATGAAATAGCATGTCCTTAGGATTTATATAGCCATATTAATTTGGAATTTCATTATAGTCAATAAGACCAGTCTGCAAATGTTTTCTGGCCGTCCTGGACTTTCACTAACTCTGCTCCCTCCTTTCTTGAACCAATTAGGGCACCAACCCAGAAACTTGTAAATCATTTTATCTGCATCAACTTTGCTTTTTTCTCTCTTACCTTGTTTAAGCTGTGTCTCTCCCCATTACACATCAGTGGCTTTAGGCTAACCTTCATGGGAATGTATTCAGAACATAAAACATCCAGCAGACCTCCTTGTCAGCAAGGGCTTGTCCAAATGCATGCAGGGGCTTCCCCACCACTAGACACCCTGTCCTCACAACACCCATTCAGCTGTTGGCTAACTATGCCTTACAGACTCTGCTCTTGACCCATTCCCAGATGCTTCTGACCAGTCCTTTTCATTTTATTTGTATATTTGTATAATGCAGTGAAGCATATCCTTGCTGGGACTGCAGAGCAAATTGGTGGCATGCCTTCTGAGAGTTCCAAGGTTGTCATGGGCATGATAGCAATACCCTACTCTAACTAAAAGTCAGTTCTAAACTCCTCAGGGAGTTCCTGAGGGTGTACGTTCTTCATTCTTTTGGATACACAACAGACAACTAGCATGTCCTGAGGTGCCCTAATAACAAAAGCTCATTCCCTCCACATACCAGGGGGAGAAGACGACTAGGTTGGCTTTATTTCCTTAGTGATCTGCTGAAATCTCTCTCCGATTGAAAGCCATCTTTTTCATAACACTGAAAAGATGTAACATTATCTTAATCATTCCCAAATGAATCCTGAAAAATATTTGGAAACATTACACTTACACAAAATCATTTCAGCATTACTAGAAAGTTTCAGCCATTTGCTATAAACTTGTACTTTCAAGTGGCCACCATGTGGTCTGTTTTTTGAACATCAAGTTCTTTCTTTTTTATAGAATTTACACCCCTGACACTTGTTTTAAGACCTAAGAAAACCTTTAGTACTTAGCAGAAGTAGAACCTGGCATGGTCATAAAGAAGATATATTTGATTTTACTCCTTGAAGCCATTAAAAAAAAAAGACACAGAATACTGTCTGTAAGAAAACAAAAATGGCAGCTGCAGCTTCTTCTCAGAAGTCTCTGGGAGGAGTCATCTAAGGTCACTCATTCTCCTGTGTTCCAGGAAAGTCATTTACTCTCCTCCCAATCCCCCACCTAAAGCATAGATTATTGGCAAGACAGAGATCCAACTCTCAATAGAGCCTGTCTTGATTGAGGAAGTTAACACTTGAGAAAAGGATTCTGTCTTCTTAACAGGGCTCTTGAAGGATCCTTGCCAAACAGAACCCCTAAAGATAGAAAAAAAAAGAAAAAGAAAAAGTCATTTTTCTAGGACTTAGGAATTAGTCACCAACTTGCATTAGCAAGAGGAACTATAAAGAATTCCATCAAATAATGTGGTTTGAAAGGCCTAATTTAAATGAAAATAACTAATTTCAAAACAAGAATCAAGGCAGAAGTTGAGAAGATTCAGGTGCCAGGGAGAGATGGAAATTCACATTGGCGGAATGCATAGATCACTCTTGGGCAGAGGAACTACCACGTTGGAGTCTAGTGCCTGTGAGTTAATCAACAAATACTGCTAAGAGGGCTAACTCTCTTTGGAGAACATAAGGACAGCCTCTTAGTTCCAATCTATTTAGGTGAAGTAGTTTAGTATTACATTGAGGGAAGGCATTGAGGTATCATTAGCAGAATCCTCCTTCCAGTATGGCTTTTAGCTTCTTTGGGTTTTGAGAAGAGTTTAGGCAAAAAAGAAGCGATAGGAAATCAATACAGAATAATACACGTAACTTTACTTCACTCAACCTCTGCTGTGGCTTGATTTTTTGTTACCTAGCCGAATGACTTGCACAAAAGAAATACTCAATACCTCTTCAATGTTAAAGGAATTAACTAGTTAATTAAAAGAATTAACTAATTAATTTTGTGTTTATATAGGCCCACGCATTGACCAAAGGTGTTTCAGTGCAATTTTATTCCTTCCTAAAGGAGTTAAAAATGAGGAAATGTAAGAGAAAGAGTGAGCTAATTTGAACCAGTGATATCTAGCATTTTATAAACACTGTCTTTCTTTACAGATAGTGAATTTAGCAGTCCAAAGAAGAAAACAGCTGCTTACCATGAAATGAAACAAAGGCAATTAAGACTGTAATGGGGTGTTAACACTGAAGTTATGAGCAGGCTCCAAAATACAATTGATGAAAAATTCAAAAAAAGGAGTCCCTGATTGCCAGTTGCATATTTATAAAGGAAATGAGCTGGAGGAACTGCTTGATAAATGTTTGACCCCCTCAGGCAGGTAAGACTATAAAAAGGGAGAGGTGCGAGGTGATTTTCTATTTCTTCACTTCTTGTGTAGTGAGAGGAGATTTTGAGGAAGCCACTACATGGTTGGGAACAGGTTCTGAGGGATCTACAAAAAAAGAGGAGGGCTGCCCAATGTTTTGGTGCTGTTATCAGAAGAAAATTTCTCTACTGGGGTTGGACTGTGTTCCCAAGGCATGTTGGAGCAAGGAATACAAAATTATTTCCTAAGGACCATACATGTGCTACCAGGAGACAGAGTCAGAGATGGATCATTTCTGATTTTGGGGGTGCAAAGGGATCCCAGCAGCAAGAATCTGTAGGTGAACACCTTGGATAAGGAAGGAATCAAGAGCAACCATTAAAAAGAGAAATGTATCCACATCTGCCTGAATCAAGGGACCTCAAGAGGGGAGGGACTCAGTGCGGAACCGTCAGACACTCCCATCAAAACACCACCGAGGAGATATAATGGGCCAGGTCCAGAGAACAGGCAGGCTCTGAGATTCCATTAAGACCTTTCTTTACTATTCCTTTCTAACCTTGGAGCAGTCAGAAACTTTTGGCTACCTAGGGAGGGAGTAGAGAAGAGAAGCATAAGGTAGAAAATATATAGCAGAAATCAACAAACATTCCCCTTTTCCTCTGCAGTTCTGCAACCTGAAATATACTCAAACTAAGGAGAAAAGAAGAATTAACTCTAAGTCATCTTGGGATTTTTAAATGATATCTTGGATTGACATTAAACTTTCTGAACTGAGACTGTTTGCAACTTAAAGTAATTGTACAACTGTCTACTACCTAAGCATGTGTGGAAAGGTCATGGGGCATGCCCACAGGCATATCTTGGTTTCTAGGGAAACTAAGAAAAAAATAAAAATTGTGACTATAGAAAAAAATCACAACAAATTACAGATTTTAAAAAGCTGACAAAGACCATAAATATCACAAAATAAAAATTTTAATTGGCTGCACATAGATATAGCTTTTCTCCTTTTTTCTTTTCTCTTTTCTTTTTTTTTTTTTTTTTAGACACAGGGTCTTGCTCTATGGCTAGTTACATGATCCTAGCCTATTGCAGCCTTGACCTCTCAGGCCCAAATTATCCTTCCACCTCAGCCTCCCTATTATAATTTTTCTAACTACATTTTTGATAACATATTCCTTGATTTCTTCTTCATATGACTGTAACCACCTGAGGGTTTCACCTTGCCTGCTGCCTAAACAGAGCCCATTCATCAAGACAAGGGAATTGCAATACAGAAAGAGTAATTCATGCAGATCTGGCTGTGTGGGAGACTGGAATTTTATTATTACTCAAATCAGTCTCCTCAACCATTGGAGAGCAGAGTTTTTAAGGATAACTTGGGGGTGGGGGGAAGCCAGTGAGCCAGGAGTGTTGATTGGTCAGGGATAAAATCATAGGGAGTTGAAGTTATCTTCTTGTGCTGAGTCAGTTCCTGGGGAGGGGGCCACAAGATCGGATGAGTCAGTTTATTAATCTGGGTGGTGCCAGCTGATCCATCACGTGCAGAGTCTGCAAAGTATCTCAAGCACTGATCTTAGGAGCAGTTTAGGGAGGGTCAGAATCTTGCAGCCTCCAGCTGCATGACTCCTAAACCATCATTTCTAATCTTGTCGTTAATGTTAGTCCTACAAAGGCAATCTAGTCCCCAGGCAAGAATGAGGTCTGCTTTGAGAAAGGGCTGTTACCATCTTTGTTTAAACTATAAACTATAAAACTAAGTTTCTCCAAAAGTTAGTTCAGCCTATGCCCAGGAATGAACAAGGACAGGTTGGTGGTTATAAGCAAGATGGAGTCAGTTAAGTTAGATCTCTTTCAATGTATCAGTCATACTTTTGCAAAGGTGGTTTCATGACCGTGGTTTAATAATATCATCTTCTGTAAAGAGAATAGAAAAATATTGTCTTTTAGTTGCTCAAACTTTTTTTAATAGTGTCAATATAGGTTTACACCCTATAAACATGGATATAATGATAAATTTTATTTCATTTTTTATCCTATTAAAAACAGAAAAATAATAAATGCACCTGGCATTCACAATTATATAGACTGCATTTTCAAGTTTGTTGTACATAGGCATCTATGAGAACTGAATCCTCTGCTTTCACAGTCTTATGTGTATGATTATTAGAAAAGTTTCAACAGACTAGTTCTAGTTCTATACAGTTCAAACCTGGCTTTTCTTCTACTACTCATATGCTTATGGAGCCAGGCACCATTGGATATGCTTATAGCTAGATATGGCCTCTGGTTTGTCATGACATCAGTGAGCCAGCCAGATAAGCAATAGGAGAAAAATTTAGATACACTCCTGTTTTAATGGAGCTTCCAGCCTGCTAGAGAGAAACAGGTGATAATCAATTAAACACCCCAAAAACATGTGAGATAAGTGTTTGGGAAGAAAACCATTGCTGTTTAAGAGCACATAAGTTAGGAGCCTCACTAATAAATATTTTATAATGGGTAATGGAGTAAGTATGAAACAGAGGCCCAGGTAATGTGACTCTGAGTCAGAGGAAACCTGTCCAACACCATCTTAAGGCTCTCAATTGAATAACAGAGCCATTTCCTCATTCCTGAATCTTATTTCCCACTGTGCACTTTGCACTTCGTTTTGGGCTTTCTGTTTAGTCCCTGTTCTCAGGTTCTTTTCATGACTACTGTGACCTACTCTGCTTAGCTAATAGTATTGTTTTCCTGGAGTATGTTGGGAAACTTTCAGAGAAAGAGTTCAGTAATCCTTGAGTCTCAAGAGACTTTATTGAACTCAAGCTTCCTCTTAGTATCGTAGAGCCTATTATACATAGGTTGGGCTTCTTTACAAATTGAACAATCTTTCACAATCACCTTCTGGTTTTACACCCTATCCCATCAGCATAACAATTCTCTCCTCATGGTATACAGTGAGGGAGATCATTAGTGTTGTAAGACCAACAGGTTTATATGCCCATTGTGTAGTCACAGACCCATTACACTGAGGCAGCAGAGTTTGCAGCACAGAAAGAGTTTGATTGCAGGGTAATGAGTAAGGAGATTCTCAAATCCATCTCCCCAAAGACTTCTGTGCTGAGGTTAATAAAGGGATCATGGAAAGCAAGGGGCTAGAGAATTGGGGTTATTGATTGGTAGGGGTAAGAGGAATAAAATCATCAGGATACGTAAACTGCAGTCAGTTTCTTGTGGGGTTCTTCAGACCACCTGGTGTCAGTGGGGTTCTTCAGACCAACTGAGTTGGTAGTTTCATTGGTATGCAGGACCTGAAGGAATATCTTAAAGGGAAAACTTAACCTATCACACTGTTTTGTTATCCGTGAGGAGTTAAGGGGGACTATTAATATAATTTTGAAATGTGATATAATTCCAGGACAATAGACACCAAAAAACTATGAGGAAGCAGGTTAGAGAGTGAGCTGACTTAACTATAAACGCCAGATGTGCTGCAAGCTTGGTGTATTTTTATTTCTCTTTTTCCCTTCTTCCATGATTAATTTTATAAGGTTTGTAGAGGCAGTTTCATTATCACCATTATCAGGACAGACAGAATAAATGAACCTACATGTAAAGTTTGCTTTACATTTTGGGTTGTTTTTCTAGAGAATATATCTTCCTGTTGGTATGTTAGCTATTCTACAGGTCCAGGTGAGCAATATTTGAAAGACTACTTCTATGTATGTGGCAGATCACACGATTCCTAATGATCTTGAGGTGCTTGTTTAACATGCAGATTCGAAGCTCCACTCTGAAGCTACTTCTCAAAGGATCTAGAGAGTGGGACTTGGGAATCTGAATTTTTATTTGGCCACTGAGGTGAATGTTTAAGAATGACTCTCCTAAAGATAGTGTATAGGTGTGCTTTCCAGAGTCTATCGTCAGGTGATAAGTTGGATACTCAGACTATATAGCACCAATATAGCAAATATAGAGAAAGGGAAAAATCTCATCTCCGTAAATAATTACCGGAGGAAATTAGAAAATATGCTAACTTAAAAGAGCAACAGTATAAATAAAAATGACACAAGTGCAAAATAATTCTTTATAGCACTGTTGAACTAGCAAAAGATTGACAACAACACAATTATTCATAGGTGGGGTACTGATTAAGTAAACTACAGCACATTCACCTACAAAAACTATCCAGCTGTATAAAGGAATGAGAAAACCGTATACTGCAAAGGTATGTTGTTAAGCAAAAAGTTATGAGCAATATATAGTGTAAAAAAGGAGGAAAGTAAAATATATATTTATGATTAGTTGTGTTTATTCCCATAAGGAAGTGCTGAAGAGATACAGAAGAAACCAACAAAAGTCATGTGGCATTTTATTTTGAGAGCCTCCAGCTAAATTAGGATTTTCATTTCATTTTCCTAGCAGAAAATGAAGGTGAGTTTGACATAGGTGTGTATAGTGTGCCTCTCACAGTAAACTTGTGGCATCCCTGGAAGATGTCTAGTTGCTCAACCTGTGACTAGGGGATCCCTCACATGGGAAATTTGTTTATACGGGTAGATGCCCTTGTGGCTCTTGTCTAACCCATCTCCAGTTTTCACCTGCCTGACTACTGCTTTGCCACTGGGAGCAGAACCTTGTGTTCTCCCCATCACCTCTGGGGAAAATCTGGCCTGGGGTAGTCCCTGGTTCTTCAGATGGAAGGCAAAAATTTAATATACCACCACCATAGGAAATGGGAAAAAAATTGCGGGCAAGGAGGGCACAATGAGTTGGGTGGTCTGTCCTCTGTCCCCAGGTCACGTGAAACAGGAATGAAGAATCAGACAGAGAAAGAGAGCATGACAACTAGCAGTAAATATATAAGGGAATAGGGCATGAGTCACTAAGTTTGTGGGCAAATGCCTGAATGATTTGTTTAAAGGAAACAGCAGGAAAAGTGGGGAGCCCAGTGATGTGGTTTGGCTCTGTGTCCCTATCCAAACATCATGTCAAATTGTAATCCCCATGTGTTGGGGGCAGGCCTTGTGGGAGGTGACTGGATCTTGGGGACAGATTTCCCCCTTGCTGTTCTCGTGATAGTGAGTGAGTTATGAGTTCTGATGGTTTAAAACTATATGGCATTTCCTTCTTCTCTCTCTGTCTCTCTTGCTCTGCCATGGTAAAGACAGGCTTGCTTCCCCCTCTGTCATGATTATAAGTTTCCTGAGGCCTCCCAGCCATGCTTACTCTATGGCCTACAGAACTGTGAGTCAGTTAAACCTATATTCTTCATAAACACCCAATCTCAGGTAGTTCTTTATAGCAGTGTGAGAAGGGACTAATACACCTAGTCTACTTGGTGAAGAAGATACCTCTAAGTTCCTATCTCTGGTCACTGGCTTGGCTAGTTGGGTGTGGTAGGCTAATGCCTAGGCAGTAATCTGTACTGTGTCATTCCTGTTACATATTGTTTGCAATAATAGCCTTATAGGTTCACACCTCTTTTTATCTACTCTCTTTGGGTAATACTGTGCCACACTGTCTCTGAGATTGACCATGGGGATTTCCTTTGGTCAATGTGATGCAAGCAGAATTTGGGAACTGCCGTCTCTTATTGTTCTTGGAACCCTCTGCCTGCCATCTGAAGATGCCCAGACTGGCCTGGTGGATAATGAGAGACACAAGAACCAGCTGTCTACCTACTTCTTACCTCCTATAGCCTATCTAGCAGTCTATTAACTGCAGAGTGATATGTAATAAGGGATTTACCATAAGACTTAGACCTTGCACAGTTGAAAGTCATTGACCAGAAAGCACAATGGAGATCTGGGGAAAGCTGTTGATTTTGCATCTGATACTATTTCTGAGGTCACTGAAGCAAGACAGGTGGTCAAAAAGAAAACCTGGGCACAAAACAAGAGAGAATGAGGACACACTGGAACCCATGTCTGTCTTCTATTGCATCTAACTCCTTTGGTATGGAGCTGCACATGTGCCTGGCCTAGGATTTAGGGAAGCTAGAGGAGGAGATTCATGGGAGCTGGAGGAATTGTGTGTCTTGCTGCTGTCCCATGCCAAAGGGTGAGCCAGCAGATCAATGGCATGCATGAGCTGCAACAGTGCTTGGGCCGTGCACCAACATTACAAGTACAAAGACTGCTGCTTTACTTCTACCTTCCAGGTATCATGCAAATAGCTTGTGTTGTCTGCCCTAATCCAGAATTACACAGGGAAGGGAATTCTAGGAAATACACTTGAATTCAAGCTAAGTCAATGCAGTATAACCACCATGCCAATTTAACACATTCAGCCTCCAGCCAAGTGGCCAACTGACCCCAGACACATGAGCCTACTCAGCAGTTTCGCCAGCAGCACCCAGACCAGAACTGTTCAGCTTACCATAGGATCACAAGCTAAATAAACAGTTGTTTTAAGCCACTACGTTTGTTGCACATTCAAAACCAATAGAGGTAGTTATCTAAAAATGGTGAGCTAGTTGGGTAACAGAGCAGATGGGGACAGAAGTAGCAGCTAGACTTCTCAATGTACACCTTATTCAATGAGACTTGTATCATTTTATTTTTTGAATTGTGTAAATGTGTTACTTCTTAATAAAGGATAAAACTAATTTAAAAATATATGGAGAGACTGTAGTATGCTCTTGAACAGTTTGTTAGACATTGCAAAAGGCACTAACTAAAGGTGAGAAGTGTAATTCAGAAGAACAGAAGACGAGATATGTGCAAGTCAATTGAGTCTCCATGGGATATGGAACAATCATCCACCCAATTCATCTGACCAGCATCTACCTGGACATCAACGTGTCTTCCTCTCTTGCCTTCATCTCTTACTCCAATCCATCAACAAAGCCTTGGATTCCATATCTGAGGTATCTCTTAAATATGCTATCTTTTTGTTTCCATTGCTATTTCCATGGTCCAGGTACCAACATCTCCTGCCAAGACCATTCCAATAGCATCCTAACTCATATCTCTATGACCATATTGCTTGCCTCCAATTCATTCTTGTACTTAAAAAATGTATTTCTTAAAATATAAAGTAGATCATGTCATCCCTTGCCCCCATCTTCTGCATGAAGCCTTCCACAAATGTCTTTCCATTATGTTTCTAATTTATGTAAACTTTTTTCCTGATTTATAATATTCTGCAAGACCATACTCCTATCAACTTCTCTGATCTCTAGTGTCATTCTCCCAGACCCACCCCACTAGACCCCAACTACAATGGACATCTTTCAGTTCTTTAAACACTTAACTTCATGTCTTTGCCCTTTGCACATGATGTTCATTGATATCTGGATATGCGTCCCCACCTAAGTATGTTGAATTGAAATCCCCAATGTCGGAGTTGGGGTTCGTTGGGAGGTAATTGAATCATCAGGGTGGATGTCTCATGAATGCTTTAGCATCATCCCCTTGGTGTTCTTTTTGTAATAGTGAAGATGATGAAACCATGCCTCCTATAAAGCCTACAGAACTGTGAGTCAATTAAATCTCCTTTTTGACAAAATAAAAATAACCAGTTTCAGGTATTTCTTTATAGCAATGCAAGAATGGCCTAATACATTCATTATGTCTGTTCTTTATTTATCTCCCTAATAGAATATAAGCTCTATGAAGGCAGGAACCCTGTCTACTTTGTTAATCATTATATCCCCTAGTTGTAGCATGGGGGTTTGCACAATGGGCCCCCCAAAAAATTTGGCAGATGAATGAATGAATGAAGCAAGATGGATTAGATCAATCCAATTCCATTGGAATATTTTCACTTTTAAACATTCTCTGTTTCTTCTTCCTGGAACTATCTTCACTTATATTTGTTTATCTGGCTCTAGCCCTCTCTTTATTCAGGTCTTTGCAGCAATGTCTCTTTCTCAGAAAGGCCTACCCTGACCCCTATCTCACGTAGTCTGCACTTGATCCTTTCTAATTTCTTATCAGTCACTCTCTGCAAATATATTATTTATGTGTTTATAGGATGGCAGGAATTGTGCTTTTCTTATTAGAATTTGCATTTTCAGTTAAGAACAGTACTTAACACATAGGAAACGTTTGATGATAAAAGGGAGAATATTTAACGAATGAATGAAGAAAAGAAGGAATAAAACTATGGATGGTGACCTTACCTTGTTCTTTGTAGCCTCCCTCTAAGGACTGGAAATACTGACCTTTAATTCCAGCCTAGTCCCCAGAACCCAGCTACCATTAGCAGGGTTTGCCATTGCTGAGCATGTTGAAGTAGACTGAATTCTCCACCTCTGTGCTGCATTCACCTCCTGGAATTTACCTTCCCTTGTTCTAATTGCTACCAATTTGCCTGAACCATGACAAGATTGCTTTATCCCCTTGGATGTCATACTTGGCTTGCCAAACTGCATCTTCTCTCTTGCTCTGTGTCCCACCATTGCACTTCTCTTGGAAAGTTTGGGGCCTGTTCCTGTTTCCTCCTCCAGCTGCCTCAATTTGCTATATGTAACTGCCCACATATCCCCAAGTCCTGAGACATGACTGAGGGAACAGAAAAATCAAGTCCACAAAAAGTTAAAAAACAAAACAAAACAAAAAACCTCAATGTGATGGTTAATTTTGTATGTTAACTTGATTGGGCTATGGGATGCCCAGATATCTTGTTGAACATTATTTCTGCACATGATGTGAGAGTGTTTGCAAAAGAGATTAGCATTCGGATTGGTAGACTGAGTAAAGTAGATGGCTCTCCTCAATGTGGGTGGGCATCATTCAGTTCACAGCTGCAGAGAATCACATAATTTGAATATACCACAATGCATTCAACCATTCCCCTACTGGTGGCCATATACATAGCTTTTACTTCACATTGTTTGCAGTAAGCATCCTGTGCAGTCCTGGAAGACTTTCACTATGATTCCATTTATGTGAAAAGAAAAAAAAGTCTGAATATTTTCCACGGTATGAGCATATATGTAATTACATAAATGCATAGGAACAATCTGTTAATAGTAGTTACTTCTGAGGGTCAAGGTAGTATTCAAAGTGACTTTTTGCTTCTCTATAATATTTTAGTTTTATAATAAGGAAAACACAAGCTACATTACTTGTGGGATTAAAGATGATTAAAAACATTAATAGAACAAACATTGGCTAAAAAAATGTTAACCTCCTTTTCCCAAAGTACCTTTTTGGGGAGAGAGTGGAAAGTGATAATGTGATTGAACTTTGTCTATTCCCATCTCTAGGGTAAAGTTGTGGAATGTTGCAAAAGGCAAACATCCAGATTACCCTGGGAGGAGGCCATCTGGGTAGCCCACCACCCAATTTATTAGCATGGTAAATCATCTTTCTTTCGTGTATTTTAAGGACTTTTGACTTTCACTTTCAATTTTGTCTTTTGCCTAGAGACTAGAATCTAATAAATGGAAACCTGTCTCAGTATTTTATTACAGAAGATTCCTGGAACATAGCTGCATCTCTGCAAAAGTTACCTAGGACTTCCCAGAAAAGCCCAGGCCCAGAATCTGCAATTGCATCATGGTGCAGTGATTGGGCACCACAGCTGTTAGTGGGCTGTCACAGGGCTGTGTCATTGGATGTCTGAGCCACTGAAGTACATTAGAAAGGTGTGATAACAATGAAACTAGACACCTCTTGCATTTTTATTGGGCTTTTCTTTTGCCAATGTTTCCTAGTACTTCACACATATTTAAAAGATAACAACATGATAATTTTGGGGCAGGTGTCACTATCCCTGTTTTACTGAGAGACTGCTCCAGCCATGCTGACATTTCAGTCTCTTAGTCAAGCACACAGGACCTTTGCACTTGCTGCTCCACTGCCTGGGAATGCTTTTTATCCAGACTTCCTTGCAGGATTCTTTTGTCAGTTCACAGCTCCGAGGTCAATTCCTTAAAGCAACCTTCTCTGACCACCCTAGCACTCCTCCAATTACTTTCTATTACATCCTCATGTCTTATATTCTGTAAAGAACCTACCACTGTTTATAACTATGCGGTTGACTTCTTTATGTATGTCTGTCTTCCTCCAGTCAAACATAAAAGGTCATAGCACTTTGTCATCGTCACTGCTAAATGCACAGGACAATTCCTGCTATCCTGTAGGCACTCAAGAATAGCTTTGAATACATGAATAAATTGTTTCCCAGTGATTGGTCTAGAACAGTGGTTCTCGGTCCTGATAGGCACATTAGAATTACCTAGAGGGCTTTTAAAAAATACAGTGGCCAGGACCACCCTCCAGCAGTGCCCAGTTACTGGGGCTGCAGCAGAGCCCAGCACTTTGTATTTTTAAAAGCTACTCAGATGATTCTAATGTATGCCCAAGTCTGGGGAGCCTGGGCCAGATAATCTTTTCAGTTCTTTGTGATCCTGTTGCATTTCCCCAGGAGAAAGATTATGGTGACAGGGACTGCAGTGGTCACAGGGAAGGTGGTTAGATGGGATTGCACTTGGACTAGGATACAGTACACCTGAGGCCAGACAGATGGAGACATGCCTGAGATCATTTGCTTTATCAGCAGAAGTGAGACCACAACCCACAGGTTCTGATTATAAAGAAGGGCTCTCCCTCAAACATGATGTCACCCTCTTCTTAGATACCCATTTACTCCATGGTATTCTGAGACCCTACAGAAGTCAGCACACAGATATTGACTACCTGTTCTCTGAGCTTAGAATTGCATTTAAGTGGCAGATCGGCTGAAAGAAAGAAACTTCTGGATATGAGCCTCCTGTTATTGTTTTCATCCTCCTGTTTTTCCTTCTGCTTCAATTCTCTTACTCTCTGCATTTCTCTCTCTCTCTGTAATCTTACCACTTTCTAGTCCCCCTAGAACTTTCTAGAGTTCTTCCTCAAATATTTGAAAGTCCCCCTTTTTCCTTCCATCCTTCCCTCTCATTCTTTTTCTCCTTCCTTTCTCCCTTCCTTCCTTCCCTCCCTCCCTCCCTCCCTCCTTTCTTTCTTTCTTTTCTTTCCTTCTTTCTTTCTTTCTCTTTCCTTTCTCTCTTCCTCTTTCCCTCCTTCTCTTTCTTTCTCTCTCCTTCTCCTTCCTTCCTTCCTCTCTCTTTCTTTCTTTCTTTCTTTCTTTCTTTCTTTCTTTCTTTCTTTCTTTCTTTCTTTCTTTCTTTCTTTCTTTCTTTCTTTCTTTCTTCCTCTCTTTCTTTTCTTTCTTCCAAAACATGGAGAGTTCTCTGTATTGCACTGTGTGCAATCTATGGATAAGAAAAAGCTCTGCATCCAAACACTTCATCACATCCTCATGCAAGGAGGCCACACAAATTACACTTCACTGTAAATCCCAGATGAACTTCTCATCTTCTCAGACTAGAGAAATGGGGAGAGAATTGGAGTGCGGTCACTTGACCCTTCTCTAGCCTTGGGAGTTGCAAAGTTCCTGGGAAACAATAGACCATCAAGGAATTTGGAGAATATGGGTCACATGAATTTTTGAATTTTGTCAGTCTCTAAACAAAACCCCCTCTTCCGTCAATTAGATAAGTGATTTATGAGGAGTGAAGTTTGCACATGGTTTGGACACACCATGCCCTGGGGATGAAAAGAGAAGGAAATGTGATTTTATTTGGAAGACGTTTTAGACTGTTGGCTGTCTAGTACTGAGAATAAAATCTGGGTGCCCAAGGGATAGAGCAGAAGTGGGGCTGGTGCAGAATAGAAGGATGGATTGAACAAGATGCAGGGGCTGGCCCTGAGTGAAGCACAGCATTGCTTGCAGCTGTGGGATGGTTTAGGGGTCCCATTTCCCTAGATTCCTATAAGATCTTCTTTCTTTCTGAACAGTGGTGAGGAGACACAGGGCATCCCATGTTCAGCCCTCTTGGCACTGGTGGGAACTTGTGCTTGGTGTCTGTGTACATAGATGTGAAATTCACCAGACCTGACATTCTGCTGGGTTGTTCGGGGGAAAGGCCAGGTGGGACATGGCATGGTCATTATGTGACCACATAGCACACACTGTTCTTCTCTGATTCAGCACTTCACATTCTCCAGTGGAAAATTAGCAAGAAATACTCATTTGTGTCAATCTTTCCTCACGATTTAAATGTTGTAAGCTTTAACCAGGACACCTGTGTTTGTTAAGCAATCATAGAGAAGGCTTTTGAGAGGTTTACAAAAGACTAGGCAGTGCAAGGGATGAGTAATGAAATGGAGGTTCCCCTTGGGGTAGAAGAGAGTGTGTGGGAAGATGTAGTTGGGAGGGGTAGAAAAGAAGGGAGTGATGTGAAAAACTAGCTTCCCTTTTCATGTATTCAACACTTTTATAGCTATCTATTGAGCTCCATTGTGTGTAACGTACTTTAATAAGTGTAGAAGGTATATCAAGTTGAATCTGAGAGTCCTTGACTTTCCTATCTTTGTTCACCATATTCCTATTTATTGCCTGTGGAGACTTTCCTGACTCCTAGGCAGACATGTTGCTCTTTCTCTGTGCTTTATCTCTTGCTTCTCTATGCTTTTGTGCATACTTCTCCTTTGGCACTTATCACACTTATTATAGTCTAATTTTCTGTGCGTATGTCTTCCTATTTTATAAGGCTCTGAGCCCTGCAGGCAGGAGTCATGTCATAGTGTTCTCTGACTCCCATGCACACGGAAGGTGCTTTGTAAAGGTTTTTAAAACAAATTTGACAATGAACATTTAATTTGGAAAGGTAGATTGGTCTTCACATGTTTATAAATATGATGATGGTGATGATGACGACGATGTGGATGATTTAATTTCCCAATCTGTTCTAGGAACCAAGGAGGCAGGTTTGAATGTGATGTGGTAAGACCCATGGGGATTTTTAATTTCATTCTTCAAACAATTAATAATATGAGAACAATAACACGGAAGATCAGTGGGTGCACCAAAATTAGTGGTTATTATTTAGGTAGGGTTGATACAGTTGTTATTGTTGTTTCAAATCAAATCAGTGTGGTCCCTCACTAACTCATCTGTTCCGTCTCTTATTGTCCCCAAACCATGCCCTCAACATGTGTCACATCCGGGAAGTACTCAACAGTAGTAACAATTATTATAATAATAATTAATATTTATTGAGTCTTTCCATTTGTTAAGGTCTATTCTGAGTGCTTTTCCTGTTTCATTTTATTTCTTCCTCATGCAATCCCATGAGGCTATCAGTACTATTATTTTAGTTCTGAAATGAAGAATGGAGATGTAAAGAGTTTAATTAACTTGCTTAAGGTCACACAAGCTTATAGGCAGGATAGAAGCAGAATTCCTGCCTAGGAAATCCACCTTCAGGGACTGTAATTTTTATTTTTTATTTTTTTGAGATAGATTGGAGTCTGTCACCCAGGTTGGAGTGCAGTGGCTCGATCTTGGCTCACTGCAACCTGCACGTCCCAGGTTCAAGCAATTCTCCTGCCTCAGCCTCCTGAGTAGCTGAGATTACAGCTGTGTGCCACCACACCCAGCTAATTTTTGTATTTTTGGTAGATGGGGTTTCACCATGTTGGCCAGGCTCATCTTGATCTCCTGACCTAGTGATCCACCTGCCTCTGCCTCCCAAAGTGCTGGGATTACAGGCATGAGCCACTGCGCCCGGTCCAGGGACTGTATTCTTAACTTCTGTGCTATATTGTATCCTCTCTTTGACTATTGGCCCTATAGGAGATTTATGCACATGGAGGGATAAACAAGTTTCACCCTTTGTGTTGAGGATCTTTTGCTTGAAGGAGACATTCCTTGCACTGAGTTTCCCTCATTTACTCTTCAGGACTGAGCATCATCCTCTTTGAGAAGTTGTCCCTAATATTTTCCAGAAGAAGCCAGATATTACTTTCTGTAATTCTATAAAACCTTTTGTTCTCCTTTTTCATGTGACCTCAACTGTAATCATCCAGTTTTGTTGTCTGCTGCTCCCATGAGTCTGAGTTCCTTAAGATCAGAAACTTCTCAACTCATAGTGCCTAGCACCCAGTGCTCAATAAATAGTTTGTTTAATTAATTAATTTTTTAAAATATGTAATTTACTTCCCATTTTTCAAGAGCCTGATGGAAAGAATGTTTATTCACTTATTACATCTAGTCATTTATTCATTCTTTCAATAGATACTTATTAAGAAAGGACCTGTTTATGTTAAACATTCTTCTGTGTACTGGGAATACCAAGGTGAAAAAAATATATACATGGTTCTTGTTCATAAGAGGCTTACAGTCTACTACTGGGAGGTCTAGATACATTAACCAGAATTGTCAAAAATTTGAGAAAATTATACAGAGTGTTATGGGAAAATGTAAAGCTAAACAGAAGGGTCCCTGGGCCTCAGAGAAAGCCCCCAATCCTACCAAGTTCATATGAACTCAGGGTATAGTCTAGACAGTCAAAGGATGACACATTTGACATCCTTTGACTCTCTAGGATATGACCAAATGTGTCATCATTGGACTTTCTAGGATATGCTCAAATGTGTCATCCTTTGACTCTCTAATATATGACCAAAAGTGTCATCATTTGACTCTCTAGGATATGACCAAATGTGTCATCCTTTGACTCTCCAGGATATACCTCAAGTCAATAGCCACTTCTTATTGCAGGCCAATTAAATGCAGATTTGGACAAGTCTGGAAAAGTCAATACATTATTCTTAGAAGTCTTAGAATGATTGAGTTAAAGAGACCTCAACAATCATTGAATCCAAACTTCACATACAGTGGAAGGGCTCACAATAAACTTCTGGGTAAACTGATTGTTCATGGAGAATATGAATCCATGCCACTTTATAAGGATTTACTCAATGTCCCAACACTATTCCTAGGAACAAATGGAGACCAGTGTCTTCCCAGAAACGTTATGAGGCATTTAGAGACATATCTTGGTGGCCTCAGGTACTTTTACACAGAATCCAGAACAAATCATCCCAAACCATGTCTGAGTTTTGTCAGGGATTTATTCCAAATTCATCTTGGTGCTACCCTCTGGTGGGTAAAATCAGACAGCAGAGTTCGAACTTCTAATCCTGAAGAACTTTCTGATGGAGTGATTTTTTGTTTTATTTAGAGGAGGGATCATAAGATATTATTAAAACAACTTGAACATCTGGTTTGGGAATAAAGTCATTTAATTGTGCGACTGCCAAGCCACAGAGCCAAGCTTACCAAGAAAGCCTTCTTTCCTCCCAGCCTTACGTAAAGCCTAATACCCAACTATAACAATATGAACCCTCCAACACAAATGAAGAGTAAAAGGGAGCAGAATGGGGTCTTTACGTCAATGAAAATTCACCTGGTGGTTGGAAGCCAGAACCTGTTTTCTCAAGCTACTTACCCCCTATTCAAACTCTCAGTGAATACTATAAAGAAGGAGTATCAAAAAGAGGCATTCATTGAATCCCAGGAAAATTCCTCCTCCCACCACCACTGCCCTTTCCCCTATGAAGTTGAAGGTCTGAGGTCAGTCTTAAAGGAAATAAGAATCAGATTTGGAAAGGACCCTTAAAGGACAAATGGAATGAGGTTATTATAACTATGTGAGTCCAGTACTAGTGGAGCCTTGTCCTGCTGTTGGCCAAATGCTCAAGATATGGTCCTTAAGCTATTTAGACTCATTCATTTATTCAAAAAATATTGAGCACCTATCAGCTAATAGGCTCTGTGTCAGGCACAGGGCTCTATGACGGGATGGCACTTATGTTTTAGGCAGCTAAAATACACTAAACAGGTACATACATACAACTATTGCTAGGGTGAAAGAACTATGAAAGAAACACACAAAACTCTGGGAATTTCTTCCTATCCCATTTATGGCAGACCTATTAGTCAACTGTTACACCCTTTCCCACATTCCTCTCAGCGAAAACCAATTGGCAAAAAGTTGAAGTCTATCTGCTATCACCAAACCTGGGTTTTCAGATAAGGACACTGACACTCCTAAACAGGACATATCTATGTCATACCTGCTTAGTCACCATATCAGAGTTGGAAAACAGCTTAAAGATCTGCTTTGCTGAAGCGCCTTGTTTTGCAGTGACCCACAATGGGGAAGTAACCTGCTCCAATATCTCAGGATGTCACCAGAGGCAAAGGCCTGGTTAGAACTCATGTCTCATAACTTTAATTCTAGGACCTTTGACTGTTATCTTCAGTGGAGACTAACATTTTTGTCTTATCCTACCCAATCATCTCCATCCACTTACTGTGCTTTCATAACTTGAAGAACCTTGTGAGGGAGGAGAGTTTACAAATGTCAGGAGTTAAGTAATTTTTGTGGTTGGCAAGATGTATCAATGAGTGGTAGATTATGAATGCTTAAACAGGAAAAGCATATCAGAGCCTGGCAACTGAACAGAGATTAGGATCTTTCTTTCTTAATTGTCAGAATTTCAGAATGTGGAAAAATCATCTTCCTGTTGAGTCTTCAAGTCATCTTTTCAGGGGTAGGGATTTGGGAAAATATAGGAGAAGGGGCAAGAGGGGAGGGAGACAGAGAGGCAGGAATTGGATTTTTAAAGTATATTTGTGATCTGTTCTTGCATTGACTACTTACCTAATGCAAATGCTGAGAATGGTCCAGTATGTGCCAAATTGATGATGCTGTTTTTTGCATCTCATAGCAGTTTGCCAGAGGAAGTCAACTATAAACAGGTTTTTAGGCTGGCAATCCAAGACTGGTTACAGGATTGACTCAGCAGTTATTTTGTCCAAGGTACATGGAACAGATTTACTAAGTCTGGGTCATTCTGATAAATTCTTGAAAACAGGGACCTAGACAGCAAGGGGAGAACATCAAAGATCTCCTGGGGCTGTAACCATAGTTGGCAACTAGCCTGTGTCCTCACTTCACTCCAGTCCTGGGGCCTACAGCAAAAGGAAATTCACAAGGCAGAAGTCCTCCTTTGCCCTCCTTAAGCCATCTGCTTTGATATGGCTCCCCTAAAGAATCAGAGCTTCTAGATTTCAAAAAATCTCACCAGATCATCTATTCCAGCCCTTACTTCATGGAGGTAAATTAAAATTGTCGTTAACAAAACCATAGTACAGGCTTTCATGTGGAAAGAAGAAGGGTTAGAACACTGAGTGAGCAGAGGGGTCCCCAAAGACCTCTGGGAGCAGAAAGTAAGTGACTCCCATTCACTAAAAAATCACAAAGAGGTGAAGTCAGATGCTACCCAAGGGTCACAAAGTTGAGCCCTGGAGGGAGCGAGGGATTGGCTTGGGTCTGGTGAATTGCAGTGGGAGTGGGGTGGTAAACAGGAGAGAGAAGCAGATCCAGCTCTCCTGTTTGCCATTGCTCATCACTAAGTATATTACGGGCTGTAAATTATAAGTAACTTCATTTTTCCAATTATATTAACTTTTATTCATATTTAGGGGATACTGCATTGTGGGAGAAAGGGCCCTGGACAGGGAGCTGGCAAGTGGCAATCCTGGCTCCACCCCAGTTAGTATTGTGATAATTAGTGTTCCTCTCTGCATCTGAGCTTCTTTATTAGTAAACTGAAATAAAAATGTTTCTAAACACTCCTCGAGGGTCCAATGAGATAAAGTATAAAGGCACTTTGCAGAAATATAAAGTACTATAGAAGTGGAAGAAATACCTTTTTACTCACTCATTCATTTGACAAAATTGTATTAGGAATCAATCACGTGCTGTACTCTGAGGACATCATGAAGAACAAAAGAAACAAGGTTCTTGTCTCATTAGGGGGAAAAGAGGAAATAATAGGCTTTCTTTTCAATCTCCTCCCCTGACCTTGCTACTATGGAGAAAACTTTTAGTGGGACCACAGCAGAGAGTTAATAGACACACTTTTAGAGTTTTCCTGGGAGAGGGTCTTCAGGTGCCCTTGCATGCCCTCTCCAGACTACTACATAGTCTCATCTCTAAGCAGAAAGGGACAGATGAGGGAGAAGAGGTATTGAGCCAGTGAGGTGGGGAGTGGTGGAAAAGGCCTCACAGAGACCTCACAGAGTCACTGGGTCCCAATCCTGGTACTCAATGGGTGGCTTTGGATGAGTTATTTAACACCTCCATGGCCAAATTTTTATCTGTTATATGGACATAAGTCACGGCTAAGATTCAGCAGTACTGGTTGGTGAAACATTGAAATACTTCTGTCCCAGTTGGTAAAAGTTACTGCCACTCAAGTTTCTCCTATTCCTGCTACTCTGGGCACTCATGCCCTACCCTGTCCTGGGACCTTTCCACAGTCCAGCAAATAAGAAGTAATGCCTGTCACAGTGGGTGAATCCACTCTGCTTCAGTAAAACTTCGATAGTTTCTGGGTGGCTGATGACCGTGTCAAATGTATTGTTAAATATTTTGACTATCACTTGTCTATACAACTTTTGTGAGGATCTCATTACAATCTCAATAAGCAAATGTCTTTTTGTGTGCTCAATATAGTCTTGTTTCCTCCTCCAGGCAAAAATGGACTGTTTGGTGATGGAGGCTGAGCAGAGGTGGGCTAAAAGGAATGGAAGGAGAGTTACTGGTGAAGAAGGAGCAAAGAGTGAGGCACAGTAAGTTGGTGGTGGTGGGGGGGCGGGGGTGGAGGGTGCGGGCAGCTTCTCTCTGGACCTGGGATGCGCTTAGCAAGTCCCTTCTTGGAGTCCAGAGAGAAAATAAGAGCTCAGGGCATGTCAAAGGGCTTGCAATTCTTTGAATGGAACACAAAGTGTTATTGTTACATAGTAACAGCTCTTGCTCACAACGACAATTTATTCAATTCTAATTCTAATCTCTTCTTCACCAGGGAGACAAAAGTCTGCACATTTCTCCCTTGCACAGTCCTGCAACTTGCTACTGGGAGAATGGTTTCCTTGTTTCCCTGAGACTCACATTTGCACTTTCTTGGCAAACCAGCCGAGAGGTATCAGAGTCACTGGACACACCCCAGAACATTGATATGTTTGGAATTTAATCAAAAGCCCCACAAAAATGGGGCTATTTACCTTACTCCTGGAAACACCCATTTGAAAAATATTTAAAAGCTATCAAAATACAAATTATTAGGACTCTGCCCTTCACAATGAGCTTTTTAGGATTTATGTATTTTGATATACGCCTCATTCTTCCCAAGAAACGAGGTCAGGCATTTCCCCGATTCTGACATTTTAGTGCAGTGAGTAGTAAAAAGATGGATAGGGTCCAATCCTGTTTTTCCATACTTCTTTACCTTGTTCTTTGGTGTCTGTTTTCTTGCAGGAGGGGCCTGGAAAAGCCTCTCCCAGCAATCTCAGGTGGCATGGTCTTAGTGCCTGGAATTGCCAACCTTGGAGTTCCAACTCTGCGTCTTTGAAGTCTGGCTGGGAGTAGTCACCAATCTGAAAGTCAAGGCCCACAGGAGCCTGAGAGTCCAGGAGCCCAGAAAGAGACAGACAGGCAGGCAGAGAGACAGAGAGACAGACAGACAGGCAGACACACACACACACACACATACACACACACACACACACACACAGAGAGAGAGAGAGAGAGAGAATCAACTATGCTGCTGCTTACCAGCCTTTTACTTCCTTACTTGTTACTCTTATTGTGTCCTCTGACACCAGCCTAGGGGTTGTTTTAAAGCTTCTCCATGATTCTCAAATCTTCAGACTCACCCTTCCCACCTAGTTCTCTAAAATGCCACCAGCTCCCCCTCTGCATTGGAAACATCCATCTTCCCCACTCACTATTCCTCTCCATCTCAAAATGTTCCTTTGTTCTTCACTCACTTCCTTTCCTTTGGCATCTGGGGAAGATTTGTTCTCCTTTTCAAATTGAAGGCCCTGACCTGGGCTGGTGATCAAATATCACTCAGTGATCTCCTCTTGAGTAATTTCAGTCTCACCCTTTCTGTAAGAAGGACCCTCAGTCTTTCTCACAAAATGCCCTCTCAATGTGCACCCCACCTTTCTTTTCCTTCCTTTTAGAATTGTTAAATTAGTAGCCTGCACTGGCTGGCTCCTCTTTCTCACCTCATCTCCTTCCAATCTGCAGATTGCAATTCTGATTGGGATCTTACTTCTGGTCAAATTGCAATATTGAAACATAATTGGTGGTGTAATGATTTTACCATTGATGACTCTCAAATCATCCAAGTCAGTTTTTTCTTTCTTTCTCAGTCTTATTCTCACCCTTCCCTCACTACAGGGCATAGGACACTGCTGACATCCCCTTGCTTCTTGAAATGAATGCTTTCTGCTACACTACAGTAGTAGTTCTCTTTCAACCACGGATAGTTTTTCTCAAGTTTCCTAAATGATGCTTCCTTGGCATTCCTGAGATTCTTCTCCTCTCCTCCCTTTTTTTCCTTTACTCCACCCTCCCCTCCCCTTGTCTCATGCACTGCCATGGTTTTGGTGACTACCCCTTACCTCTACAGAAATGACTCCCAAATCCTTGCCTACAGAGGTCTCTTGCCTCCTGGATCATAGTCCCTCAATTCTACCTGCTGAATTTTTCCTTTGGTATACTGCTGGCATCTTAACCCAAAGTGTTCAATACCCAAATCATTCCCCTCTTCTTGAAACAGACTCAGCCTTTTCAGCCTCTTTACTTTTGTAAATGGTATAAACATTACCTGAGTCATGCAAACTAAAAATATTTGCTTCTGCATTGCATCACTCTATTTATTTAACTCACTTTTTCTGTTTGTTTGGTTGTTTTCTGCACTGGCTCTTGGCTCTACTCCGCTTTCCACTGCAGTTGCTCTCACCTGAATGTATAGTTTATCTTTCTGCTTGGATGCTTGCAATAGCCTGTTTGGTGATTGTTTCCTTGATTTTGTTTTCTCCTTTTCCAATTATCTAACACACTCAGACAAACTGATCTTCTTTTTTAAAAATTTTTTTCTGAGACAGAATCTCGCTCTGTCACCCAGGCTGGAGTGCAGTGGTGCAATCTTGGCTCACTGCAACCTCTGCCAGGTTCAAGCAATTCTCCTGCCTCAGCCTCCCAATTAGCTGGGATTACAGGCACCCGCCACCATGCCCGGCTAATTTTTTATATTTTTAGTAAAGATGGGGCTTCATTATGTTGGCCAGGCTGGTCTCGAACTCCTGACCTCAAATGATCCACCCACCTCAGCAAATTGATCTTCTTAAAGCCCACTTCTGATGAGTCTTTGCTGGTTTCACCTCTTTGCTGAATTAAGCTAACCTTTAAAATGGCATTTAAGATCCTAAAAGATCTTTCAAGGCTCAATTCTCAGGACTGCCCTAAAATTAATCTATTTTCTAATCAAATGTGATGGCTCAAAATTTCCCAGTAATTTCCAATTTCTGCCCCTTTGTTTATATTCTTTCCTTTACCTAGCTCCCCAAAGAGTACTTTTGCTCAAATGCAGTGGAATCAATTCCTTCTCTGAAACCCTATAAAACTTAGTTTGCACCTGCTTTTTACCCTGATCATTGTCTGCTTAATATTGCATATTTTGGTAGCCTAATTATTCTACTGCTATCTCTTCCAGTTTATAAAATCTTTGAAGGGAAAGAGTATATTGTAGGCTTTCTTAGAATCTTGCATGGCATCCGGGGCAGTATCTTTTGCATTGTAGGCTCCAATATATATTTGTTGAATGCTAAATAAACTAATCATATTTTTAGAAACTTTATATTCAGTTTCTTGTTTTGGAAAATATTTAAATTTTTTATTTTATTTATTTTTTTGTTTTAATTAATGACTGGAAAATACTAGTAACTATTCATCTTACATAAACATTCTCGAAACAAACTCATTTCTCCCCCAAAGGTGACTACATTCATCAACATTTAGAGATAATTCTTCAGAAGCAAGATGGTGGACTGGAGGGCTCCACTAATTGTCCCTCCAACAAGGACACCAATTTAAGAACTATCTATACACACACAAAAGCATCTTCATGAGATCCAATAATCATGTGAGCACTCACAGTACCTGTTTTCAACTTCATATCACTGAAAGAGGCACAGAAGAGGCAGGAGAAACAGTCCTGAATCACCATTGCCACCCCTCCTCCAACCACTTGCAGTGGTGGCATGGTGTGAAGCATTTCTATGCTCTGGGGAGAGGAAGAGTGGAGTGATTATGAGGCATTGACTCAGTGCTGCCTTGTTCAAGTAGAATGCAAAAACAGACCAAACTCACATGACACCCAGTCATGGAGGGGGCATTTAAACCAGCCCAAGACTGAGAGGAATTGCCGATCCCAGCATGGGAACATAAGTTCCCACGAGCCTTGCCCCTGTGGGCTAAAGTGCTCTGGGGCCTCAAATAAATTTCAAAGGCAGCCTGGGCCACAAGAACTGCAACTCCTAGGTGAGTCCTAATGCTGAAATGGGCCCAGAGCCAGCGGACAGTGGGGGGAATTAGACCTACTGAGACATCAGTTGGGGTGGCTAAGGAAGTGCTGGCATCACTCCTCCCCTAACCACAGGCTGCACAGATTGCAGCTCCAATAGAGACCCCTTCATTCTGCTTGAGGAGAGAAGAGGGAAGAGTGGGGAGGACTTTGTCTTGCATCTTGGATACCAGCTCAACCACAGCAGGATAGGGAACCCATTGGAGATGTGAGGCCCTAGCTCATGGATGACATTTCTAGACACACCATGGGCTAAAAGGGAACCTGTTGCCCTGAAAAGAAGAACCCAGTCCTGGCAGTCCTGCTAACTTGAAAAGCCACTGGACCTTAAATAACCAGCATCCATAACCGGGTAAATAATCCAGAACATTGTGGGCCTTGGTGATACTCTGAGACTTGCTGGCTTCAGGTGAGACTCAGTACATTCCCAGCTGTGGTGGCTATGGGGCAAGGATCTTTCCACTTAAGAAAAGTGGAGAGAAATGTACAGGTGACTTTGTCTTACACCTTAGTTACCAGCTGTGGCCACAGTGGGGTGGAGCACCAAGTGGGCTTTTGGGATCCCCAATCCCAGCATTTGGCTCTTGGATGGCATTTCTGAACGTGCTCTGGGCCAGAGGGGAGCTCACTGCCCTGAAGGGTGAGTCCCAGACCAGGCAGCATTCAGCACAAACTGACTGAAGAGCGCTTGGGCCTTAAGCGAACATTGGTGGCAGTCTGGCAGTACTCACTGTAGGCTTGTGGTGGCAGTGGCCATGGGGTGAGGCTTCTCTGCCTTTGGAAAGTATAGGTAAGAGTGGGAAGGACTGCATCTTGTGGTTTGAGTGTCAGCTCAGCTGCAGTACAGTAGAGCACCAGGTAGACTTCCAAGGTTTTTGACTCTAGTCCCTTGCTTCTCGACAGCACCTCTGGACCTGTCTAGAGACTGGGAAGCTTGCCACTCTGAAGGGAAGGACACAGGCATGGCTGGCTTTGCCATCTACTGATTTTGGAGCCCCAGGGCCTTGAGCAAACATAGACGGTAGCCAGGGAGTGGTTATAGAAAACCTTGGGTGAGATTCAGTGCTGTGCTGGCTTCAGATCTGACTCAGCACAATCCTAGTGCTGGTGGCCAAAGGAGTGCTTGTGTCACTCCACCCCCAGCTCTAGTGGCTCAGAACAGAGAGACTTTAGGAGAATGTAAAGCAAGAGAACAAGAATCTCTGTCTGGTAATCCAGAGAATTCTGGATCATGTTCAAGACTCTCTCAGTCTACAGGAACCAGAGCATTGCTAGCTTGGGGTGCCTAAAGTAGATACAGCTTAGATCACAATAACCAAGTTTTTTTTTTTTTTTGAGTATCTGGAAAGCCTTCCCAGGAAGGATGAATACAAACAAGCCCAAACTGCAAAGACTACAATAAATACCTAACTCTTCAATGCCAAGACACATACGCTCATCTACGATATCAAGGCTGCCCAATAAAACATGACTTTAAGAAAGTAACTAAATAAGGCACCAAGGATCAATCTTGGAGAAACAGAAGTAGGTGACCTTTCAGACAGAGAATTCAAAATAGCTGTTTTGAGGAAACTCAAAGAAATTGAAGATAACATAGAGAAGGAATTCTGAATCCTATCAGATAAACTTAACAAATAGATTAAAATAATTTAAAAGAATCAAGCAGAAATTCTGGAGCTGAAAAATACAATTGACAAACTGAAGAGTGCATCGAAGTCTGTTAATAGCAGAAGAAATAATTAGTAAGCTTGAAGACAGGCTTGTGAAAAGACACAGACGAGAAAAAAGAAAAAACCAATGAAACATGTCCATAGGATCTAGAAAATAGTCTCAAAATGGCAAATCTAAGAGTAATTGACCTTAAAAAGGAGGTAGAGAAAGAGATAGGGAAAAAAAGTTTATTCAAATAGATAATAATAGAGGAGTTTCCAAACCTAAAGAAAGATATCAATATCCAAGTACAAGAAGGTTATAGAACACTAAGCAGATTTAACCCAAAGAAGACTACCTAAAGGCATTTCATAATCAAACTCCCAACGGTCAAGAATAAAGAAAAGATCCTAAAAGCAGCAAGAGAAAATAAACCAAACACATACAATGGAGCTCTAATATGTCTGGCAGCAAATATTTCAGTGGAAACCTTACAGGCCAGGAGAGAGTGGGATGACATATTTAAAGTGCTGAAGGAAAAAAAAAAAAAAAGATTTTTATCCTAGAATAGTATAGTCAGCAAAAATATCCTTCAAACGTGAAGAAGAAATAAGATCTTTCCAGACCAACAAAAGCTGAGGGATTACATTAACACCAGACCTGTCCTGTAAGAAATGCCAAGGGAGTACTTTAATCAGAAAGAAAAGAATGTTAATGAGCAAGAAGAAATCATCCAAAGGTACAAAACTCACTCTTAGTAGCAGATACACAGAAAAACACAGAACATTATAACACTGTACTGTCATATGTAAACTACTCTTATCTTAAGAAAAAAGACTAAATGATGAACCAATCAAAAATAATAGCTACAACAACTTTTCAAGACATAGGGAGTACAATAAGATATGAATAGAAACAACAGAAAGTTAAAAAGTGATAGGATGAAGTTAAGGCAGAGAGTGTTTATTCATTTTCTTTTTGCTTGCTTATTTATGTAAACAGTGCTAAGTTGTTATTGGCTGAAAATAATAGATTGTAAGGTAGTATTTGCAAGCCTCATAGTAACCTCAATCCAAAAACATACAACAGGTACACAAAAAATAAAAAGCAAGAAGCTAAAACATATTATCAGAGAAAATCATCTTCACTAAAAGGAAGACAAGAAGGAAAGAAAGAAGGAAGAGAAGACCAGAAAACAAATAACAGGATGCCACAAGTAAGACCTTATTTATAATAATAACATTGAATGTAAATGGACTAAGCTTTCCAATCAAAAGACATAGACTGGCAGAATAGATAAACAGCAACAACAATAAAAAAAACAGACTGGGCATGGTGTCTTACACCTGTATTCCCAGCACTTTGGGAGGTGGAGATGGGCAGATCACGAGGTCAGGAGATCGAGACCATCCTGGCCAACATGGTGAAACCCCGTCTCTACTAAAAATACAAAAATTAGCTGGGTGTGGTGATGCATGCATGTAATACCAGCTACTTGGGAGTCTGAGGCATGAGATCACTTGAACCTGGGAGGCAGAGGTTGCAGAGAGCCAAGATCACGCCACTGCACTCCAGCCTGGTGACAGAGTGAGACTGTCTCAAAAAAAAAAAAAAAAAAAAAAAAAAATCAATACTCAGTAGTCTTTTGCCTACTGGAAATATACTTCATCTATAAAGACACACATAGACTGAAAGTAAAGGGGTAGAAAAAGATATTCCATGCCAAAGGAAACCAAAAAAGAGAAGGAATAGCTATACTGATATCAGACAGAATAGATTTCAAGACAACAACTGAAGTAACAGGTAACTGTGTGGTGATAAAGAGGTAAATTCAGCAAAAGGATATAACAATTTTAAATATATATGCACCCAACACTGGAGCATCCAGATACATAAAGCAAATATTATTAGAGAGGGACAGACCCCAATACAATAATAGCTGGAGACTTTAACACCCTACTTTTAGTATTGGATAGATTTTCCAGACAGAAAATCAACAAAGAAATTTCAGACTTAATTTGTGCCATAGACCAAATGAATCTAATAGATATTTACAGAACATTTCATCCAATGGCTGCAGAATATATATGCTTTTCCTAACACTTAAATCATTCTCAAAGATAGCCCACAGGTTGGGTCACAAAACAATTTTTAAATTATTCAAAAAATTAACATAATATCAAACATTTCTCTGATGACAATGAAATAAAACCAGAAATCAATAATGAGAAGAATTTTGGAAATGATACAAATACAAGCATAAACTATATGCTCCTGAATGACCAATGGGTCAATGAAGAAATTAAAAAGGAAATTGAAAAATTCCTTGAAACAAATAATGGAAACACAACATACAAAAACCTATGGGAGACAGCGAAAGCAGTACTAAGAGGGAAGTTTAGAGCTATAAGTGCCTACATGAAAAAAGAAGAAAAATTTCAAATAATAAAAAAAAAACACTAACAATGCATCTTAAGGAACTAGAAAAGGAAGAGTAAACCAAACCTAATATTGTCTTGTTTAGAATAAAACAAATAGTAAAGATCATAGCAGAAACAAATAAAATTGAAATGAAAACAATACAGAAGATCCATGAAACAAAAAGTTGTGTTTTTGAAAGGTTAAACAAAATTGACAAACCTTTAGCCAGACTAATTAAGAAAAAAAGGGAGAACATCCAAATAAATTCAGAGATGAAAGAGGAGACATTACAATGAATACTGCAGAAACTCAAAGGATCATCAGTAGCTATTATGAGCAACGATGTGCCAACAAATTGGAAAATCTGGAAGAAGTGGACAGATTGCTAGACACATATAACCGACCAACATTGAACCACGAAGAAATAAAAAACCTGAACGGACCAATAACCAGCAATGAGACCTAAGCCATAATGAAAAGTCTCCCATCAAGAAAAATCCAGGACCCAAGGCCTTCACTGCTGAATTCTACCAAACATTTAAAGGAGAACTAATACCAATCCTACTCAAACTATTCCAAAAAATAGAGGAGGGAATACTTCCAAACTCATTCTGTGAGGCCAGTATTACCCTGATACCAAAACCAGACAAAGACACATTGAAAAAAGAAACCTACAGGCCAGTATCTATGATGAATATTGATACAAAAATCCTCAATCCTCAACAAAATACCAGCAAACCAAATTCAACAATACATTAAAAAGATCATTCATTATGACCAAGTGGCATTTATCCCTGGGATGCAAGGATGGTTCCACATATGCATATCAATCAGTGTGATACATCATACCAATAGAATGAAGGACAAAAACCACATGATCATTTCAATTGATGCTGAAAAAACATTTGATAAAATTAACCACCCTTCATGATAAAAACCCTCAAAAAAATTAGGTATAGAAGGAATATACTTCAACATAATAAAAGGCATATATGATGCACCCACAGCTAGTATCATACTGAGTGGGGAAAACCTGAAAGGCTTTCCTGTAAGATCTGGAACACAACAAGAATGCCCAGTTTCACCACTGTTATTCAACACAGTACTGGAAGTCCTACCTGGAACAATCAGACAAGAGAAATAAATAAAGGGCATCCAAATTGAAAAAGAAAAACTCAATTTATCTTTGTTTGCAGATGATATTATGTTATATTTGGAGAAACGTGAGGACTACAAAAAACTATTAGAACTGATAAACAAATTTAGTAAAGTTGCAGGATACAAAATCAACAAACAAAAATTAGTAGCATTTCTATATGTCAACAGTGAACAATCTTGGAAGAGAAATTTTAAAAGTATCCCATTAACATTAGGCACAGATAAAATTAAATACCTAGGAATCAACTTCACCAAAGTGAAAGATCTCTATAATGAAAACTATAAAATACTGATGAAAGAAATTGAAGAGGAAACCCCAAAATGGAAAAATACCCCATGTTCATGGATTGGAAGAATGATTATTGTGAAGATGTTCATACTACCCAAACCAATTAATTCCCATCAAAATACCAATGACATTCTTTATAGAAATAGAAAAAAAAATCCTAAAATTTATATGGAACCAAAAAGGACTCAGAACAGCCTAAGCTATCCTAAGCAAAAAGAACAAAACTGGAGGAATTACATTACCTGACTTCAAATTATCTTCCAGAATTATAGTAACAAAAAAAGTATGGTACTGACATAAAAACAGACACAGAGAACGATGAAACAGAGTAGAGAAACAAACCCACACACCTACTGAACTCATTTTCAACAAAGGTGCCAAGAACATACACTGGGGAAAAGACAGGCTCTTCAAGAAATGGTGCTGAGAAAACTGGATATCCATATGCAGAAGAATGAAACTAGACCCCTAGCCCTCACCATACACAAAAATTAAATCAGGATGGATTAATGATTTAAATCTATGACCTCAAACTATGAAACTACTAAAGGAAAACATTGAAGAAACTCTCTAGGGCGCGGGCCTGAGCAAAAATTTATTGAGTAATGCCCTACAAGCCCAGGCAACCAAAGCAAAAATGGACAAATGGAATCACACCAAGTTAAACAGCTTCTGCACAGCAAAGGAAACAGTCAATAAAGTGAAGAGACAACCAAAAGAATGGGAGAAAACATTTGCAAACTCTACATCTGACAAGGGATTAATAACCAGAATATATAAGGAACTCAAACAATTCATAGGAAAAAAATCTAATAATCTGATCAAAAAATGGGCAAAGTATTTGAATAGATATTTCTCAAAAGAAGACATACAAATAGCAAACAGGCATATAAAAAGGTGTTCAATATCATTGATTATCAGAGAAATGCTCATCAAAACTACAATAAGATATCATCTCTTCCCAGTTAAAATGGCTTGAATCCAAAAGACAGGCAAAAACAAATTCTAGTAAGAATGTGGAGAAAAGGAATCCTCATACACCGTTGGTGGGAATGTAAATTGGTACAATCCCTATAGAGAACAGTTTGGAGGTCCCTCAAAAAACTAAAAATACCATATGTACAAGCAATCCCACTGCTGGGTATATACCTCAAAGAAAGGAAATTAGTATATAAAACAGATATTTGCACTCCTGTGTTTGTTGCAACATTGTTCACAATAGCCAAGATTTGGAAGCAACCTACGTGTCCATCAACAGATGAATGGATAAAGAAATGTGATACTTATGTACTATTCAGCCATAAAAAGAATGAGATCCTGTCATTTGCAACAACATGGATGGAACTGGAGGCTATTCTATTAAGTGAAATAAGCCAAGCACAGAAAGACAAACATCAGAAGTTCTCACTCATTTGTGGAACCTAAAAATCAAAACAACTGAACTGACAGAGTTAGAGAGTAGAAGGAAGGTTACCAGGTCCTGGGAAGGGAAGTGGGTGGTTAAGGGGGCGGTGGGAATGGTTAATGGGTCCAAAATATAGATTGAATAAGATCTAGTATTTGATAGCACAACAGGGTGACTATAGTCAATAACAATTTAATTGTACATTCAAAAATAACCAAAGGAGTATAATTGGATTTTTTTGTAACACAAAGGATAAATGCTTGCAGTGATAGATACCCCATTTTCCATGATGTAATTATTATGTGTTGCACACTTGTATCACATCTCACATACCCTATAAATATACACACCTATTATGTACCGATAAAAATTAAAAAAAAACATTTTGAGAGTGATTATGCCTTTTTATTGAAATAATTAAGTGAAAATAGGAAACAGAGATCTGAATGTCATGTACACAGAAGCTCCTGGGACAAGATATGAAATTAGTACTCCTTCTAAAACAAACAATAAACAAATAAGCAAAACCCACAATGGTCAACGCTTTGTAATAGTGAGACATTTGAGACACTAAGCACAAAGTCTCCTATACTCTTTCTAAACACCCAACCCTCTTTCCCTACATTGTACCCATGAGAGGATTTGGGGAAGGACAAATAGCAGAAGGTGCTATAATTGGCTATAGAACCTTAAGAGGGGCCTCTTCTAGACCTTCACAAGTTTTTTCATTACCCTACACATCCAGAAGAAAAGCTTTTTTTTTTTTTTTTAAACTCAGCCAACTACTTGAATGTCGGATCTTCAAATTAAATAAAAATATATATTTAAAAACACCCTTAATAACTAACAAAAAAAATCACTTGGTTATTTGATACATGGACCATGTCTCAATACCTTGCTTATTTCTTCCACAGGATTAAATCTGAGTACATAGTGAATGACCAATCAATCCTCATAGTTTGATTATAGATTATTGACTTACATTTATGAGATGCCTTCTGGAAACTCTCCTATCCCTCAACTCAGAAGTCTGACAACGTGTGTAGAGAAAACCTGTGTCTAGAGCATGCATTGGCTCAGAGCAAAACACACCCAATATTGTCAAACAATTGGTTGTTGACAAAAATTCAACCTTTATTTAATGGGGAAAATGTGCTTGGCAGGTAGAACCCAAGTCCTCGAAGGCTTTTTTTTTTTTTTATGGTGTATATGTGTTTTATTTGTTTTTATTATCACATGTATTAAAGAGTCATCCTATCTCACCTTGGGTGACTGGAGCCCTCTTCAGTAGGTAAATCCCTCCAGCCATCTTGGACCGTTTCTGTGCCACAGACAATGTTTTCTTCTTCCCAAACTTTATTTTGAAGTAAGTTCAAGGAAATTCAAAACAGCAAGGTTGAGTGGAAAAAATAAGTCTTTTGTTCAACATGTACAGTTTGAATTCTGTCAGGAAATATTGTACTTTCCTTTTATTACACTTTATTTTGGAGTTTTTTTTTTTTTTTTTTTTTAAGAGTCAGAAGAACCCTAAGTCAGGAGGCTGTCCATAGCTGAGTCTCATGGACAAATGGTCAGCTCAAACACATAACAAAGGGTCTGTTGTGATGTTGCCAATTCTATTTCATGAAATCTTTTTTTGGTATAAACTGGAGAAAGCACTTTGTTCAGTTAAAGATTTTTTTTCTTCCCTACCAGTTGTCTTTGCCAAGGTCAATGTTTCTATTATGTGGCGGGGGAAGCATACCCGCCCCCTGGTGGCCGATTTACACATAGACATTTTTCTTTACCAAGACCCATGGATCTCAGTAGCTAAAATGTCCTAGTGTGGTGTACATTCATTTAACAAATATTTATTGAGCTCCTATTGTGTGCCAGGCAATGTACTGAGTGATTCGAGTTGGGAAACCCAAGGTCTTCCTCTGGGTCTTTTATATGGCAACCAACCATTCAACCTGTTCACAAGGCGGCCACCTCACCTCCCGTGCTTCATTTTCTCAACAAAGAGCTATATTATATCTGCACTACTTATCCCAAAGCATAGTATCAAAGATCCAAAATGATAAAATAACAGCAAGTGTGACCATATGTTGTAAATTAGATGAGGTCACTCCAGTGCTTAAAATAATTTAATGTCTTCCCATTGCCCTTAAAATAAAATCCAACCTCTTTTTATGGACTCAAAGACCCAGCACAATCTACCCACTGCCTCCTTGTCAACCTCATGCCACACCATTCTCCCCCTGGAGAATCTCACCCCTTCATACAGGTCAACTGTCATTTTCTTGAAAGTGCAATTTCCCCCTCAAGGCCCGTGTATGTACTTTCTCCTCCCCTTTATAAGCATCTTCCTACTCTTCACCTACCTAACTCTTATTTCTTTCTGAATGAAGGCCACCTTCTCAGGAATTTCTTTGCTAAGTACTAGTTCTAAAAACAGTTCACTTTATTATATTATTTCATAGAATCTTATTTTCCTTCATAGGTCTTATCCTGTATAGCAAGTATGTATTTATTTAAATTGCTATTTTTGACCATCTTCTCCACTGAAGTGAAAGTTCCATGAGGACATGTACCATAACTGTATAATTCACTACAGTCTATCTTGCACCTGTAAATAGCATCAATTGGAATTTGGGGAATGAATGAATAAATGACACCTGTGGAATGTTATAGACATGTGAATTTATTATATATAAATAAGATAATATGAAATATAGAAAAAGAGTAGGAAAAGCAATTCAAGAAAGAGAATATTGGTGCATTTAATAAGTATTATTGAAATATGAACTTTTAAAGTTACTTTAATTACTCAGTTATATAATCTGTATGTTATGACTGCTTAATTAAATAGAATTTAGAATGTTATAACCTAAGCTAAGTTTGCAGGTGACAAAACTGGTGTCCAAAGACATGAAGTGATACATATAAGGTTATACAGAAGCAGAAACAAGACTAGAATATATGTTTGTGATTCCTGACCTGGAGTTCTTTTGACTACATTGTGTTTATTCTTGTACAACATTATTGTTATGAGACCTCATTTCTTAAGGCTTTATAGACTTGTTAAACTTTTGTATTCTATTAAAGTTAGACTAGAGCATCTATAAACAAATTGCTTAATAATTATTGAGCATTCTTCTGTCCTGATGTCCTGGAACTAAAATACATATATATCTTAGCTCAATTGCCTTCTCCCTTCTCCTGCTTCTCCTTCTCCTTCTCTTCTCCTTCCCTTCTCCTTTCCTTCTCCTTCCTGCCTGCCTGCCTGCCTCCCTTCCCTCCCTACCTGTTCCCTTCTATTTTACTATTTCGTTATTGGGAGCATTTTGTCATCCTTTGTGCTCAAAGGGTACTTTCTATCTGGAAATTCATTTCCTCCATTCTGGGAAATTTTCTTGAATTATTTCTTTTATAATTTTTCCCTCCATTTCCTATTTTTATTTTTCTGTACTTCTGCTTTTCCTTCATTTCTGCTCCAATAACCGTAATTAACAATAGCCTTTTGATGATATTTGAGTATTTCTTTTTATAACAAACTTCTTATTTCAAAGCCACAGTATCCTGTCTTAACTTTTCGAGGAAATGAATGGTACTATTTTTGAAATTATTTTTTCTTTGTATTTTTTTCGTCTTTCTGTTTCTTTTCCCCCATTAGTATGTTTAAATCACTGTCTTTCTTGCTGAGGTTTTCCTGAAATGTCTGGTGATTCTTGGATGTCCATTCTTATTTAAGAGAGGATAGAGTTGCCAGACAAGATAGGGAACAGTCATTTGAATCTGAATTTCAGATAAACAATGAATACATTTTTAATATGTCCCAAAGACCGCATTTTTATTTGCTAAATCTGGCAACCCCAAGAGAGGGGCAAGAAGCAGCTGAAGAAACATCTGTGTGTATGGATAGGACTTGTTGACTACTGGGTGTTACTAAGATGATCTGGCTGGGCTGTTTCACTAGAGGATGCCTGACCATTAGCATCTTTAGGTTTTCACTGAGTACCCAGAGCAGAATCATTCAGTCTTTAGGCTGTCAGTTTTCTGGGAGCCAAAGCAGACCAGGAGGTTGGGATTATCACCATTCGGAATGTACCCTTTTAGTAATTCTCCTTGTTTTCCGTGGGGGCGCTCCTGCCCTGAGTAGTGCCTGCCATCCCTTGTCTAGATCTTTCTGAAACGTGTTCTCCGGAGAGTAAGTCTTCAGTCTCCTGCCAGGAGGGTGAAGAAACTGCTTCTCAAACAATTAACAAATTCTGTATCTGCCTCAACTGCATCCCCACTTTCATATGTACTTCTAGCTTCCAATTTCTGAGCCTTTCCAGGGTTTTGCAATGCAAAGCAGGTTGCTTCTGGGTTTCGCCCACTGTCAACTTAAATTTCAGCCTTCATGGTTTGGCTAAGCCAGTTACCCCTCTACCATCTGCTTTCCATCTTCCAAAATGTTGTTGTTGTTGTTTTCCTCCTAATTCTTTTTGTCTTTATGAGTGAATGTCTTTAAAATCAGTCCCTTTACTGTCTTTTTAGTGAGCTTGGGGGATGGAATGTAATGTATAGCATATGTTAAATCTGCCATCTTCAACTAGAAGCACAGCCATGAATTTTCGAAGTGACTACAGAAGAGTCATTTAATTCCTCTTTTCTCAATTTTCTTCTGTAAAATGAGATGGCTAAGGGAGATGGGCTTTGATAAACCTCACTCAAAAATTTTATGATTGTATAATCCCCTGCACTATTAACTGAGACCATCCGGTAACAACATTCTAAACCTTCCAAACAAATTACGTTTTCAGTCTTTTAAGGAAGAGACAAAGCCGTGGTCTATGTTTTCATCAATATTAAGACTTCCAACTGCCACTTGCCACAACAGGACCTTCAGCAAGGACTTCTCTGAAGTTTGTTTTCTCTCAAATAGGGAACTAATATGAACTTCCATTAATATAAACTTCCATCATAAGCCTGCTGTGATTAGCAGATGAGTTAACCCATGAGAAAGTACTTCACATGTGGACACTTGCTATGCAAATATTAATTGATGTAGTGGTTCTTTGGAGTATGCGTCTTCTCAGCACAATAATTCTTGGTCTGTTTAAAGTCTTCTGACTGGGGAATCATAGCATTTACCTTAAATCATCTAGACTTTTATTTATTTATTTATTTTTTCTTTGAGACGGAGTCTCTCTCTGTCACCCAGGCTGGAGTGCAGTGGTGCGATCTCGGCTCACTGCAAGCTCCGCCTCCCGGGTTCACACCATTCTCCTTCCTCAGCCTCCCCAGTAGCTGGGACTACAGGCGCCCACCACCATGCCCGGCTAATTTTTTGTATTTTTAGTAGAGACGGGGTTTCGCCGTGTTAGCCAGGATGGTCTCGATCTCCTGACCTCGTGATCCGCCCGCCTCAGCCTCCCAAAGTGCTGGGATTACAGGCATGAGCCACCGCACCTGGCCAATCACCTAGACTTATTATAATTAGAGTTACTACTCCCTGCAGGTTACCAGTGAATTTTTTTCTATAAAGCACTTAGGTCTCAAAGACATTAGCAATACTATTAAAGGAATTACTCTTAATTGAAAAACACTAATGTATCAGATAATCTGCTAAATGCTTTATATGCATTTCCTCTAATCTTTACAAACATCCTGCTAGTTAAGTCATATTTAACCCATTTTACAGATAAGGATATTGAGGCTCATAGAAGTTAAGTGATTTGGTCAAGTTCACTCACTCAGTAAATAGTAGAGTTGGGATTCAAACCAGGTCTTTCTGGCACCAAAACCCATGTATACTTTTTGCTTTTATGCCATAATGCTTTCTTAACTCTTTAAAAAACACTAATATCACTTAAAACATTGAAGCCAGAATGAGCTTGGTGTGATTAGCAATCCTTTGGTTCCTTTCCAGTATTCAATTCTGACATTCCCAAAAGAGATGGTGAGTTCTGTCAGCGTCTGTTGGTCACACTCTATCAAGCCCCCTTCTTTGCTCCTGCTGTTGTTCTTTTTTAAATACCATTTCTCCCTTTCTCTGTCCAGTGACTGTCTACCCATCCTGTGGGGCTCCATCAGGGTACAATTTTTCTTTTGTTTGTAAGACAGGGTCTTGCTCTGTTGTCCAGGCTAGAGTACAATAGCATGATTATGGTTTACTGCAGTCTCTACTTCCTGGGCTCTAGCAATCCTCCCACGTCAGTCTCCCTAGTAGCTGGTACGACAGGCATGCGCCACCATGCACGGCTAACTTTTTTATTTTTTTGTAGAAATGAAGTCTCACCATGTTGCCCAAGCTGGTCTCAAACTCTTGGCCTCCAGAAATCCTCCAACCTCAGTCTCCCAAGATGCTGGGATTACAGGTAATAGCCACTTTAGTTGCCCAGTTAAGGTGCAACTTATTTATGGAGCTTTTCTTTACTTCTCCAAGCAAAATCAGTTGCTCCCTTCTCTGTGTTCTCTGTACATTTTAGTTTGTACCATATAAAATTGCCTCTATGTAACCATTTTTGACCTACAAATGTGGCAATTTTATATCATTTAGCCAAATATCTCCTTATCCCATTGTATTACATTTTGGGTTGGCATGTGTCTATCCTCTCCCCATTCCAGCCCCCAGAATGTAAGTTCCATGACAGTTAACAATAAGAGCTGACTTTCTGTGTGCTTTCTAGGGGGCCAGGACTGTCCCACACACTTTAAGTAAATTAACTCTTTTAATTCTTAGAGCAATGGTGTAATGATGATACTTTTATATGCATAGTACCACTATATAAGTGAAGAAGCTGAGGCACACAGAAGCTGTATTTTTCAGGGTTCTCCAGAGGGACAGAACTAGTTGGATATATGTCTATATTAAAGGGAATTTATTAGGGAGAATTGACTCACACAGTCAAAGGTAAAGTTCCACACAATAGCCACCTGCAAGCTGAGGAAGAAAGAAGCCAGTAGTGGCTGTTTGAGTTCAAAAGCCTCAAAAGCAGGAAAGCCTACAGTGCAACCTTCAGTCTGTGGCAAGGCCTGAGAGCCTCAGAAAACCACTGGTGTAAGTAGTCCAAGGGTCCAAAGGCCAAAAAACCTGGAGTCTGATGTCCAAGAGCAGGAGGAGCAGATGGAAGCATCCAGCACGGGAGAAAGATGAAAGCCAGAAGACCCAGCAAGACAGCTTATCCCACCTCCTTCCACCTGCTTTATTCTAGCCATGCTGGCAGCTGATTGGGTGGTGCCCACTCACATTGAGGGTGGATCCAGTCCACTGACTCACATGTCAATCTCCTCTGGCAACATTCTTACAGACACACCCAGAAACAACACCTTACCAGCTATCTAGACATCCTGCAATCCAATCAAGTTGACACCCAGTATTAATCATCACAGAAGCTAAGTAACTTGCCCAGCCTCACAAAACTTGACAGAGCTTGGATTTGAGCCTCGGTTATCTGTCTTTAAGGTCCAGAGACTTCACCATTTCTCTAAAATCCTTCTATTACTATTCTGTCTGGTGTGTTTTGTTCACCACTGTATTACCAGGGCTAGCACAAGGCTAGGGACCTACTGGTTGCTTAGTAAAGAGGTGAATTAAAGGATTTTGTACCAGTCACATTTACTGAGCACCTACTCTGTGCTCCCAGATGTTGTGGTGGTAGGCACCAAGAAAAATAAGGCCCAGGCCCCACCTTTATGGAAATGGTGGCCAAGCAGGGGCCTCTGGAAACAGCGTAGCATTTACATTGAGGAGGCTGAACGTCAGAGGTGAGGAGAACTATGGATGGCCTGTTGTGTACCTGGTGGTAGAACAGGTGATGGAGAAGTCCTGAGAAAGGGAAGGGTAGAATTAGCCATGTGAAGGAGGGTCCAGGTTCAGTGCAGATGTGTTCCAGACAGATGGAGCAGCTTATGCAAAGGCCCTGAGTTGGGGCAGCGTGGGGGAGAATGGCAAAGCAGGGGTGGGAGTTCAGAGAATGTAGAACTGGGGCTGCTGGGCCCTAGGGCCTAGATTACAACTTCAGCTGTATCATTTATCTCCTTAGTGACTTGGGTAGATTTCTTACCTACTTATGCCTCAGTTTCCTCTTCTGTAAAATGGATATAATAACAGTACTTGTCTGGTGAGATTCAAAGGAAGAATTGCCTTACTTATACTCAAAGTATATAGAATAGTGTCTGGTTCATAGAAAATGCTCAAACATAATTCTTAAGGAATTAAATTTCGTGAGTGTGTAGAAGTTCATGAAAGAAAATATTTGCTTCAGGAGAGTTAGAAATTTGCGATTAGGGTTTCTGTACTAGTCCGTTCTCACACTGCTATAAAGAAATACTTGGGACTGGGTAATTTATAAGAAAAGAGGCTTAATTGGCTCACAGTTCTGCAGGCTGTACAGGAAACATAGTGGCTTCTCTTTCTGGGGAGGTCTCAGGAAGCTTACAATCATGGCGGAAGGAAAAGGGGGAGCAAGGCATCTCACATGTCAGGAGCAGGAGCAAAAGAGGGAGCGGGGTGGTGCTGCACACTTTTCAACAACCAGATCTTATGATAACTCACTCATTGTCACATGGACAGTACCAAGAAGATGCTGCTAAACTATTTATGAAAAATCTGCCCCCATGATCTAATCATCTCCCACCAGCCCCCACCTCCAACATTAGGGATTACAATTTGGTGGGGACAAAGATCCAAACCATATCAGCTTTAAACTGGGTTCTCATAATTATAAAGTAATTGGAATAATAGCCATCATGTATTGTGTGCTTAATAGGTATTCCATGGCATGCTAACCTCGAAACAACCTTGGGAAGAAGGTACTAATGTCTCCATTTTATACATGAGTATGTTGAGGCACAGGGAGGTTAAATCATAGTCTCACAATTAACAAATACATAGAAGACAGGTTTTAATTCAGACATTGGCCTTCTGAGTCCTTGTGCTGAGCCACTTTGCCACAATGATTTTCTGGTTTGCAATTTTAAAATGAGAGTCAAGTTGGATGCAGTGGCTCATGCCTGTAATCCCCAGTGGTTTGGGAGGCCAGTGCGGGAGGATTACCTTGAGGCCAGGAGTTTGAAACCAGCCTGAGCAACAGCAAGATCCCGCCTTACAAAAAATTTTAAAAATTAGCTGGATGTGTTGATGGTCACTGCCATGGTGATGATTACTCGGGCCCAGGAGTTCAAGGCTGCAATGAGCTATATAGTGCCACTGCACTCCAGCCTGGGAAACAGAGCAAGACCCTGTCTCTAAAATAAATAAATATATAAATAAACAAACAAAATCAGAGTGAGATGGTAGGGCCCTAAACCAGTCTTGGTTTAATGGAACTATTCGAAAAGAAACAAACAAAAAAAGTATAAAGGAATGAATAAATGTTCCTATGACATATGCTTGTTGGTTTCCATCACTTCGGGCTTCTTTCAATTGATTGATAATAACTCCATTCCCTTGAGAAAAATCAGTAAGAGCTTACATACAGCTACAGGTCACTCCTTTGGGCCAAATTTTTAAGAAATAATCAGTGGAATTTTCTTCCTTCTTTGTTTTTCACCTTCTCTTAAAATTTTAAACTAAGCAAAAGATTTCATCTAAGTTTTCAGTCTGATGTCTTCAAAATAAAATATTTTAAGAGGAAAAAACCTGTAAACATGTCACTGGTAGAATTATGCATAATTTTAGAAAGGAAGCAGTAGGGTGCAGTGTTGGAACTAAAGATTTTAGAAGACCAGAATGTTAAGCCTGTATGAGACTTTAAAGATCATCTGGTAATGAAAGAGTTAAGGTAAAGGACCTGCTCTTGGAACTTGTGACCTTGGGTAAGTTATTTAACTTATCTGAACACCAGATTCCTGTCTTTTAAGTGGGGATAATAATAATACTTGCCACAAAGGATATGACATGAAGAGTAAATGCGTTCATTCATGAAAACCGCTTCCTACGATGCCTGGCAGTCAGTGTGCAAAGTTACTTTCCTGAGGTCATCCACGTAGTTAATGTCAGAAAACAGAACTTTCATTCCTAATCCTGTTTTCCAGGCAAGTATGTTTTTTTAAGCAGCAGATTATTATGAACATTCTCAACATAATTGATATTTGAGTCTCATCATGTGTGTTTGCTTCTAGTAACTATATCGATTCATGTTTGTTTTCTATTCCTTTTCCCTTCTGATATTATGATATTAATGCTTTATATAGACAGCCTTTTCATAAATTTCTGAGCAATAATATTAGTCCTAGGTTAAAGCCAGACGGCTGAATTTATGGTATGTATCCCTTAAAAATTATTGTTATCTCAAACAACTTTACAGGAAAAAAAGCATCAATTGATGTAAAACCTCAGATATGCATTTGTTGTTTTTAGCTGAAAATTCCAAGCAGAATTACCCAAGTATTGAAAATCTTCAGAAAGAGCTGTAAGTTGATGGATATCTCAATTACTCTGATTCGATCTTTACTCATTATATAAATGTATCAAATTATCATGTTTCCCCCCAAATATGTATACATATTATGTATGAATTAAAAAAATAATTAAAAAAGAAAAAAGAAATAGCTTTAGTTAGTATTAGACAGTGGCAATAAGGCAAGAAATTTAAAAATGATCTAATTGCAAGACTTAACATCTAGAAACCTTTTGTTTTTTGAAATTAAACCAAGATATAAAGACACAAAATCAAGTTATCCAGAACGTGCAGAGTCAGAAATGGAGGACATCTTGTCTCTAGTTCATTTTGTATTTTTAGCCAGTGGTTAATCAGTGAAATTTTGTCATGGGTTGGGGAGATCTCACCATTTCTCTTGTCATTTTCTTCTAGCCATGCTTCACCGAGGGGTTTAGGGGAGATTCATAGTGGAGGGAATAAGGACTAGGACCTAACTGTATTCTGAGAAAAAGTATGTAATTTGAAGAGGTCATCAGGAAATCATTTCCCAAGCAGGGCACTTGTCTTTGAAATCCTTTCTCACTCCCGATCTAACAAAGCCCTAGTTCATTGTACCTCAAAGGATGATCTTAAGCAGCTGGTTTGGGCTGGCCAGCTTTGATGGCTGGAGCATTTGAACTGCAGAGGTTGGGGGTGTCGGGGGGTAAGGGGGGTGGTTAAAATGGTTTATTTCCGTTTAATTGTATTATCTGTTCAGGATTCCTCTTAAGGAAGAATGGGCTTCATCCTGTGGGAAATGAACATCTCTCTGTGAATATTATGGGGGCTTAGACAAAATAAAATCACTTTTAAGAGCCCAATTTGATGTTCTGGTAAATTAGTTCATCTAATCCCTTGGTGCTTCTGTGATGGATTTAGTGTGAGCAAGGGGTATCTGTACTTTCACATCCCTGTCCCTTTAAATTCCTACAATCTGGAAGGCCCCTTCACACTTATAGTTTGCTGAATCCTGCTCTTTCTTCAAAGATTCCCCAATAACCTTCCCAAATCATTTACCTTCAAAATTAAAAGGACAAGATTTTACATTCCTTTGGTGTCCTGGGAGAGGGTCAGAGGAATTAGTGTTCTCTGGGCTTGGCTTCATCTTGGAGAAGAGAATTGAAAGTAAATCATGGGATGGAATTTGATAATTTTAGCTTTGTCTTCAAGAAGAAGGATTAATTTTCTTCCCTAATATATTCCTCCTTGTCTGGGCTGAAGCATTGCTGAATTTGATCTCACTGGATTCCTCTATTAGAATATAAGTTTCCTGAGGACAAGGATTTGTCTAGTTACACTATATCCTGAGTGCCTAAGACAGTATCCAGCACATGGTGGGTTCTCATTCATTTAAATAAATAAATGAATGACCCAATGTGTCAGTCAAGGAAACCTGGGTTGTGCTGCAGTAAACACAACCTCTAAATCTTAGTGGTCTTTTATGCACTGAGATCAGTTGGGAGCTCTCCTCCATACTTCCTCCCATTGGAACCCAGGCTGACAAAGAAGCTGCCATCTTGAATTTTGCTTATCACTGGATAGAGGAAAAGAGAGCTGTAGGTTTTGAACCAGCAATAGAATGTTCTGGCCTGGAAGTCACATGTGATCCTTTAACATACAATTCACTGGACAGAGCTAGTCACATGTTCCCTGCCAAACCATGTGGAAGTATGTTTGCAATCTGACTACATTCCAAAACTATTAATAGCAATAATGACTACTACATTTAAGGAAGGCTTTAACTTAATTTTTTATGGGAACTTGACCATTATTAGAATTTTGGTGAGGCCATGAGGCTGCTCCACTTCCCAGAATGACTTTTAGAATCATAAGCTAATCACTTTGAATCACGTGTCTTAGTTTGGGCTGCTATTAACAAATTACAAAATAGACTGGTGGCTTAAACAATAGAAATTTATGTCTCACAGTTCTGGATGCTGGAAAGTTCAAGGTTGTGGTGCCAGCATGGGTAGGTTCTGATGAGATTCCTCTTCCTGGTTTGCTGGCGGCTATCTTCTTGCTCTGTCTTCACGTGGCCAGAAAGCAGAGAGAGGAAGCAAGCTGTCTTGTGTCTTTTCTTAGAAGTGCAATAATCACATCACGAGGGCTCCATCCTCATGACCTTCTCCTAAAGATCCTACCTCCTAATACCATTCCATTGGGGGTTAGGGTTTCAACATGAATTTCAGGAGGAACACAAACATGAAATCCGTAATACCATGCATTCTTACAAAAGCAGTATCACCCCAGGAGGACGAAAATTGGTTCTTGGAGGATGAGAAAATTCAGATCTTATGATGGTTTGTGGACCTCCAAAGGGCCACACTACATAAACAGACATATAATATATAGGTGGTATTTACGTATCATGGTGGGGACAATTAGGAAAAAATGTGTGGAGGTTGCAGTGAGCCAAGATCGCACCACTGCACTCCAGCCTGGGCGACAGAGCGAGACTCCGTCTCGGTAAATAAATAAATAAATAACTAAATAAGTCTTTTTATGGAACAATAATGAAAAAAAGAATGAGGAAAGCTGCTTTAAACCAATGAGAAGTTAGCTTATATCTAAACTTCTTGTTGCTGGTGGTGTTTGACAGGAGTGGTGACTCTCTGGGGCTTGTGAATTATTTCCGCTGGTGTGAAGAGCTGATGCCTCCACTTCAGGCCACTTTCATGAAGTGATTGCTGCCTTCTCTGCATCTGCTATTCTCTAAAAAATCCTGATACCAGCAGGTTGAGGAGGCCTATAAGTAGAATATTACTGATATCACTAGCGGTAATACTTTCAAAGCAAGGAAAAAGTTCTCTCCCACAGCCCACCATTTAGGATAACAAGTCCCAACAGATGGGTTCTATGCTAAATAATGGACTGACTAGTATTTTTGTTCTGATATTTTGATCATTTGAGTTTGGAAATTTCACTCTCAGACTCAGGTTGGCTTATTAAATATTTGTTGACTTCCAGAGAAATCCCTTATTTTTAAGAAAAGATAAAATAAGCAAAAGATCCTTTTCTTATGTTTTTAGTAAACTTGAGTTAGAATTGTTGCTCCCTGTATTTGAATTGCAGATTGAGCACTTATTAACTAAGAGACTTTCTTTGAGTTATTTAATTCCTTTGTGCCTTGGTTTCCTCATACGCTAAACAGGGATAATAATAGTTCCTACTTCATAAGGTTGTTGTAAGGATTAAATAAGGTATATAAGCATTTTTAAGCTTTTATAAATTGGCAAATAAAAATTGTAAGTATTCATTGTGAATAACATGATGTCCTGAAATATGTATGGATTGTGGTTTGGCTCAAGTGACCCTAATTAACATACGTTTTACCTCACTTTTTGTGGTAAAAACACTTAAAATCTGCCCTCTCAGCAATTTTCAAAATACAATACATTGTTATGAGCTTTAGTCACCATGTTGTACAGTAAATCTCTTGAACTTATTCTTTCTGTATAACTGAAATTTTGCATCCTTTGACCAATATGTCCCCAGTGCCCCCACCCCAGTGCCTCTGGTAACAACCATTCTATTCTCTATTTTCATGAGGTCAACTTTTTTGAATTCTACATATAAGTGAGATCATGTGGTATTTGTCTTTCTGTTCCTAGTTAACTTCACTTAACATAATGTCCTCCAGGTTCATCCATGTTGTCACAAAAGGATTTACTTCTTTTTTAAGGTTGAATAGAATTTCATTATATATATGTACCATATATTTTTAATCCATTCATCCATTGATGAACTCTTAGGTTGATTCTATGTCTTGGCTATTGTGAATAATGCTGCAGTGACCATGGGAATGCTTTTACATACTATTTCATTTCCTTTAGATATATACCCAGAAGTGAAATTGCTGGATCATATAGTAGTTCTATTTTTAATTTTTTGAGAAACCTCCATACTATTATCCATAATGGCTGTACTAATTTACATTTCTACCAAGAGTATCTAAGGGTTCCCTTTTCTCTACATCCTGGTCAACATTTGTTTTCATTTGTCTTTTTTATAGTAGTCATTCTAACAGGTGTGAAACATCTCATTGTGGTTTTAATTTGCATTTAACTGATGATTAGTGAGGTTGAGCATTCTTATGTATGCCTGTTTGCCATTTGTACATACTCTTTTGAGAAAGAATGTCCTTTGCTCAATTTTGAATCAGGTTATTTATTTTCTTGCTATTGAATTGTTTGAGTTCCTTATATATTTGGGTTATTAATCCCTTACAGCAGCAGTCCCCAATATTTTTGGCCTACTCATTTCTTGGAAGACAGTTTTTCCATGAACTGGGGTACAGGGGCATGGTTTTGGGATGAAACTGTTTTACCTCAGATCATCAGACATTAGATTCTCATAAGGAATGCACAACCTAGATCCCTCGCTTGCGCAGTTCACAATAGGAATCGCGCTCTTATGAGAAACTAATGCCACTGCTGATCTGACAGGAGGTAGGGCTCACCCACTGTTCACCTCCTGCTGTGCAGCCTGGTTCTTTACAGGACACAGACGCTTACCAGTCTCCAGGGCTTGGGGACGCCTGCCTTATAAGATGTATGATTTGCAAATATTTTATCCCATTCTATAAATTGTCTTTGCATTCTGTTGATTGCCTATTTTAGTCTGCAGAAGTTTTTAGTTTGATACATTCTTATTAGTCTATTTTTGCTTTTGTTGCCTGTGCTTTTGGGGTTGTATCCAAAAAATCATTGTCCAAACTAATGTCATAAAGCTTTCCCACTATGTTTTCTTCTGGTAGTTTAATAGTTTCAGGTCTATGTTTTAATCTTTAAAACATTTTGGGTTGATTTTTATATATGGTATGAAATAAGGGCCTAATTTTATTCTTCTGTATGTGAATATCCTTTATTCCCAACATTATTTATGGAAGAAGCTGTCTTTTTCCCTTTGTGTTTTCTTGGCACTTTTGTCAAAAACCAATTGACTATAAATGCATGAGTTTATTTCTGGCCTTTATTCTGCACCATTGGTCCATGGATCTGCTTTTATGCCAGTACCATGCTCTTTTGCTTGCTATAGCTTTGTATATTTTCAAGTCAGGTACTGTGATGCCTCCAGCTTTATTCTTTTTTTTTATCAAGGTTGCTGTGTTTATTTGGGATCTTTTGTGGTTCCAGACAAATTTTAGAAATGTTTTTCTATTTCTATGAAAACATCATTGGAATTTTGGTTGCATTGAATGTATTCAACTTTTCACCATTGAGTATGATGTTAGCTACAAGTTTGTTGTATTACCTTTATTGTACTTCTATACCTAATTTGGTAATAATTTTTATCATGAAAGATGTTGAATTTTGTCAAATGCTTTTCCTGTATCTATTGAGATTATCATATGGTTTTTGTCCTTTATTCTATTAATGTGGTGTATATCACATTTATAGGTCTGTGTATGTTGAATCATCCTTGCACCCCTGGGAAAAATTCAACTCGATTATGGTGAATGGTCCTTTTAATATGCTGTGGATTTCAGTTTACTATTACCTGTATTCATCAGGGACATAGGCCTGTATTTTTTTTTTCTTGTAGTGTCCTCATCTGGTTTTAGTATCAGGGTAATGTCAGCCTTGTAAAATGAGGCTGGGCATGTTCCCTCTTCAAATTTTTGGAAAAATTTTGAGGAGGATTGGTATTCATTCTTCTCTAAAAGTTTTGTGGAATGCAACAGTGAAGCCATCAAGTACTAGGCTTTTCTTTGATGGAAAACTTCTTATTACTGATTCAGTCTTCTTACTCATTATTGATCTGTTCAGATTTTCTTCTATTTCTTCATTATTAATTTTTGGTAGATTGTATATATCCAGGAATTTATTCATTTTTCTCTAGGTTATTCAATTTGTCAATGTATAATTATTCATGATAGTCTCATGATCCTTTGCATTTCTGTGATATCCGTTGTAATGTCTCCTTTTTGATTTCTGATTTTATTTGAGTTCTCTCATTTTTGTTAATCTAGCTAAAGGTTTACCAATTTTGTTTATCTTTCAGAAAACCAACTCTTAGTCTTGTTGATCTTTTCTTTTGCTTTTCTAGTCTCTATTATTTATTTCTACTCTGATCTTATTATTTCCTTCTTTCTACTTACTTTAGGCTTAGTTTGTTCTTCTTTTTCTAGTTTCTTGAGGTATACCATTAGGTTTTTTGGGGGGACTTTCTTCTGTGTTGATGTGGGGATTTATTGGTATAAACTTTGCTCTTAGAACTGCTTATGTTGCATGCCGTAAGTTTTGGTATGTTGTGTTTCCATTTTCATTTGTCTCAAGATATTTTTCAAATTTCCCTTTTAATTTATTCTTCAACTCATGGGTTGTTCAGGAGCATGCTGTTTAATATCCATATATTTGTAGATTTCCTGAAGTTCTGCTTGTTCTTGATTTCTAGTTTCATACCATTGTGGTCATAAAAGGTACTCGATATAATTTCAATCATCTTAAATTTGTTAAGACTTGTTTTGTGGACTAACATATGATCTATCCTGGAGAATGTTTCATGTGCATTTGAGAAGAGTGTGTATTCTGTCTCTGTTAAATGGAATTTCATGTATCTGACTGTAAGGTTTATTTTGTCTGAAATATAGTTCAAGTCCAATATTTCATTATTAATATTTTGTCTGGATGATCTGCCAATTGCTGAAAGTGAGGTATTGAAGTCTTCTACTATTATTGTATTACAATCTGCTCTCCTTTCATGTCTATTAATATTTGCTTTATATGTTTAGGTGCTCCTATGTTGGGTACATATGTATTTACAATTATTATATCCTCTTGATAAATTAGCCCCTTGATATAGTCCAAAACTGATCTCCTATGTTAGCGATGGGGCCCAGTGAGATGTTTGGGACATGGAGGTGGATCCCTTATGAATGGTTTGGTGCCGTCCTTGTAGTAATAAGTGAGTTCTTGCTCTATTAGTTCATATAGGAGCTGGTTGTTAAAAAGAGCATGGCACCTCCCCCTTCTCTCTTGCTCCCTCCCTTGCTATGTGACTCACTTGCTCCCTTCTGCCTTCTGCCATGATTAAAATTTCTTGAGGCCCTCAACAGAAGCCTTCCTTTGCTGGTGCCATGCTTCTTGGGCAGTCTGTAGAGCCAAATAAACCTCTTTTCTTTATAAATTACCCAATCTCAGTTATTCTTTTTTAGCAATGCAAAACAGACTAATACACCCCTTTATCACTACATAATGACCTTCTTTGTTTCTTTTTGTAGTTTAAATTTCTCATATAATAATTACTATCTAAGTGTTTTTAATAGTACCTGGAGTATAGTAAGTCCCACACAAATATTAATTACTGATAGCTATTATTGCATTATCCATACTTTAATCATTATTCTTCATAACATGGTCCTCAGTCTTTTTTCTTGTTATAAAATGAAGGATACAAGATTGTTTTTCTTATGCCATCTTTGGACATTCATCCACCTAGGCTTTGACCATATCAGTATTCATGGCAGACACTGTAGGGTTCCTGGACACATCCTCAGTCACAATTTGCTTTTCCCTGGAAGCTTTCAGAGATTGGATTAGGAATGCACGTGTGACTCAATAATCTCTAACTCGAAGTTGCTGGATGGGACTTCAGGGAAAATTTTATTCAAAAAACTCGACTCAGAAACTATGATTCTTTGACACTTAGTTCTTTCTGCCTTTTTCTTCCTACCACCTGGAATGCAGATGGATTGAATTGCTATTGGTGTGACAGCCATCTTGTGACTGTGATGAAACAACAGTGATACCATCACTTTAAATACAACGAAGCAGATGATAGAAAGAGGTTAAATCCCTGGCAGAATCTTTAGACAATCACATCACTCTCGACAAATTTCCTCTTGGCTTTTTGATATGTGAAAGAAGAAAATGTTTATGTGTTGAAGCCATAGTTTTCCGTTGCTTTCAGCAGAAAGCATTATTAGTTAATGTACTGTTTTTACCTATATGGAAATGTGTAAAATGTGAATGCTTTAAAAAATAAATGGAAAATGCACACACGCATGCACACACACACACACACACACACACTTCTGATAAGAGGTATATTTCCAGGACATACTAGGAGTGAAATAAAAGTTTTTAAGTTTCTTTCTTTCTGAATTATAAACATAAGGGTTATTTCATATGATAATGGGCAAATAACCATTTGTTCTTGAAATATCAAGAAAAGGGCTTCCTGCTTGATCATCTCTGCTTAATTAAAGTTTTTTGGTGAAATTAAGTACTACTTAAACTTCACAGAAATTATATTTTTACATTGTTATTTAAAAGAACAGATGTTCATAGCTAGCATTTATTTACATTTCTGTGTTTGACATCATGGTAAACGTGCACTCTCTCTCTATCTGTATATACACATGCATACCCTCAGTTAATCGATTAGTCTTGTATCAGCCTTAAGAGACAGGTACTGGGTTTTTTTCAGTATATATAAGAATATTCAAGGCTTAAAAAATAATTTACCTAATGTTAAATGAAGATTATTGATGGAAAGCAACAGAAATTAACTTGGCTGATTTAATCAAAAAAAGAAATGTATTTAGAGAATATTACTAATATGCAAAATTTTTGGGGGGCAGGAGTACCAAGATCATGAGCTATTTAGCCAGAATCAAGGTCCATTAATGCCACTAACACCCAGGCCACTGATACCGGATTTAGGACATTTCCACTGGCACCACTGGACTGCAACCATAGGAACTTGATCTTGCTTGACCTGTAGTAGATTCTACAGGGTCCCTATTTCTTAGTGTCAGTAGCTCCTAATTTAGAAATTTGCCTGGCTTCATTTATTTGGTAGATTCTAGACCTCCTGCTTAAAGTTCAGCTGTAAAGGAGGTTGGAGAAATGAAATTTGCTTTCCAAAATGGGAGGTGAGCCATACCGCCTATGAAGACTCATACAAGGAAGGGTATTTTCCAAACATTGGAAGGAATTTCAAATATTAGCCAGCCAAAAAGAACGATTCTGCACAGCTAAGTCAAAATTCAAACCCAGATTTCTCTAACAGCAAAATCCAAAATTTTAACTACCATCCTGAATGGCTCATAATTTGTAGTAAGAAATCTGGCTTCCAAATTTTTAAGACAACAGAGCTCCCAACTGATTCCAGGGGGACAAAAACACTATTATATGTATTTCTAAGTCATTCTCCCCCTTCCTTCTCTTTAGAGGTTTTGTCAAGGGTCTGGTGGCATTCCCACTAGGTGGATTGACCAAGAGGTGGCATTATTTTCTTTGACAACTGTGCTTACAGTTTTATAAGTTGAAATAAAAAAGTTGTGTTATCTATCGAGAAGTGTACGTTCCTATATGGACAGATGTGATGGTGTGAAGTGAGCTTTGGAATTGGAATGATTAGAAAAGGCCCTTTACCTCCCCTTCCTCACCTGACATGTTTCCACTGAAATGGTGCATCTCAGCTGAACTGTTCAGCTGTTCTCTGCCCGTGCTCACTCCGACAGCCCCTCATCCCTTGGGTAGGAGTGGCAAATCAGGATGATAAGAACCTAGGCCATTTCTTCTTACTAATGGGTGGAGCCTAGGCCATTTCTTCTTACTAATGAGTGGAGTCTCCTCCATTTCTTATTCGTGTTGCCTCTAACCCTTGTTTCCTATCTCCATGTGGAAACACTGATACCTGGGAAATGTCACCATCCTCTTTTAGCTGCTGTCCTCTGGGGTCAGCTGGAAGGTGAGGTGGACTTGTGACTGGCTGGACATGTAAGCTTAGTGGCTAACTGGAGACCCATCCCTTGCTACAGAGGTCTCCAGGTCTGGATCTAGAGAGAGAAGAGTCTCATTTTGTGTTCCTCAGTGTAGACTATTTCCACTTTATTGGGTCATGGATAAAGTCAATATTTTGGTTCTCATTTGGCTATTGTGCATGAATTAGTTTTAGGCTCTGAGGAAATTTCAGAGTCAGGACCCTTGGATTCAAATATATCTACTTAATACATTTGGCAAAGCAGTTAACTCTCCTGAGTCTCAGTTTCCTCAGCTATAAAGTGGGAATAATATCACCTGCTTTGCATGTATATAACCACAGTAAGGGCTAAAAGAGATTTCATGTATTAAATGTGTTACTTGACCAGGCTAGGGTAGCTATTCAAACCACATGAGCTAAAAAGGAATTTGACTAGCTTTTAAAAGAATAACAGCTAGTCAAAACCGGTAAAAGAGAAAATCAGTCTAAGTTCTAATATAGTAGCACTTAGAAAAAAATGTTTTGCTAATCTTCCTTTGGAGCAAGGAGCAAGTTTCTTTACTGTGCAGTGTTATAATGATAATGTCTTCAATCATGACAAAGCTCAGACTCAAGGTTCTTTTGTAAATGACAATTAATACAAAATAGAAAAGCTTTAATTCATCTAAAATGCACATGAATTTAAAAGTAAAATAAAAATAATATTGAAAAATAAAAAAAAAAAAGAAAAAAATGTTTATTGAATTGCATATCATTTTCTCCTTTAAAAGTAACCATTATTTATTGAGGACTTACTCTAGACCAAACACTTTACCAATATTATCTTATGTAACCCTCACAAGAAACCTTTGAATTCAGTTCTATTATAAGCAGTCCCATTTTGCGGATGAGAAAACTGAAGCTTAGAGATGTTAAGTAGTGCAGTGGCAGGCCTGGTGGTGGAGGTTGGGCCTGTCTGGATCCAGGATCAATACTCATAACTACATACTGTCCTGAGGGCACAAAGGAAAATTTGGCTCTTTCCCTCCCATCCCATAATTCACATCCCCAAATGGTGGAATGCGAATGAGGGAAGTGAACTTTCCCTGTGAGCTGTAGATCAGAATTCAAGCCCAAGTTTGTTAGCTGTTAACACCTGCAATCTGAGATTCTAAGCAATATCACCTTTTGTCCTGGGTTCTGTGTAACTTGTCTGCACAGATGGATGTGTTCCAAATTCTGGCACTGAGGTCCATAAGAGAACAGTGAGATGTGGCACTAACTGCTCAGGCCATCTGGATACCCTGTCGGACTCCTTGGTTTGTTTACTCATCTCAGTTGGCTACATAAGTGGTAAGGAAAGTGGTCAGGGGCCTGGTTTCATTTGGAGAGCTCTGGGCTGTTATCTTGCTGGGTTTTCCCCTTCTTCTGAGTGTGATACCTATTCAGGGACAAAGTTCTGTTGAATAAGCAGGCTGTGTTTGAAGGCAGCCATCCAGGTCCAGAACAGTCCATCTATTCAGAATCTGATCTCTTGACAATGGGGGCTCTCAGGGTTATTGTTATGATAATATATTCTAACTCTTTCTTCCCAGAGCCAGGTAGGTTCCCGTGAAAAGAGTGGTGTTGGCATTGGATATTGTTTCTAGTAGCAGTTTTCCTGGTATGGGCGACAGGGACTGAGTGGTAAGATCGACTCTTACTAAATGGGTCCTGGCAAGGGCTGAAGGTGGGGAGTGGGTGCAGTGAGGTAAGCACAGGCCTGCTGGGGACCCTCACAACCATGATGTCTACACACAGTGATCCTGGAAGGAAGGATCTACAGGGCTAGGAAGAAACTGTGTCCTGTGTGTGTGTGTGTGTGTGTGTGTGTGTGTGTGTGTGATGGAGGAGTCTCATCAGACCTAAAATGGAGCCTAGACCTTAGTTCATGTGATAAAAGAGTTAAGCTCCCTTTAGCCTTGTCTCCCTTTTTTTAGTCCTTAAGTTCTGACTTCAGGCTTTTCAGTGTCTTAAGATCTGAGTTCACTACATTGGTAATTGTAATTACCAATGTAATGCCAATATCCTCAATTCACAGTCATTCATTCATTTATTAAAAATTATTGATCAAGTGCTTCTCAATTGTTAGGCAGTCTGCTAGGTGTTTCAGGGCAAGACTACCATGCACAACCCACACAACTATCCATGGCCATCCTTCTTTAGAAAACAAAAGATAAAAATATGATGTAGTCCCTGCTGCAAGAGACTTAGTGTCCAAGGCCCAGAGAGGAATTGAATGGGCAGGTGGGAGAAGTGAAAGATTCATTCGAGCTGGAAGGTTGTGACATTTGAATTGCATGTCAGGATGAAGGTCGGATCAAGAAACATGAAAATGTGAATAAGGTTGAAAGAGAGAATATTGGGACAAGTTGTAAGTGGGCAGGAAATGCCTGGCCGTGTGTATAGAATGATGAGGAGTATAGTTCGAGGCAAAGGGTGTGTGAAGAAAAGTAGTAGGAAATAAGGTTGGTGACAGGTTGAGACCTTGAATTCCAGGTTAAGGAGTCTGTGTTTGACTGTGAAATCATGTGGATAGGTAATGTGAACAGAGTAGGTTTCAAGTAAATTAATCTGTTTGGAATATCAGTAAGGAAAGAGACTGGGATCAGGCAGACAGGGTAAATATGTGTCATTTAACAGCTCTTTATGCTCTGACTCAAGCTGTCAATTTTGTATATTTTTATATAACACCAGTGCCCCTTAAACCAAACTGTTCAGAGGTGAACCAGGATTATTATTAGGCAATTATATATACAAATTAAAACAAGAACATGTTTGTGTGACTTGGCTCAGTCGCCTATGAGTGAATTTACATATAACTGACATTTCATATGTCCCATCTTTTTTTTAAAAAAAGAAAGAATTATGTAAGAAATAACATTTCTGTGTTTGAAGAATTCTTAGCAACGCTGTTGTAGACAGCTTGATCAGAGATGGTAATGCTCTAGTACTACTCCTTAGCTTTTGTATCCACCTATCTGGGCCAAGTGTGTTATTGGCAGTAGTGGAAATTCCTTCCAACCTTACTGCCATTTCCTTGCATGTGAAGTAAGCTTCACTAATGGGACATTCCTGGATCTTGTCTCATTTCTTGCCTCTTCTGATGCAAGTAGAGTAAATAATCTTATTGGTGAGTTTGAGAAAAGAAGGGGGTATGCATAGCTCAGCCACTCGCTCTTAGGTATGAGCTGCCTGCATGAACCATGTGTCCTGCTCTGTGTCTCCAAGCCATAAGGTTTTCTAGGGTAAGACTTCACATGTGGAGACCTATAGTACTCATGCTGCTTGTCATAACATGGGAAAATTGGTCTAATTCTAGGTTTTGGTATTAGGAAGCCTATTTGCTTAGTGTTTCAGGCAAAATTCTCAAATATAACCATAAAGGTGATGTTTTGATTTCTCTTCTGCCTTACTTGGTGGTCTTATTTCTTGATTGGCTCAGAACTTGGGTGGGAGAAGAAGTGTGCTCCTTTTCAGGCCTCTGAAACTTTAGCAACACAGTGTGGCTGGGGGAGGTATTTGTGTTTTCACAGAAAGTAAGATGGTATTCATGTTTTGTACAAAAGGGAATTTGTTTCTGGCTGCAACTCCAAGGAGAAAGGTATTCTGCCAGATAAGGTCTAAAATGCACATTCCAGCCCGATATCCCCATGGAAAATGTCAGTTCCTAGTAGTGAACAGAATTATCAAAGAGAACTCAGATGTAGAGTGTACCTGGGAAAGACAGGGGTGCAGCCTCACACAGCCCCTCTCCTTAATAGAGAAAGCTGCAGGGAGCATTTTGCAGAGGAAAGCAACATCTTCTGTAGGAATCAGTTAACAGCAAAAATGGTACTTCAAGCAATTCACAAGCAAAGATTAACTCATCTCAGTAAATAGCGTTAAGAACTGTGGTAGGCTGAATAATGAACTCCCAATGATGTCCACATCCCAATTTCCAGAACCTGTGAATATGTCACTTTACATAGCAAAGGGACTTTGCAGATATGATTAAGTTAAGAACATTGAGACAAGTAGGTTTCCCTGAATTATCCAGGTGGCCCAATGTATCACAAGGGTCCTTAAAAGAGGGTGGGAAGAGAGTCAGAAGAATCACTTCTGTGGTTCTTCACAGAAGTTGTAATGATGAAAGCAGAGGTCAGGAAGTCAGGAGAGGGATTTGAAGATGTTGTACTCCTGACTTTGAAGATGGAGGAAAGAGCCACCAGCCAAGGAATGTAGGGGGATCTAGAAGCTGGAAAGGCAAGTAGATTCTGCCTGAGAACCTCCAGAAGGAACCAGCCCTGTTGACACCTTGACTTTAGCCCAGTGACCTGATTTTGGACTTATTACAGGACTGTATGAAAACAAATGTGTTATGTGTTAAACCACTAAGTTTGTGGCAATTCAGTATAGCATTCAATAGGAAATTATTAAATACTACAAGGACCCTAAAATAAAAATTAAACATTACAGCAAGGATGCCTAGAAGAAGTGGATCCAATTCTGGAAAACTAGCCTCTTTGCCGCACTGCCTAAGACCTCTCACCACCTAATTAATAAGAAATAACTGAACACTAACATGAGAACATTTACAGTGCACATGTTTATATAATTCATTGTATAAGAGTTTGTGTTGCTGATTGTAAGCTTAGACATTCCCAGTAAATTCTTTCTTCCAAAATTCCTAGCTAAATAAACATTTAGGTATTGCTTTCTGTATTTTTTAAACCTAAGTAGACTTTACTTTTGATTAGAATCAGAGTTCTGGTATTAAGAAGGGGCTATAGGTAAAAATTCCTTCAAGACAGAATTCTGCCTTAAAGAAGCCCATTTATTTCTAGGAGTGGGGTTTGTTACCATATAATAATTGGCTTGGTGAGTTATTCAAATCTCTGTTTAAAAGTTAATTATTAAAATTCTCTGTTTAATATTCTCTCAGGTTACCCATTACCCACAAGAGAAAACCCATATTTCTTATGCTAGGACAGTGGTGAAGAAAAATTCTCATTGTGGGAAGAACTCCAAGCAGCATGTTTGATTGTCTATGATGCTTGAAGTGATAGAAGGCCAGAATTATGGCTCCTATGTTGATTCATGAGCAGCTGGATGGTCAGCTGCTTAGTGGGAACAGGATTGGAAAATTAGTGGCAAGAAAGTCTGGAGAAGAATTACGTGAGCAGGCTATTCAGAATTGGCACCGAAGGTGAAGATATTTGTATTTCATCCGAATGTCCACCACAGGTTATCCCTGTAGAAGAGATGCTTAATAATTAGATGGACAGAATGCTGCACTCTCCTATAGATGTAATCACATTCTTTCCCCAGCCACATCAGTGCTTGTTCATTGGGACCATGAACAAAATGGTCATGGTGGCAGGAATAGGCGAAGAACATGGACGTCCCCTTATCAAGGCTAACCTAGATAGGACTACTGAGTCAATCTGCCATCAACAGAGACCAACACTGAGTTGTTGATATGGACCATTCACAGGGGAACCAGTGAGCTACTTGATGGCAGATTGATTGCATTTGACTTCTTTCATCATGGAAAGGGCAGAGATTCACATTCACTGGAATATATACATATTCTAGAAATAGATTTGCCTTCTATACATGTAATACTTCTCCTAGTGTCATGATCCATGGACGAATGAAATGCCTTATCCATTGTCATGGTATTCTGCACAGCATTGTATCTGATCAAGAATCTCACGCCACAACAAAAGATGTACAGCAATGGATGCATGCCCATAAAATCAGCTAGTCTTACTACACACCTCCATTACCTAGAACTAGCTGGCCTAATTGAAAGATGGTGGCTGATGAAGACTTGGTTATGACATCAGTTGGGAGACAATACCCTGCAAGGATGGGATTCTGTTTTACATGATGTGGTATATGCTTCAAATCAGACACCATTATATCTCCCCCATACTCAGCCTACCTGGGTCTGGGAATTATAAAGTAGAAGTGAGAGTGTTTCTGTACTAGTTTCCTAAGGCTGCTATAACAACGTACCACAAACTGGGTGGCTTAAAACAACAGAAACTTCCTCTGTCACGTTGTTGGAATTCATAAATTGAAAATCAAGGGCCACATTCCCCCTGGGGGCTTTAGTGGAAAATCATTTTTTTTGCTTCTTTCAGCTTTCTGATGCCTTTTAGCATTTTTTTCTTTCTTTCTTTTCTTTGTCTTTTTTTTTTTTTCTTTTTAGACAGGGTCTGGCTCTGTCCCCAACCTGGAGTGTAGTGGCATGATCTTGGCTCACTGTAATCTCCATCTCCTGGGCTCAAGTGATCCTCTGACCTCAGCCTCCTGAGTAGCTGGGACCACAGACGTGCACCACCATGCCCTGCTAATTTTTGTATTTTTTGTACAGACTGTTTCGCCATGTTGCCCAGGCTGGTCTCAAACTCCTGAGCTCACATGATCCACTCGCCTCCGCCTCCCAAAGTGCTGGGATTACAGGTGTGAACCACCGCACCTGGCTGTTAGTATTTCTTGACTTGTGGATGCATCATTATAATCTCTGCCTCCATATCACATTGCCTTCTCCTCTTCCCTCTCTATCTCCTCTGCATGTCTTTTATAAGGACACTTGTTAGTAAATTTAGGGCCCACTGAGATTTTCTCAAATAAGGTAACACCCACAGGTTCCAGGGAGTAGAACAAAGCATATCTTTTTGAAAGCTACCATTCAATTCAGTATAGCTACACATTGGAATCATGGGGCAACTTTAAAAAAACAAAAAACAAAAAAAGAGAGAGATTATTTGATTTCACCACAGGCATTTTGACTCAGCGTTTTTAAAGATGAGGTCTAGGAGTCTGTATTAATTCCTCAGGTGATTCTTGTTCAGTAGTCTATACACCTGTATTTAAGAACCACATCTATTGCATATACCAACACCAATCCTTGAATTTTACATTGCCAGTATCACCACTTGCTAGCTGCATTACCCTCAATAAATTATTTAACCATTTTGAGCCTCGTTTTCATCGTAACTTTGAGATAAAAGAAATACTGTCTTCAGAGGGTTTTTGTGAAAATTAAACGCATGCCAAGTGCTTAGAACAGTGCCTGGCACATAGTAAGTATACTACTCAGTCAAGTGTTTGCTATAGTGATAATAATTATTATTAACATTGTCATTACTCAGTGACGTAAGAGCTGGTTCCTCTGCCATGTGTTCCATCTCCCTGTATTTGAGGTCCTTGCCCTACCACTTCTCAGTATCAGGAGGCCAGAGCCCTCTCTCAACTCTAGCAGGAATAGTGGCTAGTCACCAGAGGGCCTATACTTTCTCCTTACTAACTTTCAATTCCTGTATCTGAGAATTTTGACCATTACAGAATGCCATTTTCAAATTAATTTTTTGTCTACTTTTTTAGATAAGGTAGTCTGAGTTACTACTCGCAGATTCAAAGAAAGATATGTATTGGTTTGGTTTTCCAGGCTGCCACTAAATACTATGTACCTAACATATAATAAGTACATATTTTTATGGTGGCATTATAAGATGTTATCTGGTGACTATATATAATGAGACTATTAGAAAGTGTAGCTATTCAGTAATAACCATTTATTGAGCTGTGTGTGTGTGTGTGTCTGTGTGTGTGTACCAGATGTTATGTTAGATCAGAGGTTGACCAACTATGACCTGTGGGTCAAATGTGTCCCATGGCCTGCTTTTGAAGATAAAGTATTATTGAAACACAGCCACTTGCATTTGCTTACATATTGGTTGCTTTTACATTATAAGCACAGAGTTGAGTAGTTGTAACTGCTCATCTGGATCTTTACAGGAAATGTATGCAGACCCCTTTGCTAGATGCTTAGGCTGCACAGATGCAAAAAGATCACTGTGCATGCTCTCAAAGAGTTTACAGCCTAGGGTGAGGGATATAAAAGAAAACAAAAACCCAGTATAGTGGAGACATTTTTCAACTAATTGTGTAAATCATGTGGATGAGATTACAAAGCAGGAAATGATTAGTTCTTTCTATGAAAAGTTGCTAAAAAGTCCCTGAATAAGAGATAAAATTTGAGTATCTCACTGTCTGAAATTTTGCTCAGTGGACAGAAAAAAAGGTATTTCAGATGAGGATTCAGTATGAGCAAAGGAGGCAGGAAAGGAAGCAGAAAGTGTGAGAATCACTCATTAAGTTGCCCATTGCGGTATAGCATCTGTGTGTGGGGACAGAAGGAGTAATTGAGGCTAGTGGTGGGTGGGTCCTACAATGAAATCAAAACAAAACTCTAATTCTGACACGGGAATCCCCTTTCCATCTCACTGTAGTCTTCATCAGAGCTGCTGCAGCTTGCAGGCTGACTTACCCTTTTACGATGGATACAGTTATCTTTAGCCATGTAAGGATGGGGAGAACAGTGGGTGTGGAGTCGGTCATTGTGACATTAGCCTCCTAATTTATGTCTGTGCAAAGATGTTTTTGTGGAAACGTTATGTTTTATGATTGGGAAACTATGAAAGCTCCTTCCCTGGAATTGCTAACCATTCATAACAGGAACCTTATTTTCCAAAGCACAGTGTGAACAACACAAAAGAAAAAATCCAAAGATAAAGAGAAAAATGTCTTGAGGCCCCTTGCATAGTCATAAAAGAAGACAAGTAAATAAATTTTGGATGCAAGACGGGAAAGCCAATCATTTTTGTAGAAAGAGATATTCCAAGGAGAGGTTTTTTTTTCCACTGGGAAAGCTGTGCAAATGATCCCTCACTTTGGACATAAGAAATGCTCTCCTTTTCAGCATCCTTTTTTTCTTGAAATCTGTCTTCTCGATTGCCCCTTCCTTAAATTCTGGACTTAGATTGGGGTTGGATTTGAGCTCCATGATGTTCTGTTGGGAGCAGAAAGGTAAAGTGGGAAGTACCCTGGGAAAAGTTGGGCCAAACTCTACTGGGGCTATAGAAACATAAGCATAAATACTCCATAATGATTCGCAAAGTTTTGGGATACTGTATTTGATCAGTTCTTCAGATTATTTCTAATTGTTACAAACTAATCTTGAATACAGTATCATTTTATTAATAAAGAATTGCAGAACTGGGTCTATGCCACTACCTTGTTTTGTGGCTTTTGACAAGCTCCTTTATCTTTCTGGATATCAGTTTCTTTATCTGTAAAATAAGGATGCTAGGAAAAGTGGTTTGGAAAGGTGGAAGTGCAGTGAATTTGAAGTTAAAAGTGTGTTTCTCAAAACAACTCCAATTCAATTGCTTCTAACTAGCTTCTTATTTACTTCATGATCTTGGACAAATGGCCCCTCTAAACCACAGTCCCTTACTGGGAGAATAATACATTGAAATTTTATGAAGTTACTGAGAAAATTAAGTAACGAAGAATTACAGACCAGTCAAGAAAGATTTTATATACCTAGGGTTTGTAAAAGAACAAGAAGACTTAGGGACATTCAGATGATGACTTCTAAAGGTGCTTAATCAGTGTCTTTAACATATGCCGAAAGCCTTAAACACAGTGATAACTTTGACACAATAATCTCACTCTTGGAATTCTTTCTTGAGGAAATAATGCGGTATTTACAATTATTCATGATAGCAAAAATTATAATCTGAATTTTCAAGTAATGATTAAATAAGTTGCCTCTTTGTAGATTATTGAGTTATTAATTATGATTCTACGGCCCCTGGTGGAGTCTCACTCAATTTGTCTTTAAAATAACAATAAGAGCTTATAAAATATGGTTAAATATCATGCCATTCATATGTGGCATGTTTTTTCAAGGACAAAAATGTAAACATTTGTCATCTTTTGCCAGGAGTGGGGTGGATCACAACATTGAACATAACTATTGACACAATTCATTGCCAGAATCTATGATAATTTTCCACACGTTTTCTTGTCTATGGAGTTTGAATGAGAAAATCCATCAATGGCCTACCAATGCACCGCCCAAGAAGATTGAACAGTCCTGGACTCCTGGGACAAGGTGGGATAATATTGTATTTTTCTCTCATTGTCTGCTGTCTGGCTCAGTCACTGAAAACCTTTACTCATCAGAAAACCAGGTAGTCACGTTTCTACTAGGTAAGAAGCCATAGAAGTTTTCCTTTCCATCCTGTTCCTGATCCATCTTTTACGATAATTTTGCAGGGTGCTCTGCTTTTTTGCTTCCAGACATGATTCTGCAGCCTGCTTCCAGAAAGCAAAGCAGGAGGTTGTTGGGTGGTGGCGATACTGGCGTGAGGGTGAGGTGGTTACCCCTGTGCTTTTGCCCTCTAGGGGTAGAGTTCTCCTGAGCAAAGTACTGTAGAGAAGACGCAACAGGTACACAGCCATTCTGATAATAGCACAAGTTGTGCAGCTCAGAGTTGCAGAGAACCACACGATGGAGGTAGGAAAGAGAACCATCCTGAGGAAATGCCTGCTAGGCACAGGCAAGCAGCTGTGCAAATGAACTGCCCTTTAGTTACACTTTAAAGTGAAGATGATGGAAATGAAAGGCAGAGAACAGAGGTCAAACTAAAAATAATAAAAACTGTCTTTGCCTAGAAATAGTCTTCCGCACATCATTCCAAAGCCCAATTAAATTCCAAGGAAACAAATAAAAATACATACTCCAAGACTGTGGACAATTTTAAAAAAAACACATGTATGAATAAAAACTTGACAAGGATCACAACAATACAATTAATTACTCAGTGATTAGCTAGGAGATGGTTTGGCTACCTAACACAGGAGGTCCAAATTGATGGCTTAAAGAAGATAAGTTTTGTTTTTCTCACAAGTAAAAGAAGTCTGATGATATGGTTTGGTTGTGTCCCCAGCCAAATCTCATTTTGAATTGTAGCTCCCATAATTCCCACGTATTGTGGGAGGGACCCAGTGGGAGATAATTGAATTATGGGGTCAGTTTTCCCCATACTGTTCTGTTGGTAGCGAATATGTCTCATGAGAGCTGATGGTTTTATAAGGGGAAACGCTTTTCACGTGGTTCTCCTTTATCTCCTTTGCTGCGATGTAAGATGTGCCTTTTTCCTTCCACCATGATTGGGAGACCTCCCCAGCCACGTGGAACTGTGAGTCCATTAAGCCTCTTTTACTTTATAAATTACCCAGTCTCCAATATGTCTTTATCAGCAGCGTGAAAACGGACTAGTACATCTGGAGAGGCAATTCAGAGCTCCAAAGGCAGCCCTTGTGTCATTCAAGGGAGCAGCTTCCTTCTAGCTTCCCCCTTTGACGTTCTGAAGGTGATCCTCTCCAGACGGCTGCCAAGACTCCAGCCACTGTGTCCAGGCAGGAAGACAAGAAGAGGCAAAAGGAACACATGCTCAAAGGTGATTCTCTCCCTGTTAAGGGCCTTTCTGAGAAGCCTGCATTTGGTAACTTCCACCTAAAATTAATTCACTGGCCAGGACCATGATACATAGCCATTCTCTCTGCAGGGTAGTTTGGGAAATATGGTTTTGGCAGGGAATATTTATATACCCAACTAAATCAGAGTTAGTTAGAAAGAAGAGAATGAATATTGAGTCAGCAACTGGCAGTATCTGCCACATCTACAAATCTACAGAAGTCAGACTGACGTTTGGCTTCTACTTTTGGGTGTAAAATAACATCAGTGCGTGGGACAATGTCTCTAAATTTTTAAGGGGAAAAACGTAACCTATATTTTTATACATAGTGAAGTCATAATTTGTATGAGAAGCTACAAAAGAAAATTTCCAATATACAAGGGTTTAGAAAATATACTATGTGCACTTCTTTTAAAAAATCCCAAATGGGCCAGGTGCTGTGGCTCATGCCTGTAATCCCAGCACTGGGAGGCCGAGGCGGGTGGATCATGAGGTCAGGAGATCGAGACCATTCTGGCTAACACAGTGAAACCCCATGTCTACTAAAAATACCAAAAAAAAAAAAAAAAAACTAGTCAGGCGTGGTGGCGGGTGCCTGTAGTCCCAGCTACTTGGGAGGCTGAGGCAGGAGAATGGCATGAACCCAGGAGGCAGAGTTTGCAGTAAGGCAAGATCACACCACCGCACTCCAGCCTGGGCGACAGAGCGAGACTCCGTCTCTAAAACAAAACAAAACAAAACAAACAAAACAAAACAAAAATTACTTATGCCAGGTGGCTGAGAGATGAGTCAAAATTAAAAACTTCATCATGGGTTAAATATAATAGAAATCACTGGAGGTAAGAACTGCACTCGTTTAAACAGGGAGTTGATTAAGAAATTATTTTAAACAACTCCTCTGAGTACAATTAGAATAAATGAAATGTCTAAGTAGATACCTCAATGAATTGTGAACAATATTTATGTAAAAGTATCAATTAACAAAGATGATTCAAGAAGACATAGAAAGCATCAGGATCTATATCCTAGGGAAAAAGAAAAACAAAAATAAATAAAAAACGCTGAAAAGCCAAACGATTTCATTGATGAGTTTCTTACAAACTTTTAAAGAAAATATAATGCTTATGATGTTAATTAAAAGTTTTGTACATACAGGCCGGGCACGGTGGCTCATGCCTTTAATCCCAGCACTCTGGGAGGCCTAGATGGGCAAATCACCTGAGCTCAGGAGTTTGAGACCAACATGGAGAAACCCTGTCTCTACTAAAAATACAAAATAAGCCGGGCATAGCAGTGCGTGCCTGTAATCCCAGCTACTAGGGAGGCTGAGGCAGGAGAATAACTTGAACCCGGGAGGCAGAGGTTGCGGTGAGCTGAGATCACACCATTGCACTCCAGCCTGGGCAACAAGAGCAAAGCTCTGTCTCAAAAAAAAAAGTTTTGTATATACAAAAAGTGGAAAATGTCCCAGTTGATCCATAAAGTGTCATAAACCTGATGCCCAAAATTGATAAAAAAATACTGTAGTAAAAGAAAACTCTAAACCATCTTCTCATAAATATGGAAGGAAATGTATATATGAAGTATTAGCCAATCTAATTCTTTAATACAGTTCCACTTGGACCAAGGAACATCTAAGTAAAAAATGCAAATAGTTTTATAATTATGAATCCAATAATATATGAGATAAAAAAGGAAATCTTTTGATCATTAAATGAGTGCCCAAAACCTATTTAATAAATCATAATGTGCATTTCTGTGAACATCTAAAACACTAATACAGAAGACTTTTCTTAACATGGTAAAAATAACTATCATAAACCAAAGATAACACTTAAAATATCAGAATATTTGACAAAAACTAAGATCAAAAGAAATATGTTGCTATCACCACTATTATTATTCATTGGGAGTTCTAATCGCAATGGAACAGGAGTAAAAGACATGGAACAGGTATAAAAGGCAGATGCATTAAAAAGGAAGATAGAGGCCGGGCATGGTGTCTCACGCCTGTAATTCCAGCACTTTGGGAGGCCAAGGCAGGTGTATCACATGGTCAAGAGATTGAGACCATCCTGGCCAACGTGGTGAAGTTCCATCTCTATTAAAAATACAAAAATTAGCTCGCGTGGTGATGCGCGCCTGTAGTCCCAGCTACTTGGGAAGCTGAGGCAGGAGAATCGCTTGAACCTGGGAGGTGGAGGCGGTGAGCCAAGATCATGCTGCTGCACTCCAGCCTGGGCGACAAAGCGAGACTCCGTCTCAAAAAAAAAGAAGATAGAATATTATTTTTATTTATAGATGATTTGATACTTTAAAAAGAATCAATTGAAAAACAATTAGTGGTTTAAAAATTTGAGACAATATAAATAATCAAAATTCCTTTATAGATATCTAATAACCTGAAGACATGAAAAATATATCAACTGTAATATATATAAAATATATAAATATATAAGTATGTATAATGGATACATAATAATATATCAGCTATAATATCCATATATCCATATAACTATATGTACTATCCCAATATTTTATATACATTATAAGGTACTAGTCATAAAATACTAGTCATGGACTAAGAGAGACATAAAAGATTTTAATAAACTGAGAGCTTCTTCTGGAGAGGGTGGGGCCTAGAATAAATTTTTTTTTAAAAGTGTTTCTTTACAAATCAACACATAGAGTTAATATAAATAAGCTTAAAATTCAAATGAACAGGCTATGTGTGGTGGTTCATGCCTGTGGTCACAGCATTTTGGGAGGCTAAGGCAGGAGGATCACTTGAGGCCAAGAGTTTGAGACCAGCCTGGGCAATATGGTAAAACCCCATCTCTACTAAAAAAAATACAAAAGTCAGCCAGACGTGGTGGTGCATACCTGTAATCCCAGCAACTCAAGAGGCTGAGGCATGAGAATCACTTGTACCCAGGAGGTAGAAGCTGCAGAGAGCCAAGATCATGCCACTACCCTCCAGCCTAGGGGACAGAGCGAGACTCTGTTTCAAAACAAAACAAAACCAAAACCAAATATAGGAGTGGAATTGAAATGTGCTTCCTCTTTTATCTTGCTTTTTCTCACCTAACACCTCCCTCTCTAGCCCTGAGTTTATAAAATTCACAGTTGTCACAAGTGTTTCCCTTTCCTGGGCCACCAACCTGGTTTGGCTGGGTTGTGAGGGGCAGAGTGGATGCTGTAAAGAATGTCTCCTCTCCTTGTAGGTGAGAAAAGAGATGTTCCCTCAAGTAGTTAATTCTGTGTGTCAGCTGATTACAATGCCAGACAATAGATGCCTTCCAATACAAGGGTGATAAATGTAGGCTAAATGGGAAGTGGAGTCATATTTTTTTGTTCATCTCTGATTCCCCAGCACATAGAAGAGTGATTGGCACATAATAAGCATTCAATTGATACGTGTTTAATAAAGGTTTTCACTGACTTGTGATAGCTTTAATATTTTCTCACAGATTGTTTGCCTGATATGTAATGATGGTTAATCCACAAATTAGTTAATCCGTTGCAGATAACTGAGAGTTGATTATGCATGCAAAACAAAACCACTAAGAAAACAAAATAAAGATTATGCAGAAAAAAATCAAAGCAAAGGAAGTAATATATCAGAGTGATAACCATGGCTGAGTTTAAATGATGGGGTACTTCTGCATTTTCTAAAATATTTAACAAATATACACTAATTTTATAATAAAAATCAGCTTTTATTTTAAGTATTTTGAGATATGTTTGCACTTTTGGGTGGATTTCAGATTTTGCTTACATGATGTCATAAAGCTCAATTGATATGGTGGTTTCTTAGACAACCAACAGATCTAATAACAAAGCATAAAGCAAAGCAAAACAAAACAAAACAAAAAAACAAAAAAAATCCCTAAATATCCAGATTTGGAATTTGTCTCTAAATGACTGAAATTTTTACTTTATAATTGATTTATTCTCACATTGAAATAGTGCAGAGACCATCTCTGCATGACATTGTCTTCTAATACTATAGATAATAGGGGTAAGAGGTGTACTTAAAAGATGAACAGGAAATAATGATGGCCAATCATCAATTGCTACCCCTCTTCATACTTCTTCTGAACCTAACTTATGTTGTTAGTAGATAATTTATCCTCACTGTTTTATGATGACTCCCCCTCCCCATTGGTGAGCCTGTAAATTACCTGAGAGCAGAAACCATGCCTTGCTCATACACCCCACTCCTGGAATAAGTTAGGCCCCTGTGTCATGCTCTCTCACAATCCCCTGGGCTGCTCTTTCTGGAGCACTCTTCATGATTGTAAGGAATGTGTTTAGCCTGTGCTCTTTTGACTTTCTCTGGAGGGGTCTCTACTAGAGTAAAAATTCTGGTCTCTTATCTCATCTCAGCTTTTTCTTCTCTTAACCAACAGAGCTTAGCCAGAGGTGTGGCCCAGCTGATTGGCAAGGGCCATCCTGAGTTGGCTGCTGGTCAGATAGGAGAAGGTGAAAGTGGGCACAGATTGCTTGGCAATGGGTGCTCTTGGCAGAGAACCTTAATGATGTTTGGCTCTGTCTTTCTGCAGGGACTATAAGTCAGATGATTAAATTAGTCCCCTGTGAAGGAGGCCTATAGTTTTGTGGAAAAAATTCAGTTCAGGGGCACATTGTAAAGCCCTCTTGGCTAAGTAAGCCACATGCTCCAAACAGTTTTATCAGTCATAAGGCTGGTGTGCTTATTTCCTCCTTTTATTTTTCTTTACTTTTCTCTTCTCTTTTCTTTTCTTTTTTCTTTTTTTTTTTGAGACAGGGTCTCACTTTGTCATCCAGGGTGGAGTGCAGTAGTGCAAACATGGTTGACTGCAGCCTTGACCTCTCAGGCCCAAGTGATCCTCCCACCTCAGCCCCACAAGTAGCTGGGACTACAAGCAAGCACCACCATGCCCAGCTAATTTTTGTATGTTTGTAGAGATGGAGTTTTGCCATCTTACCCAGGCTGGTCTTGAACTCCTGAGCTCAACTGATCCACCCACCTCTGCCTCCCAAAGTGCTGGGATTAGAGGTGTGAGCCACCGTGCTGGGCCTGGTGTTTTGATTTCTACCATTCTGACTCCCGTGTCTCTCTCAGGTGATCCAGAACTTGAGTGAGGAAGAGAATGGTATAATGACATGATTTTTTAAAATGTTAAATTGTTCTGAATTGAATATCTGTATTGCCTGCTAGACTGGAAGGTCAATGAAAGCAGAGATCTTCTATCTGTTTCATCATTGCTTCCCCAGGGCCTATCATTGTGCCTGGCATATTATAGGCCATCAATAAATATTTGTAGTATGAACAAATAAATTTATCTTTTGATTATCATTTTTTAGTACAGTCCCTGACATAGAAGTAGGGCTTAGTAAATATTGGTTTGAATTGGAGCTGAGGTTTCAGATGGGGGTGGCATCAGGAGCCACATTCTGGTTCATTTTTCTTGGTTCTTTGACCCAGTCCTCCCTATTCCTGGGTGAGTGCTAATAGCCTCTAAGCCAGCCTGTACTTGTTCATGTTGCTTCTCTTTCCCACCTCAGCACAGCGCATAAGGGGAGGGGGGAGCGCATAGTCAATGGGAACCTATCAATTTCCTACTTGCATGCCTCATGTCCAGCCTTATGGCAGAACATTTGTTTTTTATTGAAAAAGACAAAAGCTGGGATAAAAGAGGAAATGAGGGCATTTAATAATAGTAATAGGACTTAGAGTGTGTTCCACCTTCCCAGTAGCAGAAAGAACCTGTACGTAGGCTCTCCAGTCACCCTGTCCAGGCACCGGTCCACCTCCTAGATCCCGAGGCTCACTTTGGGCTGTGCCTTCTCCTGAACTCTATCTAGATTCTTAATTAAGAACAGAACATTTTCTTCATTTCCACTACACAGAGGAATGACATTATGTGCAGAACATCTGTAAATCTTAAGTGTGGGCCTCAGGCAGCACCACTTTCCCACATACAAATGTTTGTGTGAGCTTAGGTCAATTGATCCTTGCCTTCATAGGTGACTCTGGGGTCAAGCACATGTCCTTTAGACTATATGCTCAGGACCCTTTTTCCAATGGGAAAGAGGCCACAATTTCAGAGAGCTGAACAATGGCCCCAGGTCGTGGCACTTGTCTGTGTTTTTCCTCCTGCAGTGCTCTGGCCTGGATGACTGGAAGCCCATTCAGTCAGCTGGAGTCTCAGACTTTCAGTCTGAAGGTGTGGCACAATCACCTATTCAGGGCTGATGTTCCTCCTCAACACGTGCAGTCCAGCCTACGATTTCCCTCTTCCATGGGCAAGGAGATAACAATGTCTTGGAGATCAGTCACTCAATCTTCACACAGCTTCTGTCAAATGATGCCCAACCATGTGCAGATGACCAAAGCACACCTGGTGCTTCCACATGATAGAACGTAATGCAGCTGTTGAAGATCGTATCTTTTAAGAATTATTTAACCATCTGGGAAAAGGTTGATGATGGATTATTAAGTGAAAAAAAATTATTACACTGTAATATAGATAGATGATAGGTAGATAGATGATAAATGGATCAAGCATGAAAGATGATGAGTGCCTCAAAACACTAAAGAGCTCTTCAAAACACTCAATCTTAAACCGAGGAACTATGTTTCTATAACTCTCTGTTTTGCCCTATGTTATCTAGAAAGACAAGCAGACAGAGTATATGTCTAGGAGGAAACAATCATAACCATCATTTAAATGCAGAAATCTAGAGAATCTAGAGCATGGTGCAACACCAGAGTTCCCATTCAGTCTATTCACTGAGTCACCAGTGGTCACCGGGGGTCCTTCTTCTGCTGCTCTCTCTCCCTCTTTGCTTCCTTCCTATCTCTATGGTTTTCCCACCCCTTTACACATTTCTGCAGCATCTTAACATCACTCTGGCCTTAATAGAGCCTTGCAATCCTCCACAGAAGCAGGCTTAAGGCTTCTGGGGGTTACAGAGTGAGGCATTTTTGAGGTGAACTCCTCTTGCTAATATTTAGCTCATCACACATAATTTATGGGGTTATTTATAGTAATGAACACCCTATCAGGAGTAAGAGGGACAGAAAACCCCATCGGGTTTCATTGGATTTGCCATATAGTTAGGCAGACATATCATGAAACATGTTGACCTAGAAGAGAAGATACCCAGTTTTTAATGGAAAGCAGAAGGGTTACCCAGTCATAATCATGGCTAGACTTAAAAGCTGCTTATTTCTTTGTTTTATAGTATACTTTTCTCTTATTTTCATAATCATCACTCTATACTCCTTAAAAAAAAAAAGGTGACTACATCCACCATTTGCATTGCTTCTTGAGAAAGTTTGAGAAATAAATTCTCATAAGTAAGCTGGAGCCATGGAATTTCTGATTGAGGGGAATAAAATAGATAGCTATGATAGGGCTCGACTCTGGAGGTCTGAGGAAGCTTGATTTGATGCTGAAGCCCATTGGAAGGGCAAACCCTAGAGTTGAGGCTGCAGGGCCTCCCCTCCTGCCCTCAGCTCTTATTCTACCCCAACTTCTGCTCGTGTCTCATCTGTCTCTCTCTTTCCCAGGTGGGGAGCTCAGCTGTTATGAAGAACAAAATAGGAAGTCACTTATATGCCCTGGAGCCCTGCTTTTGTAATTCTGATACAGGGCATTAGACCTAATTTAATTTGAAAATAATATAGTAAGATGAAAAGAAATCCCACTTGAGCTTCTCATTTTAAAAACAGTTCAAAAAAAGATAAAGTGAGCCTGAGAACCTCAAAGAAGGCCCTCTGGTCAATAGTGGCAGACAGGCCAGATGTTTTTCCCATCTGTGTCTTGTCCCCTCTGACATGGGGCTAGCTGAGGGAGAGAGGCACACAACAGAAGAGCAGGCTAACTTGCTAATACTGCCCTCTTATTTAGCTCATGGAAATGTCATAACATCTAAGGTCTTACTTTCCCTCTGGATTTGAGGGGAAAACATCTATAGTCCTCTTGAACTCATTTCATGGAAGGAACTTTGTTACTGTGCAAAATTTCACCGAAGATTAATTGAACTTGACATCCTGAATGTCTTTTGCATAAGGTACTAAGGTGGAGTTTTTTTTAAAAAATGTCAGTATCTGATCCTTGGTGTGTGGTTTTTAGATGTCCAAAGTATTCCCACTTCTCAAATTCCCTTTAAGAAGCTGGAATGCAATGCATTTCTGAGTGTTCTTTATTTCAGTTGAATCCTCACCTTGCTATAGCAGTACTAAATATACTTCAAATCAACAATTCATCACAATAAAAAAAAAATACTGAGTGATATCCAGAGTGGCTGGCCTCCGTTCAACACCAACCATTCTCTAGTTTACGGGAAATTAGGATCACAGGCCAGCTTTACATTAACCGGAAAGTGTACGCTACCATCTTGTGGACAAAATATCAATAACACTGAAATACACTCAAGACAACTTACCATCTCTTTTGTATTACAGTGAACATTTATTTTGTGCTGGGTTCCCACATGCACTCATGGTGACCATTCCATGCAATTTAGAACTCTGGCACTGAATTATCTTTGTTAACAAATTGGATACAGTTCAACATGAAGAAAAGGGAGCTTACCAAGAAAATTTTGGAACCCAAATACCAGAGACCTGGATCCTCATGTAACCTTCACCTTTGATTCCTGCCTCTTCAGTTTTCACTTTTCTAAATGCAAAATGCAAGTGTTCATTCTGGTCATCCTATACTGAACACATAGGTTTTTGGTTGGTGTTGACAGGGTTAGATTTGTATAATATCCTAAGGAGTTGAACGTTATGATCCCAAGAGAAATTAATTTATTAACCAGTTGTTCTTTAACTGATATAAAAATTAGTTACTCTTCTCCTGGATGGTTTTCACACAACCATACAGGTGCATATCTCACTTGCTATGGTACCAAACAATGACATCATAGGATGCAGAAGGATGATGGTGTCATCACAACTGTATGACATGAAAGTTATAGGATCACAGCATTTTAGGGTAGGCAAGGACCATCAGGTTCATTAAATTCAATTACATTTCTAATGCTTGAATCACTTGTATAATATCCAGTTGCTTGTTGAATCTCTTCTTCTAGAATATAAGAAAGTACTTGAAAAGGGAACCACATAAAAGACAGGAAAACAGGCGATTTCTAGTCCAAATTTCTAAGGATGCTTTTTGTTGTTGTTGTTGTTTGCTAATAGATACTATGACAGTTAGTAACTAGAGAATCTCTAAGGAAGAATCTGTAACTATCGGTCTCCTACCCTTGGTGTTGTGGTTCTAGTCTATTTACAGTATGCCAAATAGCTTCTTGCCCACTGGAGCTCAGAAGACCTTCTAAAGTTAGAACTTTCCAGTGTTAAAAGTTTCTACTACAAGCTAAGGGTCTGTTGTATTCCCTCAATTCTTCCTTTAAGCCATCATATCTAAGTTAGAAACATGTGCAAGTATGTGTGTTTGTGTGTTTGTCTGTGTGTGTCCATATGCTTGTTTGTGTGTGTGTGTGTTCTTGGTGTTTTTCTTACTTGTAGGAAAATGATGACTCTCTTCCACCCCCAATTTGGTACTAGTGGCAAAGCATCATTTAAGAGGGCCACATACTGTTCATTTTTGTTATGAGCAAAAAATATAACTGGTCTTACACAGTTTTCCTTCCTGTTAAAAAAAGGAGTAATCTATATCTTCTCTACCTCCCATAGATATATTTTGACAATTATGATACCACCATCTTTCATTAGCTCATTAATCTAAATATATATGTTTCTATTACAACATTGCATACATAGCAGAGAGCCAATTTCAAAAGAAGTATGTTCACCCCATTTAACTATTAATGCTGAAGCACTGAGTTTTGCGAATAGAAAAGCCCTAAAGCTACAACAAGATGATGACAATGATGACAGCAACAGTAACAGAGACAATACAACACTTAGACAAGCATTTGTTCCCAGTACTGGGTCTGAGGAGGACAGGTGAGAAATAGAAATGTAACTGACCACATGTGGGTGACTGGGCCAGGACTTCCAGAGCAATTCCACTTGCCTTTGTATTTCAAGGTTCTTGACCCTCCTCTTTGGGGGTATATTATAGGTTATTTTTTTTTTTCATTTTATCTTGTGGCAAAAGTATAAATGTGGCCTCTGAAGAGAGGCCATTATTTTAAAAGGTCTGAGAAGCTTTAAAAAAGCTGTGATCCCACCCAAATCTCAACTTGAATTGTATCTCCCAGAATTCCCACGTGTTGTGGGAGGGACTCAGAGAAATGTAACTGAATCATGAGGGCCAGTCTTTCCTGTGCTATTCTCGTGATAGTGAATAAGTCTCATGAGATCTCATGGGTTTATGAGGGGTTCCTGCTTTTGCTTCTTCCTCATTTTCTCTTGCTGCTGCCATGTAAGAAGTGCCTTTTTCCTCCTGTCATGATTCTGAGGCATCCCCAGACATGCGGAACTGTAAGTTCAACTAAACCTCTTGTTTTCCCTAGTGTCAGGTATGTCTTTATCAGCAGTGTGAAAATGGACTAATACAAGCTGGATAGAAACTCTGCCTTGATTAGCTATGAAACCAATAGTGCCAAAGCACTTTCTTTTTTTTTTTGGATGTTCACATAGTTCTTTTTTTTTTTTTTTTTAATACTTTAAGTTCTAGGGTACATGTGCACAACGTGCAGGTTTGTTACATATGTATACATGTGCCATGTTGGTTGCTGCTCCCATTAACTCGTCATTTACATTAGGTATATCTCTTAATGCTATCCCTCTCCCTTCCCCCCGCCCACCCTACAACAGGCCCTGGTGTGTGATGTTCCCCTTCCTGTGTCCAAGTGTTCTCGTTGTTCACTTCCCACCTGTGAGTGAGAACATGTGGTGTTTGGTTTTTTGTCCTTGCGATAGTTTGCTGAGAATGATGGTTTCCAGCTTCATCCATGTCCCTACAAAAGTCATGAACTCATCCTTTTTTATGGCTGCATAGTATTCCATGCTGTAGATGTGCCACATTTTCTTAATCCAGTCTATCATTGATGGACATTTGGGTTGGTTGCAAGTCTTTACTATTGTGAATAGTGCCTCAATAAACATACGTGTGCATGTGTCTTTCTAGCAGCGTGATTTATAATCCTTTGGGTATATACCCAGTAATGGGATGGCTGGGTCAAATGGTATTTCTAGTTCTAGATGCTTGAGGAATCGCCACATTGTCTTCCACAATGGTTGAACTAGTTTACAGTCCCACCAACAGTGTAAAAGTGTTCCTATTTCTCCACATCCTCTCCAGCACCTTTTGTTTCCTGACTTTTTAATGATCGCCATTCTAACTGGTGTGAGATGGTATCTCATTGTGGTTTTGATTTGCATTTCTCTGATGGCCAGTGACGATGAGCATTTTTTCATGTGTCTATTGGCTGCATAAATGTCTTCTTTTGAGAAGTGTCTGTTCATATCCTTCAACCACTTTGTGATGGGGTTGTTTGTTTTTTTCTTGTAAATTTGTTTGAGTTTTTGTAGATTCTGGATATTAGCCCTTTGTCAGATGAGTAGATTGCAAAAATTTTCTCCCATTCTGTAGGTTGCCTGTTCACTCTGATGGTAGTTTCTTTTGCTGTGCAGAAGCTCTTTAGTTTAATTAGATCCCATTTGTCAATTTTGACTTTTGTTGTCATTGCTTTTGGTGTTTTAGACATGAAGCCCTTGCCCATGCCTATGTCCTGAATGGTATTGCCTAGGTTTTCTTCTAGGGTTTTTATGGTTTTAGGTCTAACATTTAAATCTTTAATCCATCTTGAATTAATTTTTGTATAAGGTGTAAGGAAGGGATCCAGTTTCAGCTTTCTACATATGGCTAGCCAGTTTTCCCAGCACCATTTGTTAAATAGGGAATCCTTTCCCCATTTCTTATCTAAATCTAATGAGGAGAAGGAAAATTTCATAACCCACTGTTTCCCACAATTTGGACATAGTATTTTCAGTTTACATACATTTTTATGTGAGTGATGGATTGTTGAATGCTAATACTAGCATTTTATCATAACATTATCAATGTTCTGTTTTGAAGACTTTGCTGCATTCTTAGAGTTTTACGGTAGTTTAAAATTATTATTGTCTCCAGATGAACTTATCTCCAAATGAATAGTGGAACTCAATGAGAAAATAAGGCTCAGTGTCTAGAACATCTCTACACAGTCAACCTTTTAAGTACTCATTTGTTCTGTATTTGAGAAATATGGGTAATAGACATAAAAGATAATCTGAGAGTAAAGGTGTTATATAAATTCCAAGAAGAGCTTACTAATAAGAAGAATGATATGATTTATTGAATTTCGGTGACATACCAGGTAGTCTGCCAATACTTTTCTCTATCCTGTCTCCAGTCTTTACCGTAGCCTGACCATCACCATTTCAAGCTTGGTATGCTTAAGTGGCTCACCCAAGTCACACAGTTAGAGGTACTAGATTTGGAACTCAGAGTTCATACCCTGCTTATGCCATACTGTGGGCTGTATTTAAAGATTGTGGTGTGTCCTGGGTGAGTTTTGATAGGAGGACAGTAAATTTTATAAAGCAAAATGCCCACCTTACCCACCTACAAGGTATCCAAATTAGTATTGTGGCTATTTAAGATTGTAACTTGGGAGAGAAGTTGAAGCTGGTGATACAAATTTTGTGGTCACCTGCATAGATGCCAAAGCTAAAGATTAGAACTGAGATCACTGCAGGAAGACGTAGGTAGAATGGAACACAAACCAATATTCTAAAGAATGCTAACAGGTAAGTGGGTGGGATAAAAGAATGAGCCTCTGATCCACAAGAAAGCCAAGAAACAAGATATGGGTAGTATCCTTATCCACTACTTACAGATCAAGAACCTGCAATACAAAGAGAGAAGTGACTTGTTCAAGGTCACACATCAAATCAGCATCCAACCTGGGACCATAAACCATGGTCCATGTCCACCAACCCATTGCTTTTTGCCCCACAACTTTAAAATATAGCCCTTTTGTCTTCCTCAGCCCATTATTTGCTCCCCAGCAGGTGAAAATAGATAAATTCTGAAGATAGCACTCCAAACCAGCCTGGGCTTCCAACTCTGTTGATCTGACAGCTTCCTGGTTCCCTTCTGAAATGAGCCCAAGTTAAGTATTGGTGTACATGGAGGGCAGGACGGCGGATAGTAGGGGGAAGCAGGAGTAAGCCTTAGTTTTCTCATTTAATTAACTGCATTCAACAGAACTAATGCCATAAGCAACTTACTAAAGGCCAGTAATACATCCCTTAGGAAATACTTGGGGCCCAGTTTTTTGGCCCATTAGTGACCACAAGAACAGCTTCCTACATCCAGGTCTGTCAAAGCCAGAACAAAAATGTGTATAATTGGAAAAAGGTTGAAAACAATCTTGGATAATAAATCACACTTACTCGGCTCTTTTGTCCTTCCAACCCTACAGCTAGCATCACATTTCATAAGGGAGACATGGAGAAGAGGTAAACACTGAAAGGGAACCTTTACTTATTAGACACCAGAGGGAAGCCTCCGTGATCAGTGGAATCAGCTGTTTACATAAATTCCACTAACTTGAAGGGTGTGTCATGCTGAGAGGAGGCTATGGCTGCCTGCTTCCGTCATGGTCCAGAACAGGGCCCCACAGTTTGACCCTTATCTACAGGAAAGTTGGCAGGAGGAGCTTAACAAAATCTCTTCTAATTAGGCGTTCTGATAATCTTCTAAATTCCCTCGTGCAAAAGCCAGCTACCTACCTCATTTCCTTGGACAGCCTGGAGTTATAATCTTCTCTGACATTTATTGGATCTTCCTCCCTGGGAGATAGCTGCTCAGTAAAAGGAAGATGAAATGGGGCTCTGCTGCTTACCAAGTGCATTTAACACACATTAGCATCTTGCGTGGATGGAAACCAGCTGGAATAATTTTGTCAGGGAGTGCCAAGCTTTAGTCTGTTGTAGAGCTTGAAGCGGATTCTCCCTGCTTGCTGGGATGAGGCCTTCGGATGTTAGTTTATGCCACTGCCAGTGATGCATGAATTCGGTCACTCAGTCTTCATCCACAAAGACATTGTGAGCCTCATACTTTTAAGCCCAAGACTCCTAGGGGAGGGAGAGGCACCGATGCAGCTTGACATCCCTGTGAAGAGGTTCTCATCATAGTCCTCCACCTGTAGCTCAATTTATCTACTCATCTACCACGTACAGTAGTTTTTCCTGCCATTTCTCATGTGGACACATGTCCAACATGAGCTAGCAAGTCCATATACATGTGTGGTACAGTGCAGGACCGGAAAGACTTTGCTCCCAAGAAGCATATTCTCTAGAAGTAGCCTCTTCTCAATATTGTTGAAATCATCTCTTCACCTCACATTTTTTGTGACCTATTAGGAAAGTAAAGGTCAGTGTGTTGATTACTCCATTGGAACATTCAGCAGCCAGACCAAGAAGCAGTCTGTGGGCAATGGCTTCATGCAAGGGCACCCCCAATGTTAGAACCGGGAGTCATTTCTGGATGCCAGGAAACCCTTGGAATGTGATTCGAGGGTCCTTTTCATCTTTCTGAGTCCCTCGCTCTGCATTTTTTAAAGCCTTGCTGAGAAGGCAAGCTCTGGGGAAGCAGGAGCCTGGCCTGTTCTGTTCATTCCTGTGTGTGCACATCACATACATGCCTGAGTAAATATTGTTGAATAAATGGATGAAGGAAACCAGAAATGCTGCTATTTGCAGATGAATTTCTGTGGATCATCAGAGCTTTAAGGCAAATATCTCTGAGAAATAGGTCACAGTTTCCACTTTCTCAACTCATGATGCTGCGGATTTTCAAAATTTGTTTCATCTTTTTGAACAAGGGAAACTTTAAAAAAATTTCTTTATTTTAGGTTCAGGAATACATGTGCAAGTTTGTTATATGGATAAACCGCGTGTCACAGGGGTTTGGTGTACAGATTATTTCATCACCCAGGAAATGGGCATATGTATTAGTCTGTTCTCACACTGCTATGAAGAAATACCTGAGACTGGGTAATTTATAAGAAAAGTGGTTTAATAGACTCACAGTTCTGCATGGCTGGGTAGGACTCAGGAAACTTACAATCATGGTGGAAGGCACCTCTTCACAGGGCAGCAGGAGAGAGAATGAGTGCTGAGTGAAGGGGAAATCTACTTATAAAACCATCAGATCTCCTGAGAACTCACTCACTATCACAAGAATAGCATGGGGGAAACTGCCTCTATGATCTCCCACTGGGTCCCTCCCATGACATGGGGGAATTATGGGAACTACAATTCAAGATGAGATTTGGGTGGGGACACAGCCAAACCATATCAGCATAGTACCTAATAGATAGTTTTTTGATCCTCTCCCTCATCCATCCTCAAGTAGGCCCCAGTGTTGGTTGTTCCCTTCTTTGTGTCCATGTGTTCTCATTGTTTAGCTCTCACTTATGAGTGAGAACATGGACTATTTGGTTTTTGGTTCCTGTGTTAGTTTGCTTAGCGTAATGACATCCAGCTCTATCCATGTTGCTGTGAAGGACTATGATCTTCTTCTTATTATTATTATTTTGAGACAGAGTCTAACCCTGTCGCCCAGACTGGAGTGCAATGGTGTGATCTCGGCTCACTGCAACCTCTGCCTCCTGGGTTCAAACAATTCTCCTGCCTCAACCTCCCAAGTAGCTGTGATTACAGGTGCCCACCACCACACTCAGCTAATTTTTGTATTTTTAGTAGAGATGGGGGTTTCACCAGGTTGGCCAGGCTTGTCTCGAACTCCTGACCTCATGATCTACCTGCCTTGGCCTCCCAAAGTGCTGGGATTACAGGCGTGAGCCACTGTGCCAGGCCGATCTTATTATTTTTTATGGCTGTGGAGTATTCCACAGTGTATATATACTACATTTTCTTTATCCGGTCTACTGTTGATGGGCATTTAGGTTGATTATATGTCTTCACTATACTGAATAGTGCTGCAATGTACATACATATGCATGTGTTTTTATGTTAGAATGATTTATATTCCTTTGGGTATCTACCCAATAATGGGATTGCTGGTTAGAATGGTAATTCTGTTTTAAGTTCTTCAAGTAATCACTACGCTGCTTTCCACATTGACTGACCTAATTTACTTTCCCACCAGCAGTGTGTAAGCATTCCAGCAAGGGAAACTTTTAACAGTAACGTGAATGTGTTAGTCTGTTCTCACACTGTTAATAAAGACACACCTGAGACTGAGTAATTCACAACGGAAAGTTGTTTAATTGACTCATGGTTCCACATGGCTGGGAGGCCTCACAATCATGGTGGAAGGTGAATGAGTAGCAAAGTCATGCCTTACATGGCAGCAGGCAGGAGGACTTGTGTAGGGGAAATCCCATTTGTAAAAGCATCAGGTCTCATGAGACTTTTTCACTACCACAAGAAAAGTATGAGAGAAACTGTCCCCATGATTCGATTACCTCCACCTGGCCCCACCATTGACACATGGGAATTATTACAATTCAAGGTGACATTTTGGTGGGGACACAGCCAAACCATATCAACAGATCACAGTCTTTTCATGAAGAATAAAGATAATGTGTGTTTATTTGGGAATGTGGTGTATACTCAATAGACATTATCTTTATTCTTCACGAAAAGACTGTGAGTAGAATAACAACCTGACCTGACCAGTGGGGAACCTGAATCTTAGAGAAATTAGATAATTTGCCTAAGGTAACCCAATTAGCCAGTGGTAGGTTTTAATCCAGATTATTTGAGAGCAAGCTTGTACTTGTCAGACACCAGGGGAAGGTCTCAGGGTAGAGGGAAATCAACTGTTTATTTGGATTCAACCAATTTAAATGCTGTTTAAGACTAAGGGCTCCTGTTTCCTTTTGCAAACATGGGTGTTCTTTCTTCTACAAAGTGTAGTCCATGGCCAACAACCTTCACATCAGAGAGCTTATTGGAAATTCAGAGTCTTGGACTTTAACTCAACCCTAATGAATCAGAATCTGCTTTTTAACAAGATCCCCACGTGATTTGTATGTACATTAAAGGTTGAGAAGCACTGGTCTACACCACAACACACACACACACACACACACACACACACAATAGCAGCAGCAAGTTCTGAGGGAAGAAGTAAGCACAGAGATAAAAATTTGGAGTGCAGTCTGTGCTCAAAGAAGGAAGGCCTGTTCTGTAGCCACTGCATTGCTGAGAACTAAGAAGTGAGTAGGTAATGGACACAGTGTGGAGTACTGGATCTTTTACTGGTGACAGCAGCATTTCTACCTTAGCACAATAAACACTTTGGTTCAACCAAAGGGGGTGTTTCTCAAGCTTGCATTTGGGGCTTAAGCTTCCATTGGGGTGGCCAGCTTGCCCTGGTTTACCCAGGACTTTCCTGTAAGTCCTGCATCCTGAGAAAATCTTCTATTCTGAAAAAACCATGACGGTTGGTTATCCTAGCATCTATCTCTTTTCCTAAAGGGGCAAATAATAAAATTACCTTAGACTTCGATTCTGGAGATCTGAGTTCAGCTTCCAGGATCATCACCCATTATTGCTATTATCGTACGTGAGCCACTGAAACTTCTCTTTTTCTTATCTGCATAATGAAGCTAATACCAAGCTCCTTTGGTAGCTGAAGAATAAATTAAAAGCTATAGATATTAAGATCATCAAGACAGGGATGATTTATATTCTATCTTCGTAGCCCTGAATGAAAGTTTGTGAATGCACTTTGTGAACTATGACATAATCATGTGTCCAAGATGTTGCCAGTGTTATAAGAATGCATCTCTCTTGAATACCTCTCTGTCAAATTCTGTACAGTCTGTACTGCTCTGATGAATCCTAGTCTCCTCAGAGAAGTCTCCTAACTCACTCCAGCCATAGTGGCTTCTCTCACTTTTGAAGAATCACTTGAAGAAAATTGTTCAGCATTACAAGTTTGTGTTTTGGCCAGGCACGGTGGCTTATGCCTGTAATCTCAGCACTTTGAGAGGCTGAGGCAGGAGGATCACTTAAGCCCAGGAGTTTGAGACCAGCCTGGGCAACATAGTGAGATCTCACCTCTACAAAAAAATACCAAAATTAGCCCACCATGGCAGCATGTGCCTGTAGTCCCAGCTACTCAAAGGCTGAGTTAGGAGAATCACCTGAGCCAGGAAGTTGAGCCTGCAGTGAGCATGATGGCACCACTGCACTCCAGCCTGGGCATCAGAGTGAGAACCTGTCCACCAAAAAAAAAAAAAAAAAAAAAAAAAAAAGGTCTGTGTTCTGGAGACTTGGCTTCACCACTTAATATTCAAGTGACTTTGGACAAGTTACTTAACCTTGTGAAGTTCAATTGCTTCAATGGTAAAATGGGAGCAATTGTAATAGTACCTGTCTAATTTATAGTTGGGTGTATGGAATAAGATAGTTAAATCTATGCGTACCATAAACTAAAGGCTTACATATGTTAGTTGCTCTGCTCTGAAATATATTTAATGCTTACTTTCTTAAAATCCTAATTCTTATAGGACCTGCAACTTGGGGAAGGAGTCTCTTGTAATAATAATCTTTTTTCAACTTTTTATGTGTTTACTTTGTCTGTTCCTAGATTGTAAACACTTTGAGGTTAATAATAATGATATTATTGGCCATGCAGTGGTTCATGCCTGTAATCCCAGCACTTTGGGAGGGTGAGACAGGTGGATTGCTTGAGGTCAGGAGTTCAAGACCAGCCTGGCCAACATGGCAAAACCCTGTCTTTCCTAAAAATAAAAATAAAAATAATTAGCTGGGTGTGGTGGCGGGTGCCTATAATCCCAGCTACTCCGGAGGCTGAGGCAGGAGAGTCACTTGAACCTGGGAGTTGTAGTGAGCTGAGATCATGCCGCTGCACTCCAGCCTGGGTGACATAGCAAGACTCCGTCTCAAAATAAAATAATAGTAATAATAACAATAATATCTAGACCACCTCCTCCGAGACCAGCAGCTGTAATAGCATTTTGAGCACTTGTCGTGTGCCAGGCACTATGAAAAGCAAATTGCCATCAGTGAGTGAGCACCTATTGTGAAGCAGGTACTTTACTTAGGTTACTTCATTAACTTTTAAGACATCCCCATGTGGTAGAAATTATTAGCCCCATTTTACCGATGACTTTTGATGATATGGAAATTAAGTAACTTTCCTGTCAGCCACACAGCTGGGACTCAAACTAAAGACCATTTTATTCCGAAGCTCATGCCAGCCACACAACTGAGATTCAAACTAATGACTGTCTGATTCCAAAGCTCATGCCATTTCTATGTTGCTTAGGGATCCCCAGACCATATAGTAGTTCTCTGCAAACACATAATAAAGTAGTGCTTCTAAAATGTTAATATAGGTATTAATCACCTGGAGATCTTGAAGAACTTCAGATGCTGGTTCAGTAAATCTGGAATGGACCTGAGGTTCTGCCTTTTTAGCAAGTTTCCAGGTGGTACTGATGCTGCAGTCCAGGGACCACACTTTGAGTAGCAAGGCTGCATTATTTACTTTCCAATGGGTTGGTTAATAGGTGAAGTCTCTAGGATCTGCATCTTCTGCAGTTCTTGGGGCTAGGTCTAGGGAAGGCATGAGAGTGGCAGGAGGAGGATATTTGGTGGAACTGAGTAAGTAACCAGTCATATTAAGAACCCAGTTCTTAACTGGGGTGGTCATAATTTGGGACTACTTTTATCTATTTCTCTTAAATTCTGTGGCATTGGATATTCATCAGATATCCCCAATGATCACAATCACCTGGCGTACTTGTAAACCAAAACACTTCCAAGGACTCTCTCCCGGGATGGGGCCTAGTAATTTGTAATTTTACAAGTACTTCAGAAAAGTCTGAAAAACACTGAAAGTGCTATAGAAATTGCAAAGATCAGGCAATAAATGAGGAGTGATGTAATCAAAGAAGGCTTGGCTGGTGGGGGTGGGGAGGTTGTAGGGGGCATGGTTAGGGGATGGAGCTCAGCTTTGCAGAATGAGAGAGTTCTAAAACGGTAAAAGACGGTGAGAAGAGTGCTGGCTGGTGGTGGGGCACATAAACAAGGGTATGAAGATTGGTTCTGCATTTTTTCAGATTCAGTTTAAGGCCTACTGGATTTTGTTTGAAATGCTGTATAAACATCGTGTATATGAGTACATTAAAAATATTATAATAAAAGATTTTAAAAATATTGGTCATATACTCAAGTGACACCAAAGTTACATGCAACCAGAAGTTTGCATAGTGTAAAAAACCTTAAAAATTGCTGTGTTTCCAACTGCTGGATGAAAACATACATCGGAATGGCTAAAGTTAAAAAGCCCAATGATACAAGAGCTGGTGAAAACGCAAAACCCAATAGGAATTCTCACTCATTGGTATAAATTGGTACGACCACTTTGGACAATTCTTTTATGGTGCCTATCCATGCTGAAATATGCCTTTCCTATGACCCAAGAATTTTACTTCTAGATATAAATCAAACAGAAATTCCTACATTTCTAAGAACACCTAAAGTCTGAACAAGAATTTCATGGCAGCACTATGTATAATGGCCCCAAGCTGAAAATAAATTAGATTTTCATCAATAGTAGAATAAAAATATAATATTTCATCATAAGAATATAGCACATTCTTACGATGAAATATTATATTGTAGTAAAATTAATCGATTATTGCAAAAAGTAGATACAGAAAGTATGTTCAATAGGTTTTATTTTATATGAAGTTGAAAAACAGATAAAACTAAACTATGGTGTTAGAAACCAAGATATGGCTATCTTTGGGGAATTGGAGGGGGCAAAAACCTAGGAGTGGCATGGTAGGTGGGCTTATGGAGTACTGATAATATTCTGTTTCTTAACCTGGGTAGTGGTTATATGAATATGTTCATTTTATGATAATTTATTCATCAGTACATTTAACAAATGTGTTTTTTCTATTAAAATATCCTGTTTCAAGAAAACACATGGGCATGCACACATGTATGCACATGCAGCATACACACACACACACACACACACAAACACATGGCATTTTCAAAAGAAGGGAGAAGACCCCACTCATAGGTATTTCTATGCTAGGTTTGCACTGGCTCTATTTCTCAAAACTCATCTCTGGGACAAAACATTCAACTGACATTTGGGGATTTATTTTCTCCCCCAGTCATGTGGTATAATGTTTGGCAAATGGAAATGACACTGGTTCTTCCCAAACCATGTATTTCTGTAAGAAACAGCCCATGGGCCACATTCATCTTCCCCTTGGAGAGGTGTTTAAGCGTCACTCAACCCTGTGGGGTAGGCTTATTCTTGATTGGGAGAAACAGCCAACACTCATTGCCTCTGGAAACTTGCCCTAAACATTGAGTATCATGGAGATTTCTCAACAAAGCATGGTCAATCTTGTGAATAACTTGGTGAACTTGGTGATCACATGTTTCCACTCTCCATCTATTCACCACCTTCCCATGAACATATACGTGCCTATTTGTTCTGGCTTTTGCAACCAACCTTGCAAAATCTACCTTCTATAGCTCCCAAGGCATGAGGGTTTGGTTTTTTTCCGATTACCCTGCTGGCTTAGTCCTGGCTTCATCTTCAAGCCAGAGGCCTGGGTGGTCTTTGAGAAATCAGAGGAAAGGTCATTAATGAGAGATCATCTCCCAAAAGTCATCTTTTATGAAGTCGCAGGCTAAAACCTCCCTGGAGTCTTGTCTTCTCCTAGTTGGGTAAAGATAGTATCATGTGAGCTTGGGCAAGAAGTTGGAGGAGCTCTGAAATGATGAAAATGCAAATGCGAGTCTCAAAATAATCCAAAGCAAATAACCTATTTTAATAAGTTAGCCAAGGCTGGGCACAGTGGCTCACGTCTGTAATCCCAGCACTTTGGGAGGCCGAGGCAGGCGGATCACGAGGTCAGGAGATCAAGACCATCCTGGCTAACATGGTGAAACCCTATCTCTACTAAAGATACAAAAACAAAATTAGCCAGGTGTGGTGGCGGGCACCTGTATTCCCAGCTACTCAGGAGGCTGAGGCAGGAGAATGGCGTGAACCCAGGAGGTGGAGCATGCAATGAGCCGAGATCACGTCACTGCACTCCAGCCTGGGCGACAGAGCGAGACAGTGTCTGAAAAAAAAAAAAAAAAAGGTAGCCAATAAAAACCTAGTGAGGGATTAATATGCAAATGATATATGGTGAAAAAATGGATTACAATAATGAGCCCATTGCCCATATGTCATTTACCTTACTTTTACGATATCTGGCTCGTATATCAGTTTTTAAAGTAGGGCCTGAAAACTGACAGCCTGCAGGACTAATATGGCCCACAGACAGGTTTGGTTTGGCTTGCACAATTGTTTTAAAACTCAGAAACTTTACACTAAAATCCATACTTAGCAGCATCTCTTTAAAAACTGAAAGATATGGCAACATGTCAACGCATTAACAATTTATTGGAGCCACCATCTCCCATTGCCTTATACCAGAACTGTTTCACTCATGTATAGTGCTTGTCTAATCCCTTTAGGAATTTGTGTTTTCCACCATTATAAAAGTGTCTGTCTTCGTAAATAGGTTCCATGAAAGGGGAATCATATTCATACCTGTTCCTAGGCTCTGTTGGTGGGATGTGCTTGGGCAGTTGTATTTTTTATGATGTTACCTCTCACTCCACCTCTCCACTTCTCACCCTGGGTTGACTTTTGACTTCACCAGAAATGGCACCTGAATCAGAGGTGGCCCATCCTGAAGCTTTCCAGGGACTTCTGGCCAGACAAGAAAGAGTGAACAAGGATAATCACATTCTTTGCTCAGAGTTTGGAATTAGAAAGCTAAGCAACTGTTTCCAGTTAGTGACGGAGAAAATTGGAGACATTGCAAAATGCACTTAGCATCACAGCAAGTCAAAGCTCTATGCAAGCTGAGCTGGGTGGTAGAGAAAGTCCTTGGAGAGGGGAAAATGGACTTCATGCACTGAAAGAGCCAGTGATAAGACACAAGGTTGCCCTGAAAGGCTGAGAGCACAGCTTTGTCCCCTTGAGTTCATTCTCAATTCTAGTTCTGGTGAAACCTGATGGACTTGGTTTCCAATCCTTGGATGTACCTGACTTAGAAAAAATTTGCCCCGGTCATCCTATATCCACCCTTCTTCTTAGGGAAATAATACCCTGAATTTCCTTAAGGGAACCATTCCACTATGAGAACTAAGATTATCTGAGAATGAATCCTATGCACAGAGGAGAGAAGACTTATACCCTAAGTATTTCAGATGTTTCCTATTTCTCCAGAAATGCTTTTACTCATCAGAAGTTTCTCTAAGCCTTCACTCAGTGTATCTGCCTATATTTAAGGCATAGTTGGGAAATACAATAATTATTAAAATACATTTCATAAGCATTTATTGAGCATCATCTGTATATGATCCAATATGGTAAAGACTGAGAAGGAAACAAAGATGACCCAATTTCCTGCACTCAAGGGGCTTATAATCTAATTTGGAAGACAGAAAATGTCTATGAATTGCTATTCATATTGCAGAATGAAACAAACAGTACAGTAAATAGTTGCAGATCCTCAGAGTCCTTAGGAGAGAGAGAGGAGGAAGTTATCCTCTTTAACGGGGATTAGGGGGCTGCTTGGTAATCTGGCTTCCTAGCAATGGGGGGAGGCAATGATAGTCAGAGAACAATTTATGAGGAGACACAGACAACAGGACAATGTTGATGGACATGAAGGGAGGAGACAGGAAAAAGAGAACAGAAGAGATCTGGAAGTACAGCAGGACAGAGAGAATAATCTCTTTCACAGGAACCTGGGGGCATCGCTGGATGACATCCTATTGCCCCCACCACCGTAGCACCAACATTGGGTATGGAGAAGGCTCAGAGGAGCAAGAGGTCACCATGGATTTGGAATTCTTCCCAAGGGGACCGGCCTTCAATGGGGCTTTGAAGCTTTGTTTACATTTTAGAAGAGGGTGAGATGCAGCAAGAGCCTCCTAGTTGAAAGGAACCATAGGAACAAAGGCATAGGAAGGCAAATTCAGGGGCAGCATTGTGTGCTGGGGGAGAGGGAGTGTGAGCAGACAAGCCTTACAGGATTGATCATTCACAGTGGAGAGTGCTGGAAAAACACTGTTGATAAGGCTGTCTGGAGCCGGCCTGTGGAAGGCCTTGGATTGCAGGACAAAGGGTTTGGACTTGATCCTGGAGGCAGTGGGAGCCAGAGAAGACTGGGGAAAAGGGTTTACTTGATGAAAGAGTTCCTCATTCACTAAAGAAAAGCACCAGCACAGCTCATTTTTCTCCTTAGAAAACAATCACAGAATTTAGCTTTAAATGCACCCCCAACTCAGGGAAAAGCATATACCAGCCCCGGCAAAGGCTCCCGGGGGGAGTTCATGAGTTCAGACTCAAAGCACAAGATGTGTTTTACTTGGCATTTAAGCATTTCTATGGGTGATGCATGTCCTCAAACGAGGACAGACCGATATGATTATACATTTTATATCATCTGATTCTCAATGGTGCCCTTTCTCTCCACCGTTCAATCTCTGGCCCCTCCACTTCCGGATATCCAGAGTAAAATGGTTATAAGACAGATTGTATAATTTCTTGGTGGCATCTGTGTGGTGTAGATTCTCCGGGTAAGGGCTTTGCAGGAACTGAACTACTGTTTTCTCAAGCTCTCGAGGTCTCACTTAGTCCTTAGCAGTGGATGAAAACACCTAGCATCCTGTCTGGCAGTGGGGCCTGGCACATGGCAGGAACTCAGCCAGAACTTGTTAGTAACAGTGTTTATGATACACAGGGTTGTACACTGAAACTTTTGATGTATTTCTTCTTTCTTCCTCCCTTCCTTCTTGCTCACTTACTTCCCACTTCATTTCTCTTTCCTTTCAGCTTTTTTCTCAGCTCATTCTTGTTTCTTCCCCCTTCATTCCCTCTTTTCTTTTTACTTTCTATCTCCTTGTAACTTTCCTTTCCCTACAGGAACTGGGAAAGACAAGGGTGTGTGGGCGGTCATGGCTCCCCTCCAAGGAAAGTGTGAGGCTTTGGGCAAAATAGATCTCTCATTTCTTCCAAACATAGGTCTAATCTGAGCTGTCTCCAGGCTCTAGTCTCCAATCCAACTTCAGTGGTTTTAGTTGGACTCCATGAGAAGGGACCCCAGGGATGCTGTGTCTTTAGTCTTGTCTTGGAGAAACCCAGCTTTCCATGCGTCTACTTGTCTCGCAGACTGGGGCACCCACGTTCCCTTTCCTCAAGTCACTAGCGCCTCAGAGAGACTCTTCAGAGTGAAATGCCTGGCTGAAGAGAAGCAGGACTTCATTAAGAGTTTGATTTATCCCCAAATGATCTATTGTTATGCATCAAATATGTTTTCCCTACAAACTAGTTGGCAGAGAGCACACAGATAAATTACTACAAGATGTAACCAGACAAGCTGTTCAAAAGGGAAATGGTTCTCTGTGTGTGGAGCTCAGGAGAGCACATCTATAAACATGCGTTGGGAAATCAATTTGGTGTAAGTTTGCAAAAGAAATGCACTGCTGTCCCCAGACTACCAGCTTGCTGTGATATCTGACTGTTCTTTTGAGACTATAGTCCATCGTCACAGTGGTGAGGAAAGGGAGAGGTACAACATACTCTGAAGTGTCTACAAGGGGGAAGGAATACCAGGTTTTCCATAGGCAGTTGCAAATTCTCTCCCTAGGCACAAGTCAATTCATTCAATTCATTCTCTGGAGACAATAGGTTAGAGTAATTCTACCAACATATAACAACATTTAGTTGATGTTATGGTAATTTGAAAAGAATTATAGTAACATAATGCTACAGCACAGTACTATGTAGTGTGATGTGGAAGAAAACCCCCTGGGTGTGGCTTCAGAGAGACAAGTGTGTAAATCCCTTCCTGACCATGTGCAACTTGCTAGTTTGGTGACCCTTGGAAAATTTCTTCACTTTTCTGAGATTTTTGTCCTTTTTCTATAAAGCAGTTAAGTATATACAGGTTGAATACCCCTAACCCCAAAATCCAAAATCTGAAATGCTCCAAAATATGAAACTTTTAGGGCACGAACATTTCACCACAAGTGGAAAATTCCATGCATAAGTACTAAAACAAACTTCAGCTCATATACAAAATTATTAAAGAAATACTGTATAAATTACCTTCAGGATAGGTGTATAAGGTCTATGTGAAACATAAATGAATTTCATGTTTAGACTTGGATCCCATCCCAAGATATCTCATTATGTATATGCATATATTCCAAAATCTGGAAAAAAAATGGAAATCTGAAAGACTTTTAGTCTCAACATTTCAGATAAGGGATACTCAACTTGTACTACTTGCTTTGACGAGACTTGCAAGAATTACAGAACACATGCAAGCTGTCCTATAACTGCACTGTGGCCAATAAATTAAAAGTGCTTACATTAATTCTTGAGTTCCTTCCTCACATGAGCTACATTTCAAGTGCTCAAGAGCCACATGGGGCTGTGGCTACTGTAATGAGCAGCACAAATATACAATATTTCCATTATTACATCAAGTTCTATTCAACAGTGTTGTCCTAGAACATGCCAGATACAAAGTTAGGTACTTTACACATAATTTTCTCTTGCTTCAAAATTTTCAAACACCTTGGCACATACAGCTTAATTAAAAGTCCATCTGTCCAGCAAATCTGGAGTGCCCTTTGATAGTCTGTTGGACAAAACTGTCCAAGACTGACTCTACCTAGTATTCTAAGCTGGCTCAAGTCTACAAGGCATAGTGATTGCTGAAAAATTGGAGAAGGTCAAAAACAGAGGATTTCTGGGCCTTTACCAAATGCATATATATGAGAGACTTTGGCTGCAACCACAAAACACATCTCAGTAGAGATGACAATGGGAATAGAAAGAAAGTGGAATCAGCAAAGGAAAAAAAATAATCCTGTAGGAATAGGCACCAAATACTCTTGCTTTAAACATGGTGAGGACAGCCTAAGAAACCTTCTCATGATTCATGTAACAGTCTTGGAAAAATCTCAGAGTAGATAAAAGCTACTCCAAGATATGTAGCTGAAGCTTAGGAAACTTTCTCAAGGTCAAAGCCGAGTTATTGCAAATTTGCTTTCATTTCATTGAAGACCATCTTGACTCTTTGGGGTGAGTCCAACATATGTATGCTGCAGCTGATCAGATTGTAGCCTGCTGAGAAGAACCTCTTGATCTTCAGAGCACATTTCCTGGCAGAAAAAATAAGGCAAGCACAAGGTAAGGTTGCCTTCCACAAACAAAAGTGAAAAGAACAAAAGCAATAGCTACATTTGTTAAGTGCTTATTGTGTACCCTGTTCTATTAATATTACACTGGTCATCTGATTTAATCTTCACCATAACCTTATGAAGAACTATTAATAGCCCCATTTTATAGAGGAAGAATTGAGGCAATAAATGGCTAAGAACCATCCAAGGTCACAAGCTAGTAAATGGTAGAGCCAGGACTTGACCCTGTTCAGTACAGCAAGAATTCACATTCTTAACCACTGTGCCTGTTAGTGTAAGTGATCTCTCTGGCTTTCTCATTTAAGTTTCTAAAAATAATGAATTCTTATACAATCTTTAGGGTTTTCCTTCTGCAGCTTTTCTGGTCATTGTAGAAAACAGCCGTACGTATTACATAAAATTATAGCATTAAAAATAATGATATAAATACTGCTTTTTTTGACAATGCATCTTATAGATCATATATAAGCAAGCATTTCACAAATAAGTGAAAAATGCAAATAAGACAGTGAGATTGTTATATCTTTGAAGGTGTGGGATCATTTTGTCTTGAATATTTGAGTGAAGAAATTGTCAAATGAAAATGGACACTTAGATGGGGAAGGTGGTCCCTAAACTAAGATTTGTAGATCTGCTGCCTATGTTTGTAAATAAAGTTTTATTGGAACACAGCCACATCATTTTTAAATTGTCCATGTTTGGTTTTGCACTACAATGATACAGTCAAGTAATTGTGACAAACTGCATGACCCACAAAGCCTAAAATATTTACCATCTGGCCATTTACAGAAAAAGTTTGCTTACCCCTGACTTAGATGGCAGTGACTAAATTATGTTCTGATAGTCTGTCTTAACTTATATCTGTCATTTTCAGTTGGTTGAAAATGTAGGATTTCACTAGTACAATATCAATGAAATTTGACTATTTAATTTTACATAACCCAGAACTGCAAATAAGAGGAGCTGACAAGTCAAATGGCTAACATTTATAATGAAGCATTGTTGCAGTTCTGAATTTCAGAGCCAAAGGCAATCCTAAATAAGATAGAATGAGAAGATGCTCCGTGATTCTCCAACCTCTCATCCATTTCTGTCTATACCTCTAATCACAAGTAATCATTGTTATTATTCTTGTTATTGTTTTATTTGCAAGGGTTTCACCTTTCCTACCTATAAGTTTCTTGAGGGCAAAAGATTGCCCTTTCATTAGCCGGGAACTTGGCACAGTGTTTGGTAGGAGATGGGCACATAGTAGTAGCTGAATGAATAATTACATAGCATTGAGTTAAAGAGTCCATGCTTAGGGGAGTTAGGGAAGCTACTACAGTACAGGGATGTTTGGGCAGAGTGCTATCTCAAAGACTGGGTGAGCCAGCAGTGAATTCATAAAAGTCACAGGGTTATTACCTAACCAATGTGCAAATATATCCCAGGCTAAGCGAGGAAATCATGGCTAACTTTTACTGATCACACATTATCCTCTAGAGACACACCTTTCTCGGCTCCTTGCATTTATTTCATTTAATCTTCACAACGACTCAAGGAAATAGGTTATTCTGTTTATTTCATAAGTGAGGAAATAGAAGCATAGAGAGGTTTATTATCTTATCCCAGGATACACAGCAAAAAAAAAAAAAAGGTAGAAATCAGTCTTAAACCCAAGGAGTCTGAATCCAGAGAAAAAATTTTCAATAGTTATGCTGTATTCTTCTCTATGTGGCTGTATCTGTGACTTCTTCCTCTTCAGTGGTTTCCAAGACATTCTATAGGGAGCTCTCTGAGAACATATATTTTTACTTTTCTAACAAAAACCAATTGTCCAAACCTGGTCCGTTGCATAACTATGCATTTTATTGCCAACTTCCTAGTAACTAGCCTACACAAAAATAAAGCATATCATGTGAACAGGGATAGGCATAACATACTCTATTGCCTTTATATTTCCAGCACTCATTTGGAATTTACTCTGTTATGCTTTTCTATGAAATTAAAATTATACTCTTTCAAATTTTGAAATACTGGAAAACTTTAGATAAAAGTCCTTGCTAGCCATATCCCAGTCTTGTGTCCAGTAAAATCAATATCACCCAGGAGCTTGTTAGACATGCAGAATCGAGGCTCCATTCCAGACTGACTGAATTGAAACCTGCATTTTAACAAGCTGACCAGATGATTTATATGCACTTTAAAGTCTGAGAAATATTGACTCTGTCATGGCGAAGTGATTACCATTGATTCCCCCAAAGAGAACAATTTGGGTACCTCTGGTTAGATGGGAAAGAGAGGCAGGCTGATAAAAGCCTGATATGCTTGGGGCAGAGGCCCCATCCTAGCTGTGAAAAGACCTAGTGGCTTACAGCCCTGACTGCTTTTAAAAGCCCCAGAACCCAGGCTTCTCACCATACCAACTAATTTAGAACCTCTGAGGTGGGAACTATGTACCAGTACTTTTTAAAGATCCTGGGGTGATTCCAATGTGCATTGAAGGTTAGTCCCTCTGTTGGAAATGGGTGTTCTTTGTAGGAGAGGAGTGAATGTGCCTCTATTTGCCCTCTTCACCTGGGGAACTGGCACTCACCTTTAATGTCTCGGTTTATGCCTTAATGTTTTTTTCCTCCAGGAAGTCTGAATTGGGTGCCCCTGCATGCTCCACAGCACCTACGTTACTCTTATCAATAGCTATTGTAATTTCCTGTGTACTTTTCTCTGTGTCCCATTTGCCTCAAAATTTCATGATGGCAACATGGTAGCCATCTTGCTCACATGTGAACAACAGCTGCAGGAATGAGCACTCAGTGCACACTGATCATGTGCCAGTCCCTGTGCCTCTATTACTTTAGTTAAGACCCATTGCAACCCTCTTATCATCTCCATTTTCCAGGTGACAATTGAAGGTTTAAGAAAGTGAACTTGCCTCAGGTCACACTTCTTAGAAGTCCTTAGTGCTATATTCAGTTCCTGGCACCTAGTAGGGTGTTCAATAAAGATTTGTTGAGTGAAAGAATAGAGGCATGAGCTATTGTCTTTTCAAGCCTGCCCACACCTTCTGTGGTGGGATTAAAGCCACACTGAGATTTCCTCCCCTTACTCTCCACTCCATCCCACACTCACTGGAGCTCAGCCTTGACATCTTTTAAGTTCTCTGCCACAAAATAGATGGGCTGAAAGTCCCAATCTTTATATGCCTGGATGGCAGCAGCTTCTGCATCAAAGGGCTTGTATTCTGGCTTGTTTGACAGAATGTGTTCAAAGAAAAAATCAAATGAGAGGGAAGAGACCAGATGTATAAAATTTTCCAAAGTATTTACTTTCAGCTTAGAGTCTCAAGCTGTGTTTCTCAACCTGAAGGCGGAGGACATAGTGTGGGAGGATTAGGGCATGGAATTGTGCAAAGGACCTTAATCCTCAGCCATGTCATATATTTTCTTGCAGTGGAAATAAGCTTTATTCTCCACTCCTAGATGTACTATTGGATTGTAATACTGTCATAACAAATAAAATGCAAGCTCATTTAAAATTATCAAATCCATATTAGCTTTCCATCATCTTAGTAAGTACAAACAGCAGCGCTAATACATTTTGTGGGGTCCAGTGGGGATTTTTGAAGTTATTACTAGTAATAAAAATTCCAAATATATATTTACTGTGCAATGTACTGTGAATGCAGATTATCTCATATAATTCTCCATCAGCCCTTTGAGGTAGGCACTATTATTATTGCTTTATACATGAGGATCACAAGATATTTAAAAACAGTGGTAATCGTATTTCCTAATTAATAGCATAATGGAGAGTAAACACCTGGGGAACTCTGTCAGGTCAGTGCCAGAATGCCCTCCCCTGCCAAAAAAAGAATCCATGGAGGCCCAGACAGCTTGGAGTGGGAGATGGGGAATGCCAATAGCTATGCCTGGAAGTGACAGGGAGCCTCATGCAGACTGACAGAGTCTAAAATTTGGGAGTGGGTAGTAAGCCAGCAGGGAGGTAGCAGATGCCCAGAATATTTAGCAGGGCCTAGAATGGGTGTCTTAGGATGAGAATGGTACCTGTCTAAGGCAAATGAGTTATCACCTTGGGTTGGATGTGGAGAATATGTATGGACCTCCAATGTCTAGAAAGAGTGCTTCACATTTACAAGTATTCAGAGTCCCTACTGTGTTCTGCGCAAAATACAAGGGGCTGGAATATGGTTCTGAGCAAAAGAGATATGGTTTCTGACTTAATTAGACTTGTTTAGAGAAACTGTTCAAATATTTACATAAGGCATAACAAAACTGTAGCAAGTGTGATGAAGGAAAGGTACAAGGTGCTATACAAGCATCCAATAGCAGAATCTGATTTCATTTGGGGGTCTCAGAAAAGGCTTTCTTGAAGAAGTACTGGAGAGAGAGGAGAGCATTTCTGGCAAAGGGAATAGCTTGTGCATTTCTGGCAAAGGGAATACTGGTGCCTAGATCCAATCCCCAGAGGTTCTAAATTGATTAGTATGGTGAGGAGCCTGGTCTTTTAAAAGGGAACAGCTCTTGGGAACTGGAGAGAGAGGACAGCATTTCTGGCAAAGGGCCCCGAGGTAGAAGGAAGATAATACATTTGAGAAAATGAAAGAAAGCCAATATGTCTTGAACTCAGTGTGGCTGAGAAAAATACTTCTGTCTCGGAGGAGGTGAGACTCTGAACCAGCTATATAGATAGAGACTTTGACCCCAGAAAACAAGACAGGGAATGAAACATTGAAACCTGAGCCCGCGAGAAGACTAGAAGGGCTAAGGCTATTGAACTATGAGTCTGAACTTCAATTTGTCATCGCAAAGGATGCAGGTGGTCCCAGTGTAGCCCTCAGTATACTGCCCAACAAGTGTGCAGGCAGCATGTACCCTGCTTAGGGCCAGGAAAGTTGTTTCAGCCCTAGCTCCACCTTCTTCTCAATTTGGTATTACTGGGATTCTGCTGACCCCACTGTATTGCTTAGAACATTGCTACTCAAATTGGAGTCTTAGACTGACAGAATTTCTAGAGGTGGGGACTGGGAGTTGTGTCGAGTGATCCTTGTGTAGTTAAAATTTTGGTAATGGTGGTTTAGAAATGTGATCTTCAACCTTAGCTGCACACTAGTGACCTAGAAGATCTTTAAAATTATTGATGCCTCAGCACCACCCCCACAGTTCCTGATTTAATTGCTCAGAGTGTTGGTTGGGCATTGAGAATTTTGAAACCTCTTCAGATGATACTAATGTTCAGCTAGATTTGAGAACCACAGATTTAGAGGCTAGTTCCCAAATGCCAGTCTACAGATCAGCTGTATCAGAAATATCTGGAGTGCTTATAAAGAAATTGCCAGCCCTACTTCAGACCTAACATGCCAGAATTTCTAAGGGTAAAGCCCAAGAATAGGTACTTGAAAATATTTATCCTGACACTTAAAACAAATATGGGACCACCACATGATTTTTGAACCTATCTGGGCTTGGGAGGCCCGGATTTAGATTGAGGCATCTGAAACTGTAATCTGATTCAGTCTGTGGTGGCATCCAGGGTTCTGCATTTTTAAGAAGTTTCAGGGTTGTGCTGCTGGTCTGAGGACCACACTGCAAGCAGCAAGGGTTCAGGAAATCCAGATGAAAGAATGGGCAGCTTTAATTTAAAATCTGTAAAAGGCTGTACCTGAAATCTATTAGCACAAGGGACCCTATTTTCATGGCCCTCTCTCTTTACCAGACCACTTTCTTTAAGGCAAGGATTGGGCCATTATCATGTCTCCATTTCTAGCATCTAAACACAGTGCTCAGCACATGTTAGGAACACAAGAAATGGGTTTTGAATTGACTGAATACCATGATGTCCTTAGGGTCTAAGCTGTGGAGCCAGCTGAAGGTGAGACATTACTATAATGCGGGCCTTCTGCCACTTCCAGTCATAAGTTCCAATTGGACGGGGTCCAACGCGAAGCTGTGTGTTACCAAAGCCTCCTCTGTAGGGGGTAGGGTCAAAGCAGGCCTCTGAAATATTAATAATTCTGAGCAGTGACCACAGCTATGATATTTACAGACCCATGAAGCGCAAGAGACAGCCTGAGGTTGCTCACACAGCCAGAGACTCCAAGGACTTACTCTGCTCCAAATGGAGCGCATATATTGCCCAATCCTGCCAAAAGCCATACGGTTCATTAGCTTTTACTATACAGAGAAATTCGCCAGGCCTGGTGCTAAAATGACATGATAAAGCATATTTGACAGCAATAGTCAGAGGAAAAGGCACAGTGGGAACGGAAGAGCTCTGTGGGACTTTGCTCATGCCTTTGGAACAGAAGAAAAATACCTCTGCCTCTCAATTTGGAGACCCAGGCTGGTTGGAATCTGACAAGGACTTATTACTTTAGAAACGTTTTTCAGGGGTTTGATTTCATTCCCTGGATTCTCTTTGCCTGGTGATGGATGTTTTTGTCCTTAATATTTTTTGATACTGTGACTATTTGTGTGGTTTGTGAGTTAGATATTGGGAGGGGGTCAGGAGAAGAAAAAGACACAGAGAGAGAAAGAGTAAAAGGCACAGAGAAACAAAGAGATAGAGAAGGGAGGGAGGAAGAAAAAAGCCCACAACTGTAAGTGAGTGGAAAAGAGTGGATGAAGAGCAGTGAGGAAAGGAGATGGGATGTCAGAGGAGGATGGAGGCTAGGAGGATCCAGGTCAGGGCCCTCCCTTCATTTGGGATGGATGGTCTTTATACTCAAGGCTGGTCTTAGTGTGTTCTGATGGGTACTTATGTAATCTCCTCCGTCTTCTTTCCAAGAGGCACAAAACTAGCATTTCTGGTCTCACCTTCAGTCCTAATAACTCTTTGCCTCCTGCCATGCCATGAAATCTCATCCCTAATTGTTTTTCTGGCACCATCACTCCTGTCCTTACTATCAAAGACTACATGGTCTGGCTCAGGGACATTTACATTTATGTGTTAGAACTTTCTCAGGCTGTTACACCCCAACTTAATCTGGTCCTACCACACTTAAGTCTTTTGCCCATCTTTCCCCAGTGCCTTTGGCTCCCTTCTCTGGGCATAGCCTGAGACAGGGTCTCATGCTCTACTTGGCCCACTCTCCACTCCATCTAAGTATAGATTCCCCCTGGAATGTATTCCAAATAGCCCAGTGTTTCCCAAAGTGTGTTTTCTGGACCATCTGCTTCAGAGTCATGGAGGTGGGGTAGAGAAAGGGGAAAAAGGGATTTTTTTTTACATGCAGATTCCTGGGCTCGGTTCTCCAACCCCTAAACCAGACAGGGAACTGGAGGTGGGTGCAATTTTGAAAATATGCAGTTTTAATCCTTGACCTAGGATTGTGAAATATAGTAAAGTTTAAGAACCTCAGCAAGACCAGCCTTCAGGTTTCCCAGATTCTTTCTCCTTCAAGACCTGGCTCAGAAGATCAGAGACTCCCCTCCCGCAACACACAGGGTAATGTCAAAAGCCTGGGCCACACACCTTTCACAAATCACTTAAACTCTCCAGGCCTTTCTCATCTTAAAGCAGGGGGCAGCACTGATGTCACAAGTAGGAACAAGGACAGGACAGGTGACATCTAGGCAGGAACAATGCTGGCCTGATGGGAATTAGGGAAACTGGAAGCTGCAAGCTTCAAGCAGGCAGCTGTTCCTCCAGTGCAGTCAATTGTGGCCAGATGGGAATGGGGCCCAGAGATGCCAAATCTTCTGAATTTTTTAGGGAAGCCAGAAATCAGAATTTCTATGTAACATTTCCCATTTTTTTTTATTCTCTGGCTAATTTCTTTTTAACGAGCCAAATAAAATTACACATGTGGGGCACATTTGGGCTGTTGAGTCCACATTTGCAACCTCCAGACTAAGGCTCCCTAAGGTTGCTTTCCACATGAGAGTCCTGGCATACGGCGATCCTGAAGCCCCCTGGTTAAACAGGTTGTTCTTTTGCTGGTTGGAGCTTCCCAGCTGATCCCTCTGCTTTCCAGGAAAACCTCACAGCTCCACTGGTTCTAAGAACCACTAAGGTTCTCAAAGCTTAGTGTGCATCACAGTCACTTGGAGGGCTTAGTTAAAACACAGCTTGTTGGGTCTTACCCGCAAAGTTTCCGATTCACAATGTCTGAGTTAGGACCTGAGAATCTGTGTTTCTCACAGACTCCCAGCTGCTGAGGCTGCTGGTCCAGGGTTGACATGTTGAGAACCATGGCTGTTGACCCATTACTCACTACTCGCTACCTATGATGTTTGCTTTCTCCTTAAAACCAGCACTCAGGGCCAGGTGCAGTGGCTCATGCCTGTAACCTCAGCACTTTGGGAGGCCGAGACCGGCAGATCACCTGAGGTCAGGAGTTTGAGACCAGCCTGGCCAAACATGGCGAAACCCTGTCTCTACTAAAAAGTACAAAAATTAGCCAGGTGTGGTGGCAGGTGCCTGTAATTCCAGCTACTCAGGAGGCTGGGACAGGAGAATCTCTTGAACCTAGGAGGTGGAGGTTGCAGTGAGCCGAGATCACGCCACTGCACTCCAGCCTGGGCAACATGAGTGAAACTCCATCTCAAATAAAAAAAGAAAAGGAAAAAAGAAAAAAAAAAAGAAAACCGTCACTCAGGTTTTAGCTTCTCTCTCATTCCTGAGTCACTTCATACTGCAATACTTTATGCCTTCCTGGTGTTGCTCACATGATCAAGAACTCATTTTAACAATAGCTTCCATGTTTGAGTGCTTACAGTGTGCCAGCCATTTGTCCAAGCACTTTACTGTGTAATCGTCATCAAACCTTACTAAGGAAGGTATCATCCTCAATCTCTACATGAGGAAACCAAAGCCTGGAGAAGTTAAGTAACTGGCTTAATATCACAGAGTTTAGTGAATGGTAGAAACAAGGTCCCAACCCAAACTCTCTGGCTCCAGAGATTGGTTGTCATATAACTTATAGACCAAGCTGCAACACTTTTGAGAGTGACACGAGATACTATTAATGATTATGCCAGGACAGCAGATATAAACCAAGACTGACCTAGGCAAACCAGGACATGAGGTTGTACAACATATTCTGCCATTTTAAATGTACTCGTTGAATGGTTACAATCTTGTGAAAAGACCACAGGCTTTACAGCCAGCCAAATTCAGGCTTAATTGAGCAGAGGCATGAAAGTACCCAACACAGTGCCTGCTGCGTGGTAGGAACTCGGTAGGTACCTGTTGCCTTCTGCCAAGCTTCCAATCCTTTGCTGGGCAACATGGGCAAGTGTAACATGTAGCCCTTATTCTAGAAGCCCTTACAATAGAGTTGATAGAAAAAGGAACATAAATGAAAACTTTTAAAGATTATTGTAAGACTTTAGTAATCCGAGGCTGAGCATTAGCGTTCAGAGATGGTGATTCCCTTGGCTTTTGAATTTTTAGGTGAGTAGAAATTTGAACTGTGTCTTGAAGACTGAGTAGAAGGTAGGAAGGTTAGAATTGGGTATAGCTAAAGAAAGACTGAGTTTATTCAGAAGTGTCTCTGTGACATAAGTTTGTCAAATATTTCAACCCCATTCCAACCATTGTAATATTCCAGATACAATGAAACAGGGACACATTTTTGTTGTATTTTAGTTTTTCAGTGTTGTGCACTCACAAATCCCTAGAGAGTCCAGATGAGGACTTCAGTCTCCCAGGCATGGAAGGACAGACAGAGAAACGTCTTAGGAGCATTGGTCTGTGGTTTTCAAGACCTTCTGTTATTTAGGAATTTTGAACAAAATCCTGCCCTTCGCAATGGTTTTCACGGTAAGAGCAACAGCTGCGGGATAATCATTCCTCCCTGATTTATGTAAAAAGGAAGAGCAACTTCGTCATACTTTTTCTCAGTCCCAAGTGCGGAAAATTCTAAACAGGCTCAACACCACCCTCTAGTGTGCACAAAGGGCGGACGTGGGAATTGAAGCCTGTTCATGACAAAGGCAGCTGGTGAAGACTGGAGAAGGTAGAGGGAGAGAAACATCCTTGTATCCGCAGGAAGCCCATGAATTAATATATATCCAAGTGCTCTAAGGTAAAGTACTTCTTTAATAGAAAGATCTAAGGGAGCGCTTCCAAAAGAAAGAATATAATGTTCTGTGAAATACTAATCCCATGAGATTCCGTCCGCACGCACTCTTTTTTTTTTTTAATACTTTAAGTTCCAGGGTACATGTGCACAACGCGCAGGTTTGTTACATATGTATACATGTGCCATGTTGGTGTGCTGCACCCATTAAGTCGTCATTTACATTAGGTATATCTCCTAATGCTTTCCCTCCCCCCTTCCCCCACCCCACTCTTAAAGTGCCCCACGGCTAAGTAAGTTTGGAATCCTCTGCACGTCATTACAGTCTTCTGCAAGCCCCTGTTACAGCTTCAGTGTTCAGGAAAGCTGTTGGGAAGTTATGCAGTGATGAAATCCACTTCCCACAAACATTTGACCCCTGAACTTTTTTTTTTTTTTTTTTTTTTTTTTAGCCCCACAAGCCCCATATCATCCCCTAACACAACTTCTCATGGAACGTACTTTGGGCAATGCTACTAGAAAAAGTACAAATGAAGTTCTTACCTTCGGCTTCCCATTTGATGAAACAATTCCTGTCCCGTAGGCTTTGATGGCTCCACTCTGCTTGCAAAGATCAAACTCTAAAGTAAACCAATAGAGCTGATCAAGGCACAAAACGGAAAAAGAATGGAGCGGTGACTGAAACCAAATATCTAATCAACAGTGCCAAGACTGGAAGATCCCTCAAGAGGCTGAGAGGCAACCCAGTTCTTCCCCACTTCAACCCCATCCTGATATTCAGGCAGGGCAGAGAGTCTTCATACTGCTCTCCTAATACATCATCCTCAGTCCCCTGGATCCCTCTTCTTTCAAAGTTCAATTATATCTGAGGCTTAGTTCAAGGGTCCTCTTCTTCAAACCTTCTCATGACTCGGGGGCCCACTGAGCATTTCCTTTTCTTCAATTAGATCACCCTTTCATGTATTCATTAAAAGCACATTGAACACTTACCATATGCGTGTTACAGTGCTGGGAAATACAGATTTGAAATAGACAAAGATCCTACCCCCCCAGAGGAGCTCACAATTTCTACCACTGGAAGAGGAATGAAGAGAAGACAACGAAGTCTCAGTTCTAAGGAAGGCTTCAGCAGATGCAGATACAGTAAGTTGCGGGCACATTGCCTTGTAGAACACATCCAACAGCATTCTCACCATGATCACATCAAGTTATCAGAACACAGCCTGGCTTAGGGTAAGCACTCTATAGATGTTAGCTTTTATTTGTGTTGTTATTATCATTCTTGCTATTATGTATTACATTTATGTTGTATTACTTTTTTCTTATTCTGCTGTTCCTGTACAATAAAATTGAAGCATCTTAATGCTATCTCTGCCACAAATGGTTTAGTTTGTGAAATTACTGCAATAATCAGTAATTGCTGATAAATATCAATGCCAATGACACTTTATTCCTCTCCCTGCAAAATGATGCTACCAGTAACTATCTTTTCAGATTTCATTGATTCATCATTTTTTTCTTCATTCATTGAAATAATATAAGGTTTCCATTATGTGCCAGACTCTGTGCTAAGGAAAGGGAATATAATAATAAGACAGACATGGTCCCTGCCCTCCTGGAGTTTGCTACGTCTCTGAATTGTGGAGATTTCAGTGAGATTACTTTATATGTATGCATTTGCTGATATGAAAGCCTGGGTAAATGTAGAGTATTATTATAATTTAACAACCCACCAACACTACTACTGTCAAGCATAGCCTCCAGTCTCTGAAATAGAGAATCTCACTGTGCTTACCTGGCACTGTGCCTGGTTTCATAGGCACCTTCAGAAATGTCTGCCAAATGAATGAATGAGTGGAAGAATTAATTAGAAACATTGTTACTAAATTCCATTTTCTACATAAATAATAATCATGATGAAATGAAGGGGGGTGAATGGGAATACCTATGAATTAGTCAACTCTTGTTATACGGTAATTAAGACATTGTGTACTTTTTTATCATTGTCCTCCTAGCAACCATGGTGTTCAGTATCAATATTCTCATTTTAGAGATGAGCATAAATGAAGTTCAGGGATATTAAGTAACTTTCCCAGGGCTTCAAAATTATAAGCACAAATGATAACAGAATCAGTGGCCTGATAACACACTCACATTTTCCTTCTCCTTTAAGGGGTAGTTTCATTCTTTTCCCCAGACCCCATTTTATTACTGAGGAACATGGTCTTCTTTTCCAGATGAAACTAAATGGGGATGGATGAGGTGATGAGTTCCACCTAATGTGTCACAGCTGGAGATGAGTGTCAAGGCCATTAACTGAAATTAATGCCCTGAAGGCAATCATTACCAACCCCAGCCTAATAGAAACCAAGAGCATCTCTGATAAAACAGTTTTGATTTCCTCCCAACATTTTCCAAATAAAGTGAAACAAACAACAGATTTCCTTAAACCAAAAGATGTGTTGTCGCTGAGCGGATTGAATCTTGATACAGAATTCAGTTACATGGTAACAGGACCAAAGAAGGTCTGACAGTCACCTATTTGAACTGTTTTCTTGATGATGAATCTTCTCTAATGCTCCCCTCCCCAAATGCCCTCTAGCCTGTGCTTGGATACCCCTAGTTGGAGAATTTCTTCATGCTTAAGATAGCCCATTTTATCTTTAGAGTGAGTTTATTGGAAAGTTCACTGTGTGTTGAGCTGAAACCTGCTTCAAGTGGCTTCTCCTCATTGTTTCTAATTTTCCCCCTGGGAGTCACTAGGAAATGTGATTTGCTATCCCCAGGAATAGTGTTTCCAGACTACTCCTATGGTACTTGCTCTACTACACACTTATACACTCAATATTTTTATTCAACTCGTTATAACTTTACCTATTTTAATCTACAACTAAGCAATAATATCTGTGAAATCATAGGTTGATGTGTTCGCTTTATGGTTTTCTAACACATATTAATATTATTAATGTATTATTAATTATATATATTAATTAATGTATTATTAATTATATATTAATTATTATATATTATTTGTGTTATACATTATTTATATTAATGTATTATTAATTATATTATCATTAATGTATCAATGGTAGTATGGCCACCCCATTTGGGAAACACCATACATATCCCTTCTCTGTATATACTAGTTGAAAATAACAGCCAGTCTTCATCGAGTTTCCAGTTGGACAAACATCCTTAGTACTTTCAATTATATAATATAGAGTGAAATTAATTTACTACCTTGGTTATTTGCCTCCAATTTGTCTATATGCTTAGTTAGGTTTGGGGGCCAATCTCAAATACAATTCTCTCATTATATATGCTCTGATTTTATTAATCTGTGTTTCCACTAGCCTTGGAAGTCAGACTATGTATTTCTAAAGAGTTCACTGGTCCTCAACATCTTTAAGTCTTTGTTACCTGCACCAGCGTTATATCATCCTTCCCCATCTTGTTCCTTCTTTTGGAACCAAGTATAAGAGCTTTCATCAATCCTCACTGCATTTCATCTTGGCCTATCAATTTATAACCTGCAAAGATGCTTGTTGATTCTGATTCTGTTACCTAAATTATTCATTCTCTCTCCAATCCTCTAATTATATATATATTTGATAAACATACATTCTGTATTTTCATGTAAATCACTGACAGGCATGTGGTCCTAGCAACTCGCTTCCAGATTAATATTGGTCCATCAATCATCTTGCTTTAGGCACTAGTTACTATAATCAAATCCATGTTTATTATTAATCCTCTAGAGGCTTTTGTCATTTTAACATGGCCTATATAGTACTCTGGTAATTACTTCTTACATACTTATGTACCACCCATATGAACACTTGATTTTTGTAAGATTACTAAAGAATTCTTTAAACATCACTCAACTCTGGAAGTTATAATAAGGATTATTGAATTCCAACTTATCCATTTATTGGACCAAACACTTGACATATACTGAGCACTTTAACTGCAATAAGTTAATAATAATAAAGATTACTATCCTGAAGATATTGGAGGAAGATATTGGAGATCCTGAAGACTTTTAAAGTCATAACACCAAGCTAAGTAACCTGGTTGGTAGGTGGAGAAGATAAGATTCAAACTCAGGTCTGTCTGACATCAAAGTCCAATCCATTTCTATTGTAAGATGATCGGCTCAGAATGGAAAATGCATTTGGAAAAATGTCTGCTCTCACGTTTGCTGGGTATAGGGTCTGCATTTTGTAGGCTAATATGTAACAGCTATCCTGGAAAAAATATCAAGTCCTTTTCTGAGGGCTTTGATTTGGGATGCTGTTGATCTATGGCCTTTCCCCCAGCCCCCTGCTCTCTGAAACATGTGCTGTGTCAACTCAGGGTTAAATGGATTAAGGGTGGTGCAAGATGTGCTTTGTTAAACAGATGCTTGAAGGCAGCATGCTCTTTAAGAGTCATCACCACTCCCTAATCTCAAGTACTCAGGGGCACAAACACTGCAGAAGGCCGCAGGGTCCTCTGCCTAGGAAAACCAGAGACCTTTGTTCATGTGTTTATCTCCTGACCTTCTCTCCACTATTATCCTATGATCCTGCCATATCCCCCTCTCCGAGAAACACCCAAGAATGATCAATAAATACTTCAGAAATAAAAAAAAAAAAAAGAAAATTGTAGTCACATAATCTGCACAGAAGACAAGCTCCTATAGAAGATGAAGCATTCTTTGACCCTGTGAGGAGTCTCAGTGTGGAAGCTCTGAGCAGAGAGCAGCAGCAGGGTGCATGCACACTTAAGTTTTGCACACTGAGGCAATACTTTTAAAAGTTGGTATATTAAGCCAGATCAGAATTTAAAATGAGCTTATCTGTGATCTTTAATTGTGGCATAATTCCATAAGAAGAAGAAATAAATGTCTAGATTTATCCCCCTGATCCTGAAGCAACTGCCACTGCAGCTACCACTAGCTTGCTTCTGCTTGATGGATAGCACAGTAGTATCATCTCTAACCATAGTACTCTCCAATGTACATTTATGGACACATAAGCAATCCAGCTCCTCTCCCTTTAAGAGTTGCTGTCCAAATGGGGCTGCACTATTCATCCCACCCTACAGAGGGTACAGAGGGCACAGAGGGCCAGTCAACATGGGGACCATTTCAAAATGATGTAGGAGACTGATGGCTCCCAAAGGTAGGACAGACTAGTAGTTGTGCCATATGGACTTTTAGTTATTGGACATTCACCCCTTTGGGAGAAAGTTGGGATGGCTGCTTTTCAATAGGTGCAGGCTCTCTGCAGCTTTGGCCCTGTCTCCAGTACTTAGAGGGTGGGTAGCAAGCAAACTTTTCCAGTAGAAGTCTGTGTTTTCACATGCCAAAAATGCATTTGGCCATGGAGCTGTTGGAGAAGGCCCCAGGGGAAGCCTCTGTGTTTTTGCATGGTTGTGGGTTGCTAGGTCTGGGATAACCTGGGGCAGGCTGCATTGCTCACCAAATCCTTAAATTAAGTGCTTCAACAAGGGAACATGGGGTAAGCATGCCTGGCTTTTTCTGTCAGCGTTGGCAAAGCCAATTCCATAGCTGCCATGTCAAAGACCTCATTCAAGGTATGTCCAGCTGAAAGCATGGAACAACTTGGTCAGGCCAGATGGCTGGGCCATGTAGGAGGGAGCCAGTCATCCACCAATGCTTGTTTAAGGTAATTGGAAACATTTTTAATAATAATTTCATTAAATTTTTTTTCACCTGCTTCTAAATAGCAGTGGAGCCAAATTCATGTAACTAGGGAGAACTTCATTACAGTGGAAACTGTCTTACACACATTGTGTTCTTCTGTGGTCCAGTAAGTACACTCCTAAGAGATATCAAGCTGGGACTTCCCAGGATGAACTACTTTGATGGTGTCAGTGAGCCCCAGGGCCCCAAGAACTTGAAATTTGATTCGATCTATAATGTGATCTGCTTGATCACTAGAACCAGCAGAAGGCCCTCCCGTAGCTCCAGTGAGAGAAAGGCTTGAGTCAGCACCCACCTGGGGGAGGTCCCTCCACCCAGTGAAGTGAACCTTCTCTGTTTTAGATGGATGCCTCTGAAGCCACAAATGTGTCTTGACAGCAGCTAGCTTGTGCAGACTACTTTCTTTATTGGGCCTATGGCGTTTGTCCTGTGGGATTCCATATCTGGCTCCAACTAAAGAGCCGGGGAAGTCTGCCTCCACAGCTGCCCAGTGTGCCCCAATGCACAAGAACTTCAGGGTGTATTTAGAAGATGTCCATATCCGTAGGGTGGAAAAAATTATATTATTTCACAGAGCAACTGCTATGATGTCCTTCTCTCTCTCTTTGTCCATAAAATTCTTTTAAGAGCAACACAAATATCTTTCAAAAAACCAATTTCTCTGTAACCCTCTCAAATTGTAGCTTCCTCCTCCCATTTCCCCAAATACCTCAAGATGTAAAGATGGGGTAGGCATCCTCTATGCTTGGAATTACTAATTGGAAACTATTTTTACTTCCTCCTTCAACAATCCAGTTTCTTGTGACCTTCCATGCCTCCATATTACTGATCTTTACTGACCACTTGATGAATGGCCTCATCCATTGAGGACTTTAGCACTTACCTTGTTATTTTTTTCTCCACCTCTCTTTCTGGCACCATTCTTGATAACTTCAACACTTACAAGGCTGACTCATTTAGCTCCCTGCCTTCTCAGTTCTTTCAACTCTTTGCCACTGATATAGTTCTGCTTTTACCTCACTTCAATAACACATACCCCACAGTCTCACCCCTACTAAAATCTTCACTCCCCCAATCTGTTCCAAGCATTGTCCCCTCTACCTACAACCCCCTCTTCTTCAACTCCATTACTGGTACCTAGGCCCTAACAATAAGCTGTCCCTCAATCCACCTAGCAGTCTCTCTCTCTCTCTCTCTCTCCCCTGCTCTTTCCTCTCCTTCCCTCCCTTCCTCCCTTTTCCCCCTCCATCATCTTGCTTGGAAGAACCATAACACTATTTAAATCTAAATATTTATATTTTCTATTCCTACACCTAAGTAGCTTAATGTTGCTGGAGAAAATCAAATGGATGTGCTGATTGGCTTGACTGAATTTCATAATCCCAGATCTCAAATGATCACTCATGATCATTTAACATTTATCTACTTCACTTACTCATAAGTTCACTTTACATCTTTCTGAGATGGTTATTGTATACCTACCTTCTCTTCATCCTCCAAATTTTCACTTGCGTTTTCTCCACCCCTCTCCTCACTCTCAGCTGATGATCTCACTTGAAAAAACAGGAACGAAAAGTCAGAACTCCATTATCTACCAGACACAAACATCTACAAAAATCAACCTCTATTCTCACCTACATTCTCTGCCTACCTTGCTGCCACAATGGAAGTTGTGTTCCTGCTCCTGCTCCTGCCCTCATTTAATACCTGAAATTCACTCTCTCACCATCTGATATGGTTTGGTTTTGTCCCCACCCAAATCTCATCTTGAATTGTAGCTCCCATAATTCCCACGTGTTGTGGGAGGAACCCAGTGGGAGATGACTGAATCATGGGGGAGGTTCCCCCCATGCCATTCTCAACATAGGGAATAAGTCTCGTGAGATCTGATGTTCTTATAAGGGATTTCCCTTTTCACTTTGCTCTCATTCGCTCTTGCCTGCTGCCATGTAAGACATGGCTTTCACCTTCCACCATGATTATGAGGCGTCCCCAGCCATGTGGAACTGTGAGTCCATTAAACCTTGTTTTCTTTATAAATTACCCCATCCTGGGTATATCTTTATCAGCAGCATGAGAACAATTAATACACCATCTCAGGCACTTTGCTTCTGTATCCTCTGTTTGTCCCACTCTGTTGCCTCATTTTTATCAGCATATAAACCTGTTCTACATCGGTGCTACATAGCAGGCTAGGCCATGAGGAGATAAGATTACACCAGAGTGTAAATCAACGCATTGCTTCTTTCATTGAGAAAGTCTTCCTATGAAAGAATGCCAACTGAACTAAGAATTTGACTTAGTGATGTCGTTGATTCACATTTGGTTCATAGACTGGCACAGATCTACAGAACTAACAGAGATCTCTGAACCACACTTTGAATTATACTGCTTTGAATTTTCCATGTTTAAAAACTCTCCCTTGGCCTCAATTCCTCCCCAGATATTTCTGATTTCTGAGCTCACTCAGAAATATTTCACTGAAGAGTTGTTGAAACCCACCATCTTGACGTCCTTGGCACACATTTGCCATTTAATCTATCAAGTCTGGCTTTTATCCCTCTCCCTGTAACTGAATTTTACTTGCCATGGTTTCTTCCAGCCCCAATGTTATCACATTCCATTATTGCTACTGTGTCCTCATTTCCCTCTTATCTATCAGTGGTAGTAAACTCAATTGCCTGCTCCTTTCCTGCAACACTTTAATTACTCAGCTTCTATGATACTGTGTTATCTTGGGTTTCCTCCTTCTCCTCCTTCATCTCCATTGCTGCCTTCTCTTCCTCTATCCAACATCTAGATGAATGGCTGAATGGACGATTAAAATGCTAACTCCTCTGGAAAATCTTTTCTTGTATTATGTAATGGATTTTTATGTTTCTCTGCACTCCTAGATTATTTTCTTCTTCTCCTTCTTCTTCCTCCCTTCTCCTCTTTCTCCTCCTTCTCCTTCTTCTTCTTCCTTGAGATGGAGTCTTACTCTGTCACCTAGGCTAGGCTGGAATGCAGTGGTGTGATCTTGGTTCACTGCAACCTCCACCTCCCAGGTTCAAGCAATCCTCCCACCTCAGCATCCCAAGTAGCTGGGACTACAGGTGTGCACCACCATGCCTGGCTGATTTTTGTATTTTTAGTAGAGATGGGATTTCACCATGTTGGCCAGGCTGGTCTCAAACACCTGACCTCAGGTGATCCATCCGCGCTGGCCTCCCAAAGTGCTAGGATTACAGGCGTGAGCCATCACGCCCAGCCTAGACTTCTTTATTCTAATTTCTATGTGTTCTTGATTTTGTTCTTTTGTTATCTCTATTTGTTTCTGTGTCTGACTCCCCAAAATCTATAATGATCTCAAGTTCTTGGCCACAGCTTTTGAATGTGATCTTTGTATCTGGAGTGCCTTTCCTTCTCTTCATTAGTTCATTAATGTAAAAAATATTTATTGAATGCTTTTTGTGTGCCAAGCACCATGCTAGGTGCTAGAGATGTAGTGAGCAAAGAATCCTGTCCTTATAGAGTTTACAATCTGCCTCTTCTCTAATTTTAAACTCCTTCCCATTATCAGAGCACAGCACAAATACCATTTGCCACTCCATAGTGCTATGCAACACCCTCGTGTTATTACTAGCCTTCACCACAACCCTGAAAGCCACATATCATTATCTAATTTTATAGATGAGGAAACTGAGGCTCATCAAAGTTGAGCAACTTTCAGGGTCTCCTACTTAGGAAAGTTAGAGGCAGGGATCAAACTTGGGATTGCTGCCTCCAAAACCTTTTCCTTTCTGCCACACTAGAGACAGGATCAAAAGGAAAGATTAAAGAGCACCAGGGAAGAAAAGTATGGTTAAATGTATACAAGCAGAAAAGAAATGGGGCAGGGTGGGCTGAAAAGAATCAGAAGAACTATATTGCGAACCGAATGTACGCGGGCTCCAAATTTGGACTTGGAGTAGACACTATTAGAACACTAGTGTATGATGGTGCAGAAGACTCCACATGTTGTGTGTGCCTTATGGCCTACAGCTTGATAGTAAGGTTCTATGATAAGAATCACGAGTCTCCTATCCTAAAGGAGATTTTATTTAATTAATAGAAAACAAGACTAAAAAGTAGTTTCTTCAGTCTTCTCTAAGCTCCCTCTCAAACAAACGCACAAACATACACATGCACACACACCACCCCTGTACACTTTCTGACTTTCCTTCAAAATAGAACTAAAATTAGCATTTGTTTACCATATTAAATCAGAATTTTAATTGGTGTGAGTACAAGTCTCATTTACCAGACATGTGGCAAAATGACTTTAGCAGAGGTACCAAGTTAGTGTGAGACATGAAGTTTTCAGGTTTACATTGAAAAGAGAGGCTTCATCATAGGCACTGAGGTATAGTTGCAAAGAAATTTAAATGTATTTGAGTCAAGGTGTGACTGCTCTTAACTAGCTATGTGACCTTGGGGAAATCTCTGAACCTCTTTGTGCTTTAGTTTCCTCTTCTTGGGACCTAAAGGTAATGGGTCCCTGAGCTGCTATAAATATTTAACAGTCTTATAAAAATCTTGTATTTAGCTGTACAAACTAGCTGTGTGACTTTTAGCAAGCTACTTAACCTCTCTGTGCCTCAGTGTCTTCATCTGAAAGTGGGTATGATAATAATGCATGACTATGGGCTTCTTGTAAGGATTAAATGACATAATGACCACAACACTTAGAACAGTGCCTGCTACGTGGAAATTATTGAACAATAAGTGTTAACTATTGTTTTATGGTTATTATCAGCATCATTATTACAATGAAATGGAAAAGCAGTGGTATACATTTGCAACAAAATAATTACAACCTAATAACTATGGTTTTCTGGTTAAAATATCTAAACAAGGAACTCTTTGAGAGGAGGATTTAAAATCTGTATTGAAAATATGGGAACCACATCTCTAAGGCATGTGGGAGTTGGCAGCTATTATGCACCTACTATGTGCACCATAACATGCTGTACACATGGCATCTTTTCCAACAAACCATCCCTTGGCTCAGACCCATGTTCTGTTACCCCAGCTTATGCCATTGACATTAACACCAATAAAAATTTTGTAGAATACTAGTGACAGGCAAACTGCTGGCCTATCAACCTTAACAGTTTTAGAGATGTGTTTCAAACAGTAGGGACATAGCAAGGTCTCAACTCATTATTCAGATATTCCATTCTGTGTCTCTTCATGACTCTTAAATTTATTTCTTTCCAATTTGTATGTCTTGGGGTAAGAAAGAGCAAACATTTACTGATGTAAAACACTCCATGCCTGGCATGGAGTGAGTGCTTAGTCAATACAAACTATTTACATATCAGTTATGAGTCACTCTTCTTCCTTTGTTTAACAATGATATTGAAAGTAGAGGCCAGGCACAGTGGCTCATGCCTGTAATCTCAGCACTTTGGGAGGCCGAGGTGGGTGGATCACCTGAGGTCAGGAGTTTGAGACCAGCCTGACCAACATGATGAAACCCTGTCTCTACTAAAAGTACAAAAATTAGCTGGGCATGGCAGCACACACCTGTAATCCCAGCTGCTTGGGAGGCTGAGGCAGGAGAATTGATTAAACCTGGGAGGTGGAGGTCGCAGTGAGCCAAGATCATGCCATTGCACTCCAGCCTGGGGAACAAGAGCAAAACTCCATCCCCACCCCCCCACCCCCCAAAAAAAGAAAGTAGAGGCAGGGGGTAAATGACATTTTTACTGGCTAGTATGTGCCAGACACAGTGTGCTTTGTGTACATTCTTCTCTTTTACTTCTCAACTATACTCACACGCCTGAGTAAAGCTGGAGAAAAACAAACAGCAATGCGGGTTATAATGTGTGGGTGATTGGATCACTGTAATATTTAGGGCTGCCCTTTACTGGAATTTTAGATCTATGCCCTTTGCCATATGACTTTGCATTACCACTCAATGGAGCAAGCATATATCCCTGATCTGTTATGGAGAGCTTGGCCTTGTGACTTGCTTTGGCTAGAAGAATGTTGACAGAAATGTCAATGTGCCAGCTTTGGGCCCAGGTCCCTTTCACTTCTGCATTTTCTTGAGAAAAGCTTCCCTTGCATATTTGCTGACCCAAGTACAATCAGCAGTGAGGAATAAAGTCCAGCTGGACTTGTGGCTTGAAACAGAGCTGTCCAGCTCACCCCAGCAGAGACTGGCCAACCCCAAGACAACCTGCAACAGCAACATGATAAATAGAATGTTCATTGTGGCATGCTGCTGGGACTTTGGTTGTATGTTACATGGTGCCAATTTAACGACAGTAACTGATACATAATCACTTCAGACTCAGGATCGTCAATCTTATGATAGCCCCTAAGTCTGTCTGGCATCAACTACGTTTCCCTAGTGCATCTATCTCTATCTGCAAATTTTTAACATGTACTATTCCTTCCTCATTTTTGGCCGATGTCTTTTGCTTATAATTTCACTGAGAAAAATGGGAAAAATTGGAAAAGAACATGTTTCCTCAACCACTGTCCTACTGGCCAGCATCTGTGCCCGTATACTCTGCCATTTCTTCCAAATGAACCATCTGTTCATGCTCCTATCAGAAGTGACTTCTCCCTTTGAGCTTTAAATCACATCCTTCTTGCTCCAGATTTTTTCCCTCTCCATATCCTACATCATCAATTTTCTCTCCTGAGATGCATCATTTCCATCAACATAGGATGGAAGGAAGGAAGGAAGGGAGGAAGCGAGGGAGGGAGGGAGGGGTGGAAAAGGAAGGAAAAAGAAGGAAAGAGGGGAAGAGGGGAAGGGAGCACCTTTCTTGACTCCTATTTTCCCCAACAACTACCAGCTCACTTCTCCGACTCGTACTATAGCAAAGTTCCATGAATGGCTATATTCTCCATCACCAAGTCTTCTCTTTCCTACGAAATCCACTGCAGTCAGAATTTGATCTCTCCCACTTCAACAGACTACACTAATCAAGGTCCCAATACTCTCCACATTACTGAATCCAATGGTTAATGCTTAGTCCTCATCTTATTTGACATAGAAGCTGCTTATGACTCCATTATCACTCCCATCTTTCTTAAATCACCATTTGCTTTCCAGGACCCTACACTCTCCTGATCTTCCTCCTACATCACGACTACTCCTTCTCAGGCTCTTGAAAAGCTGAAATGTCCTAATGGTCAAGTCTTGAAACTCTTCTGTCTTGACTCTCTCTCCTTTGATGATCTTAATCAGGATCATGGCTTTAAATAACATTTAAATACTAATGACTCAATTTATTATTCAGCCCACATTTCTCCCTGAATTTGACTTGTATAAGCAACTGCCTATTTGATATCTCCTGCTTGGACATCTAATGGGCATCTCAAATGTCACATGAGTGATAGCAAACTCTTGATCCCCTCCCTGTACGCATAAACATACACATAAAAAAATGTTTTCTCTATCTCAGTAAATGGAAACTCCATCTCTCTATTTGAGCATTTTGAGAACCTTGGCATCAATCTTTGACCCTTTTTTTTTTTTTTACCACTTGTTTGTCATCAAATTCTGCCAGTTTCATCTTCAAACGACATCCACAATCTTACAACTTACAGCACCTCCACAGTTACCAATGTGGTCCAAGCCATTGCTATTTCTGCCTGGGATCATTGCAATAATCTCCTAATGCTCTCCCTGCTTCCTCCTTTGTTCCTTCATTCTGTTCTCAATGTAGCAGTCAAAGTCATGCTGTTCAAACTTAAGTTAGGTCAAAGTTAAGTCACTGCTCTGCTCAGAACCTTCCAAAGGCTTCACACCTCACTCAGAGTGAATTCAGCCCTCATGGTGACCTACGTGGCCTTACCAATTCTAACTTCATCTGTTACTACTCTTCTCTTTTGTCCACTGTGCTCTTCCTAAGGCGCATTTCTGCCTTGGTGCCCTCAGACTTACCTTTTTCTTGCCTAATTACATGGTCTACTCCCTTCTATCCTGTAGATTTGCCCAAATGTGATCTCCTCAGGAAGACTTCCTCTGTCCCTTCCTAGTCCACTAGCAATCCCCACCTCTACTTCCTTGCTTACTTCATCTCCTTAGCATTCATCACTGTCTAACATACTGTAAGGTCCTTATTTATTTTATTTATTGTTTGTTTCTTCTGGACAATCTCTGGGAGCAGGAATTTTTGTCTAATTTTCCCCTGTTAAATCCCATATCAAAAGTGTGCCTGATACATAATAAACATTCAGAAATTATGTGTTCAAAATATGAATCATATCATTTAATCCTCTCAACAAATTTATGAAGCATATTCTGCTCTATTCATTTCAAAGAGGAAGAAAATAAGGCTTAGAAAGTTTAAGTAACTTGTGTAAGGTCGCATTGATGGTCATTGCTGTTTATTTGGCTTGATCCATTTACAGTAGGGTACCATTATATTGCTTCACCTTCCATAATATTCCATCTCCTAAAACCAGTAGCTTTCAGGTTTAGTCCTACCACCTCTAATCGCTAGTCCTTTCCATGCCAATTCTCTTTGCCTGAAGTTGTCAGCATTTCCACCATAGTTTCTACTGGGCTTTTGAAGTAGAGAGCCATACTTTTCCATGTTCTAACTCATTCCCTGCCCCAAGTGGACCAGTGAGACAAGAAGCTCTCTTTTAGTTCAGTCAGATACTGAAAAGAAATTCTACAAATGAGAACATTCTAAGTAGACTCTCTATAGCATATTGGATATGAAATGTACTTTATCAAACTTACTTATTGTGTATTCTTCCTGATCACTCCAGATAAGAGCTTTGACCCTGAACTCAGGAAGTCCTAGTTCCAATTTTGACTTTTCCATGTGCTAGCTGTATGACCAAGAGCAAGCCTCTTAATTTATTTTTGACTCAAGTTCCTAATCTACAAATAGTTCCTCCTCAAGAGGGTGATTGTAAGGCATGAATGAGATTATGTACATGAAGCGCTGATGAATATGAGAATGTAAAGAACATTTAGGATAATAAGGATAATAGCCCAGTGTCAAGAGAAGGAGTCTAAAGAGAAACACAGGAGCTGGGTGACCTGTCACCATTCCATAGTCACAAGCTTCACTCTTGATTCACAGAATATCTATCTAATAAATGTAATAAATGAATTCATTGTTGATGCATTGGCCTAAGTTAGATCGTGTGGAGGAATTTATCACCATGGCTAGAAACAAATCATTACTCAATCACAAGACATTAGTTAACAAATTTCCAGTATGTTCTCTTCATTACCATCTCCATTATGTTCCCTTCATTTTCATGGATTATACCATAGATTAGTATATTTGTGGAGATAAACATTTACATGGGAAAGAAACCTAATAGTACTCTAAAGTAAGTGGGTAGAGCCAAAGACACAGCAATGGCCATCAGCATTAGAGGGGCAGAGATAATTTCCAGGAAAAGTGGTCAGGGAGAGCTTCAGAAAAGAGGTGATATTTTGGAGTGGTTTTGCATGTGATTTGTATCTGAAAAACAAGGCAAGAAAACAGAGGTCTCATTTAAAATTTGAGGCTGGAAAGGCAGGGTGAAACCAGGAGCTAGAAGACCTTGAATAACAGTTGAAGAACTTTGGCCTTGATCCTGCAAGAAATGGGAGAGTGAATCAATATTTAATAACATAAGAATGATGGGACCAAGAAGAAAACCTTGGTCCAGAGAGATGTTCAAGAGACTAGTCAATCCATGACAAAGGCAAGATTTCAACTCAGGTCTGACTCCTAGGATGGTATTCTCTCCAGTATGTCATCTTTGTAAAAGGACAACCATCCATGACTAACTGTATGAATTGTAAATGTCTCTTATCCTCTCTCCTGACATGAGAATAAGCCATGATCATGCAGTGCACACTTAATGGTGCCAGATTTTAATATCAACATCAGATGATACAAGAGAAGTAAATCCAGTATTCTAATCAGCAAACGAGGAATAGGAGTTGTTAATGCAGACATCTGTGGTTGCTTTTCTAATAGCTGGCAATCAAACTGTACCTGCCTTCCTTTTTCATTGCTCCACTTTCCCTTCAAAGTTTACTTATTTCCCTCATTCTTCATTCACTCAAAAGGTCTTAATCCCAGGCCTTGTCCACACCATGTCTGATCCTTGTGACTAGGTCCTGGCTTACTATCAGCCAAGTATTCTCTCAAGAAACTAGAATTGATTAGGCCCTAATTGGAATAATTTCTTTTTTACAATGCACATCTTGAAATAAAATTTAAACTTCTGCTCGTGTGTTGAGAGAAGCAAAAAAATAAATTGATGGTGAAATTGTTGTCTTTCCATATGGTCCAGGGACCACATGGAAGAGTGATTTGCCTGAACTGAGAGGTGATGACTGGGCTGACGGTTTCATCGGGCTGAATACTGGGTGGTGATCTGTCTAGGATGCAAGATATGTTTCTCCAGAAATTATTTCCTGGAAATAGAATTACCTCACTGTACTGAATTCTTGGATGTCCCTTTTTTTTGCACAACTATAACATAAAAGTGGGTTAACTGAATGATGGGAGAAACTTTGAGATACATTGAAGCCCTATAATCACTTTATGTAATTTTATCCAAATGTCTCAAAGTCAGCTTTGCAGTATTTTAGTCATTAGGGGAAAAAAGACTGCATTCTTGAATTGCACATAGTTTTATGCTGAGAGATCACAATGTGTATTAGCTTATTAAAGGCTCCAAGAAGTCCTGCAGTAAATAAACTGGGTAAATAGCTATTGCTCAAAACTTATTTGACCATGGAATTCTTTCTTTTCCCCCCAAGAAATTCCTGGTCTAGCAATTTTAGACTTATCAGCAAGACAGTATGTGCAAAAAACAAAAGAATAATTACCTGTGAGCACTGGGTAAATTCCTTATCTGCAAACATGGGACTATGATCTAATAATTCATGACAGCGGCCTCTAGAGAAGAAAAACAAGAGGTGATAAATACGATTCATAGTCACATAGCAAAGACCATAGGAAGACGAATCTATGGAAAAAGTTGAACATGATGCATGTTTTGACATTCAGAAATTACTCCAGAGTATCTCACCTTCTAGCTCATTAAAATGTTATCTCAGAAAGTCCAGCTATTCAGAAGATGTATTCCTGTATAAAGGAAATATTAGTACATTTGTACAAATAGTTTTTAATAGCGTAAAGGATTCATGGCAGAAGCACTAAATCCATGCAAATTCTCTGTAATATCAAAAATCCTATTTACATAACTGTGTCATCATTATAGTCCTTTCTTATACATTTATCACATTTGAATCACTCAACTGTTCAGATTTTTTAAAATATTTGTATTTTATACAATTCTGATCCTATCTCCAATTTACAGATAAGAAAATAAAATTAAAACTGAGAGAGACTTAGTGGATGCTGTGGTGTGCCACCCAGATTCCCCTTAGGACCAGAGCTCTCCTTCTCCTAGCCACAATGGGAGGTGGCTGACGGATCTCAGTTTATTTCTCTCTCCAGGAATTGACCTCTGCCAAAGTTAGTTGCCTTGCCCAAGTTCAGGCACCCTCCCTGAAGTAGCTCACATCTACTGATTTGCCAATAAAAGGGTACAAAACTTAATTCCCTTGCCTGGATTCAGGACATTCCTTAAGGACCATCCTATCCCAGCTACATAATTCATTGTAGGATCAGCTGAATCTTCTGAAACTTCATCACAGTTCATCTTTTGCCTTTTTCCAGTTCTACTTCCCTTACTCCAACATAGGTGTGAATCCCCAGAGTCTGCCTCTACACCCCCAGTAAATATCATGCATGCAAATCTCTGCCTGAGGGCCTGGTTCCTGGGGAAATCCAAATAATGACTCTAAGTCATCCTACTAGCAGTTAACAGAAACAGAACTTGAAGGCAAATTCCGTATTCTCTCCAGAGAACACCAATCTGGCACCTGTCAGGTGAATTTTGTGGGCCCCCTTCCATCAAAATTCAAATATTGAAACCTAATCCCCAATGTGATGATGGTATTAGATGATGGGGACTTTGGAATGTGATTAGGTCATGATGGTTCCACCCTCACTAGTTGAATTAGTGCCCTTATAAAGGAGATCTGAGGGAGCTTGTTCACCCCTCCCACCATATGAGGACACAGCTGGAAGATGCCATCATTGAAGCAGATAGCAAGCCCTCACCAGACACTGAATCTTCTGGGCACCTTGATCTTGGATTTCCCAGCCTCAAGAACTGTGAACAATAAATTCTGTTGTTAAAAATAAGCCAGTCTAAGGTATTCTGTTATAAAAGCCTGAGTGGACTAAGCCTATAAATGGATGTGACCTCTACAAACACACCTCCTGCCATTAGGCACCTCATTGGTTGGCTTCAATCACATTAGCCTTCTTTGCCTTCCACAGACATGCCCAGCACAATCCCATCTCAGGAATTTGCACCGTCTCTTCATTGTGCCTGGAAATTTCCTCCTCCAGATATTTACATGACTGGCCCTTGTCAGTTATGGCTCAGCTCCAGTGTCACTGCCTCAGAGATGCTTCCCTGACCATTCAGTATAAAGTAATCCCTTGGTTCTAGTCTTTCTTCTCTACAATACCACTCTGCTATATATTCATTGTATCACTTATTACTCCATGTTAGCTTATTCATTTATTTGTGTATTTGTCTGTAGTGTTCTCCCCCAGTGCTTGATCTCCAGAATGGTGTAATCCCCACATTATTAAAGCAGAGACTTTGTGAATATTCTCAGTGCCTTGAATGGCACTTCTCAAAGTATGGTCCATAGATGGCTGATCAAATTATTTTCATACTAATACTAAGGCATTAAATGCCTTTTTCACTGTGTTGACATTTGCAATTATTGTGTAAATGCAACGGTGGGTAAAACTACTGACTCCTTAGCACAAATCAAGCAGTGGCACCAAACTGTACAAAAGGTCACTGCATTCTTCTTTTTCATGCTCTTTCAGGAAAAAAAAAAAAAGTCAGTTTTACTAAAGAGTGCCCTTGATGAAGCGGTAAAAATTATTTTGAAATTGTAACCACCGAGTACACATTCTTTTGATGTGCCATGTGATAAATAGGAAAGCACACCCAAAACATGCCTCCCCACATAGCAAAGTATAATGATCGTCTTGAGGAAAAGCATTTGTGTGACTGATTGCAAGCTGCACTAGCTACATTTTTCATGAAACACCATTGTTCCTTGAAAGAATGACCACCAGTCAAGCAATGGTTACTTAGATTTGCGTATCTGGCAGACATTTTCTCAAATAAACAAAAAATATCACTTGATAAAATTCAAAATTTCAAGTGAATGTTAGAATTTTGGAAAACTTGTATCTGCCACCATCGGTTTGACAGCTTCCTAATACTTAAGAGACTTTTCTGATGAAATTGATAAGTGATGTTAACGAATGTATGCTATTTTTGGATCTAGTCTATATAGTACAATGTAATGTGTCAACTTTTAGACTATGTTAATGACTCAGTAAACCAATATTTTCCAAGTGAACAATGCATGAGGTTACAAAATTATTCATGGTTAAAGGACCTATTCCAAGTTCAAGATAGATCAATGAATTTTAATATGAGTATGAAAAGTTGATTGATATGGTTTCAAATTCCTCCTTGCAACTGACTTTTAAGAACTTATAGCCACTTGGATTTTATTTTAGCACCAAAGAAGATTACCCACAATTATCTGAAAAGACTATTACAATATTTTCCCCTTTCCAACTATGTAACTATGTGAGCCCGGATTTCCTTTATGTACTTCAGCCAGAACACATATCACCACAGATTGGATGCAGAGTATGAGAATCCAGATTCCAGATGAAGCCAGATACTAAAGAAATCTGCAAAAAAATGTAAAACAATTTTACTCTTTTCACTATGTTTTTGTTTTGAAAAAATAAAGCTATTTTATATTCATAAATCATATTTGTATTAACACATGATTTATTATTTTAAAATCAACCAATTAATATTTACATTTCTTAGTTTTAATTTCTAAATCAGTAAATATTGATTAACACAATAATAAACACAGTACCTAAACACAATCCTTTGAAGTCCTCAATTTTTTTTTTTTTTTTTTAGTTTATTAAGAAAGTGAAGGAATAAAAGGATGGCTATTTCATAGGCAGAGCAGCCAAGTCCTCAATAACTTTTAAGAGTGTAACAGGATTCTGGGGTCAAAAAGGTGGAGAACCATTGACCTAGAATCTGTGTTGGCATTGAGTTGGCATTCAAAAACTATTTATTGAATGATTTCAATATTTATAAAAGAATATAAATAATAGAAATTCACTCCCCATTAGATTATGCATCATGTCTCTGCACATTACAAATAGGATATTGTATCCAACTGAGTGAATGAGTACACCTTCATGGTGGCTAAAGTAGGTGGTTGTCAAGAAAGAGAGTATCCATCTCAAATTTGATGGAGTTTTTTTTTTTTTTTTTTACAGAGGGGTTGGGGTTTGGAGACAGAGTCTCATTCTGTCACCCAGGCTGGAGTGCAGTGGAGCAATCTTGGCTCACTGCAACCTCTGTCCCCCAGGTACAAGCAGTTCTCCCGCCTCAGCCTCCCAAGTAGCTGGGATTACAGGCACGCACCACCATGCCCAGCTATCGTTTGTATTTTTAGTAGAGACAGGGTTTCACCATGTTGCCAGGCTGGTCTCAAACTCCTGGCCTCAAATGATCCACCCACCTTGGCCTCCCAAAGTGCTGGATTACAGGCATGAGCTACCGCACCTGGCCAATTTGATGATCTCAAAAGGAAATCTTCATTTCCTACATACATCCAAAATCTTAGGTATTTTTGGAGTACAGGAAGTCTGTGGGCTTAAAATTAGTTCTTATAGGCCTGGCCTTGCCCAGTATGTTCTTTACTTGTAACCAAGAAACATTTACAAGAAGGAAGAATTTCAGCACAGCCTCAGAAAGTTAATGAATTTGTATACATGCTCTACCCATCAGATTACCCGAAGACATGAAGGGAAATGCTGCTTGAACAGGAAGTCTGTTTTGGAAGCCCAGACTTTTGAAGATTGTCTTTAATGAAGATGTATAAAATCAAATTCATAGTCAGAAGCACCAAGCTGACCCTCTTCCTCAAGCTCCCCTCTCAAGCCAGGGCATGATAACCAGAAAGAAGCAGACCAACTAAAATTATTGGGGACCCGTTAGCCATGCCAGTGTTACAGAGGCTAAAATTAAGCAGCACTGAAGTGAGCATTCTGAATAGTGAGACTCGGAGATGATGATGGGGCTTTCTGTAGAACATTTTCTGGAGCTGGCCCTGAGACTTTCAATGACTTTAAAGCAAGCTTACTCAATGGCTAGCCAGATTTTGAACAATAGCTCTGACTGGCTTTCATAAGAAAAGTATAGGAGGTTTGCTTCAAATTTTGGAACAAGAGGAATGCTTATGTCTGAATTACAGCAACATCTTGATTAACTAGAACTGAAGCAACAAGACCTTTCAATTAGACACATTTATCTACATTTAAATTAAAAATTGAAGTGAGAAGAAAACCACGTGGCATAAACAATTGAGTAAGGGGAAAGGACTACTGGCAGAGAGTATCCAGGGTTAAACATCCTTTCAGTTCAATCTCCTGTACTTTCAAAGTTCAGTTGCACTTGATACAATAGTAACTATGGTTCCAAATGGTGATTCAGAGGCTTTGAAGATTCAGGTACTCACCAATTCCTCCTGCATTTTGGAAAATTAGTAGACACAATTTATTATTTAAAAACTTGCATGATGTATGCTAACTTGGATAACTTGGAAGCCTATGAAGTTTTACAAAGCTAGACTACAATCTGTTGTAACATATTCCCCTGGTGTGACACACTCACACTGATAGCCACTATCAATTAACAAGTAGTTGCTTAATGATAGCAGCTAAAATATTGAAGATGAATACAAAATTACTTTTATTATAACAAAACAGAGACAGTATTTTTAAAAATGTAAAATGTAATGTGCCTTACTTTACTCCTTTTCCTTTCTCCATATTTGACTTTCACTCTACTAGATCCATTCATCCATTTGCTGGGGGAGTAGGGCTATCATAAAGGAGTTCATTGCTAAAGATGAGGATGATTTTCATAAAAAATAAGATTTCAGAACTGGAAAAAAAATGTGTGAAACTTGAGTTTTTGTTCAGAGGAAGATTTTGTAATCTCTTTGTCTCTCTTTTAGCATGGGCCATTCCTGGAAGACCCAGCTCTAAGACTCCTCCTGTAGGGTGGTGACAATACCCCATCTATTTGATAGAAGCCTATCAGTTCATTATAGTACATGATGAAAAATGATACAAAATAAAAGTTACATCACTCTTCCCATATACCCAGACATCAATCTCAGGAAAAGAGAAAACAGAGATAGAAAGCAAAGCTGGTAGATTGTGTGTCTTCACATTCCCTTTTTTTCATCTTTGGACAGGAGAAAGGAAGGTGTATTAGAAAAGCAGAGATAATCCTGAAGGAAAAAGGGGGTATTGTGTTTTTAACTCACAGACTTCCCCATAGGCTTGACAAGAAAAGCAGAGATAATCCTGAAGGAAAAAGGGGGTATTGTGTTTTTAACTCACAGACTTCCCCATAGGCTTGACATAGCAGTGTGATCAGGCTGAAGGTGGCCCTGAGTTGAGATCATCTGAAGTTGCCTTCTGTTCCCATTTGGGGTAAAAGTGGAATTGAGACCCAACAGGCTAGTGGTTGGTCTCTTCTATAGATGATGGGTGTATTAGTCAGGGTTAGCAGAACCAGGGAAGGAGGACCAATAGGAGGTATAGATATGAGGACATTTATTATGGAAACAAATATAAAGATCAAGAAGTCTAACAATCTACTGTCTACAGGCTGGAGAAAACTAGGAAAGCCATTGGTGTAATTCAGTCCTAGTCCAAAGGCCTGTGAACCACGAACTCTGATGTGGAAGGGCAGGGAAGTTAGATGTCCCAGTTCAAGAACAGAGAGTGAATTCACCCTTCCTCCACCTTTTTGTTCTACAAGGCCTTCAACAGATTGGATGATGGGACTCACCTTGGTGAAAGAGAGCCCCTTTTCTCAGTCAGTAGCAATTCAGTTGTTAATCTCTCCTCTCTTCCAGAGACATCCTCACAGACACACCCAGAAGTAATGTTTTACCAAATATATAGGTATCCCTTAGCCCAGTCAAGCTGACATAAAATTAACCATCACAGTGGGTGAAAAGAAGCAGAAGTTAGGTGGGGCATTTTACCAGGAGAACAAGAGGAGGCCAATGCTGAAAAGAGAGGAATAGTCAATTTTCCCTAAGAGTACTGGCCAGGTCAAAGAATGGTTAGCATTAGAAGGCAGCAAATACCCAGCTTTCAGGCAATAAGAAACATCACCCAAGAGACTAGGAATGCCAAAGATACTATCCCCCAAAGTCTCTGAACCTTACCACCCTTCACAAGGTCACATGAGCCATGTACCCCCACCCCATATACGTGGATGCCATCTTACAGAAGAATCAGGGAAATCATCAGAACGCTGATGAGACACTGAGCACTATCTAAAGGGACTATTTTAGTGATCAGATGTCACTAAAGTTTTAAAGTATGTAGCTAGGACTGAAAGTTATTCCCCACTCCCCCACCCCCTCCGGCTATCAGAAGGCAGATTAGAATTAGTTATAGATAAAATAATAAAATTGCATTTCCTCTGTACTTTCAAATTGTTGGGTGAGTAAATTTGTGGCCAGCTACCCATGAGAGTTCTATTAGGATTTATGGATCTATGGCTACCCTGTCTCTGTGTAGGTTAATAAATGCTCAAACTAAATTTAGGAAGGTATATCAGGCCAAGGTCAGAAACAGATATAGAATAATCAGCAGATGGGAGGAATGAGACAAGTTATCATGAGGCCCTTTCTTGACTTCCGAAATTTTCAACAATTGAATTGTTCTTTCTGAAAAGAAAGTCCAATTGCAGCTGGAACTCAGACCATTAATTCACTGACCTGGGACTTCTTCTGAGACAACTTGGGGGAAGAGATGGGACTTCATAACAAGTTCAGAAAGCACATGGGTAGTAATGCAGCAGTGTTTATAAGTCCATGGGAGGCAGAGTGGGAGCCATGCTGGTCCCGCAAGAGCTAACTCAGCTAGTGCCACTTCCTCTCCTAAGCCAGCAGGCAGGAGCCTGGAGTATATAATTCAAGATGATCAGGAGGGGAACACGATGGATAGTTGGGTTGAATTATCAGCCAATACTTGCCATAACAAACCAGCTGCTCACTCCCAGCTGTATAGGACCCACTCATGATTTGGTTCTGGACAGGGATACTCTCTGCCACAGTGACTGAACTCCTTGGGGACTCATGGAATCTATGTTAGGGGAGAATCAAGCCTCTTTGGGGATTGAATTATGGCACCTAGTGGCAGGAGGTAAAGCTTCATGAGTACCAAAGGTTAGCAAGGCAGGATTTGAGGGCTTGGAGAGTGGAGAGAAAAACAGATTTGAGCGAGACCTGATCCCAAATCCACTTAAAATAAGGCAGCACTTAGATGTAAGTAAAAGTTATTGATGGGTATGTAAAACTTTACCAAGGATAAAGTGAAATGGGGACAATAATAGACTTTACTCTTTTGCTTTTCCCAGTATGTGCATGGCTCAGTATATCAATCTGCAGAGAATTGAGGAGAAATTAGGAATGCTGCAATTAGAATGCAAAAAAAGCACATTAATAATTTTCAAAATTGATCCCTTTTATAATAGCCTCCCGGTTATTCATTTGCATAGCAATGTGCTTTCTGGAGTGCGGAAGGGACAGCGTTGGAGTCTCAGCTGTGAATTATACACATCCTACAATGGAGCTCTATCTCACAGGGCTTTTTCTTGGCACATTTCAGGGCATCTGTCAAAAACATAAATGATACCCACTACGTGTGCTTTGGCAGGAAAAAGATTGAGAACAACTGCTTTAAACAACGAACCTGTACTGTGGATAATAAGCAGCTTGAAGGGGTACAGCGGGGCTGGGGAGCAGGGTAACCTAAACCTGAGCAGCATTATATTGGGCAAGTTTCTCCACCTCTCTGAGATTCAGTTCTCCCTTCTGTGGAGGGAGAGAATTGAAGATGATTTCTACAGGAACTTCCAGAGGGAAGAATCGTGAACTCTTCAATGCTCCAGGACACAGGGTTGAGTCCCCTCACTAGCCTTCAAGTACTCCGGACTAGACATGGCAGTGTGCAGAGTGGCCTCCTGGCCTGAAAAGGGCTGCAATAGGGTTGTACAGGATCATCTGGGAGGAGGGTCATTTTGCTGTGTGCCTCCATCCTCCTCTTTCTTCTCTGACTTCTTATTACCTTTTCCCACTTGCCCACAAACACCACAATATACTCAAGATGCTCTCCATTATCAAAAAGTGCTTTTACTTAAGCTAATACCAGCAATTTATACTTTGGTGTGAGTTTATGTCCCAAATCACCACCCCAAAAGGGTGGTTTGGTTGCCACTCACTGCATACATTGCCCCACATAACTCTGTTTGCTCTGTCAACACGTACCCTCTGCTGCCTCTCACCAAGCCCCTAATCTCCTCATATCCTCTTCCTGGTGAACTTCCATCCTTTAAGACACATCTCACATAAATGCCACCTTTTCTGTTACAGGCTTTGAAGCCTTGACTCCCAGGCAGAGTTATTTGCTCCTCCTCTTGGTTCTGGTGGCATTTAGGGGCTTGCCAATTCCCCCACAGCTCCCTCAACTCTGGCCAGGTCTTCACCTGACTGACTTCTAGGGAGTCCTCCTTGCACACAGCATCTCCTCAGAGAGGCCTTCCTTGAGCAGCTTGGGCTTCGAGTCTCCTCCCCCAGTTATTCACTAACCCTATTTTAATTTCTTCATAGCACCAGTGACTCTGCAGTTATTGTATTGATATATTTGTTTCATGTTTATTGTCTGTGTCTCCCCATGAGAGAGGAAGCTTGTCTCATTCTCTGCGGTGTCGCTGTCACCTAAAACAGCCTGGTACACTGTCAGGGCTGATAACTATTGTCCTATGAATGAATCTTGTGCACTCCTTAAGAGTCTGTCATGCTATATCACACATAACATATTCATTTCTCTGTGTCTCTCTCTCTCCTCCTTGTACTCATGTTCAGCTGTGTTCTCGACACTAGTCAGGAACTTGGTACATATCAGATCTGATGAGGGAATAAGTGAATGAAGAGTAAGACTCTCTTCTACTTATATTATTAAGAAAAGTTTTGTCCAATTTTAAGCATTAGAGAGTGGCTGGAGAAGGAGCTACTCCAATGCCCCTGAAAGTGTTTACCCAGAGACTGCCACCTGCTCTTCCCATGGGTAGTGTGGGTGGTGTGGGGCCAGGAGTGATACTCAAAATATGTAAGGACTGTGATGGCAGCTTCTGCTGGTGACTCTGATGTTAGCAGTAGACTGGAGTGGCTCTCAGGGCCAAGCATCAACCCTTCAGTGGCTGGATTCTAGGATGTTCCAGGGGCACCAGGAGAGTGGCTGGGGTCCTAAAGGCATCATGCAGGAACCTTAGAGCAGCTGCTTTTACCAAGATATACAGATATATTTAAATCTTTTCATAATCGCTACATCTCCATCCTGGCTCTTGGCTGAATCTTAGCCTGGCCTGGTGCCCTTGCAGAGAAGAGGGCCTTCTTGGGAGAGTGTTCACAGACAGAGCCTGTGGGGCTCAGCCCTGGAGGGATGCACAGCAAGAGTAATTCATTTAGGAAAGCACAGAGCAGTCAGGAATGGGGAGACTACGAACCGCCCCTGCACTTACAGCTCAGGGGACTGCTTCATGGAATGAGGGGTATTTGATGTATTGGGTGCTCTGGAGGATCTGGAAAGCGAGGCTGGCAAGGAAATTTCCAGCTGACAGCAGCCCTGCAGCTAAAAGTCTCTTCTGTCTGCCTGTAGAGAAGAGGATGATCTGGACCTCTGACACAGAGTCCCAGGCCACCACCACACTCCCAGATCCACTGAAACAACCCTTCACTGTAAAGGTGGGTTTGGAGGCCTAGGGAGGAAAAAGGATTTACCTAGCTACCGGGTGGCAGAGTTTCTACTAGTCTTTAGATCTTCAGGGTAAAGATTAAAGGTACAGGCTTTACAATCAGCTAGAACTTGGCCTGCAATTTGGTTCTGCTACGTGGTCACCATGTGTCACTGAGCAATCATTTTATCTCTCTGAGCCTCCGTCTCCTTGTCTGTAAAACTAGAACGGTTGTATCTGCCTCAAATCATGCTTGAAAAGCCCTAAGCATGATGCCTGGTACACTGTAAAGACCCAGAGAATGTGTATTATCACTAATATGACTAGTATTATTATGTCCTTCCTAATTTGGGCATATTTTGATTGGCTTAATCTGAATGCTGAATTTATTCAGTGAGAGCTCGAACCTAAATCTTTGTCTCATGATCCTCTCTTTCCTATTTCTGCTCCATCTACACGTAGCCTTGCTACCAAATTTCTGAAAGAACAGCTAACTTGACCAGGGTAACCCACTGTTACCTAGAGTTAGTAGATCTTTAACATAGTGCTTCGAGGAAAGGTTACTCCTTTCAGCAGTCTTCTGATGAAGTAGAAGGTTAGCCAGAAAAACTGCCTGGTCAGAGCCTTGTTGACAAATCTGAGGATCCTTTCCCATTTTGCTGAAGCATGGGCTGGGGAATGCAATTGAATTGTGATGATTCTGAATCTCCAGTGCTGAGGGGTAGATTCTCTGAACCTAAAGTATCACCGTTCCACCGAACTGTCACCCTATAGATGGGATCCCAGAAATAACATTTGATAAGCATTGTTTGATAAACATTGTGTATCAAACCGTGACACCAGCTGGTTCCTTGCTTTTTTTTTCTTTAGCCTAAAAGTGAAAAAAAAGAAAAAAGAAGAAAAAAAGAAAGATGTGTAGTTAGCTAAGGGCTATTTATTGTTCACTGGGCTTTAGTTAAGAGGCGTACCATCATTCAAATCAGCCAAACCACCCTTGCCTCCTTTGTCTGAATTAACCTGAAAGAAGGAAAGAGATTCTATTTTTTTTCCACTTTATTTCCAACACATGTTGGCCTGAGTTTCAATGGTCTATGAACCATACCTTCTGTGTCTGTACCCTAGACTCTGTGTGAGAGATTCTGGAATCTACCTAAAACATTAGCATTTTTTGGTCCTAGCTAACAAGAAGGTGAATGTTTCTATTGTTCAGTTATGCAGTTTCCCATATTGCTGAAAAGCCTGTTCTCCTTGCCAGTGAGGAGGTTTGTGGACTGATATTTTATGAAAGATGCTAGAAGAAAAGAAGGGGAGAAGTGGGGCATCAGGAGGGTGAGGAGGGCACCATGCATGAAGGGAGGATGGTTTCACACGGACAGCCCCGACAGGACCGCTTGGATGAAGAGAGCTTGCAGTGCAAGCACGAAGCACGAGGTTTCACTCTTGGCCTAAGAAAACCTTTGCAAGGGCCTAAATAAAACTTTTTAACTTAAAAAACTTGTAATGAGCAGTAATGAGTTCCAGCTGTGTAGCAGAGCAAATTCCCAATTCCAAACAGCTTCCCTAGAAAGAAACAATCATGTCTGTCCCTGCCTCCTTAACTCTTTCATCCCTGGGAGAGAGACACACTCAAGCCTGTTCCTGGGTGCCCAGGAGGTGGAACAGGTGGAGTGGCCTTTGCAAGGTGGGCCCAGAGCATGTTGTGGGCTTCCCTGTTTGATCAGATCTCTGAGATGGGCCAAGGTTCTGCTGTCACTGCTTCTCCCAACTCTCTCTATGACAGCCATCATCTAAATCAGGGATTGGTAAACTGGAGCCCGCTGGCCAAGTCCAGCATGCTAACTTTTGCCTGTTTTTGTAAATGAAGAGTTATTGGCACACAATCACACTTATTTATTCATGTATTGTCTATGGCTGCTTTCCTGCTACAACACCAGAGTAGTTGTGATCAAGAGACTTTGACCCACAAAGCCCAAAATATTTACTACCTGGCCCTCTACAGAAAAAGTTTGCACAGCTCTGACCTAAATAAAATTTAAAGTTACTTGAGGCTTGCCTATCCCTATCAGTATCAAGGCTTTGGTATTTTTTCACTGTAGAATTGGGTGAACAACAAATATCTTCAGAGATCATAGGGTCCAATCCATTTCATATAAGAAACTGAGGCTTACCAAGTGATTTGCCCAGAGTTAAGAAGTTAATGGTAGAGCTGAGGTTGGTATTGTGTACCCCTGACTCCCACGTCAGTACCATTTCCACCATATGAGCTACCTTTCAAACAAGGAAGCTAATCTCTCCAGAAAATGGACTAAAGTGACAGATCTTTGCTTTCCATGATCAATAGCAAAATACCTACAGTAAACTGGTTTTCAGAAGGAACATTTTATTAAGATCTTTTTGCTATGTATTAGAGATACTCTAGTGTTTGCTAAAACATGTCCTGTAACTTGTGTGTGTGTAATGATCTGGTATTTTAGTGGTAGAGTGTTTGTATCTAATGATTAAATAATCATCTCGTTATTTAACCCAGGACAGAGCCAAAAAAAAAAAAAAAAACCTGCTCGTTTGATCAGGCCCTATGAACAGTGACAAGAATTTGCATAGTGATTTAATGGGCTGTTACACAGAATATGCACAGAATAAGTTAGTTTTTAATGGGCTGTTACACAAAGTATGCATAGAAAAAGTTAGTTTTTCAACTGAGTTTTAATTTGATTTTTTTCTAATAATCTCCCAAGGATACATTTTGGCTCTGGCCAAATAGATCAAATGTTCCAAGAGGGCAAGTAACAGACATTTTGAAATTTGTGTATTCTTTCCAGCTTTCTTGGAACTTTAGTAACACAATAACACAATAGCATAAACTCACAATGAACTGAAATCGATCTAAACCGGAGCTCAAATAACTGAAATTTAGTTTTTGGGTCACTCTTCCCATCACTCAAGTTTCAGAGAAAAGAGCCTCATAGCAACAAAACAAGTAGATGAACATTTAGTTTAAAAATTGACAAACCAACTTCTGGAAAATGTCTCTGGACTCAGTACAGACATGGGATGGGGAAGATGAGTAATTTCCCGGGGTCCCCATAGTTTGTTAGGTATATGCCCCTTGGGGGACTGGGCAGTGGATTCCGGGAAGCAGCCAGAGGGAAAGGCGGAGTCACCAGCTGGAGCTAAAGAAGAGCCGAGTTCATGTTCTTATAAGCAGCCCCGAACCAAACCACCTCCAGGCTCTGAGGCTTGCCTGGCTCACACCCTTGCACTCCTTCGGCCTCTATCCCACCACCAGCCCCAAGGCTGAGCATCTGCCAAACTGACTTTCTCAGGGTTCTCCGAAAGTGCCCACGCTCTCTCTCAAGAGGCAGATGAGAGTAGTGTGGTCTCTGTAGCTGGATTCTCTGGGTTCAAGTGCTAGGTTGGTTCTTTATCAGCTGGGCAACCTTGAGCAAGTTACGGAATCTCTCCGTGCCTTTGCTTCTTCATCTATTAATGAGAATAATAATGGTGCCTGTCTCGTAGCTTTGTTATGAGGTTTAAATAAGCAAAGTTGTGTCACCTGCTGAGGACACAGGCTATTTCTCCAGGATTTTGCACTTGCTACTCCTTCAGCCTGGAACACCATCATGCTACCTCCTAAGAAGGAAAGGGACTTTCCCTGACTCGTCCCACTCTGTTGATCAGCTTCCATGCAAGGCTGGGTTATGATTCCTGCCTCTGGGTCCTCATGAAACCCTATGCTACTTGAAGGCATTTTATCTACTTGTCTGATTCTCCCATTAGGCTGAACTCCCTGAAAGCTGGAATTTGGTCTTAAGCATTCCAATGTTAGCACAATGTTTTTGCACAAGCTATCACTCAAGGTCTACTTTTTAAATTGATGATGCATAATGCATGCATGAATGAACAAGTCATTATATGAATAAACTAATAAGTCAATGAATAAAAGCCAAATCACTCTTCATATCTTTCATCTATCTGGATCCTGGAGTGTATCTATAACAAACACCCACCTATCTGCTTTTGAGTGGATCAGAAAATTTTTAAAAATGCTTTCTTCTTTAAGATACTTCACTGCCATCTCTTCCATCCCATCAATTCATTCCATAATTATGACAATTATAAAAATGTCATAATACATTGATTTTGTTAAAAATGAGACATTTGACTGTCATCTTCTTAAAACTTTAAATAATAAGTATATAAATCTACAGTGCCTATCTTGTAAATGGAACCCCCATGGGTTTTGCACTGCCCAACCTACACAAAGATGGTGGCCTTGCCTGTGCTTCCTGGAGCAGGAAACCAGGTTGATATATTTAGAAATAAATATTTACCTCAAAACTCAGAAATCAGACCATCCTGTGAACCAGCTACTTGGTCTTATTTCTGGGTATTTTGCTGTGAAGGACTGCAAGCCTAATGGCACATTGGGACTTACCATGGAGTCAGTCCTTTCACTTGGTTCATCTGTCCTCCTTAGTCATGCCTACTCTGGGACTTCTGTCAGCTTTTCCTCTCAGCAGTGAGATATGCCATAAAAGGGCATGGACTGGAAGCCAAAAGACTTGGGTTTTACTTCCATTAACTCACCACTGATCAGTTAGGTGATCTTGGGCAAATCTCTTAACTGATCTGAGACTTAGTTCCTCCTTAGAAAATCAGTTGTAAGGTGATTTGAAGACCACAAGTTCTCTGCAAAAGCAAAGTGCTATATTATCATCATCAATAATAATAATAATTACCTTAGTATAATAATAATAACAGTGACAGTACTTCTAATAAACCTACCATGGATGTCACATTTTTAATTGATTCAAATATTCTATACATTTGATGAGATACATTAGTTCATTAATAAGTTAGCAAGAATTTGATTATCTGACATAAACCATCCTCAGAACAGAGAGAAAAATCCTAGGAAGGAGTGACACTTGGTAAGTTTTGATTCATGAGAAAGAGGTTAGGAACATGAGATGTCCCCATACCAGAAGAGTTTGAAGCAGGGGGACGATAGGAAGGCATTGGACATCTGCAAGAAAATGGAGGTCTTGTTATCCTCAAAGTTTGGCACAAGGATTGTTTTCAACACATGATTCGGGGCTTTGGGTTGGCTTCTAATGAATGACTCAAAATTATGCCGTGCACTAGAGTTTACATGTTCGTTTGTGAACCAAACACTATAGTGACCATATTGGTCTCAAAGGGTCAATCTTAACTTTGGTTAAGAGAGAAATGATCAGGAAGGAAATATTTAAACAGAACCTTTCCCTTTAAGATAGAAAATCTCAGATTCTTGTGAAACCTTGCCATACTTTGGGGTTCAGACAAATGTTGTAACCTTGTAATTAAGATAAGATGTTTTGCGTGAAGATACTAGAATTGGGAATGCAGACAGTGTAGCCCAATAACATTCTCCCTGGAGGGAATGTTAAGGTAGCTTGCCCAAAGTCATGCATCAAATTAGTGTGACAGCCATAACCCCAACCAAGTCATCCCATATGTATGGATATTAACAAGCTGCATTACTCCGAATATCTGTATACCCATAAAGCATTGACAGGAGTCTCTGATGAACATCTGTAGGCTTCACTAATGGAGGTTTCCTGGGTGCCCATATCTAATTGCTCCACTTGTGGCCACTCGCCCTGAGGGCCCCAAGTTTTTATCTGGGGTTTGCCACTATACAACCAGGGTATAGCATTATGGACTGATAGGTGTGGGGAGGCAGCAATAATGAAGACAATGAATATTGTAGGCTCAATTATGATGTTGGAAATACTCGTATTGGGTCTCTAGAACTGCTGCCAAAGGTGGGACAGGTACAGAATTCTGGCCAGTGCTGACTCTCTTCCTTGCCACTGTTCCCCATATATTCTTTGGGAGAAGCACGTACCACTGAGCAGATGTTCCTTCTCCTATCTAGGTTCACTCCTATACTTACTGGGGCTCATCACAATGCTAGATGTTGTTTTGCTTTGTTTGGACCATCTGCATTTATTTCTACCTACTTAACGCTCGCCCCTGAATCTCGGGGGCTGGAAGCCAAGGAGCTACATTTCCCAGGCTCCTCTGCCTCCAGGATTGTCTAAATGTGATTTAGTCGTATGACTTTCAGTCTGCCAGTGAGATGCAGTAGCATAAGATGTGGAAGGGGGAAGACAGACCAAAGCCACCATTTTCCTCTGGAAGGAGTAGCATGTGATGTCATGTAGGCATGCTTTTATAATGATCTCCTGAAATTTACCTGCCTCAGGCCTATGGAGATGACAAGTTTCTGAGCCAGGCAGAGCTTCATAAATGTTATGACTCTTGGAACCCCAGCTTAAAAGCTAATGCTAATCCTCCTAACTTGCCCTTTCAGCCTTTTCAGTGATTTTATAAACTTATTACTCAATGTTAAATCCCCTTTTGCTTGACAGACCTAGTGTGATTCTCTTTTATTGACTGAACTGCCTGATGAAACCAGCTTGCCACTAACCATTGTGTAACACTGGGCAAGTGACTTTCCATGCTGGGCCTCCACACCCACTTGTTGAGGACCCACAGAATTTCTCTGGTAGCAGAAAGGTATCCAGGTACTGCTTACAGGCATGGGTTTGATAGGGGCTACTTAGTTTCCAGTAGAAGGAGTACTGGTTGCATTTTTACTCCATTATGAAAATGGATCCCATCTCACCTATAATCTCAGGAGAAGCTCATATATCTGCCATATGTAAGTGGAAACTCATTTGACCCTTCCATGGTCAAATGAATTTCTATACTTCCCTCTCACGTTCCAAGCCTGAACAAGAGACACATTTATTTGTGTCAAATTATTGCCCCATCCAAACCCTTCCTTAGAAGGTCAGATCCTTCTGGCAAGGGGTGGAAATTTGTGGTCAGCCATTTCACCCTATAAAAATTATAGTGGCCAATGCTGTCAGTGCCCTACCTACACTCCTTCAGCTTCAACACTTTAATGTGCCCCAGGTATTTCCAACCATATGTATCTGCATCAGTTTACTGGATTGTTTCCTCCAAAGCCCAGAAAAGCCAAGTCTGCCTCTGTGCAAGGAAGCCTGGCTATGCCAGAGAATTAACAGTCCTCAAACAAAGACTGGCAAGGTGGTGTATAAAGACCCCAGCTCTCTTGACCCCGGGTAGGATAGCTCAGAATAGGTGGCATATTTTTCTCACCATTTTTCAGAGTTTTCACATAAGATTTTTCTTTTTTTTATTATTATTATACTTTAAGTTTTAGGGTACAGGTGCAGAACGTGCAGGTTTGTTAACATATTGTATACATGTGCCATGTTGGTGTGCTCCACCCATTAACTCGTCATTTGGCATTAGGTATATCTCCTAATGCATATCTCCTAATGCTATCCCTCCCCCCTCCCCCCACCCCACAACAGGCCCCAGTGTGTGATGTTCCCCTTCCTGTGTCCATGTGTTCTCATTGTTCAATTCCCACCTATGAGTGAGAACATGAGGTGTTTGTTTTTTTGTCCTTGCGATAGTTTGCTAAGAATGATGGTTTCCAGCTTTATCCATGTCCCTACAAAGGACATGAACTCATCATTTTTTATGGCCACATAGTATTCCATGGTGTATATGTGCCACATTTTCTTAATCCAGTCTATCATTGTTGGACATTTGGGTTGGTTTCAAGTCTTTGCTATTGTGAATAGTGCTGCAATAAACATACGTGTGCATCACATAAGATTTTTCAACTAAGGTTGCCCATAGTGGTAGCTGGCTTAAGTTTGTGAGCCTTGATTGGCTGTCTTTCCTTCCCAGCCTCTGTTTCCAAATAAGCCCCCTGCACTTGGATGCTTGCTCAGAGTCTGCTTCTGAGGAAAGTAAACCTAAGGCAGTTAGTTTATCAAATGCTTTTCTTTATGACAGCCACTTACACTCAGCGGACTGAGATAGCGGGGATTTTTATAGATGAAGAGGAAAAGGAATTCTGGAGTTAGAATGAAGGAGCAGTCTGTGTCAGGGGCTACAGATTGCTGCATGGAGGTCCCAAGGAATTGAGGAAAAGCCAGTACAAGCAGGAAGAAGGGTGAAGAGCATGGGATGCTTATTCATGGCCATCACATATAAAGCTCTGAGGATAGAGCCTGACATGTAATAAGGGCCTAAATGTGTTTGTAGCTCTTGTCGGGTGTTTTCATTTTCTTCAGCACTTAGCCCTGGGGATCAGATCATTCATTCATCCTTTCACTCATTGATTTGGTAACATATTTACTCACTCAACAATGAAAATCATTTCTTAAATACATATGTTGTATTAGTAACTGTGCTAGGTGCTGGGATGGAAAGATAAATAGGGCACAGCTCTTGCCTTTAAGATGCTTCTAGTCAAAAGGCCCAGAATGGAAAGCGCTCCTCCCCCTCAGTACCAAAAAATCCTTCCCAACTCAGATTCACTTGCCTGGGGTCTTTTTAAGGAGGCCTTTGCTTGACTCCAGAAGGGGTCGGCTAGAGTCCACTACACACTGTATTTTGCTTATTTAAAGCAAATAAGTAATAATGTAATGGCAGGAAGTCTCATAAAATGGTTATTTCTGTTCCCGGACTACTCTGGGGTTCCATCTAATTTATAAACATTGTTTTATGAAAAATTGAGATCATTCTTGGAAGTGCCCAGAGAGAATGACCTTTGCTTGTTTTGGTGCAGTGTTTGTGTGTGAGTGTGTACACGGCTATTGTTGCTAAGGAGGCGATGACCAGCCATGGGTAATGGCTGTCTTTCCATTCTGCACATTTCCTTAGTCAGGGAGGGTGTAACTGACACCCCCTCCCACACCCAGCTCTCCCCAGAAAGACAGAAATGGAGTCAGACCATGGAGTCAGCAGTCTAACTGAGTGCCTGGGAAAGGCTGGTTTTACCACTGATACAATTAGGACAAGTTCCACTATGCCTTCAGGTGCTTTCAGACCCGGAAATTTGGGGGCACATGCCTCAAGTGGTTTCTCATCTAACTCTTTATGAGAGTCAGGCATTAATACCAGACTCTGTCTCTAGGGATCTTCACCCAAGCTTAAGATGGTGGGGAAATATGCTTTACATGGGTGGGGGAGGGGCAGACTGGCAGGGAGCAGAGAATCAGATTCCAGTGAATCTTAGGAGTGCCTAGTCCCAGGAATAATTTGGCAAAGGATTAAAAAGCAAAAAGTTAGAGTCACTTTCCAACTCTGCCACTTAACTTGCTGTGTTGCCCTGGACACATCACTTAACCTCTCTGTGCCCCAGGTTTTTCAAATAGTAAAAATACCTGCATCATATTTTATAAAATAACTCAACAAATATTTATAACGTGTATACACTACATCGCAGGCAGCCTCTGATAAGCATTTGGTTAGGCTGTTTCCTTTGTGTGAAATGTTCCTTCCTCAAATATCTGTCCAGATCCACCCCCCCTTCATTTAAGTTTCTGCTCAAATGTCACCTCTGTCTAGAAGTCTTCCCTGCTCAGCTGCTTCTTAAAAAGCAGTATTTTTTTTTCTTTTTTCTCTATCCCTTTCTCTGCTATCCTGTTATCCTTAGCACTTATCATTACCTAAAATTATGTCACGTATATCTTTTTATTTAACTAGTTTGTTTTTATTTTCTGTTTTCCCTAGCTAGGACGTACATATTATGGGAGCAAAGATGGCTTTTCACCACTGCATTCAAAACGCACATAATGATGTCAAGCACACAATAGGTACTCAATACATGTTAGTCAAATTGACTGATTTTGTATACACTCTCCCAGAGTGTGTACTCTGAACTAATTTAGTAATTGGAAATCCCAGATTAAACGTAAATGTTCATAAAAATACCCCTATCAGAATTTGCTAGACTTGGTTAGGCTTGTGATTGAAACAATTAGCATTTTCCCTTAATAGCCACAGAGGTCACTTTTTTCTGTATCTTCACCTCCTTCTTCCCCCCAGCTCTCCTCCATGGTTTTCCTTAGCCCTGGACTGTTTTGGGAGTGAATCTTTTGACTCTGGGATCATTCTTTCTCTTTGTATGGACCTGAGGCACTGCAGGGGGGAGGCATCCTGCTTCAGCTCCTCAGAAAGCGTTTGGAGGAGGTTGTCATGGGCTACACAGCTCCCCTGGGGCTTTGCTGGAGCCCTCACATCCATGAGGTAATGAATGTGACCCTCTCACATAGCCAGAGCACACACGAGCTAATTTGGAGAGCAAATTCTGAAAAGGTTGATGTAATTGGCCCCAGGGGCCCCTGGGTGGGGTCAGAAGGAGAAGACAGCCTTTTCACTGGGCTGGCATGGCCTAGCTCTGCACAAACAAGAATTGGCTAATGGGAAGACAGTCACACGCACCCATGAATTATCAATGTAGATGGTAACCCCACTGACTCTCTAAGGCCACAGATGCTCCTGTAAGGGCTGTGGTGAAAGAGAGGTTAAAATAAGAAAGCAGAAATGCATGGAGGTGAAGTGGCTTACCCAAGGTCACACAGCACGTGAGTGACATGGCTGGGATTAAAGCCTAGTTTGCCTCTTCCTGAGCTAGACTGTAAGCAAATTTAAGACAAGGACTGAGTCTAACTTGCTCATCCTAGATTCCTCAGCACCTAGGACAGTGCCTGGCACTGACAGATGTAGAACATTCCATACATCCACCATTTTGACCTAACATATAGAAAAAGAAGCCAGAGAAGCAGAGAGAACAAAATCTTGGGTGGCTGCCATGGTTATCCCTGAGCTTTCAGCAAGCGAGCTTTTCCATGTCTGTCCTCAATACTTCCTTCACAGTTGTCTCCTGGCATTTTGTCTCCACAGTTCTTCTAAGAGAGCTTTGGAATGCTTGATCCAATGGCATTGGTGAGGAAAGAATCTAAGTATTATTGTTTCTCCATTTTAGGATCATTTAAAAAAAAGAAACCACTTTTGGACTTATTATATCCACATTGGGTCAACAGGTCGATGGAATCCAATTAATCAACTCACTGAAAACAAATTGCCTAGCTGAACTGACTAGAGCCATCTAGCTAAGTATGTCACAGGAAAGAGGTAAAATAATAGTTAGCATTGTGTGGGGCAGAATGCAGATTGCTGGATTTGAAGCCCAGAGGTTCTAATTCAGTAGACATGAGGTATGGCCTATGAATCTGGATTTTAGCAGGCATCCTGATGAACCAGATGCAGGTGATTCAGGGCCTTTGCATGACTTTGGGTGAAAAAGCCCTCATGTGGGAGGTAAGAGATAAAAATTCTAGTTGGGACACACCTCTATGTAGACTATGGGAACTTATCACTTGACCTTCTTGGACATGACTTTCTTAACTAGGCAATGAACACGTCATTTGAGGCTTGCAAGCTGGCAGCTTGGTGACTTCCTATTGCTTCCAGAAGGGTGTTGTTATTGCCATTTTCTTCAGCACTTTAGGCAGTCTTTTTCTTGCAGGGCCATAAAATCTATGAAGCATGTTAATGTCAACCATATTTCACATTCCAAATTAAATATAATTTAAATTAGCTACAAAATAGTTAAACTGCAGTTGGTTGGTTAGCATGTTACACTTTGCAGTTATCTAATTAAATGTTACTTTTGATTTTGTAATTTTCTTTTTATGTTTTGGAACCAAAACGTCTTTTTTCTAAGGTTCTAACAGTTCTAGAAGGTCTAAAAAATCTTAGGTCCTAGATAATATGTCTTTAGTTTTTCTAATAGTTGGGATTGCTCTGATTTTGTTTGTCTAAGAGAGTATTTTAACAGGCAATAAAACTAGTTAGGAGTTAGCTTGATGAGTTATAAGTTAGGAGTTATAAACAGCTTAGCCTCTAGGATCCTATATACCATCCGTTTTATTCCATCCAATTCTTTTTTTTTTTTTTTGAGACGGAGTCTTGCCGTTCCATCCAATTCTTATTACCTGTTGGCCCCTGGACTTGTTACCCATTATCTATCATGGGATCTACACTTAGAAAGCAGAGAAAAAGAAAACACAAAGAAAGACATTGTGTAAATATATTGATCACAACCAATTAGAAGACTATGAAACAGAATGTTGAAGCCATTTTATTAAAATATAGGCATAAATGGAGACTTCCTCTATAAAGAAAAAGAGTCAAATATGAATGAATTTTCTCCAAACCCTCTTTAAAAGACAGAATCCTGAGCAGAAGGTTTGCTACCCTACAGGGCTCCACATTCCATTGTGTAGACTGCTGGCCACCTGTGGTCATTTACACTTAAATTTAGATGAATTAAAATAAAATAAAAACTCAGTTATTTAGGCATACTATTGACATTTCAAGTGCTCAGTGAGCACATGTAACTAGAAGCTATTGAATCAGACAGGGCAGGTGTGGAATATTCCCATCATCACAGAAAGTTCTGTGAATAGTACTGCTGTAGGGGATGTCTCTTGCTCTTATCAAATAATCTATTGATTCACATTTTGTTGAAACAGTAAGTTTAGTCATCTGTGTTTCAATTTCTATGTCTAATGTCAATATGGAAGAATGTTTCATGCCATGGGTAATCAATGGAATGATGAAATGGTCTGTAATAAAGTGGACTTTGTAGCACATTAATATGTCTTTTTTTTTTTTTGGAAGCACAAGATGAGTTTTTAAAAATTCAAAATTGATTTCTAAAATGTCACCCAAGGCCAGGTGCAGAAGCTCACACCTGTAATCCCAGCACTATGGGAGGCCAAGGTGGGAGGATCACTTCAGCCCAGGAGTTTGAGATCAGCCTGGGCAACACAGGGAGACCCTCATCTCTACAAATAATAACAAAAAATTAGCCAGGCATGGTGGCAGGCACCTGTGGTCCCAGAAACTTGAGAGGCTGAATCTAGGAAGTTGAGGTTGCAGTGAGCTGTGATTGTGCCCTCACACTCCAGCCTGGGTGACAGAGTGAGACTGTCTCAAAAAGATAAAAAAAAAAGCCATCCAAGCTAATGTTAACTCAAAGCTGCAATACAGATGGTCATAAATAAAACATTCCATATAATGAATAACCTTTTGATTTGATAATTTATATGAGGGGTATTTGATATTTTTGTTGCAGTTATCAGACAGAACTAAGAAAAAGATAATCTGTTAATGAAACTAGGTCATCTGTTTATTTAATCATTGAATTAAAATACAAGCAAAAGAACAACTGATATTTTTAGAACAATTTACAAAAAAAATTTGACATTGTACCTCAAATTAGAGACAGATATATTTCATGTCTAACCTTTAGTCTTCAATTTTGTTTTCACCTTATTTAACTCAGTCTTAATTTTCTTGTTTCCTTTTTTTTCCAACACTGGCAAGTTTTTAATCCTTTAGAAAATCAAATCATTTCCAAAGAATAGTACACATACCACTTTAGATGGAATAAAGATATTAACTTTAAAATTTATATATTAAAACAATATAATTATTCCTTCAAAACGATGAATTCTCAGATATTAAGGTTTAAAAAATATTTAAGCAAAGAAATAAGACAATTTAAAAAATGCTAGATAAATAATAGTAGTGGTATCTTGATAGAAAAAAATCATGAAGTTGGTGTGTAAAAAACTGAAGTTTAGAAAACATTGTTTAAGGTAACCATCAGTATTACCTGGCATCAACCCGCTGGCATATTATCTCTTAATTGTTTTAGATTTATTCTAAAAAGGCCTTGTGTTGGCCATTGGTATCATGCTTGTTCCAGCTGCAATACTCCAGCGTTATTTAGAATCTCAGTCTTCTTTTCGAACTTCCATGAAGAGGTGAGCATTTCTCCCATCTCCCCAACACATTCCACACCATATTTAGCTTCCCTGCTAGACCTGTGGCTTTCTATTCTTACCTATCTGCCATATACCCTTTTTTCTTCCTGAGAAGTCCCAATTCTGACTGGTATTGTACATACTTCAAATACACTGAATAGTCTTGGTTTAGTGGCATTCACTTTGAGAACTTAGATTAACATGATTAGAGTCTTTCCATCAAATCAAAATTCAATCGTTACCTGTTCAATTATATGATGGGCCTGTGGACTTATATTTTTAGTTATATTTTAAAGAGGGGCGGCATAAATCCGTTGCTTTATTGAAGCATTTATCAGAGTATCCCATTACATACTTGTCCTCTATGTCGATTAGAAGGAATAAAAGGGTTCCAAAGCCAAATAAATTTGGGAAACACTGAATGTCAAATTCCCCCTCTTGGAATCTCCCATTGCAAAGCATTATGGTGTCATGATTAAACATGCAAGTTCTGTAACTAGATGGCCCCAACCGGAAGCTCAGCCACCAGTTATAAGCTCTGTGCCTCTGTTTCCTCGTTTGTAAAATGGGGAACACAATTAGTGCCTATCTCATAGGGCTATTGCCAAGTTTAAATAGGCCACTGTGGGTAATGTACTTTGCACAGAGCCAGTCACAGAGCAAGTATTCCATCGTGTTTTGTACAACAAAAGTATATTAGGCAGGGTGCAGTGGCTCACACCTGTAATGTCAGCACTTTGGGAGGTTAATGGGGGTGGATCACCTGAGGTCAGGAATTCGAGACCAGCTTGGCCAGCATGGTGAAACCCCATCTCTACTAAAAATAAAAAAAATTAGCTGGGCATGGTGGTGGGCGCCTGTAGTCCCAGCTACTCAGGAGGCTGAGGCAGGAGAATCAGTTGAACCTGGGAGGTGGAGGTTGCAGTGAGCCGAGATCGCGCCACTGCACTCCAGTCTGGCAATACAGCGAGACGCTGTCTAAGAAAGGAAGAAAAGAAAAAAAAAGGTATATTAAACATTGTGAGAAGTCCTGCAGGGTTAAAAACCTATTTAACTTGGTTCAATCCAAATTTATTTGATTTTGGAAGCATCCTTCTAGTATAAGTCTTTAGAATATTCATGGGTCCATAATTTGGAAGACTTGTGTTTGAAAGCCAGGAGCTCAGAAAGCCAATTGCTTTCTTGGAGGTACTTTTCTGTGTGAGGGTCTGCTGCCCCCAGGTGGACAGAAAGACCTTGGCTGGAAACCCAGAGTCTGCCCGGCCAAGCTCCCCACAGGTGTAATTAAGAGAAAGTAGAATAAATAAATAATTTTTTCTGTTACTATATGTTTTAAAATAATTTGAGGAAGAGTTATTTATTAAAATACTAAGTATAAAAATGGATATTACTAGACAGAGGGAGTACCAAGAGCTAAGACTCGAAGTTGCTCCTCATTAAAAGATAATCTTTTTATTTTTGTAGCCCCTGCTTGGAGAACTGCTGAGACAGGCACACAATAGGTATCAACAAAGATTTGTGGAATAAATGACTGGCTCATTGACTCATTACAAAGAAGGGCAGAAAATCTGAGTGAATGTTATGTCTCTAATTACGCTCTTTAGGGAGCTCAAAGAACTGCTGCAAATATGTATAAAAAATTCCAGGTAAATGACTGGGAATCTTTTCTCTGGGAAGATCCAGTACTCATTAAGGAAGAAAGGTAAGCTAATAATGTTTTAACAAATGTGTCAGCTAGAATTAAAATTCAAAGCCTCTAAACAGATAACCAGTAAATTTGGCTAACCAGAATAACCAACCCTATAAAAATTACAACCCTATAATTAAGTATAGTTAAGTTTTTCTCTGAAACAGCAATGTGAGAAAGTGGAAGATGAGACCAGTAGTTTTCAACAGGAACATGCCAAAGAAGTTTCTACTTTCCAAGTTTCTAAAATCATTACTTTTTGTTCTTGTCTTCTCTCCTTTTTCTCTTTATTTGTATTACTGTTCAATACGAGCCATTTTGTGGACTGTAGTTGGGAAGACAGACATAAAAGCAGTAATCTAACTACTCATGCTAGAGAACAGGGGATGATGGAGAGAAAACCTGGGCATTGTTCAGTTGGAGGCCTCAGGTTCTGAGCAGCAGTAAGTGCCTTTGATTAGGTGAAGCAGAAGTAATGATGTATCAGAAAGGCACTGGGGAGCTTGGCTCCTGATGTGTAGAAGGAATGAAAGCAGAAAAGCTCAAGCCTCATCAGCAGTAGAAATCCACGAGCTTTCTGTCATGGATCATTAACACTACTCATTTCTAATGACAGTTTCTGTATCTCTGAGTTTACAGTCAGAGAGAGAGGAGCTGATTGGCCAAACTGAGATCAGATGTGCCTGAATATTTCCCTTTTGCTTCTCCAAGTCCATTCTTTTTTCTTCCCCACCCTTGTCTGCTCTGCTCTGAGCCCCAGGCGGGTCAGCCTGAATGGACTGAGTCATGGGCCCTTTGCCCTCTGACTTCCAATTGGGTTCAGCCAATGGAGAGTGCTGTAGCAGATCAGAGGGAAAGAGGGGAGTGATTAGGATATTTGTTCCCCTAGCTCCCTCCCTGCTGTGCCATGTGGCCCAGATACCTCCCTCCACTCAACCTAACAGCTCCTGTTAAAGGTCTTTCTTTCCGTTTAAGTTCAGGGGTGGGACTTTGCCTATTCCTTTTAGATTTTTTTACAATTTGCCCATTGCTTGTATCCAGTCCCCATAATGAATTCCTCCCAATTTACTCAATTTGAGTATTCCTTCTATTCCTGTTGGGTCCTGATAGATAATAGAGAACTACCACACAATTCATCACGCAATTACTCAGCATCTCTGGGCTACACTTTCCTCAGCTGAAAAATAGGTCAATACTTCATAGGGTTATAGTAAGGCTTAAGTGGGTTAATATATATAAAGCTTGGCACATTAAAAACCAACAAACCTATGCTATTATTATTGACATTTTGTCCTTGCAATGAGGACATTAAATATATTTTTATAAATGTGATTAAAAATGTTATGTTTGTAAGAGACTTCACATAAGCACTTTTCAAACTCAGTAAAGATTCATGTGTGACCAAGTGTCTCCATTTGGGCCAGGAGAAAGTGAGATTATAATAGTTCTGGCAGCCTTTCCAGGAGTAAGTAGGTAGTGGGTTTCTGAACTAATTGTATGGATTGACTTATGTTGATTTCTGAAGAAATGGGCTGTGAGCTGCCTTCCGCCCACTGATCGCTCCCAACCTCTGAACCCATCAGTAATGAGAGCCCATCTTCAGAGGAGCACCAAAGGCAGACACTGCCCTCTCTTCATGGAGAAACACTACCTGCTGGCTCATCCTGCACGATTAAAAATATTGTCTTTAAAAATGTCCCCTTCCAGGGAAGGCTCTGGATCCCAGAATACTACATAACGGGCTTACTTACTCTTCACAGCCCAAAGCCAGTTCCACAATGTCTGCCCTTAACTTCTGTTCTCTGGACCTGTGGTACCCTAGAAAGGAAGAGATTTGCTGAGAAGGCTCCATCTTTGGGACACAGCCCCATTTGTTCAGCAAGATATTTTGTTTTGGGGGTTTTGTTTGTTGTTTGTTGTCCCCCCAAGATAAGAAGTTACCACAGTCCTAAGGTTGAAAAGCATCACTGAAGGCAGGCAACATGGCTTTGTTAAAAAAGCATGAGGTCTGAAGCCAGAGACATCTGGGATTAAATCCCAATTTGGTCATTTATTAGCTGGATGACCTTGGGAAAGTTACTCACCATCTCTGGGCTGAAGGATCATCATCAGTAAATCAGGGGATACATCTTGTTTCTGTAGGATTCTTGTGAAGATTGTGAGAAGATGGAAACTGCCTGACAGGGTACCTGACACAATCAATAAACGGTGGCAATTATTGGCAGAAATAGTAGTCGTTTTCATTCTTAAAGTCCTTACCTGTCATGCAGAAATACTCCAAAGCATTTCATAGACTCATATATTCTGGATTGGGAGGGGCCAAAATATCTAGTTACTTCAACAACCTCTCCTCCCCAACCCCCTGCCAGACAGAATTCTACAAAGCCAGTGGGAAAGGTGTAGGGATCCTCCTGGGACTTCCAGTTGGCTTAAATCTAGACACATAACTACAGCGTGCAGTTAGTGAGGGCTCACTCTGTGATGGGCACTGCTCTAAGACTTCCATAAATATTTTCTGAGTTAATACTCAACACAATCTGTGTTGTAATTCCTACCATTGCCCCCATTTTACAGATGATGAAACTAAGCCTCAAAACAGTTAAGTGACTTTTCCAAAGTCACATAGCTCATGAGTGGACACAGAATATGACCCCAGGCAGTCCTCCTTTTTAACTGCTCTATTGTGTTGGCTCAATATCTGGCTAAAAGACACAGCAAAAAAGTCATAAGCTCTACATGCTAACATGGCTACTTGGACTGAATTGACTCATCAGCACAGCAACTGATCTGATTGATTTGAGCATGCTGCATCTATTGGAAATACAGGTGTCTTATATACCAGAGCTTCTCAACTCTGGAAGCATATGAGGATCACTTGGGGAGCTTTTCAAAAAGTACCAATGCCTGTACCTTACTGAAAGATATTCTCATTTAATTGCTCTGGGGTGGAATCTGGGCCCAGAAAATTTTCAAATCTCCCAAAAAGTTCTAATACATAGCCAGTGTTGAGAATCACTGGTGTAGACTCTTCTCGTCCTTGATGGCGACACTTAGTCACAGAGCTTCTTGGAGTTCTTTAGAGGTTGGGTTTATTTATCTTGACATTTAGTTCAGAACTAATTAGCTGATCCTCATACACTAGGCAATAATACATTGTGTAAATTCTGACTTGGGACGCCACTTTGCATAGAAATATGAGACTTTCCAAAGAGAACATTTTTCTGTATTACTAAATGTAGTCAAGTTTCCTTTGGAAAATGGCAAAATCCAAATCTCTTTTTCCTACTAATCATGTATTGCAAAAAGATTGCCTTGAAACATTGCAAGGCAGCCAACACCATTCAGTAAATTACACCATGTAACTGGCTTAGGCCTCATTAGGCTTGCCCTCTTTGGCCTTATCAAGGGAACAGCCACTTCCCTTTGCAATCCCTTCTGGGAATGGATTTCTTCACTTTCCCCTGAAAGGTCAAGACATCCATCTTTCCCTGAATCTCTCATCAAGTAGTGACAGTTCAGCCTTTTTTGTTATCTTGTTGTGCCTCTCCTTTGAGGAGGAATTTTACTTAAAAAAAAGATGCCTTCAATTGTAGATAATTTATATTCGAAAACAAAACAGAACAATCTTATTTTGAAAAAGAATACTTACAGTGAATTGTGTTAGATGTCTAACCAGCTTCCTCTTCCTCTTTCCTAACAGGATATGATTTTGTTTAGGTGTCTGTCCCCTCCTTTGTACAGCTCATGTGTATTCAATGTCCATGTATGCTCATAATTCCATATGCTTATCCTTCTCCACTGTGACCTAGAGTCTGAGTGCCTGATCTGGTGATGAGTGTGCATTGATGGCATTAATGGCTTCCTTGCACTGTGGCTTTCAGAAGGAGGGTGGGTATTTTTTCTTCTGGCTTCCTTCTTTGCTAGGTAGTTGCAAGTTGACAGCATCCCTCTATGAATGGACAAAGAACCTCTTGGGCAACCCTCCCTGTCTGATTCTTGGCACTTGTGTTCTAATAATAGCCCCCTAATCCTCAGGCTGAGGGCAGTATTGGTTCCTGTTGTTGCCAACCCTGGACACTGCACCATCCTTTGCTGAGTTCCCTAAACTTTGCCCACAGCTTTATAGTCACTTTATTAAATTCTCATTAAACTAGTTTCAATGTGCCATCTGCTCCCTGCTGGGACACTGACTAAGATGTGTGACTCATATCTCCAGTTCCAGGGTCTGAATCTTGATTGTCCTAACCTAGTCACACTATCCCATGTACCAGGGATCAGTTCAGACATGGGGTTAAGGCAATCGGTGCGTGGAACTTCCTTAAGAAATAGTAGTGATGCGGAGGTGAGCACCTGACTTACGTTGGCCAATTAGATGGAAGGGAAGAAGGAAGTATCTGGCTTCAGCTTCCAGTAGTAGCTGTCTTGTGAGTGAGAGGGAAGACACTGCAAGCACAAAGACAACACCTCACGGAGCAGAGCCTGGAATTATAGCTCTGGAGCCCTGACTGTCACATATATGAGCTAATTGTTATAGGAAATAATAAATCTCCTCATAGGTTAAACCCATTTTAGTTTTGTTTTTGTTTTTGTAATTTGCTGCTGAAAGCACCATAGCTAATGTGATTTATTAGCATTTCTTTTAGTTGTGTAGCAGCCGTGGGGTTTAAAGCATTTCCCATGCATTGTTCATTTTCATTTTTTCAAAAGCCATGTTAATGATTATAATAATATTAATAGTTAAGGTAATAAGTAATAATTATATCTATGTGCTAGGCACTATTCAAAGCACTTTATAAATGTTAATTTGGTTAATCATCACAATAACTCTATTCAATAGGTACTACTATCATTCCTATTATGGTTATTAGATGACAGACAGAAAGCACTAAAATATCAAAAACATATATCAGGTCACCCAGCTGGTAAGTAGCAAAGCTGAAATTTGAGCTCAGGCAGTCCAATCCCAGAGTCTGTATTCTTTATATGAATGTATCCTACCACTCATATTTCAAATGAGGAAACTGGGCTCAGAGAACCAATGAACTAGTTAGGAGAAGAATCAGGAAAACTAATCTTGAGCAAAATCTACTGCTATTTCCACTATGCCACATTTTCCTTCCAGTGAGCTTCCTATCAAGGCCTTTTTAATAATTTGTGGAGCAGTTAATGCAAATGAGAGCTCTCCACCCTTCCAAGTTGTCCTTGTGGAACTGGGGCAACATGTGAGGAGAGACTCCCTCTAGGGGCCACTAAGTATAGTGCAGTCTAAAGATTATGCACGTGATATTCAAATCTTATGCACTCTCTAAAAGAATTTTGCAAATATGTATACCCCTCAGATATTTTTAAGTTATCGCCTAAAAATTTATCCTATGTCATAAATATGTAATTGCTGGCATATTAAAATATTCACATTTAAAATAAAACGGTTAGCTAATTCTTCTATTGGTATCCATTGAAATCTGATTCCATTGCAGCTTGATACTCACAATAATCCAGCCAAAAGCTGTGGTATGCACTTTGCTAATAGTTAGAAATTTTCTGTCTGTCCTCTTTTCTTGAAACCATATTTTCATTTCCTATTGCTCACAAAATTTTGTTGCAATGCAATATATTTTATTCCTAAAAGCATTTTATTGATCTTCACAAAAAAAAGAGTATAAACTAAGCCTCTTTAAAACTTTTTTTCCATGACTCTAAGATCCTGAGGATTAAAATATGTTTTGGATTGAGTGATATTTGCAAATATTATTAATACACAATGTATAAATAATTGCTAACCACAAAAGTGCACTATAATTGGGAATGCATTTGTTAATTAAAAAGATGGAAAATTTTTTAACCCTTTTAGTTTATACAAAATTTGTTTATTACTAAAATGAAACAGGAACCAGTATTGATTATATTTGTTTGGGTTTTTCCCCATTTTTTATAGTTGTAGGTGCTGAGAAACTACATAGTAACGCCACTCAATTCTTTGAGCACCTTCAGGTTATTTGGCAAAAGTATATCATGATCTATTACCAAAGATGATTTTGATGAGCAATCAGATGTTTATTTTCTTCACAGTCTTTATCAGACAAAATAATCATATCCTTCATTTGTTTCTTTTAGTCTCCCCTCCCTCCTCCCTCTATCAGGATACAGATATTATAAAAGCGGAAATCTTGTCTGTATGCTTTGGAATAGTGTCCGTCACATCATAGGTGCTTAACAACTATTTGTTGAACAAATGCCTGAGGCAACCCACATTCAAAGGAAAGGCAAGTACAGTGATTCTGTTAGGACAGGGGATAAGGGAAGATTGGATGTGTAGGTGATTGTAGTCTTCATGTTCTCCACTGTTAAAGCTTCCTTCTTCACCATGAGTAGTAGCCTCTCTGAAGCGTTGTTGTTCCAGCAGAACAGGGATTCTCCCCCCATCCCCACATGTGCAGTAAGGGCAGCTAATTTTCCTGTATCTCTGGCCTCAGGTACCTTAGCAGCCTCCCCTCTATCCTCTCCTCAGTAGGTTCTCTTACTAGATCCCCCAGTAGGCTGAATGGCCATCTGTGGTGTCCTTGGGTGATTTTGATGTGTCTGGTGTTTCCATGAAACTTTGTTTATTCCCCAGCTCTGTGCAACTTAGGCAGACGCTTCTAGAAAGACCCAATAATACTTAACAATACCATACTTAACATTTCCATGCCATTGGAAGGTCTACAAATTACATTTTTATATCTAATTTTTATAATTATCATGGATTTGTGAGGTGAACACCCTAAATTTAAAGGTGAGAAAACTGAGGCCTAGGAAGGTAAAAATCACACGCCCAATATTACATCATCCTCAGATGGCTGAGTATGAGTTTGAATGCCTCAACTAGAAATAGTATAGATTTAAATTTAAGCCCAGCTTTGTTCAGTAACTTACCAGGGAGACTACAAAAAAAGTAACTTAATGTCTCTGAATTTTAGTTGACTCAGTAAAATGCAACCATTAAAACCATTTAATGTCAGAAGGAAATTATTATATTTATAGCCTTAACACTCCCCAGTACATTATTTTTCCTGCCATGAAGCAGTATTATTATTATCCCCATCTTAAGATGAGAAAACTGAGGCATAACATAGCAGAACAGCATAATCCTCAAGAGTCTGGGCTTTGGGCCAAGCGTGGTGACTCATGCCTGTAATCTCAGCACTTTGGGAAGCCAAGGTAGGAGGATTGCTTGAGGTCAGGAGTTCAAGACCAGCCTGGCCAACATAGTGAAACCATGTCTTTACTAAAAATACAAAAAAAAATTAGCTGGGTGTGGTGGCATGCATCTGTAATCTCAGCCACTCAGGAGGCTGAGGCAGGAGTATTACTTGAACCCAGGAGGAGGAGGTTGCAGTGAGCTGAGATCGCGCCATTGCACTGTGCCAGCCTGTGTGACAGAGAAAGACTCCTCTGGGAAAAAAAAAAAAAGAATGTAGGCTTTGGAGTCAAGCTGCTTGAGCCAGGTCCTGGCTCTATCACTAACTAGCTAAGTAACTTTGGGCTAGTTGCTTAATACCTGCCTGGCACAAGGTAAAAGTTAATATAATATATGTCAACCACTGTTGGGCAACTTTTCCAAGGCCACAAACAAACCATGATAGTGCCGGGGTTCAAAGCTAATTAGCCAATTTGGTTTCAGAGATTATGATGTGTACTGTAACACTGTTATCTTTAGAGCCAGAAAGTCAGGAGATAGGAAGATACATATGAGAAAGAAAGAAGAGCTGGAGGTTTGAGACTGATAAAACCTACAGGCAAAAGAGAGAAGAGCAATTTGTGGTGCATCAGGGCATTTTACTGTATGTCAAGAAATAGAATTTCCCATAAGTTGCCCTTTCCAAAGATTCCACTAAAGAATTATATTGCTTGACAAGGATTTTTTTTTTTTTTTGCCATGATGACATTTCTTTAGAAAGAAGTACTGTTTCTAAAATAGGACATAAGGTAGCCCAGCTTTATTTGGGTTAAAAGTTCTAAAAGAATTTCAGTAGTTCACTCTGGATAGAGCCTCCAATGTGGGGTCTTGGAAAGAAGGGGCAGAAATTCCTAGGGCAAGCACCACTGTGTGTTTCCTAGGCAGTGATATGGTCTACATGCTGTGGATCCTTATTCTATCCCAGGAACTGACCAACCAACCGATCAAGATATCAACCCACTAAGGGTGGCCGGACAGAAGCATGCTGCCCCCATGTCTGTTTCTATCTACCCTCACCTCAGTGCCCATACTAATTAGAACTCCTTTTCTCTCCAGGAAACTTTATCCAAGAAGCCCCACTTCCCCTTCCAAAGCAGTTTGGTTCCTGGAAATATTCTTAGCCTGGAAAAGAGAAATGGTTTCCTATTTTCAGCTGGTGTTAGGTATTATTTGTGGCCACCTGCTAGATCTCAATAGACATATTCTGCATGAAATTATAGCCTTTTTGTGTTCCAAAAACTAGCTCTCCTCTTAGCCTGTAGTACATACAATAACAAACCCAATATCAACAATCATATCTATCATGCAGTAAGCAATCACTACGTTTGCTTGTTGAGATGAATCCTGTGTTTTTGAGAAGGTCACCTCACCTGATCTCAGTTGGGGAATTTCTGTGCTGCAGAATGTCTATGGTCTCTTTTCAGCTTTGAGATGTATAAATCCGGTATTTACCATGAGGTCCCTTATGGTTCCTCAGTAAGATTCTATTGCTGTTTATTATTATTATCAAAGGGAATAACAAAGGCTAAAATTTCCTGGACACTAACTATATGCCATTGTATTAAGTACTTACTATATATAATATATATAATCCTTACCCAAAAGAATGTGAAGTGTGTATTATTTTCATTATCCCCAGTTCATAAACAGGGAGACCAAAGTTTATGTAGGTTAAATAAATTCCCCAAGGTTACCCAGCTAGGAGTGGAGGAGGCAAGATGTAAACCCAGGCCAGACTATTCACTCCAGACTACTCACTCTGCTGTGTGGAATTACTCTCTCCAAGTTACACATGAACAAGAGAGTTCAATTTACCTTTGTCTATATATTTGGGGCTAGAGTTTTTATAGTACATCATATCGATTGGCCTAAATTTCTAGCCATATTCTTAGGAAAGATAGGGATCTGCCTGTCAGGTTCCTGCATGATAGTGGCAATGATGGCATTTATTTTCAGTGAAGATAAAAAGCCTGCCTAGAATCTTCTTTTTGAAAGGTTGAAGAGTATAACCAATAAGTTGTGAGGTGGAATTAAGATAAACAAGTGCATTTTACTTACAGGGTGAAAGTGGTCCATACCAGATTCATGATTGGTTACCAGGTGATTGCAGTTGTCAAGATCTTGTATTTTTCCTTGGAAACAAGGAAACTGTAAGAAGGAGAAATGAAGATATCTGAGGTAAGAGAGAAAAAAAGAGACATTAGAATTAATCATTTATAGGATAAGGGCTTATAGATGAGAATCTTGGGGAAAAAACAATGCAGAAGCTTGGGTGAGAAACACACACTATCATCATCATCATCATCATCATCATCATCATCATCATCATCACTGTCTTCATCGTTGTCATCATTATCATCATATGCACATATGTCCTAGTTTGGGTCTTTTAGAAGCAGACTCTGAGAAAAGGATCCTGGTGAAAATAGTATAGTTGGGAACTAAAAATAGAAAAATGGGAAACAGAGACAGGTAAAGAAAGGCAATAATTACATGAAGTGTTATCAGGCAGGCAGCTATTATTGTGGGCAACTGAGCTTACTGCCTCTGATAAAACTTTGAGAGTCAGTGAGGGAGAAAGCCTCTACCAGCTCTTACTGGTCATTGGTAGAGGAATGATGTGATGGGAAGTTATTAATTCCTAGGAACTTTTGGTCTATCATAAAGGCAAAGTGCCTTAGAATCTGAATAAAACTTTTAAAAAGAGAAACTTAGGAGCTGGCAGTTGGCAGCCAGCCATTCTGCACTGAAAAGGAAAGGGCAGAAGGGTGAGGGGGGTGGGGAGTGTCACTGAGAGCATCTGAAGCAATTTTGCTTTTAGAAGGTAAGAGACAGATGGTAGCTAACATGTATTGAATGCTTAGAATTCGTTTAATTTTCACAGTCTGCATAGAAAGTGTGTATTATTGTTGGCATTTTGTAGTTTACAAGAAGTACAGAGAGGTAACATATTTGTTCACGTGGAAATAGCTGGTAAGCGGCACAGCTGGGAGTTGAATCCAGGGGTCCTGACTCAAACCCTCCACGTTATTCCATCTAACTATGCAGACTGTAGCGTCAGGTTCCTTAACCTATAATCTCCAGCTCCATCCCTCTTGTTCATTATGGATATTTTTATCCAAAACAGACCAATTTGCTTGCAACAGGTTTCCGCTCTACTTGATTTGCATTTTTTCCACATAGGGTTAGTGATAATGACTACTACAGTTAGCACTCTCCTAAGCTCCTTACAGGCTAGTCTTACTTAACACTCCCATCAGACCTGTAAGGTGGATACTGCTATGTTCTCACCTTACCAATAAGGAAACCAAAGCACAAGATGATGAATAACTTGCTTAAGGTCATGTATTGAGTGAATGGCAAAACCATGTTCAGCCCTTGCTTAACTACGATGTTCTGCTGTCTCCTTAGTTAGAAAGGTTTGAAATAGCAAAGTTGTGTGTAGACTGTGGCACGTGGCCATTCCAGGAACTGCCTTTAAAGTGGAACAGGTTTGTAACCATAGCCAATCCAGGGAAATGGCAGAACTTTATCTCCATCCTCAGTTTAGATTCAGAGCCTATGCATAGAGAAATACAATGATTTACCTCTTTCTTTTGGGTGAGCATGCCCACATCTGAGCTCTTGTTTTAAGGCATCAATAAACATGGTGATGATGGACTTAGAAATGTTACATTTCATGTAAATTTTCACCTGAGACAAAGCATCCTTGGTCTTGGCAGGTCTGAATTCTAAATGATGAATCTTTGCTTCAAGGGATTGAAAGGGAGAGATGGATCAGTAATTGAAATCTTCATGTACTTGCTTTTTATCCTCAAATTTCAGTAATTTTTTATTACATAAAATATTAAAATAAAAATAAAAACAGCAACAGTAACAAGTCCAAATCACCTTTAATCACATTATCTTTCTTCTTTTTAAAACAGCATGTGGGGTAAAGAGCAAGAGCAGTCTTTGACCATCATTTCAGACCCAGTAGTAACCACTGGCAACATTCCCACTTGCTAGTCTCTGTTATCCTCTGTGATCATACAAATATACATATATCCATGTACATACATATACATCATTAATAGCATTTTTCAAAAAATGGAAATGTGGTCATGCTTTTTGTTTGCTTAAAAATACCTCATAGACTTCCCTAGGCCATTATTTATAGATTTGCTTCATTTTATTTTGAACTCTTGAACAATGTTCTGTTACATAGATAATAATTTATCTGAGCAATCTTACTAGTGGGCACTTGGCTTGTATTGTGACATTTGCTGCAGAGATCGTGTTGGTGTATTCTTTTATACTCCCCAAATAGTGTCTTTTTAGAGCATGCAGCACTTGCCTGAAGATATCAGGTGGTTGTTTTTTTCTCTCTTCAACTAAGTAGGTAAAGCCTAACTGAATATTTAGTTTTCAGATTTCCAGACACCCTTTTACAAACACTTCCTGCTTCGGATTCTAGTTTAGATGCCCATAACCAATAGCAGTAATTTATATTCTAAATCCTTAAAGACAACAGCATGTCTGGGTTCCCATTCTAATGCCCAACCAAGAAGAAAACTTGGTGGTCACCTTCCACCTTCCTCTATCTTCTCCCCACTGCCTAGTCCAGCCTCCCACTCTCTCTAGGACCAGCCCTGAGTCCTTTGGGGGTTAACAGAGACCAAACACTTGGAAGCCATTGATCAAATATGCTTCCCAGAATTCCCAACTCATCCCCTCACACCCCTCCTCACACATACACAAAGAAAGGTCCAACTCTTTGAACAAAGGTTGCACTTGCAAAAAGCTTCTTCAGTCTTGGAGAAACAGACTTTTTCATTGAGCTCTCCCCTGCATTTAAAACAGAAGCCAGTAGAAAAGACCAACCTGAAGCAGAAGGATCTCACACTCCCTCTCCACCTTCCTCCAGAAGGAGAGAACCCCCAGGTCCCAACCCATCTGGGCCCTGGAGACTCAACCTTCTTCTCAGCTCTCTCCATGGGACTGAAGATTGGCAGGTCTGGGAAGAAGGGAGGTGGGGAGTGTGAATACCTCCCAGTGGTTGGAGAAAGGGGAAGCGCGATGGATGAGTGAATTTCACATCTGGCTAACCTCTTTCCTCGAAGAACCAAGTTAGAAAGAGCATGGAGAAGAGATGGGGAGGGGAAAGTGGATGAGGACTGCTCTTACTATGCTGGGAAACCTCAGTTTCACTGTACAGTGAGGCGTCTCGCATGTCTCTGGTCTCTCTCTCATTTGTGAGCAAACAGAGTTCTCAAAGGAAGTGGTACCTGAACGACGTGGGGTACTTTGAAAGCAGGCCTTCACCCTCTGTCTCCGGGGGCTCCGCGGCCGCCTCCTCCCCGCTGTCTGAGCGCTGCCTCTCGGGCGCAGTAGCTGAGCTCCCAGAGAGGGACGGACCTAGATCTTCATCGGGCTCCTGTTTCTCATCTCTCGGGCTCTGACTCCTCTTGGGGTGCTTAGTTCAAGGCTGGACAGCCTAGAAGACACCCACCAAGTGTGGGTGGGGAAGAAGCAGAGCAAGGGCAGGCCGACCCGATCTGCAGCCACACTCCTTGTCCTCCGGGTGAAACTGCAGACGGCACAGCGCTGGGAGGACACAAGGGCCACAGGGCGGGAGCTGTCCGTGGTTCTGGCCGGCGTCGACCCGTGGGTATTTAAGGGTTGGGGCAGCCCGCCTACCTTCTGCTAAACCGCAGGGAGGAGTCGGGGGCTGCAGAACCTGGATTGGTTTTCATTAACCCACGCGCAGGCAAGGTCTGAGAACCGCGTTTCTGCGCCCTTTGCAGCGCAAATCACTGCTGGGGAGAATCTGAAGGTTTCTTTTCGGGTTCTCCGTCAGTGCCATTTCTCTTTGAGGACTTAGAAAACTTTATTCGGATACGTCTCATGTCCTCTTTTCCCCTATCCCCCAGAATTTATCCACCATCTCCCCAGTTCTCTCCAGTTCTCTCCCCTGCCCCACAAACAAATCTAGGCGGAAAAGCGCAAGGTGAGGGCTGCAGTAGCCAAATGGTCATTCCCAGCTTCACTCCTGATCTCTAAGCAGTCCTGCTGGCCTTGGGGATTCTGAGGCAAACTGGGGATGGGACTGGTTTTAAACCCACCGTCCTCGCCCGTATGTTGACGGGATGCCACTTTAAGTTCATCAGATATAAACTAAATTTTTGGAACGATGAGGGTTGAATCTCTTGAAATGAATGGAGCATGTTTCTGGTTCCAGCTAAGCTGGTTCTAAGCCAGGACTGATGCGTGGAAGGCGCTCCTTTTCAGGTTGGAGCGTTCCTGGGGAGGGAAGAGAAAAGGAGGTCGAGGAATCCAGCGGTGCTTAGGCAAAAAGACTAATATCCTAAATCAACTCCACAGGGTGGAGCAATAGAGGTTCTGCTGCATCGCCCTTGCAGTAATCATTTTAATGTGTCTAGTCTTTCACTGAGCCCAAATAAAATATTTATTTTATTTTCAAATAAAAACTTGTGGAATTAAGCCCGAAAAGTGCAATAATTTGAGTTTTAAAACCTTGTATATTAATGGATTATCTTTCCCCCTCGTCAAACTATACACCTGGTGGCAGATTTTGGCAACTTTTATTCTACAATCCTTTAATGAGTGGGGATGGAGCAATATTCCTGGAGCAATAGGGTGCTTTCTTTTCACTTCCTCATATTTGAAGGACTGGTTTGTCTTGCCTTATTTTGCAAGAATTTTTGATTCTGCCCCCAAATTGGCTTTTTCTGTAGGCTGCAATGTGCGCAAAGGGTGAAATGGCCACAGTGCCAGCAACTTTTTTGTTAAAAATTGTTCTCCACTTCCTGCTCCTGGAAACACAAAAAGCCTCCCAGATCTCACCAAAATTACCTTAAAATTGGGCAGCAAAGTGAAGTCATGCTTTCTTGTGCTGGTTCCTTAGTAAAACAACCTGTCTGTAGCATGATCTATTTTTTTTTAAATCAATGTTGTTTATGTTAAAGTATTAACTATTTCATAAAACGTGCACTGCACAACACCCCCAGCTGAAAGAAGTGTCTTAATCTGTTCTCACTGCTAAAAGGAACTGCCTGAGACTGGGTGATTTATAGAGGAAAGAAATTTAATTGACTCACAGTTCCGCATGGCTGAGGAGGCCTCAGGAAATTAACAATCATGGCAGAAGGGGAAACAAACACTTCCTTCTTCACATGGTGGAAGAAGAGAGAAGTGCAGAGCAAAGGGTGGAAAACCCGTTCTAAAACTATCGGATCTCACGAGAACTCACTCACTATCATGAGAACAGCATGGGGGAACTGCCCCCATGATCTAATCACCTTCCATGGGATCCCTCCCCCAACTTGTGGGAGTTGCAATTTGGATTCAAAATGTGATTTGGTCGGGGACACAGAGACAGATCATGTCAAGAAATGTCTTTAGCAATAAAGCAAATGCTGACTTTTTGAAGGTTATGATCTACGAGTCTGGTAATGCTGCAGCTCCATGAGAGAAAGGAGGTTGCAAAATGAAGAGCAATGTCAGAAATGAGGGTAAAAGAATGAAGGTCTATTGCCTTAAGCTTCAAATGGGAAATTTCAATTTCAATCTCTAAAGTTGCCGTTTTCAAGATAGTTTTAGTTTCAAGTTGATGCAAATTTTATTATTTTATTGTTCATAACACATGCACATGTGTGTACAAGTATGTGTGTGTGTGCGTGTGCAGTGTGTGTTGAAAGGTTTAAATTCTACTTTAATTAAAATTCATTTCTCAACTGGAAGCTTCTCTACAGTTGTCATCTCTTTGGAAAGAGTGGTCAGTTGGGATTATGTTGCTGGACCAAGATGATCAGAGTAATAATAACCAACACTTATTAGAGCCCATTTGTGCTTTCAATAAGAATAATAAATATTTAAAATTGTTAGATAATATTGGAAGTGATTGAGAGCTTCCATATCCACAATATGTGGTTTGATCTTTGTGACAACCTTATAAGATAGACATGCATCTTCTTCACCTTACAGATAAAAAATTGAGACTTGGGGAGATTAAGAGTCTATTTAAGTAGGTTCAGCTTGATGGAAAAACTGCCATTTGAATTGGGATCACCAGAGCTGAAAGATGCTACGTCTATCTCTATCCCAAATTGTAACATGTAAGATTGTACTGCTTTTTTTTAAAAAAAAAATGGTACCTGATTTTTGTCTGTGTAAAATGTAAGACATTGGACATTGTCATTAAGGAGATAAATGACACACTTTTTCATGCTGTCTTTATGCAGCCAAAGTTTATTCAAAGTTTCCTGTAAGCAAAATAATTGTCATAATTTTGTTTCCTGGTCTTTGTACAAACTCATTCTCTTTCCATGCCTGACTCTTGCTCCATAAAAAGATAGGCTTTCAGCCAGGCATGTTGGCTCTCAGCACTTTGGGAGGCCAAGGCGGGTGGATTACCTGAGGTCAGGAGTTCGAGACCAGCCTGACCAACATGGCGAAACCTTGTCTCTATTAAATACAAAAAATTAGCCAGGAGTCATGGCACATACCAGCTGCTTGGGTGGCTGAAGCAGGAGAATCGCTTTAACCCAGGAGGCGGAGGTTTCGGTGAGACAGGATCGCACCACTGCACTCCGGGCTGGGCAACAAGAGCGAGACTCTGTCTCAATAAATAAATAAATAAATAAATAAATAAAGGCTTTTAGGATTACCACCCACTTCCCTACCCTCAGTACTGGCAACAAATGTGGGTGCTGTCCTCGGTGCTGAGAATCTCCCCTCTGGAAGGCATGGATAGTCTGCCCCTCTTTCTCTTTGCCCCAGGCAGAGTTGCCTTGTCTTAGAAGGCACTTCACAGTCACAAAACTTCTGTTGTGTAATTCCAGGCTGCACTCCACGAGGGAGAATTAGTAGTTATTTTTCACAAGAGTGACTTTCAAGACAGCCTCCTGTCTCCTTGGCTTTCCCAAGGACATTCTAGGAACAGAAAGTTTGGGAAAGTTTCTGCTTCCTCCTTTTTCACTCTCAAACTCGATTTATTTTGTTAGGCCAAGGAAACAGAGTTTATCTATCTTCACAGATTTGGGGAAGGTGGGCAGAAGCAGTATTTTGGTGCTGCCGGAGCTGGGAAGCCTTTCTAGACCAACGTTACCTTTTGCAAGCAAAGTAGTTGTTCCAAGCTAATTTTTTGTTTTGGGATGATTTTGATGCCTGGTGACTCTCTAATGAACAGCTTTAAAATGTGTTCTACTCCGATATATGGCAGGGTGGGTCTTAGGGAAAGGGCCAGCTGCTCTGTGCCTTTGCTGATGAAGTCCTCAACTTAGCCCTATCTATGGCCTCTGAGAGGTCGGAGGAATGGAGGGGAGTGGTAATAGAATAAATGACTTCTCAAAGAAATCCACACTTTTGAAAAGAGAGACATAAGGGAGAGACTCAAAGTTACAAATGAACATACACCTTAGTCCTTCCTTTCTAAATCCAAATTCCATCCTCCCCAGAACCCTCACAAGGAAAGATAAAAATTATCCCTTTGACACAACTCATTCACTTACCTTACATTTGCAAGGTAAGATTGTGGGACAAGACAGGTCCAGCTAACATTTGTTTGAGAACCCTTTGGAATAAAGAGACCTCAAAGAGGACTAAGTTTCTTTATTTTAAAATAGATATTCCTTAATTTGTGTCTACTTCTAGGAATAGTAAATTGAAGGCATCCAAAGTATAGACAAATTTTAATAACATCAATGAAAGACGCTGATCTACTTACTTCCTCTGGGCATCATGTACCACCTAAGAATGATCTAATGAAAAGTAAGTACTGCAGTTCAAGCTTAATTGCTATTTATCTTTTATTCATTTAGGCAAATTAAAAAATTAAAAGGCTGTTATGATTTCTTTAGTAATGTTTTCTTGGAAACTTAAGAATCCCATCTCTCAGAGAAGCACATCTTTTTAAAAGAAAGTTTTAAAATTCACAAATACAAATTGTATATATTTATGGTGTATAATGTGGTGTGTATATATATTTGTGCAATACATATATTGATATGCATATATATGCATATATGTGCATATATTGATATGCATATATATATGCATATATGTGCATATATTGATATGCATATATATGAATATATATGCATATATACATATGCATATACATATATGTGCACACACATTGTAAAATGATTAAATCAAGGTAATTAGCATATCCATCACATAACATATTTATATTTTTGGGGGGTGAGAACATTAAAATATACTCTTAGCAACTTTCAAGTTTCAAGCAATTTTACTTTTGAAACTTCACAGGAAATCTATTAAAAGGCAGTGACCATCTGTGTGTGTGTGTGTGTGTGTGTGTGTACGTGTGTGTGTGTGTTGAGGGTGCATGCACACTTTACTGGGAAGAAGATACTTTAAACACATTTTTAATCTTTCCTTTGCAAAATACATTTTTATATACTTTCTTAATTTTGTTTCCTCGATGATTTTTTTTTTTTTGCAAATGTTAGATAAGTCACTAAATGCTTTCTGAGCATTTCAGCCTGACTATGGACAACTGTGAAGTTTCACTGGTATAATTTTTTATCTTTACTTATCAACAAACATTTATTAAGCACTTACCATAGTGCAGTTATTATCCAAGCAGCATAAATACAAACTAGTCATAATCTACTCTAAACTAGATATAAGGGGTAATATCTTTCTTTTAAAATAATTGCAATTTTGTCTGGGCATGGTAGCTCACACTTGTAATCCCAGCACTTTGGGAGGCTGAGACAGGTGAATCACTTGAGGTCAGGAGTTCAAGACCAGCCTGGCCAACATGGCGAAACCCGTCTCTACTAAAAATACAAAAATTAGCCAGGTGTGGTGGTGCGTGCCTGAAATCCCAACTACTTGGGAGGCTGAGGCAGGAGAATCGCTTAAGCCCAGGAGGCTGAGGTTGCAGTGAGCTGAGATCATGCCACTGCACTCCAGCCTGGGCAACAGAGCAAGACTCCGTCTCAAAAAAAATCACAATTTTGTCTAATTTATAAATTTTCAATAACTTTTAAAATAAAAAATTACAAATTTAGTTGTTTCTAAACTTTTCTTACACAATAGTTTATTTGTGATAAACAATTTTCCCTACCTTCCTTGTGATGCAGCTCACACAGCAACTGTTTTAAAATAAATTATTGAGCATCTATTATGGGCTAAGTGCTAATGGTTTTAGAGGTGAAAATAAAGTCAAGGTTTCTGTTTTTATAAAGCTGACATTTTATTGGTGGATTTTTTAAAACACAACTAAATTATATAACTTAGAAACCTACAGTTAAAATTCAGATTCCTACTTTCAGAAACTTATTAAACATCAATGCCACAGGCTTGGAATTTTTTATGTATTTATTTTGATTGTACTCAGCAAGATCATCTGTCAGTAAAGACTGATACTGTTTCTAAAATATTGCTCATTTACTAGAAATTAAACAAATAAAAACACTTATATATTGGAAATTTATTAAATCCCATTGCTATAGACTGGGCTTTTATATCTGGATAAAAAAGAGCTAAGAACTGAGTAGCACATTACCAAAAATACAAATATTATCTTTCATTCAGTATGTAACTTCCTGTGAAAATCATAACTTAACCGAAACTTTACCTTCAAACTCATTAAAACATCTTTACTGGACTAAATCTCACTCTTCAATATTGTCAAAAATATTATCTAATATTTGAGTTCCAGAGTCAATAATTAACTTTTCATGTGAAATAAAGAAACATCAGAATAATCCCTTTGCAGGGATTGTTTGGTGTTTAGAGTAAAAGCAGAGAAAAAAATCCTTTTTCACTTTTAAAATCAGTGGGTTTTACTAAGGCATAAACATAGATACAGGCATAAAATTCCAACTTCAAAACAATGAAACTTCAGACACATTCAGCAAATTCCTCTTTCCTCCCAGCTGGCATATGTAAGCAGGTATTGTAACACCCCATTAGTGGATCAGGAATAGCTATATAAAGACACATATGAACACTTGAATCATATTTCAAGGCTGCAATGGACCTTGGTTTATAAAGTTTAACTCCCTCATTGTTCGAGTGACACTGAGGTCTAAAGAAGGGAAACAGCTTATCCACATTGACATCATTGGCAGTGGCAGACTGACCACCACAAGTCAGGTTTTCTCAAACTGAATGTACCTGATAGAATTTGGCTATGAATAATAAAAAAAAATTGGGGTACTTAAAAATACAGGTCTCTGGGCCTTATCTTCAGAGATTCAAATTGGGTGGAGCTGGGAAGGTACCCAGAATTTGCTGTTGATGATACTACAGCTGTTCTGAGAACTAAACTCGAAGAAACACTGCAAATTCTTTAAGACTTAACTATTTCCAAAATAAAATGTAAAGTAGTATGAGAATTTCAAATCATAGCTTCAAAGACATTGTTTTTTTTCTCCCCACTGCTTCTCAGATATTCATGTTTTCATGGCAAATACACAATCAACAAAAGTCAAAGTCTGTTGACTGTCCAGGCATGACTTTGAGTGTCACAAGGAGTCCCTGCAAAGGGTTGGAGATATGAGCCTCTGGCCATTTTCTCATGTTACAAAATTATCTAGCTAATGTATTTCTAAGGCAGTGAGAGGAATATTTCATTCCAGGAAATAACTGAAACAGTGAAATTGTTTAAACTACTAATGTTTTATTACTAATACAAATAAAAATTTCACATTTATACAGATTTGCTTTTCAATAATGTATTTACTTATTTATTCAGTGAACATTTCCTGAATATCTACCAACCAAGCCTTTAGTCAACATCTGCTGCATCATAAATGTCTTCAAAGTGTTTCCCAAAACAGACTTGATAATTAATTGAAAAATGATACTGGAAGTTATGGGGATTAGGTGCGGAGTTTTATTACCTTATACAACAGTATTTATGATTACAATAAAACATACAAAAATGTTTTTATATTAATATAATACTAAAGAAGTTCAATGCTTGTAACTATTTTAATGAGCTTCTGACTTAAAGAAAATTTACTTAGGTACAATAACAAAGTAGTAATTGGAATCATAGTTAACTAAAATAGGAAATAAACTTCATAGGTTACGATTTATATTAAACCCAATAATTCAATTCTAATGACAGTCTTGTGTTTTACATTTAGCCTTACATGCTCCTTTATGAATTCTCTGCAAAGCATATATGAAGCTTGAATGAAGCAGGTCCCAAATTTTAATTAACCTTGATGAAATGCAACAGATTACTGATTTAACTCAATTGAGAGTATGGGATTATCATCTCTAAATCAAAGATGACCCCAAAAGATTTACCATTATGCTTTTGAGTATGTACTCATATCCTGTCATTTCAGATTATTTTGACTTATTTGTTGTTTCTCCATCTTGTAAAGGATTTAAGGCTGTTATTTTAAATTAAGGTTTGCTTTTCAGACTTTTTCTGATGAAAGAAATAGTTGGATCTCCATCAACAGATTCACAGTTGACAGACCACGTTCTGTCCGTGGCTTTACTTTATTTTCTGGAGGGCACTGCAAAGGATTCCAATTTCACCTACAAAGAAAACCACCATCAAAATGGGCCACTTACATAATAAACAAACACTCTTCAAGTGTCCTCAGTGAAAAGCACTAGGGGATAAGTGGGCTTCTTGGATGAGCTGGATGCCACCCCAACTTTCAAGGAGCTTACAGCCTCATTATGGTATAAGTACTTGCATGTTTTAGAAAATGCCAGAGCCATTAATGTAATCAGCGTCCCTTTTCCATAGGTCACTTCCCAGGGAAGGACTTAACAGGTCTTTCCCCAGGCAAATCATTAGCTGTTCCATTTCTCTTTTACATTACCATATGCAGATGCTTCAAGAAGTGAAATCATTGAACGTAATAGTATGGTTCACACAAAACTCTAGTGTCAGAATCACCTGAGTTCTATAAACTCCCAAGAGTTATCACAAATTTGGTAAATTTAGCCTTGGCTGTGACTCAAAGTTATTAATTTTTAGCTAGCTTTTCATTTGATTCTGATGCACATTCAAATTTTAGAATCCATGGTCTAAGCAGATAATTCAGTCTAGATGGCAAGATCACTGGATGAAGGTGTGATGCAGCCTTCCATTTATGCCATGTCTTCACATACCAAGTAAATGAGATTGGAAAGGAGAATATTTTAAATATAAAGAACTGCATGGGCAAGGGTTAGGAGTCAGGAAAGAGCATGAGAACTAAAAATTGATCAGTGTTGCTGGAAGAGAGTATGAAGGGCTAGAGAGATAATCAGGTGATAAATGAGGTAACCCTGTGATATTCTTAAGAGCAATTATTATAATATTCTCATTATGAAGGAAGAGTGGAAGGCCAACAGATGAGCCACTGGACAGCTTATAAAGTGGATAGAACCAGGCAGAGTGATACCAACTGGACACTTTGCATAGAAGGGATGGAGAGGCGAAGGAGAAAAAGGAACATGGCAGTGATAGGCCAAGTGTGGAAAGGTGGAATGATGGTAGGAGGTGGAGTGGAATCTAGGAAGGTCAAAGGAAAAAGGACACAAGGGTAATTCTGACCTTTTTGTCAAGTTCTTCTCCATCAGTGAACCCATGGCTTACATGGAGGTGCTTTTCTTCTTAATTAAATATTTCAATAAATTTATTATTTTTCCTATGGCGATGGTAGGGAAAGACAGTCTTCTATTACGGAGAAACTGAGTGGCCTCGTGAGGTGTAAATTACTTACTGTTAATGGAATCAGCCAAAATCTTAAGCTGCTGGGTATTGTCCAAGACCTCAATCCTTTGGGTGTATGGGTCATAGTGAACTGAGAAGGGCCGAGGTATTGTGGCAGCAAAGTTCCTAAGACCAAAACCACAGGCTTGAGTGAAGGGCACCATTTGGAGAAAGGTAATCTTAAGAGAGTTCTCAGTGGCATTTTACTTCTTTTTTAGGAACACGGACACCTCCCTAGAGGAGGGTCTTCAACAGCCAGGGCTGAGGAGGGGGAATGGAGTTTTAGTGAGTCTTCTTGGGAAGACTTTGCATGTGTGTATGTGTATGTACAAACACATATATACACATATTTATTTAGTCACCTAGCTCCAAGAAGACAGAGATAGCTTACAATGAAAGTACTGAATACAATAAAGCCACAAACTCCTATCATTAAATAAAATCAAGAGTAAGTAAAATCTAGCTAAAGAATGCTATATAGAGGAAAAAAAGCTCTGAAATGCTTGACAATCAATGCAGAGGGAAATAGCTCTCAAGTGGTGAAGAAAGCACTATGTTAATAATGAAATTTAACATCGATGGAGTACCTTCTATGTACCAAGAACTATGTTAAGTTCTAACTGCCCAATGCTCTTTACAAATATCCTTCCTTATTTAACCTTCACAAAAATCTTAGGAGAAAGGCACCATTAGTATGCCCATTTTACGGATGAGGAAACAAGCTTGGGAAGGCTATGTGACTACTAAGGCCATACTGTCAGTAAGTTATGCAGCTGGGAAGGAACCCAGGCAGTCTGACTCTGGCCTGGACCCTTTGCTTTCCTGCCTTCCCAGTGCCTTACTCCTGGATCTGGGAGAAATCCACCATGAGGGCCTCTATGAGGGACATCATACAATACCATTAACAAGATGTTGCAAAGTAATCACAAATTTCTAAGTTGGCCTCTGGTGAACGTATAAGCTGCTGTACTGAAAATACAATGTTACGGGAGACAGTAGGGACCTCCAAGTTTGGCAAGAGTGGCTCCCCAAGTTCCAAGTCAAGCTGCCTATGCTGAAACCCTGCCTCTGTCTATTATGGCCCTTGTGACCATGGGCACAGGGGACCACTCTTCTGTACCCCAATTTCCTCTGTAAAATTGGGGCAATAGTAGTACCTGCCCCAGGGGGTTGCAGCAAATGCTCTTATACTATGGAGTAAGTGCCCCATGAGTGTTAGTTGCTATCTTTCATGAAGAACAAATGGCCAAGTATATATTTCCACCTTTTCTTGTCTGAAAGGAGCTGTCTCAGCCCAGCTGGTGGCATGAGCCACGTGTTGCACATCTGTGATTTTGCCTGCTCTGCACCTCTTCCTCCTTCTTCCCATAAAGCAGCTCATTTTTGCTTTAGGTGATTTACCCCTACCCTACTAGGTGTGTATCAGTCCAGAAGTCAGTATTCAGTGCCAGCCCTCCTCTGGCGAGGAGGTAGAATGTGAACCATGCTCAGCCAATCACATCTCTGCCTACAACTTGAATCTTGAAACCCCAAGTGGTTAGAATTGGTTTCTCTTGGCTGAGATGCTTTGAGGGAATCCAAAGGGATGTGCAGATTCCTTGTTTTGAACCCCGTCCTTTAGCATTCTCTTTGACTCTCTGAGCCACTTCTCAGCAGAATGGGGTTTTCATGGTTGTTTCCCTTGAGGCCTTGGTACTGACAGGCCTGTTTCTTGGCAAGCTCTTCCCTGCTGGTCTGGGACAGATCACTTGCTGGTTAGAGAGTTGTCTCCAGGAGGGCCCACCCAAATGTGATCTTGGTATGACAGGGTGCTCATCAGCACTGCCTCTAAGCCCCAATGCCTGGGTCCAAACCTTGAGCCTTGGAGGGAGAGGGGGATGATGCTGGAAGGAGGCTAGGCTCCCAGTTTAGGAGAGAACCAAAAAAGCAGAGCCAGAAGGACTTGAGAGCTCTAGACAGAGCTGGAGAAATAGTCATTTTAGGCCACACCAAGTGGATTTGTGGGCCAGCATTTTACCTTTAATTATCTAAAGATAGTAGACTTAAATTAAGGAATATCTATTTTAAAAGAAAGAAAATTAGTCCTCCTTGAAGTCTCTTTATTCCAAAGGGTTCTCAAACAAATGTTAGCTGGACCTGTCTTGTCCCACAATCTTACCTTGCAAATGTAAGGCAAGTGAATGAGCTGTCAAAAGGATAATTTTCACCTTTCTTTGTGAGGGGTCTGGGGAGGATGGAATTTGGATTTAGAAAGGAAGGACTAAGATGTATGTTCATTTATGTCTTTGACTTTCTCCCTTATGTCTCTTTTCTCCCTCATGTCTCTCTTTTCAAAAGTGTGGATTTCTTTGAGAAGTCATTTATTCTATCACCACTCCCCTCCATTCCTCCGACCTCTCAGAGGCCATAGATAGGGTTGAAAGCTAACATACCCAGTGTCATAGACTCCCAAAGGCCCGTATGTCCCATGCCTGTCATCCATCACTGATAAGATTTTTTTAAGTGGTAACATACAGTGAGTATTAGGATATTCATGTCCAGGTGGACCCTCTGCCCAGTATGTCTCCTGCTTAGGTGCAGGAACTGTGCACTTAGAGGGCCAACAGTCTCAGAGTCCCAGAACCACTCCATCAGCCTCTTGCTGAACTGCCTCTGAGATTAATGCCTTCACCAATTATTTACTGAGTGCTTACTCTGTGTCAGGTATTGTTCCAGGGGCTGGAGGAAAAACAGAAAATAGAAAACAAAATTTCTACCCTCATGGAGCTTACCTTATGTAATATATTACAAGTTAATAAGTATTACAGAAGCACTGGTGGCAGGGATGAGTAGAAATAAGTTGGTTTGAGAAAGACATATAGAGATTAAATTTGGGTAAAGATACAAAGGACAAAGCACATTTTGTAGGTGTTTGGGAGAAGAAAGTGAAGAAAGGACTTCCTAGGTTATAAGACTTCTTTGATTTTGTGGGGAGACTTCTGTGGCCACTCTGTATTCAGGAGGCTTCAGTGTCTTGACTTGGTGGTTGCGTTGAACAGGGACCAGGTGGCAGGGGTGTGTGCAAAGGTCAGCATGCCCAACCTTCCAACAGAGAACGGAAGAAAAGGAGGGTGGAGAACATGGGAGAGAAACTGTCTATGGTACAAAGTTGCTGTAGGCATTGGAGTCCACTCTCCTGGCCAACCACCCACAGATGAGTGGCACCAGTCAGGAGGCCCCCAGAGCTAGTGGCTCACCTTTGTCACTACCTCACCTTACTTTCTCCTTGGCGTCATTAAAACTCTCCGCCACGTAATACAGGGGCTGGAACTCCGTGACAGGGTAATTTTGGATGGCTGTCTTCTCCAGTTCCAGGGGGAGAAGCTTTGGCTTGTCTGATAAGCAGTACTGTAGGCCCCAAGTGAAAAATTATTATCACTGTTAAATCAGGATCAGTATTCCCTGCTGCATCCCATAGGCCATTTGTGCCCCTTCTCTCATCTCACCCTGATTCCTTCTGCATCACAGCCCAAATGCTGTGAGCCAAATTACTTTGCACATACTAGGTTCTACCCTTCATAGCTCATCTAAAACCTACAGCCAAGGGAGAAAGGAGTAATTCATTCCAATTACTTTCAAGTAAGGCGGTCCATAGATGATGTGGGAGCCAACCACACTTTCTGGCATGTGTTTGCATACTCACAAGCCTGCATGCATAGGTCAGCCTTGGAATCAGGAGGCCCCTTCTCCCCAGAGATATGTGTACTTGCAATTCCATTTCTATCTGTAACACCCACAGCCATAATCAAATCATAGCTGCTAAGGCACCAGTCACTGGAGAATGAGTTCCCAGGTTGCATATAAAAATGGATACAAATAGGGTTTCAACAATATTGAAAGCACAATAATGGTTTTCTGTACCCACCACTTTCAAATCTATCCTTGGTTCCTGTTAAGGTCATACCTGTAATTCACCAAAGGATGACAGAAGCCCAGCACCATATGCCTTTATGGAGTCTCCTTGTTTGCAGAGCCCAAACTCCACAGTAAACCAGTAAATCTGGAATGGAAAGTCAATCTGAGAGCACACTCTGTGATGGTTAATTTTATGTGTCACCTTGACTGGATGAAGGGATACCTGGATAGATAGTAAAGCATTATTTTGGGGTGTGTCTATGAGGGTGTTTCTGGAGGGGATTGGCATGTGAGTCAGTGGACTGAGTGGAGAAGATCTTTCCTCAATGTGGGCGGGAACCACCCAATGGGCTGGAATCCCAGATGGAAGAAAAAGGCAGAGGAAAGCCACATTCGTATTCTCTCTCTCTTTGAACCAGGACACCCTGTTTCTCCTGCCCTTGGACATCAGAACTCCAGGCTCTCCGGCCTTTGGACTCTGGGACTCGCACCCAACCACCACCCAGGAGTTCTCAGGCCTTTGGTCTCAGACTGAGAGTTATACCATCAACTTCCATGGTTCTGAGGCTTTTGAACTTTGACTAATGTACGCCACTGACTTTTCAGGTTCTCCAGCTTGCAGGCAGCATATCGTGGGACCTCTCAGCCTCCATAACTGTGTAAGCCAATTCCCCTAATAAGTCCCCCTCAGATTTCCCTCTCTCTCTTTCTCTCTCTCTCTATGTCTCACTGGTTCTTTCTCTCTGGAGATCTTTGACTAGTGCACACCCCAAAGAAGGAGAAGGCAGCAACTGCCCCAGTGCCATGGACAGGATTGCCCAGGTAGAAGCCTGTGCAGGTTTGTTCTTTGAATCAGCATGACCTGTGATCACATCTCTGTGTCCTGTGTCTCACTCTATCTAGTCACCTGTTGAATCGAGTGTTGGCTGAATGTAAAGCATGATGGAAAATATCAGGAGGTACTAAGAAGCCCCAAAAGGAGGCCCCCAACAATTTGTTCTCCATATAACAGGAACTCCTCCGTCTCTTTTGTTTTTTTCTCTGTGATGTCAACTAGACTGAGATGTTCCTCAGATGCTCTGAAGCTGGTAGAGCTCATCAGGCACAACAGTGGGAGGTAGCAGATTGGGTAGTGATAGAATCAGTGAGGAGAATGTCCCATCATCCATGCTAAAACTTGGGGATGTTTCTGAAGTCAACTACTGCATTTATGCAAATAACCAAGTATTTTTCTTTCAATAACTGACAGTTCAATATGTCCTAGAGAGTTGGCCTGAAAAAAAGAATATTGGGGTTCTGGGGCTAAGAGGAACCCAGAGCTCAGTTAGCTGCTGGAGACAGTCACAGTTTTGGAGAATTAAGGGTAGGTTATTAGTTACATCTGTTTATTGGACTAGAAAATGTTAAACCTGGGAGGGCTGTCAGAGCTCAGTCAGTCTGACCTCCTCACATACAGGTGAGGAGTCTTCAGCCCAGGAAGGTAAGGCAACATGCATGTAGTTACACAGCAAATTATGGGCAGCAAGAATCCAGGACTGTTCCCCAACCAATCAGTAACATTTTTTCAATCAGTAACAATTTTTTAGAGAAGTCGAATTGGTGATAAGTCATTTTAATATTGTTATGGCAGATAACATGATGCTTTGCGTTCCAAGTTTATTTTCTTTGTAGAAATGAGAAATTCTATCCAGCTCTGTAACTTCTTTGAAAGCCGCTCCTTGTATCTCTGTAGCCTCCGGCATTTAAAAACCTATGTTCACAAAAATTTAAATAATTCAATTTAAATAGTTAAATTTTTAGTTGCTTTTGAGATGGGCAAGATATGAGCTATTGCATCCCATTTTTAGAGATGAGGAAGAAAAACCCACTGTCCAGCGCCTGAAAGCAACTGTCAGTGAGAAAATAACCTTCTGGGAGTTTTTAGCCTTTTGATGGAATGAGTTCATAAGCTTCTAAACTGATATATCTTAATAATAGATTTGCACTCATTGGCAGTCCTTAATTCAATTATAAATGTTTATTTTTCAACTTCCAGGACAGGCAATGTGGCTAGTGGCTGGGGTGAGATGTACTAGAATTAGAAACGAGTATGAAGGAAGGAAATCACCTGCTATGCAGAATTGCTGCTTCTATAGCCCCAGTGGACAAGTGTCATCAGATATACTCAGGAGAAGAAAGTGTTCAGCAAGAAGGGGAAAGCCCACCCCCATTTCTCCCTCATGTCTGAGAAAGAAAAGATCCTAATGTATGCTCTGGTGTGAAAAGTAGAGATGTAAACATTCCACATTCAAAGCTCTGGATCCAGATTACTTCATACACACACTTTATGCCAAGGGTTTTCAAGGGCTACTATTACAGCTTGTTGGTGGGTTCAAGATACTGCTTAAAATTTAAGAGATGTAAACATCTTCAGGTAGCTGATTTCAAAATCAAATTATTAAGGAGAAATCTATCAAAATGTGAAGTTTCACTGGTGCAAATGTAACCCACCACATTCTGATTTTTTTCCCCAGATAACCTGGCTTCCAAGGGAGTAGGAAAGTTTCAGAGACCTGAGGGCCATAGCCTATAGCACTCCCACCATCCACCCAGGGAGAGAAGGGACTTACTGTGGCGAGCTTTTCAATGTACTCATCAGGCGCACCCAGAGAGGCAAGGCCAATTTCCTGTAATTGGGGGAAAACAGTCACTGGAGTAGCTGGTGTCTGGCCGTCTTTAAGTTTCACCCACAGAACCAACCTGGTACTTGGCCATAAAAAGGTGATGGGTGGCCAGATGCCTTCAGAATGGCCCACATAGACCCTGAGTGTGGTGTCAAGTCTTTCCTGCCCATATGTTATAGAATCACAGATCTCCAGGGCAGGGGGACCCTTTCACTCTCACTTGGCCCTTTCTTTTCACTTTATAAGTGAGGAAATTGAGGCACAGAGAAGTGAAGTGACTTGCTCATGGTCACAGGGTCGGTTAGTATCTAAAGCTTCTTCTCTTGACTCCAGCTCAGTGATTATTCATCAGCAGAACATTCCTGGAGTGTTAAATGAGTCTTAATCATGTAGCCTGGAAACATCACAGGAGGACTGCAGATAAGTGGTGACATTGGTCCAGGCATATATATAGGTGGAGAGTCTAACATGTCATAGATTAATTCTCACCACAGCTTCTGTTGCAGAATTTCTCTACTGTCTCTTTGTCTCTTTTACAGCACTTACTGCAGCCTGCCTTGTGTGTATGTGTCTTTCCTACTGTATACATTAATTCATTCTCAAAATATTTATTAAGTTCATTCGATGTGCCAGGCAGTGTATAAAATCAGTAAAGACATCTTGTGAGTTTTAGTGGAGACAGACAATAAATAATGAACATATACATAACTATGTTAGAATATAAGTTCTTTGGAAAGAAGAAACAAAAGGAGAAATAAATAAGAGGGAGTGAGAGCTCCAGGGGATCGAGGGGAGACTTCCATTTTAAATAGGGTTCCAGGGTAAACATCATTGAGAAGGTGATATTTGAGCACAGACTTGAAGGAAGTGGGGTTGTTGGTTATACTGAAATCTGAGGGAAGCACATTGTTGGCCAAGCATATAGCCAGTGCAAAAGCTTGCATTTCTTTCCCAAGAAAAGACAGTGTTGTTTGGGTCAAGAAACAGGGAGGAACCAATGTGGCTGGAGAAGAATTAGTGAGGGGGCAGTGGCAGGTGATATCAAAGAGGGATCCAGAGCCAGATCACGTAGAATATTTTTAGATGTTTTAGGGCTTGAGTTTTTTCTTTCAGTGAAACAGGAGCCATTGCAGGGTAATGAGCAGATAGATGGTCATGATCTCACTTGTGTTATCAAGTACTCCTGGCTGCTGTGTGAGAATAGATGGTAGGAGTTGAGAGTAGAGGCAGGACACCAAGAGATGGTAGGGGTTGAGGGTACAGTAGGACACCAGGAGACTGGAGGGTAGACAGGGAACCAGGAGACTGAAGGGGTTGAGGGTAGACAGGACACCAGGAGACTGGAGAGGTTGAGGATAGACAGGACACCAGGAGACTGGAGAGGTGGAGGGTAGACAGGACACCAGGAGACTGGAGAGGTGGAGGGTAGACAGGATACCAGGACACTGGATAGGCTGAGTGTAGACAGGACATCAGGAGACTGGAGAGGTTGAGGGTAGACAGGACACCGGGACACTGGAGAGGTGGATGGTAAACAGGACACCAGGACACTAGAGAGGCAGAGGGTAGACAGGACACCAGGAGACTGGAGAGGTAGAGGGTAGACAGGACACCAGGAGACTGGAGAGGCTGAGTGTAGACACAACACCAGGGCACTGAGAGGTTGAGGGTTAACGGGACACCAGGAGACTGGAGAGGTGGAGGGTGAACAGAACACAAGGAGACTGGAGAGGCTGAGTGTAGAATATTCCAAAGAATATAAGTTCTTTGGAAAGAAGAAACAAAAGGAGAAATAAACAAGAGTGACTAAGAGCTCCAGGCGATCAAGGGGAGACTTCGATTTTAAATAGGGTTCCAGGGTAAGCATCACTGAGAAGGTGATATTTGAGCACAGACTTGAAGGAAGTGGGGTTGTTGGTTATACTGACATCTGAGGGAAGCACACTATTGGCCAAGCATATAGCCAGTGCAAAAGCTTGCATTTCTTGAGAGTTGAGAGTAAATGGGACACCAGGAGACTGGAGAGGCTGAGTGTAGACAGAACACATGGAGACTGGAGAGGCTGAGTGTAGACTGGACACCAAGACACTGGAGAGGTTGAGGGTAAACGGGACACCAGGAGACTGGAGAGGTGGAGGGTAGACAGGACACCAGGAGACTGGAGGGGGCCAGGGTAGAGACCACTAGAGGGGGCCAGTGAGGCGGCTACCGCAGTCACCAGGATGAGAAGACTCTACACATATTTTGAAGGTAGAACACACAGGATTTTCTGAAAGATTGGTTGTGGGGTTAAGAGAGAAAGGAGTTGGTAATGTCCCAAAGTGCTTATCGTTTGATCAGCTGGAAGGGCGGAGTTCCTATGAACTGATATAGAAAAAGCTGTGCTGGAGAAGGTTTGAGAAGGAAGATCCAGAACTCAGTTTTGGACAGGATGATAGAGATGTCTTACAGACATCCAAGGGGAGATGTTGAATAGGCAGTTCAATATGTAAGTCTGAATTTGGGGATGGAAGCCTTGGCTGCAGATGTAAATGTGTCCATCATCAGAGTAGAGATGGTATTTAAAGCCATGAAATTGAGTGAGATCACCAGAGGAGTGCGTGTAGACAGAGACGTAGACTACGATTAGGCCCACTTTGAAGCAAAAAGCTACATGGTCTGCATCTCTATATCACTCCCTGGGCCAAGTCCAGAGCCTGGTTCAGATTAGGCTTATAAAATACTTTCTGATTTAGAGTGAGCCAAATTCAAATTCTTAGCCTGGATCTGCTCTCTCAATTCAACTAGAAACCACTGATAAATCCAAGACCAAAATGGCACCTTGTTCTCTTAGTCACCATTCTTTGTGAGCCTAGAGCTTGCCTACAACAAGGGGGGCCCAACATTCCCTGTGCTCCAGCCCCACTCCATCCTGTACTGTAGTGGGAAGCAAGTCCTGCCTCTGATCAAAAAGGAATGTTCTCAGGAAACTTTCAACATGACTTGCTGCCTTGGAACTGTCCAGATCAAAGTTGGAATCATGTGACACTGATGCCCCAGGAGCTCCTGTTTGTTGACTTGAGCAACTGTCCACTCTTCTGTGGGGTTCCCCAAAGTGGAAATGGCTTAAGGAGGACTGCCACTTAGCCTCTGACTTCGTAAACTAGCTTCTGGTGGTAAGAATAAAAGGTTCCTATTCTTCAAGGAAAAATCTGATTGTTTTTTGGCCATAGTAACAAATCCAGATTTTAAAACTGTCCCAAGCAATCAAAGATATCTTGGCAGCAGTAACCACACTTCTGAATGACATTGGTGATGCTTCTACAGTTAAAGTTCAACTAATCCCTAAACACTTCCACTTCCAAAAGTCCAATGATCTTTGAACTCCATAATTCCCCAAACTTCACATAAAAGTAATTTTTCTTTTGTTTAGAGAGACTGCATCTTACAAGTACAGTTTTCCCTCACTTAGCAAGCAATAAATTCCACTTTTTTGTTTGTTTGTTTCAAATATTTAGTGGTAGCTTCTTTATTTGACAGTGGGAATGTTTATTTCTTCCAGCTGAGGGAAAATGCCCATTAAATTCACACACAATCCCATTATTCTGAAATTCCAATACTTGGCTCAGCATTTGCTCATAGGTCATTCTATTTGATTCTCATGCTTCTTTGTGAGGAAGATGACTGGTGGAGAGGGCTTTTGACTGATCCGCACTTATTAAAACTGAGGCACAGGGTGGCTGATAATGTAACCCCAGGTCACACAGCTGGTTAGTGGCAGGGTTGGAGCCTCGGTACATCAGAACACCATTCAACCTTCTCATGATCCCAGCTACCAAACCATGGTTTTAGGCTGCCTCTCAGTGCCTGGAGAGAATTAGTAGCATTATTTTACTCAGCCCAAAACTTTCTTTTTTGGCCGGGTGTGGTGGCTCTTGCCTGTAATCTTAGCACTTTGGGATGCTGAGGTGGGAGGATTGAGGCCAAGAGTTTGAGGTCAGCCTCAGCAATGTAGTGAGACTCTGTCTCCACAAAAATTAAAAAATTCAGCCAGGCATGAAAGCATGTGCTTGTAGTCCCAGCCACTCAGGAGGCTGAGGTGGGAGGATTGCTTGAGCCCAGAAGTCTGAGGCTGTAGTGAACCATGATTACACCACTGCACTCCAGTCCAGCCTGGGTGACAGAGTGAGACCTTGCCTTAAAAAAAAGAAAAGGAAAAGAAAGCTTTTTTTTGAGCTTGTTAACCACTGTGAAAGATGAATGAAATTCTAGGTTGCAGGGTTGCAGCTTTGATGATGGTGATAAGATATTCAGCTCATTTTTTTTCTTTGTTAACTCTAAGTCAGGGTATCAGCATTGGATTCTTGGCAAATGTCACCTCACTTAATTCAAGCCTATACACAAATAACTGCCTGACAAGGTAGAAAGTTGCAACAGCCCTGAAAAGGTGAGGGGAATGTACTAAGAGACTGGAGAAGGTGAGGTAGTTCCTGCATGGGAATCAGGGAGGATTTCATGGATGAAAGGCTCTAGCAGGAAAAATGAGATTAGTACACTGAAGAACACACATATGATTCAGAGGATGAGTGATTCACCAACCCCATGCTTGATCTCCGAAATGGGTATTTAGCTTCCCAGAACCACACACCCATTTCAGGTGGGATCATAGAACTGTACCTGGTTTCCGCTCTTGCAGAGGGCATGAGGACCCCTCCCTGGGCTCAACTCATTTGAGAAATTCAGGTCACAGACCTATAACTGGAAGGCTAAAAAATGCATTCCTTACCTGGGAAAACTGGGCAAAGCTGCGATCTGAAAACAAGGGCACATGTCCCAACAGCTCATGGCAGATGTCACTGAAAGACAGAAAGCACAGAGAGCTTGGAGGGGAGGAGGTTTAAGCCAAGCCAGACTCAGTCTTTCTACATGAGGAATGGGCAGAAAGAATGGAAATAGCTCTTTTAGGCTTATGATCCCTCTCCCAGGAATAAGTGATATGCAGAGGTTGGGATCAGAAAAGGCAGGGTACAAGGTAAAAAGGAGAAAAGGAAGGAAAAATAAGAGACAGGTGCAGGGCAGGGCACAGCAGCCAAGGGTCTTAAGAGTATGCCCAGTGGGGTACCAGGCAGAAGAGCTAATATTCCTGTGGACATGCTCCCATATACCTAAGTGAGCTATGAGTCATGAACACGTCTCATCCTGTCTTCTCCCTGATATTGACTTCCCTGGGCAGATACAATATGCTCAGCTATTCCACTGGGAACTAAAACAAAAACAGTGCTGCTCTTCTCTTAGTCTGGAGGCAGACAGCAGTGAGGGAAGAAAACCTACATTTATTTAACACTGTATGTGCTATGTCCATTTGGAACAGGTCTTTTTGGATTTGTAGCAATGAACTTTATGGGCAAGGAAAAACAATTTTGGATGTTCTATTAATTTTTTATAAGTTGCATAAGTTTTATCAGACTAAGGGGATAACGAAACACCCAAATAAGAAGTATAATGGCTGCAATTCTCTACCTCTATCCAATACACAATCTAGGCAAAGAAAGATAAGAGTAATCTAGATGTATACTTAGGAGGTATTGAGATAGCTTGGCTGCCACTTGTTCCTGTTCTTATTTGCAACTTCGTAGCTTTGACTTTGGAACTTGATTGGGATCTCTCATTCTCACTGCCAAGGGAGTTCTGAGTTACTGGATCACAGGATGCCCAAATCTCCAATCAGTCTGGTCTATCTACTTGGATGGAGCAGATCTCCAGAATAGATGAGTTGTTTTTAGTACTACCAGCAAACAATCTAGACAACTAGTCCTGTGGACCAGCCAGCAATGAACCCAAACCTCATTCTTGCAGCAAGAAAAGATGGCGCTCATTGTGCCTGGCAACTGGTAGCTGGAGGACAATACTCACGGTTCGGGGGTATACATGGGCCTGGATCCATGTCTGATGTACTGTGTGCAGTGGAAGACTCGGAAGGCCAGGCCACCCAAGAAATCCCGAGAGGAAAGCAGGCCAGCCACAGGTCGGAGGCGGAAACCAGTGCAAGCTGGGATGCAAAGAAGAAAGAAAACTCAAAGCTCATCACCGCTGAGTCAGAGGCACTAGGAGACCTTCAGGTAGTGGAGTAGTACACATAGCTGCCCAGGGACATAGGCTTTGACACTAGGTAGACTTGGCTTCAGATGTCTGCCTTGCTGCTTTCTAGCTAGGTGATCTGGATCAAGTAAATTCCCATTTCTGAGCCTCAGTTTCCTCATCTGCATAATGTGGATAGATACTTCTTAGAGATGTTCCAAGAATAAAAAGAGCTAATGAATACAAAGTACTTAGCACAGAGCCTAGCACATTGGAAACATGCAATAAATTTAGCTTTCATTACCATTTGTTAGGGTGGAACAATTATTCCCTACTTCTGCTGCTTCTAGAGTGAAGAGGGAATTTGTACCTCATTTCCCAGAAGGGAAGAGTATGGATAGAGTGCTTCCAGCTTCTGTACTGCACCTCACACAGTCCACCCCATGAGTAGCAGTGACCTGTCTGACTGGAGCATTTGGGAAGAGAATATGAATATTGTCAATTTAACTCTTTCTGTACTGCTCTTTCTCTCTTGATTGCTCACACAGGACGTCATTCCAGTCTGCTCTTGGCCATGCAATGGACTATGCTCCATGAATTGGCAGGTTAAGTTTACCTAATTAAGGGGTAAAATATTAGCAAGTCCATTTGTGTGCACATCTATATCACATTCTCTAAATCGCTCAATTTTAAAGCTGACCTCTGATCACCATCTCTATGGTTCCTGTATCTGTCTCTCAATTTGTTCCAAACTTTGGAGGATAAGGACAATGACAGTGATAATGGTAATAATAGCTAACACTATATATGACCTACTGTATGTAAGACACTCTTTTAAGCTACTTTAGATATGCTACTAATCCCCACAATAGCCCTGTGAAGTAGACACTTTTATTATGCCCACTTTACAGGTGGGAAAGCTGAGACAGAGATAGGTTAAAGGTTTTATTCAAGGTCACAGCCACAGGGAGTCTAGCTTCAAAGTCTGTTCTCTTAATTACTATTATGTAGCTTCCCAACTGCTAGTATTACTGTTTTATTATTCTTATTATTGGTCATAGCAATGAGAGTAATTAGCTAAAGAAGTCTTTGAGATCCCCTTGCCTCTTGCCCCCATGTTTTCTGTGTCTTCAGGCTGAAGCACACTCTGCTTGGACCCTTACTCCATTCTTTATCTAAGAAGCAAAGACTTTCTAATGGAAGGGACCCAAAAGGTCATCTAGCTCACCCCCAAACTGTCCTGGCTACAACTTCCCTTCCTGCCAAGTAATTTCCCTGGCTCATTGCCCGCACAGTGGCCCATCTCTGCACAGCTCTGATATATAGAAAATTTTGTAACCTGTAGTCTGTCTCCCCACTTCTGCTTATTCTACCTGGCACACAGTAGGTGTTCAATATGTGCTAGTTCATTATTTTGTTTTTGCTAAATTAACATCCTCTTGGCAGAAAGAATAACACCCATTTCACCTGGATATACTCTACAGAGAGGCTTGAGACTCAATGTACTTACTTTGAGTAAGTACTTGAGCTACTCAGATTTCAATTCAGTCCAAATTCACTGAGTACCTGCTGTATATGCAAGACTGTGCTGGTTGTTTTCATATGCAGCACCTTACTTCATTCTCATAATTTCCCTATGGGAAAAGCTAAAGAGTTGATACAGTGTCCATTTGACAGAAGACAAAACTGAGGCAGGTTTACTCAGCTGGAGAGGATCGAAGGCAGGATTCATACCAGATGCACAGACTCAGAGCTCAGGGCTCTTGGCACCATCCCCCAAAATAGCACATTTCTTACACAAACACACACTCCTAGCTCATAACACAGCAGGAACTACAGGGCAAAAAAAAAAAAAAAAAAAAAAAAAAAAGAAAAACTCAGTGAAGCACCTTGGGCTTTAAGTGTGAAAGAAAATACTTTTCAGGGAAAGGTACACAGCAAAATCCACAGCCTCAGGTGTTTGATTGAGTGAAAGTGGATAAACACAGTAGGGGCTGGAGCAAAGGCAGAGTGCAGTGAAATTGAGTTCCTCCTGGAGGAATCAACCTGCATGCATTTCTACAAGCATATGCTTTCACACTTGCCTCCACGTACTTGTCTTCCCCTTCCCTCTCCTCTGCCTCAATCCTCCCCCAACTTTCTGCAGGGCCATTTACCCTGATGTGGACTTACTCTGCAGGAATTGAGAAACGTCTTCCAGCTGGGGAATGTTATCTTCATGGAAGCCACAGTACTTTTCAAGAAGTGGAAAAATGTGATTGTACTCATAGCAAGCATGGGTTTTATACAAGGACTTCAGAGTCTTGAACACCGTGCCCCATGTTTTCTTTTCTTCCTCCATGTATTCCACTCGAGGGATGGGCTGCCCACTAGAATACAGGCACAAAACAGGTGTCTCAAGCAGGGCAGGGGCACAGCAGAACACAGGTTAGGTTAGCAGAGGGAGTCGGGGACCAGAACTTGTGAGCTGCCATCACTTGCTACAGTGAATTTCATACATTATTTGAAAGAGAAAAATTCCACATCTTGATATAGGAAACATTATTGTTTTGATTTCCCACATGAAAGAGTGATTTGGTTAAGCAATGATACCGGCTGCAATGAGGATTTGCTCTCACTTTTGGGAAATCACTTGGTTTTTCTACTCTTCTAATTCTCTAATTGCTTACCTAGGGTAAAAATTCACTTACCTGCACAGGCCAGTCAGGTATCACAAAGGTGTAAAGTTGCAGAGATTGGCAATAAGGAGAATAGGGTCTGGCAGAATACATTTCCTTTCTAAACCAGGGCATCTAAGTTCAGTTTAAAGTAACACAGTGTATTTTTATGGTGTTAACTAAAGCAATTACACCAGTGGGCTAAACTGGATTTAATAATATGTAGGCCATAAATCTGAGATCCCCTTTGTTTGGTAGGCATGCACTTATTGGGTTTGATATTTCTGCTCCTGGGAAGTTATAAAGGTATTTAAATACATGCTAAGTAAGATTCCACATTGTATACAAATATCAAAACATCATGTTGTATACCATAAATATATACAATTTTTATTTGTCAATTAAAAAACTAAATAAATAAGTTCTAGATCAAGGATAATAAATAAATATTGGAACAAAGGAGAGAAAATAAATATATAAATCCATGCTAAGGTATAAAATGCTTTATACCTTCTCTACACTGAGCTTGTTCAAGTACAGATGCCAGGCTGCATAGATCCTGAATCTCTTGGGGAAGGGAAGGCTTACATATCTGGATTCTAGTAAGCTCCCCAGGTGACTCTGAGGCAAACTATGGTTTAAAAGTCATTAGTTTTAAAAGTCTTGGAAGCTCGAACTGGGTGGAGCACACCACAGCTCAAGGAGGCCTGCCTGCCTCTGTAGACTTCACCTCTGCGGGCAGGGCATAGCCAAACAAAAGGCAGCAGAAACCTCTGCAGACTTAAATGTCCCTGTCTGACAGCTTTGAAGAGAGTAGTGGTTCTCCCAGCATGGAGTTTGAGATCTGAGACCGGACAGACTGCCTTCTCAAGTGGGTCCCTGACCCCCGAGTAGCCTAACTGGGAGGCACCCCCCAGTAGGGGCAGACTGACACTGCACACGGCTGGGTACCCCTCTGAGACGAAGCTTCCAGAGGAATGATCAGGCAGCAACATTTGCTGTTCAGCAATATTCACTGTTCTGCAGCTTCCGCTGCTGATACCCAGGCAAACAGGGTCTGGAGTGGACCTCCAGCCAACTCCAACAGACCTGCAGCTGAGGGTCCTGACTGTTAGAAGGAAAACTAACAAACAAAAAGAACATCCACACCAAAACCCCATCTGTATGTCACCATCATCAAAGACCGAAGGTAGATAAAACCACAAAGATGGGGAAAAAACAGAGCAGAAAAGCTGAAAATTCTAAAAATCAGAGCACCTGTCCCCCTCCAAAGGAACGCAGCTCCTCGCCAGCAATGGAACAAAGCTGGACAGAGAATGACTTTGATGAGTTGAGAGAAGAAGGCTTCAGACGATAAAACTTCTCTGAGCTAAAGGAGGAAGTTTGAACCCATTGCAAAGAAGCTAAAAACTTTGAAAAAAGATTAGATAAATGGCTAACTAGAATAAACAGTGTAGAGAAGTCCTTAAATGACCTGATGGAGCTGAAAACCATGGCACGATAACTACATGACAAATGCACAAGCTTCAGTAACTGATTCAATCAACTGGAAGAAAGGGTATCAGTGATTGAAGATCAAATGAATGAAATGAAGTGAGAAGTTTAGAGAAAAAAGAGTAAAAAGAAATGAACAAAGCCTCCAAGAAATATGGGACTATGTGAAAAGACCAAACCTACCTCTGATTGGTGTACCTGAAAGTGACGGGGAGAATGGAGCCAAGTGGAAAACACTCTTCAGGATATTATGCAGGAAAACTTCCCCAACCTAGCAAGGCAGGCCAACATTCAAATTCAGGAAGTACAGAGAATGCCACGAAGATACTCCTTGAGAAGAGCAACTCCAAGACACATAATTGTCAGATTCACCAAAGTTGAAAGGAAGGAAAAAATGTTAAGGGCAGCCAGAGAGAAAGGTCGGGTTACCCACAAAGGGAAGCCCATCAGACTAACAGCTGATCTCTTGGCAGAAACTCTACCAGCCAGAAGAGAGTGGGGGCCAATATTCAACATTCTTAAAGAAAAGAAATTTCAACCCAGAATTTCATATCCAGCCAAACTAAGCTTCATAAGTGAAGGAGAAATAAATCCTTTACAGACAAGCAAATGCTGAGAGATTTTGTCACCACTAGGCCTGCCCTAAAAGAGCTCCTGAAGGAAGCACTAAACATGGAAAGGAGCAACTGGTACCAGCCACTGCAAAAACATGCCAAATTTTAAAGACCATTGATTCTGGGAAGAAACTGCATCAACTAACGAGCAAAATAACCAGCTAACATCATAATGACAGGATCAAATTCACACATAACAATATTAACCTTAAATGTAAATGGGCTAAATGCTCCAATTAAAAGACACAGACTGGCAAATTGGATAAAGGGTCAAGACCTATCAGTGTGCTGTATTCAGGAGACCCATCTCACGTGCAGAGACACACATAGGCCCAAAATAAAGGGATGGAGGAAGATCTACCAAGCAAATGGAAAACAAAAAAAGGCAGGGGTTGCAATCCTAGTCTCTGATAAAATAGACTTTAAACCAACGAAGATCAAAAGAGACAAAGAAGGTCATTACATAATGGTAAAGGGATCAATTCAACAAGAAGAGCTAACTATCCTAAATATATATGCACCCAATACAAGAGCTCCCAGATTCATAAAGCAAGTTGTTAGAGACCTACAAAGAGACTTAGACTCACACACAATAGTAATGAGAGACTTTAACACCCCACTGTCAACATTAGACAGATCAACAAGAAAGAAAGTTAAAAAGGATGTCCAGGAATTTAACTCAGCCCTGCACCAAGTGGACCTAATAGACATCTACAGAACTCTCCACCCCAAATCAACAGAATATACATTCTTCTCACCACATCACACTTATTCCAAAATTGACCACATAGTTGGAAGTAAGGCACTCCTCAGCAAATGTAAAAGAACAGAAATTATAACAAACTGTCTCTCAGACCATGGTGCAATCAAACTAGAACTTAGGATTAAGAAACTCACTCAAAACCACTCAACTACATGGAAACTGAACAACCTGCTCCTGAATGACTACTGGGTACATAACGAAATGAAGGCAGAAATAAAGATGTTCTTTGAAACCAATGAGAACAAAGACACAACATACCAGAATCTCTGGGACACATTTAAAGCAGTGTGTAGAGGGAAATTTATAGCACTAAATGCCCACAAGAGAAAGCAGGAAAGATCTAAAACTGACACCCTAACATCACAATTGAAAGAACTAGAGAAGCAAGAACAAACACATTCAAAAGCCAGCAGAAGGCAAGAAATAACTGAGATCAGAGCAGAACTGAAGGAGATAGAGACACAAAGAAACTTTCAAAAAAATCAATGAATCCAGGAGCTGGTTTTTTGAAAAGATCAACAAAATTGATAGACTGCTAGCAAGACTAACAAAGAAGAAAAGAGAGAAGAATTAAATAGACACAATAAAAAATAATAAAGGGGATATCACCACCGATCCCACAGAAATACAAACTACCATCAGAGAATACCATAAACACCCCTATGCAAATAAACTGGAAAATCTAGAAGAAATAGACAAATTCCTGGACACATACACCCTCCCAAGACTAAACCAGGAAGAAGTTGAATCCCTGAATAGACCAATAACAGGCTCTGAAATTGAGGCAATAATTAATAGCCTACCCACCAAAAAAAGTCCAGGACCAGATGGATTCAGGGCCGAATTCTACCAGAGGTACAAGGAGGAGTTGGTACCATTCCTTCTGAAACTATTCCAATCAATAGAAAAAGAGGGAATCCTCCCTAACTCATTTTATGAGGCCAGCATCATCCTGATACCAAAGCCTGGCAGAGACACAACAAAAAAGAGAATTTTAGACCAATATCCCTGATGAACATAGATGCAAAAATCCTCAATAAAATATTGGCAAACCGAATCCAACAGCACATCAAAAAGCTTATCCACCACGATCAAGTGGGCTTCATCCCTGGGATGCAAGGCTGGTTCAACATACACAAATCAATAAATGTAATCCAGCATATAAACAGAACCAAAGACAAAAACCACATGATTATCTCAATAGATGCAGAAAAAATGCCTCTGACAAAATTCAACAGCTCTTCATGCTAAAAACTCTCAATAAATTAGGTATTGATAGGATGTATCTCAAAATAATAAGAGCTATTTATGACATACCCACAGCCAATATCATACTGAATGGGCAAAAGCTGGAAGCATTCCCTTTGAAAACTGGCACAAGACAGGGATGCCCTCTCTCACCACTCCTAGTCAACATAGCGTTGGAAGTTCTGGCCAGGGCAATCAGGCAGGAGAAAGAAATAAAGGGTATTCAATTAGGAAAAGAGGAAGTCAAATTGTCCCTGTTTGCAGATGACATGATTGTATATTTAGAAAACCCCATCGTCTCAGCCCCAAATCTCCTTAAGCTGATAAGCAACTTCAGCAAAATCTCAGGATACAAAATCAATGTGCAAAAATCACAAGCATTCTTACACACCAATAACAGACAAACAGAGAGCCAAATCATGAGTGAACTCCCATTCACAATTGCTTCAAAGAGAATAAAATACCTAGGAATCCAACTTACAAGGGATATGAAGGACCTCTTCAAGGAGAACTACAAACCACTGCTCAACGAAATAAAAGAGGACACAAACAAATGGAAGAACATTCCATGCTCATGGATAGGGAGAATCAATATCGTGAAAATGGCCATACTGCCCAAGGTAATTTACAGATTTACTGCCATCCCCATGAAGCTACCAATGACTTTCTTCACAGAATTGGAAAAAACTACTTTAAAGTTCATATGGAACCAAAAAGAGCCCGCATTGCCAAGTCAATCCTAAGCCAAAAGAACAAAGCTGGAGGCATCATGCAACCTGACTTCAAACTATACTACAAGGCTACAGTAACCAAAACAGCATGGTACTGGTACCAAAACAGAGATATAGACCAATGGAACAGAACAGAGCCCTCATTAATAATATCAAACAACCCCATCAAAAAGTGGGTGAAGGACATGAACAGACATTTCTCAAAAGAAGACATTTATGCAGCCGAAAAACACTGAAAAAATGCTCACCATCACTGGCCATCAGAGAAATGCAAATCAAAACCACAATGAGATACCATCTCACACCAGTTAGAATGGCAATCATTAAAAAGTCAGGAAACAACAGATGCTGGAGAGGATGTGGAGAAATAGGAACACTTTTACACTGTTGGTGGGACTGTAAACTAGTTCAACCCTTGTGGAAGTCAGTGTGGCGATTCCTCAGGGATCTAGAAATTCCATTTGACCCAGCCATCCCATTACTGGGTATATACCCAAAGGACTATAAATCATGCTGCTATAAAGACACATGCACACGTATGTTTATTGCGGCATTATTCACAATAGCAAAGACTTGGAACCAACCCAAATGTCCAACAATGATAGACTGGATTAAGAAAATGTGGCACATATACACCATGGAATACTATGCAGCCATAAAAAATGATGAGTTCATGTCCTTTGTAGGGACATGGATGAAATTGGAAATCATCATTCTCAGTAAACTATCGCAAGAACAAAAAACCAAACACCGCATATTCTCACTCATAGGTGGGAATTGAACAATGAGAACACATGGACACAGGAAAGGGAACATCACACTTCGGGGACTGTTGTGGGGTGGGGGGAGGGGGGAGGGATAGCACTGGGAGATATACCTAATGCTAGATGACGAGTTGGTGGGTGCAGCGCACCAGCGTGGCACATGTATACATATGTAACTTACCTGCATGTTGCGCACATGTACCATAGAGCCTAAAGTATAATAATAATAATAATAGTAAAGAAAAAAAAACAAACATAAAAAGAGAAAAAAAAATAATACCACACATCTACAACCATCTGATCTTTGACAAACCTGACAAAAACAAGAAATGGGGAAAGGATTCCTTATTTAATAAATGGTGCTGGGGAAACTGGCTAGCCATGTGTAGAAAGCTGAAACTGGATCCCTTCCTTACACCTTATACAAAAATCAATTCAAGATGGATTAAAGACTTAAATGTTAGACCTAAAACCATAAAAACCCTAGAAGAAAACCTAGGCAATACCACTCAGGACATAGGCATGGGCAAGGACTTCATGTCTAAAACACCAAAAGCAGTGGCAACAAAAGCCAAAATTGACAAATGGGATCTGATTAAACTAAAGAGCTTCTGCACAGCAAAAGAAACTACCATCAGAGTGAACCGGCAACTTACAGAATGGGAGAAAATTTTTGCAATCTACTCATCTGACAAAGGGCTAATATCCAGAATCTACAAAGAACTCAAACAAATTTACAAGAAAAAAACAAACAACCCCATCAAAAAATGGGCGAAGGACATGAGTAGACACTTCTCAAAAGAAGACATTTATGCAGCCAACAGACACATGAAAAAATGCTCATCATCACTGGCCATCAGAGAAATGCAAATCAAAACCACAGTGAGATACCATCTCATACCAGGTAGAATGGCGATCATTAAAAAGTCAGGAAACAACAGGTGCTGGAGAGGATATGGAGAAATAGGAACACTTTTACACTGTTGGTGGGACTGTAAACTGGTTCAACCATTGTGGAAGACAGTGTGGCAATTCCTCAAGGATCTAGAACTAGAAATACCATTTGACCCAGCCATCCCATTACTGGGTATATACCCAAAGGATTATAAGTCATGCTGCTATAAAGACACATGCACACGTATGTTTATTGTGGCACTATTCACAATAGTAAAGACTTGGAACCAACCCAAATGTCCATCAATGACAGACT